>NC_057933.1:50878618-51583618 GCF_018555375.3 Anguilla rostrata
GCGTGCTCCCCAACTTTTATGTTAACAAAGTTTTTATTTCCCACTATAAAAGGTGGTATGAAATACTATGCTCTAATTGTTTAAGCAGGAGTCTGTATCCAGTACCCATACAAAGAAATAAGTATCGCCCCTGAACAGACCGGCAGGATTTCCAGGCCTTAGTTTAATAGCAACAGCATTTAAAGTACTTTTGGCCCCTCCCACTATCCTGTAAAATTATTTTGTTGGCTCCCATCATCCTCAGACAACACTGGGCTGAGTTTCGTACCCGCTTTGGCAGCCTCATGTCCGGAAATACAGCGTTGGGGTAAAGTGGAAAACAAATGTTCTATGAAATGGTATGCTAATTGTCATGTGAATGGTCTTATCAGTGGAAGTTTTTGTGTTTTTTGTTTATTTTCACCATCAGAAGGATTTTTAAAGTTGCATTTCGACTTTGGTCAGTGACTTCTCTGAAAAACAAGGGGGCAGGCCTGTGTGCAATGTTCAGCTGTATGGATGTTGTGCTGAGGAATGCTATGACTTGTCTTACAGCTGTAGGGTGGGTAAGAGAAGTGTCCATAGATTCCTGTAACTATGCAATTACACCAAGACATTTGTCAAGATTTTCTCATATTGAACATTACAAATCAAATTTTGGATATATCAGACAATAAAAAAAGTATTACGTTGTTATAGAGCAATGTTGGGATAAGGTGATTTTGAGACAAACTTGAGAAGGCAACAGACTGATAGCTGTTTTTTCTCATTCTTCCAGCATAAGGGCAAAGGCATAACTGACATCTACCCTGCAATTACAGTATAAATTTGTAATATGCAAGGATTCCTTTGATCTTTTAATGGCCCCCCAGTCCCTTTATTTCTACGGTATGTCAGAGCAATGACGAAGTAGCAGAAATAGCACGGAGGCCCTTTGAAAAACCAAACCAAAGCTTTTATTTTGCTCGTCAGAAATTAAACACAACATTCAGCCAGTAATTAAACTTAACTAAAGCTAATTATCCATCATTTCAGAGGGACCTAGGCAGGGGCCGATGCCTCGGAGCGTGTGTTTAGATACAGATGTCCTGGTGAGTCAGATTGAGAGATAGGAGGCTGCGGACGAGTTTGGTGGTTTTCAGTCACATTTGCAGTTCATCCTTGCACACTGCGAAGCAAGGGATGTTTCACCAGAGGAATTAAACTTGAAAATTACCACTGCAGTAGACACGGATGCCCTAGTGCATGTTCTGTCTACTAGTTTTGTGCATGTCTGTTACGGCTCTCAGTAGGCTACTTTTAAACCTTGAATTTCCTTTATTTTTGGCTATTTGCTTCCCGTATTTTTTTTAATCAGTGGTTTAAACTTATTGCAGGTGAAATTCAGATAGGAATGACAATGCTACAGTCCAGTACGTTGGTAGAATTCGCAGAACAATATAAAATATCAAACCTTTTAAGATCAGTTTTTACGCTAATCTCTGGTTTAAGTTTTCACTTCCACTTAATGTCAGTGGGTTTCAAAGCCTGGGACAGAGAACGAACCTGCTGCTTAATCTCCCCGAGAACCTCCGCAGTCGCACAGATGAGAAAATAACGACCCACCTAATCCTAACATTAGCTTTTTAAATCGGAATGCAGATGTTTTAAATCACCCTAAGCAGAGCTCTGATTGCAAGCAGAGCGAGGGGAGAACGAGGGTATATTCCAGTGTAATCTTGTTAGACTAAATGATACTGTCCAGAGAAACTCCTGTCAGCCTGCTGGCAAGATAGGCCATCGCGTAAATGATTATTCTCGCGGCGCAAAAAAAACTTTTAACTTTTTTTAATGCCGTTTTATTCTTCTCTGTGAAATGGCCTTCTGATTGCGCAGTCCGTTTTCTTCTGGCCCAAACTGCCTCACCCACCTACACCGCCTGCTATTGAATTGGAAAATCCAATGTGTTATCTTAATCGCTATCCTATTGCTGTGGACCTACGGGAAGCCGTTGGTGATCTCTCATACTTTTTACCCCGGTAAGAAAGCAAGGGAGAGGGGGAGAGGCTGTCTACAAAACATTCCCCTCACAACATTATAAATTTATGTGTGAGGCCTTTAATGGATGGTAATCCAATTTCTTCCCCTGAAATCAAATCTCCCTGGCGCCAGTAGTCCCCTTCATCCCTCACGAATAATGGCATTCGCTGGCATGTTTATAAAAAAAGAAGAGCTGCCAAAAATTAAATTGTGGTGTTGTGTTAAATAAACCTGCTTTAAAAAAATTAATGGCTGGTTTTAATTGGCTAACCAAAGCATGCTGATGAGATGAAATTTAGGAGGTCAAATATTTGTAAATAAACTGCTTAGTAACCATTTGCCCTAATGTCTCCTCATCCTGTTGTGTAGGGCATTGATTTTCCAAACCACAAAACATGATGAACAAGAGATTTGGTCTTTAATCGGCATAATGACTAGAACCATAAAGATGAAGTTACCTTGTGATGCTGGAGCAGTAACCGACGCCGTTCTCATCGTTACATAACTTTTTATCGGATTATTATTATTCAACTCATACAGGTCTTGTTATTGTATGTTCAGAAGAAAATTAAGCTGCATAATCTTCAAATCAGAGCAGGACCTCATTGCACCTAATTGCACCTAATTAAGTTGATGAACCTTACATGTAAAAGTATTATCTGCCATCACTTGATTTTAAACCATTGAGCATTATTTGTATGTAGACCATTGTATAGATAACAGTCAACTACCTCCAATCTAAACACAAGATGGACTAAGAATGATTTTAAATGGCATTCACATTGTAGTAATTAATCAGTTTCCACTTTAGCACAGGTGTGAAAGAACATGGTTTAAATCTCCTGGTTAACATAGCTTACACTTGATTATGATGATGATGAGGACGGCAACAACCACTCATGGCAAACATTGCTTGCTGATCTTGTTCATCTTCAGCAATTTGGTAAAGTCAGGTACTTATTGGCAGGTCTCTGCTATAGAGCTGCTATGTTGGTTGATTTTAGTCAATCTGGGTGGAATTCATCCGGTTTACATAGTTTATCCAGTGTAGTTTCCTGAATAGGTGCACACACATGGCTTAGCCATTTAGTCACAGTGGTGTCTGTCTTACCACATGGAGGTTAAGATGTGTGCATTATTAATTTTATTATGAACAGAGGTTCTGATTTGAGCCTTCACAGTATCCTATCTCATTCATCTGCATACTCATGCATACTAAATACAAGAGACCCTGAAGACTAATGTTCAGCAAAGCAAATCATTTTCTTTCTTATTCATTTTTGTGATGAATCCATTCAGTGGTGTCAGTCAGAAATTTTGGCAACTCTTTTCAGTTCAGTTTCAGATGGAGTCAAAAAAAATGGTCACAAATGAACTCTTCAGAACTCAGAAGAGAGATTTGAGCATGTCTGAAGAATCAAATGCTTTCTTCTTTTTTTAAACATGCTTTTCTACACCTCGTGCTCTGTGGCCATCTCACCAGCTGACTAAATCAGGTGGAGTTCTGCTGGTGATCATATGGGCCCTGGCATTCCCAGTGTCTGTACTGGCACACAGTCTGACAGAATGACGATCACAGTCCAACAGTGCCTGGAATGTCTGGTTGTGACAGGTTATATCCAGGGCCCCTACTCTCAACATTACATTACATTAAAGGGATTTAGCAGATGCTCTTATCCAGAGTGACTTACAACTTTATTATTATTTATTTTTTTACATAGCATTTCCATTGTATCCATTTATACATCTGGATACATACTGAAGCAATTAGGTTAAGTACCTTGCTCAAGGATACAGCAGTGTCTTACCCAGGAATTAAACCTGCAACCTTTAGATCACCAGACCAGTTCCTTACCCATTATACCACACTGCCTCCCAAAGAGCCGGACAGTTTAAACTTCCACTGCAGGCTGCCGCAACAGTGATCTAATCACTCACAGGCCGTTTTCACACACAGATAGAAGCATGAAAATTCTGGCCATTACCGCTTTTTTATTATTATACATATTTCACAAAGGTGTTAAGGACAAGTACACATTAGGAAGAGTGTTTTAGAGTGGAGGCTAAAGGATTTGACTGGTTGGGGCCTAGCTGTTGTCGAGAGCTTGTGGGATCAGTTTGGAGAGCCACTGAGAACAGCCTGTGAGCCATAAGGGCTCCCCAGCCACGCGCCATAAATCCCCACTACATTCTCCAAAGGCACCTTAATGATTCTGCATGATCTTCTAATGCGCTAATGTCAAGTGCTGCGCTATTAAAATACAGTCAAGCTGAGCGGCTGAAGTCCCTGTAGCTAAAACTAGCAACTGCATGAATTTGACCAGTTTGAAATCTCAAAGCCCATTTAAAGAGGAAACAATAGCTGCTACGATAAATCTTTAAACAACCACCTAATGGGATTCTGTTAAGTAAAGTATTGCTTTAGAGTTTTCCCTATGTATTTTCTTAGAAGACCAGAAGGCGAGCACAGGGGTACACCATTCTTGGGCATTCCATACTCAGCAATCGGTTCTATAGGTGTTATGCAAAATGCAAAATGAATGCATTGTTATGCATAAGTTAAATTATATTGTGAATGAGAGAGAGAGCTTCATTTGTTCCCCAGGGTAAAATGCTTCAGGTTTTTATCAGTCTGTTCAGGAGAACTGCAAACACTCGGATAAACATAAACTGCAATACCAAAAAAAAGACACTTTCGACTCAACAATATATTTTAGCAATATATATGACAATATATTTTATGTAGTACCCCTCCCCCCATCCCCACACACACTAGATTACCACATGCACACCTTTCTGGGCTGTAAAAACCCAAGACTATATTTCATCATAAACCACCAGCAAAAAGCACTCAATCAGACAGTTGGCCCCCTCCTCCGCACCTCCCCGATTCTCAGTTCTCAGACCTGGGCCCCCTGGACAGAGAAATCTCCAGGCGAAAGGAGCCAGCTAGGCCGGACCATACAGGATCCACGCAGAAACGGATGGGTGTACCTGTGGCTGCGGGCAAGCCCAGATCTGCTCCTTATTAGAACAGAGACCTTTCACAGCCACGTCAAAAATGCTAACGCTGTTTTGGCAAGAAAAACCCAAAGCTTGTGAAATTGAGAGTTGCGTAAGAGCTGATGAATTTTTTGCCAAAACGATGAAACAAAGAATGTTCGAGATTCTTTAGAGATTAAAACAAGTTTTGCCGTTTGCAGGACATTTATTACATTCATCATCGGTTACGCACATACACAAACATGCATGCGCACAGAAAAATCGTCACTGAAGTTTCCATTTGTTTCAGGATAATTCTGTCTACCCTCGTTTTCTCTTGAACATGTTAATTGTCTCTTTTTTGAAGAATGAGTAATTTAATGATTTTCTTCCCAGGAAAATAAACTTTTCTCCCCTGTGAACCCAGTTAATATGCTTATGCGATTACACTGTTGTAAATATAAGACCATGGCTAGAATGTCCTGGTTGATCTCAGTGTATTATGCATGAAGACGTCATAGTGGAATAAAAAAGGCTTAAGGCCCCTTGATATGATTGGCCTTTAATTGCGCTGTGTCCATTAACTAGAGTAAGTTGGTATGGGATGCCCTCTAGCTGTGAAATACCAGTATTAATGTATAATCCGGTTAGCAATACATACCTATATTGCTGTGATAATTGCAAATACGTACAGTAAGTATGTTTGTATGTACATATGTGCATATATATGTATCTGTGTCAACTCAACACAGGCCTGGATTCAATCAACAGAAGTCTTTACCTATGACTTAAATTTAAATGCAAGTGTTAAGGTTTTTTTATTTTTTTATTCACAAAAACAGTTTAGTGAACTTATCTTTGTAATTGGCAAACTGTGCATTGTAGAAGACAACACATTTCTACATTTAAGTGTCAGTCAAAATTAATGGAAAGTGTTGATTACTGTTAATCCTGGCAAGAGTCATTGTAAAACCATTTTAGCTTAGGAGACGCTAATCGAGTTTGGGATAAGAAAAAATAAATTAATACAATTGTAGTTAATCTTATTAAGCAAGTACTTATGAGTACGTACTTATGTTGTCACCCTCTGTGACAACATGAAAGATAAAAAAAAATATGTCTCGCTATGTGTTTTAGTGGCACAGGAAACATTCGAAGGTGATGTAAGAGATTGCTGAAAATATTAGGAAACATGTAGATTCAGCTATAGAAAGGTTGTTTTTCCATTGACAGAATATGGTCCGATAAATTAAAGCCTTTCATTCATTTATATATTATATATTTATGAGAGAAGTCTACAGTAAATTGTACAGTCAGTAATATGTAGAGGTAATATATTTGGATGTTTTATTCTAGTAGTCTTGACACTGGCCCACACAATAAAGCTTAATTCTGTGTTTGCATTCACGTATTTATCGGCACTACACGCAATTGTTGTAAATACAGGTTTTATAAGACAGGATATCGTGCTAATGGCTCCAAGCAGCATAACATATGGGCGCACGGTGGTACAGCACTGAAATGTGCGCTTTATTGACATCAAACGTAATCTGTTTGGAGTTGATTGCATCTGAGGCTGCGCTTCAGAAGCACATAACAACACCGCTGCGAACGAAAAATTCCCTCTTTAAACAGCAATTAGGAAAAACCCAGGGCCCAGATGTACCTTCACGTCTTGCTGGCTCCAGCAGTCGTTACCTCCGTCGTAATTGACTCAAAAAATCAAAAGTGGCGCTCACAAAAAATGGAGCGTTGGTAATTTCTATTTTAGAAAAGCGGGCTTTTACTTCCAAAAGGACTTGGAAAGATCACCCTTCAGTCTAAGCGCAGTGTGCACCTTTCCTTAAAATGGAAGTGTAAAATGAAGTGTCATTTTTTATTACACTTCATTTCAGACTTTTCACTCGATTCATCATTATGGAACACTTCCTTAGATCCGCTATTCCACATTATGGACAATTCATTTAGATTAATACCAGGGTTACCTGACTAAGTGGTGCGGGGACCTTGCCACTGTAAAACTCAAAACGAGGATACTGAATCTAAATCTGCGCACACCAAGACAGTTTCAGTGCACAGGAAATATTTTTTAGCAGTTTTATGAGGCTGCATTCCAAATATCTGTCTGAACTGTTTAACTACACGATGTAATGGAAATGGCTAAATTAGATTAATTGCAGGAAATGGAATTGGTCTTAAAGCAAAAATCATTAAATATATTGTCCAGCATTGGTCATGTGGAACTGTAAAGGAGCAAATGCAGCTTTTTTTGTTAAATTTCTTGTTATTTCACAAGATTCCCACTTTTCTGCTAAAAATGGTTTCTGAGACGTTTGCAGAATTTATAGTGTGGTGCTGAGCAATGCAATTTAACTTGGCTTTTCGGGCTGCTAAAAAGAGCCGGCACTAGGCCAGGCCATATGAGAAGGTAATTAAAGATAATGCTGCCACATATTACACAGTTTTGCCTCATTTTCCTGTGTGAAATGGGTTGAACAAGTGCAATAATAAGATAACGAGCCAGGAGTCTGAAATCCGCTGTGAAGAGATCACTTTTCGGCAACATTTCACTGAACATTTTCCCATTCTGTGAACCATAACATGCCTTGTTTCTGTTGCCAGATAAAGACCAAGATAACATCTTGTCTTCCAAGTTCATCTCAAATCCCCCACTCCCAGATTACTTTCCTTGAAGTCATACTCCCCTCGGTATCTTATTTGAGTTGGTTGGGGGAGTTAATTCGGTGGCCTGCCCCACAACCCCCAACCCTTGTGACAATGAGGCATGGGTACCTGCTCCATCCTAGCCCTGAGTGGTAAATCTCCCTCACAAGTTGGATGGGGGACAGCTGGGCCACGTTAGCCTTGGGATGGAGGGAGACTTGGAAGGGGTGTTGTTCTGTTTGCCATTCTCACCTTGTCCCAATCTCCGAATAGCCTTAAACTACGAGACAGAGGCAGGAACAGAGCATTTGTGTTGCTGTGAAACAAAATGGAGCCTGTGGGCCTGTAGAGGGTACTGGTGACACTGGGCAGGCTTGTAGGACAAGGCTGTTATGTTAGAGGTGGTTTAAACCACTGGACTATACAGACTAATGGGAGAGGATAGCTGATGTGATTGCGATAACCAATGCTTTTTTAAATTTTGAAATAAAATTTTAGTTTTTTGTTCTTTTGTTCCAGGGGGGGCAGGGAAGAAGCGATCCAGAGTACCAAAGAAGAAATCAGAAAAGCAGAGGTTCCGGGTGCGAGCACAGAACCAGCATAGCGACCACCTGGCGACGGTCCGGGCCAGCCAGTGAGGACTGAGAGCACCCACGTAAAAAAAAAAAAAAAAACGTGCACAAAGCTGCTAGCCGCTGCTCCACACACGTCCCTCTCCCCCGCCCACAACACCCCCCGATCCCAACCCCACCCGTCCCCCAAAACCTCCAGCTCTGCTGCTTCCCCCATACTGGTGGCACATCCCCCATGAGCCCACGCATCTCCACAACGCCTGTTCCTTTTTCTCACATCCCATCACGCTCTGGAAAAAAGGAGGAGGAAGAGGGAGAGATGGAGAGATGGAAGAGGGTGGGAAACAGACACTGACACTGGTGGGGCCACGTGGGGGGAAAGAGGCCGACAGGCAGACGACACTCCTGATGGAGGGAAGAGGAGGGAGAAGTAGAGGCTGAAAAAAAGATACGGTCCAAGGATGTAAATGATGTCAAGGAAGAAAAAGAGACTCGCTGTGTATTTATCGATAAATCCATTTTTTTATTTTTTATTATTTTTTTCTGAAGGAGATGGACCGTTTGATTCATGTATGGCCTTTCTGTTCATTATGTACATTTTGAGAGTAATGTATACAAATACCATGCATAGTTGCAAAGTATTTTATTCTCAGCACAAAATGTTTACGTCCAAACTGCTTTATGCTCAAACTGTATATTGTGGACAAAGAAATTTAGTTGTTCAACTAGCATGGCAAAACTCATGTGTACATAGTGCTGAGTTTATCTAATAAAACTTATTACTGTATTTTCAGTATTGTCTTCTCTATGGTCCCAGATGTGTTACAGTTAGTAAAATGTTGTAATATCCAGCTACAGATAAGAAAAAATGAATAAAAAAAGACATAGCCCTCACATAGCTATTACATTTATATGGTATATTTGATTTATTTATTGATTTTTATTTTGTACTATTATGTTTGGTGAACATTTTTGTCTCAGTTTTCTCTTCTGTGCTGAAGTATTTCTTTGAATCTCGTATAACAATACAAACATCTTTAAAAGTTCAAATTGTTTGTCTAATATATCATGAAAAAGTGTTGTAACCCATTTATTTAACTTCATTCACTGATTTCAGTGGTTCAAAAAGTGTATTTTTTACTCACGTTAGATTGAGTATTCATGCTAAAACTGACCTATAGTTTCATGTTAGTCACCAGACTGAGTATCTGTAGTTTGTGCTTCATTAAAAACATTTCGTGTGACTCTGATTTAACTGCTTGCAGTTCCTGTATGACCTCATTTGAACCCTGTTCCTCAAGCATAACTCTTGTCATGTTCTTTCAGAACCATATACTTAACTGGGCATTCCATTTCCCAGATCTGAAAGCGCGGGAAATACAAAAATGTGCGAAACTAGTGTGATTTTATGTTTCTTCATGCATGTTTTCAGCTCTCAGAAACCAATCCCAGATCCCAGATCCGTAGGACTTTTGGAATGTGGGAGGAGTGCACTATTTATAAGCTCTAAGTAGCCCGAATGCAATCCAAAGCAATGGCAAGCCATGCTGGTGTATCTCACTGAATGAATGACAAAATGCACGTTGTTGAGATTTGATGTCATTCCTTGCGCTGGGTCCAGGGTACTGCGCTCAGCGCTATTCTGATTTCCATGAACACGGTCTCCCACACTGGCTAGTCTCATGCCTTCCTGTGGTCGTGCTTCTTCACAGATTCATTCAAGCCTTTTCATACAAAGTACAGTGCTCTGGCATTTGCTTTCAGGCTTTTTCTCATAATATCTAGCTGCATTCCAAGCAATTTATGGAAAGAAGGTAACTAATTTCATCAGCAGCCACATACCAGTTGTGGTACCAGGGAGACCAGGATGACCAGGGAACATCCCTCCCCTTTGTGTTCAGTGTCACTAGGCCTTTTATGGTCACCTTACAACAGCTTAACATCTTTTTG
This sequence comes from Anguilla rostrata, assembly GCF_018555375.3. NCBI lineage: Eukaryota > Metazoa > Chordata > Actinopteri > Anguilliformes > Anguillidae > Anguilla > Anguilla rostrata. The sequence continues at coordinate 50,888,785 of NC_057933.1, forward strand.
AGAATTTGACATGTCTTACAGCCCGGTGTCTCCCTCACTATGCCAGGGTTTTGGTTTTTTTGCTTGGTCTGGAGGGAAGACTGCCCCCTACTGGCCCGCCAACACAACTTTCAACACCTCCCAGGAGGTCTTCAATCTAACCAAGCCTGACCCCACTTAGCAGCAGAACTTGGCAGGGGAATGCTACAGGGTGGTATGGTTACTGGCGCTGCCTCTTGTTGAAAATAAACTAATTAAACACACCATTCATCTTTCTCTTCTACAAAACAGACTCATAAGCTTGGATCAGGTACAGTCTGTGTTTCCTGAAAACACAGCCTTTCATAGCTGTTGAATACACAGGAGGCTACCACACTATATGTTTTTACAGTGAAACCCCAAAAAGGAAAACGGTCTTTTTGTGCATCCTCGTAACATAAGTGATATCTATAAACCCAGCATGCACAGAATTACAACATAAACGTACTGTTTTAAAACACAGCTGCAAGAGCCCTGTTAATGAATGTTTCACACATGTCCTCCCCTGCCCCAGACTGTCTCTGCACCAGACAGGGGTTCCATAAAATAAATACACTGTTTAGAGTGGACTCATTTAGAAAGAGACCACGAACCCCAACAAACAGCACACAGCTCCTGCTCCAGAGGAACATGAGGAAGCACTCTACCATTCCCCCTCTCTCTCCTGTTCTCCTTCCCGCTCTGTCTCTCTTCCATCTGTCTCACTCCTGCCTTTTTCACCATCACATTTATTCCTTCGCTTCCCCATTCCCCATCTCTGCCCCACTCTTTCTCACATCTTCTCCCTCCACTCATCTCATCTTTTCACACCTCTTTTTCCGTGTATCCCTTTATCACACTCTTGTCTTTTTTTGGTCCCACACCCTCCCTCAGTCTCTTACTTTCTTTCCTTATTATTTGGGAAGCACTCCCCCACTTGTGTTTTCTTTGTCTTCTCCCTCTCTTTAATTTAAATTTAAATAAACATTTTTGATTTTAATGTGTGTTAATGTGCGATGTGCACAGGGCACGTAGCCCATGTCTGCCTCAGCCTGTCTCAAATGGTATCTTTCAGTTTTCGCTCTCTGCTTCAGTCTCATTGGTCTTTTTTTTCTCTTTGCCCCTCCTTCTCGTGTGAGAGAAGCAGGGTACCAGGCACATGGCGTGGTTTAGGCATCAGATGCTTGCCCACACATCAGAAGGCAGTTTATTCGGCCCCCCGCTGGTCTCACTAAATCCTCTTTTCATTGTAAAACCACTTCAGTAAACTCTGAGGCAGTTTTCAGCATGGTGCCAATGAAAAGGGGATACATTTATTTATCTCAAGGCTGAACCAGTGCGTGTGGATAGTACAGTATGAGCACCACAGGCATGGCCAGATGGATAAAACCAAAGCCTCCTTCAGCTAGAACAAAATTAGTTTTCACTAGCTTTGTTTGGCCCTTCGACAATGCAAAGCCCCGTAGGCCAAACAAGCGAAACCACAAACAGGAAACGCTTGCTTTTTCCCCCCAGTTAGGCTCAAAGAACAGAAATGTGTGCAAATCACGAACCCTTTGCGAGACAAGACCCACCATTGAGCAACACCATTTTTGGAAGAACTATTCTCCCGCTAACTGACAAGTGCATCTATACCGCTAAACCACAGCTATAGAGGAGCTGCGCCAAGATCGTTTTTGAAAGATGCTGAAATGGAGTATATTCAGACAAACTAAGTGGGTAGATTATGCCAGTACAATAAAGTTTCGAAACAGGTTTTACACCCCAGGATTATATATAGAGAAAAGTAAAAGTGATTCATTCTAAAGGGATACTTAGAGGGGATATTTGAAATGGTTTTCACATTGCAGTCATTAACAGGCTAATCAGACACCCTCTCTGTGCAATACATTTGTCACCAAGGAGCTGGTTGAAATGGAAATTATGACATCCCTGAATTAATACCGCCGCACAGGACAATAAAGGTTGCAATAATTTGCAGTTTTTAATAACTTTTAATGGGACATCATTTGCTCTCAGAGGCAGAGAAAATCATTAGCACCCAGACTAAGTATGGCTGCTTGGCCCAGTGTACTGCGGCTAAGAGAACCATAGAAACCCATATTTAAACAGTTCTGGCCCAAGAAACCGTAATGCAGTGTACAGTAAGTCTACCTTATGCCATCTGTCAAGACTCTTGTAAGGTTATTGAGAATAAGTATAAATGCATGTCTTGTATCCTATGAAGTAAATTCTTTCATAATTGCTCATAGTACCTAGAGTAAATTTCTTTTCAAACAGATGCTAAGTAACGCATTTACTGTACACATAAATAAATATGTCAATACAATGTGAAAGAGAGAATTTCACTTTATAGACAGAGCCTTAGAGTGAATGAATGGCACACGGAATGGAAACAGTGCTGGGAACTGAGGCTCGTATATGCGTTATGCCTAAATTGAATTGAAATGGTGCTTTGAAGGCCCAGGAGGTATTGCTCAAGTGTTTTGCTGATAAGATTTCTTTCATACGTGGAGCATTTCCTCTGGAAAACACAAAACTCAGTGAGTAAGACCGCTTGCTTGATGTAAGATTTTTGCCACAGGAAACATGTTTTGCTGTTTGTATGTCTCAATCGGCAAAACAATTCAAAGCATTATTTCCTTTTCATTCTTTTCTGCCATGCTGGTTGTGAGCAAATCTTTGGTTTGACCATCTGCTTGGTCCAGTGAGGCAATCATACAGGTAGAAGAAATGGAAAGTGTTCTGTCAATGCAGAACCTGACACACGTGCTCTTTACAACTCATGGCGATGTACATTTAAAATGCATTAGTGACACAACTGAAGTTAAGTTTTCCCTTTATTGCCAGTAAAGAATGACGGCAACATAACCATGATTCGGTCATTTGAATGCAGCTGCCACAGAAGGAACCAAAAAAACAAAAAAACACTGAATGACCATTTTCTGGCAAACATTCCCCCATTTATTGGCTTTTATATGTGAATAGTAGTCCAATACAGGGGGGAATTATTAACGAACAACTTTTATTAAACCTCATTAAGAACAGTTTGAATACATGACCAACTTTGGCCCAGAAGGGCAATATCTGCTTATGACTGATAGTTGTGGTTCAGGAGGCGTAGGGGAACACTAATCAGAATACTAGAAGTAAGGGGTGATCCGGGGGAACAATTTAAGTGTTACATCTAACACCATTTTGGGGGGGTGGAGAGCAGGCCCTTGTACAGTATGAGGGAAAGGTTTCATAGGTCTGGAATGTGCAGGGTTCTTCTGTGGCATGATCTGGCTCTCACCCCTATGTCTCTTCTTGGAGGGTCTCAAGAGCAAATGTGCTCCCTCTCCCAGTGAAAAAAACAATAACCCGCTTGTTCTCCCCCTGCAGAGAGAGTCCACCAAGACTCCAGTCTGGAGCCTTCCCTAAAGGAACCCCACAGTTTTATCCAATCCCAATCTGGGTGGTGGACTCAGCCACCTTTGTTCCTGTTCAGTATTGTACTGCTTCCCCTAAAAACATCACCCTTAAAACACATTTTGAGCATCTCGGGGGGCATGAACACTTTCTAATAAACTTGTGAATTGTGTGGCTCCAGCTGAAGTGACCATGGAAGCTACTGTGGAAACAAAATGAAGTAGTGCTGGTATAGTCCTTCCATAAATAACTGTCATGCTGTCATGAAAAAGAAAACATTTCTTGGTAAAAAATAAAGGTAATGCCATAGCTTTGTGTGATCCCAGGTGGGTCCATTTTCCAAATAAACAGATGCATTTTTTGTGTTTACTGAGTCCAGGCAGTCACAACCAGTCTTCTAATTAGCCACTAATGTTGCTAAATGTCTTGTGTACAGCATGGCACTCTCTAATTGACTATCATCTTTCTGTCTGCCATGTGTTTATTGGTGTATGTGACTGCTCACACTGTTTACATCATGTCTTTCTGAGGTCTGTGTTTTACCAGTGAACCAGACTAGTTGCTACTCAGAGCAAAGAGACAATTTAATGAGCTGAAATCCTAGGCCTGTCACTTGTGAAAACCTTTATACCAGAGGACATATCTCCGTTCTCAAAATTCTGGTATGGTGCTACTTCTCGCAATCCAATTACTGATTTCACCCATTATTGGTTGGCTCATGACACAATGAACGAAGGACAAATGTCTTGCAGCATCAGCCAACTCATACCACCAGAAAAAAGACTCCACTTGCTAATGGCAATGACATGTTTAGGCTGTAAATGAAGTTGTACATTTTATAGGAGTGATGTTCCACAACATTCTTTGGAAGGCCTCTACTATTAATCTGCACACTATTATTGTAGAACATATTCACCTTTACAGAGGAGGAAACTCCAGTGAGTAAAAGTCCTGCCATGTGTTTCTTCCAGCCATGAACTTAGCCAGCTGATTTCACTCATTATTTCTGCCCCCTGTTTGAAAAATGGGTGCTAATTAGCAGATCTATCAAATCAGTAACAATTAACAGTCAAAGCCTCAAATAGTTCTGCATAATAACAAGCTGTAGAATGTTCCAAAAATGTATTTTATTGAGTGTTTGTCAAAAGATGTCATGGTTTCAAACAGACTCCATGAAACAAGTAAACAGGTGAAATACATGCAAACAGTGGTCAATTACAGCCATATATGGTTTGTACCATATATGGCTGTAATTTGCCAACTGCAAAACTATTACCTAATTTAAAGCTGAGAACAGTTTAACTGCATCCATAACTGGAATAGGTAAATTGGAAAATGCTCTCTTTTGGATTGGTCCATTGCCACCTTAGGTTTTCCAAATGTTGGGAACACCGTTGATCCACAAATTAGCTCATGTTAAGGCACGTGGATACCCAGGAGACACAAGAGAGCTGGACAAGAGAAATGGCCTCATAGTGATTTACACCTACTTGCTCCATTTGCCTTCCACTTCCAATACACAGCAATGAATAAAAAGACATTGTGATACACTGTGGATCATTGCCAAGTCCAATGCAACACAGGAAGAAATTCAATGGGAGTCACTTGTAATTAGTCTAATAAATGTTTTACCATGGATGTATTTGAAACAAAGTGGGTCTTATTGCAAGCGCATTCTGATTTTTTATTGTAAAATTGTGTAAGCGAATGATGTCTTCTTCCGTGAGTGAAAGGGCCTTCTCTTTCTATGGCAATGAAGAAATTTACTAGGGCCCTCGATCTAACAAAAGCATTCTCTCTTACCGGAAAACCAAAAACGTGGAGCTGGTTTTTTCATGCAAGGATGCAATAAAAGTTTAAATTCTGTTTTAATTTAAGGTCTGTTTTTTATTATCGCATTAACCTTAAACCAAAAAAAAAAAGAATCAATAAATTAATACACCATGGACGACATCAGGAAGGCATGTTGATTTGATTTTTTTTATAAAGTGCTAAGTAACGTAGACGCTCAATTTTATATCCGTGAAAAGAAAAACCACGTAAGCCGACTGCATTGCCATATCAAGCAACTCAAACTGTGACATTTTTCTCCTGCTATACAATAGGCAAGCCTCATTACTGAATGAATTTCATCAATAGCAGACACTGTTCCTGACCTGTTACAGCCTGTCCCTGCCAACCAAAGACCTGTCTCTCAGTTTTAATGGGCCAGGGGCTGCCATTTAACATTTCCCTCCCTGGACTGATAGATGAGGTTTTCAAAGGGTGTTGGGGGGTAAATTAGGTAGCAAGGTGGTCACCCCCTTGCTACTGGGTGCTGGCAAAAATTGCTGCCACATGACTTACCTTACTCATGTGATTATATGAGTATAATGGGGCTGAACTGGGGAAAATGTTTCCTCTGTAAAGAGATCAGGCCTGGATTTTGACAGCCTTTACCAACACGCCAGTGACTGGGACCATTAAAAGGGTGCTTCTACAAGACAATAAAAATGAGAGAGCATGCTCGGTAGGAGAACATGGGGCTTCTGCACGGTTCATGCTGCAAATAATGCCAAATCATTCCAAAGGCCCTGAGGGCCTAAGCACTGCTATTGACGACCCAGTTTTATGTGTCCCTCCATACTTTTAGATCTATTCCAGTAGTCCAAAATGGTATGGAGATCCATGATGACTATGTATAGTCTGTTTGCAGAGAGCCGAAGCAGAGCCATCATAAGGTTCCTGGTAAAAGACAGTCTTACCACAACATACATGTATTCTGGCTGATATGTATGACACAGAGACAACTGTCATCACAGCTACTCTCTTAGCATTGACAGTCTCTCTATCACTGAAGCCTGCACATTGCAATTTTATGTACTTTACATACACAAAGGGGCAAGACCAAGGACAACACGACTGTCATATAGCACAAGAAACTACAGCTAACAGCTGGACTGTCATCTTGTTAAGAAGTAGGGAGAATGGAAGGAACGCTGGAGGCGACGCCGGGTTGACTTATAGAATGTGTGATTACATCATTTTTAAAAAGATGGAGGAGAAAGTCACTGAGGAGATAGAGCAGACTGGGAGGCCCGCTAATATAGTCACAAAGGACAACCAGCAATGGGTGGGAGACATGATTGGGAAGGACACGCACATAAATCTGCAGGACACCGCTGGGCAGTTGCGATGCAGACGTAGCGCCAGAGACAATCGTTAATCACGCTGAGCAATACTCCGTGGGTTTATGTGTCTGCCATCATGAATAACGTCTTCAGCGTATCACTGCATCTAATCTTTAGTCATACAGTAAGCCCTCCTCCTTTACTGTTTATCTTTGATGGCCCCGGGGCCAACCATTTTTACTGATCTGTGCTAAGGACAAACCATAGTGAACGGTTACATTGGATGTCTGGAGTCAGTCATTACTTTATGGGGATGTCCTGGAGAACATATAGGGGAAACTGGGAGATTTGAATAGAAATATTCAACATGCAATTCCACTGAACAACGGTACTTATCCTGAATTGCTTAAGCAGATATTCAGCTGTGTAAATGGATTGTGTGTAAAAAACAGTAAGGTGTGCAAGTCACTCTGTATGAGAGTGTAAATTCCTAAAATGTAATGTGATGAAAAAAAGGTTCCCATTTTCTAATATTACATTTTGTAATATTTCATTTGACTTGTTTCATTAAATAAGTGAAATAATAATTTTAAAAATAGATTTACGGCCTGTCCAGTGTGTAATCCTGCCTCTCGCCCAATGCACGCTGGGATAGGCTCCAGCACCCCCCCCGCAACCCTGGACCCTAGGACCAAAGATCTCTCACAGATGACAACTGTCAGCTTGTATAGTAGGCACCTGGTAAGTTCTTTGAGGTACTTCTCACCGACTGGTGACTCAAAGCGCTTTAGAGTGATGAGGGGGGAAAATTACCTCAGCCACCACCAATGTGTAGCACCCACCGGGCTGATGAACGGCAGCCATTTTGCTCCAGAAGGCTCCCCTCAAATCAGCTGAGGTAGAAAGGGAGAGAACAATGTTTAGGAAATTAAATCAGAGAGCCAGTTTGGGAACACAGGAGAGCTCTTTGCAGTGAGTGTCATGGGATCTTTAATGACCACAATGAGTGAGTGAGTCAAGACCTCGGTTTAACATCTCATCTGGAAGATGGTGTCTCCATCATTGCACTGGGGCTCTGGGGTTTATTTGATACAAAGCATGATCACCCTTTACCGGCCCCCCAACACCACTTCCCACAGCCACTTTGTTTCTCCCATGCAAGTACTAGTACTAACAAAGCTTCAACCATTCAGCAGGAACGATTCATGAGGGTTTGCATAGGTTACCCCTGACTGACTTAAGCTCACCCTGATCCAGAGGGACAAAATCAATTATGCCTGGATTCAATCAGCATTTTGTACTTTCAAGAAAAAAAACATTTAACACACAATTTTAATTCACTTAAATTTTTTATTTTCTTCACGGATTGGTAGATGCAGAAATCACCTAAAATAACTTGCCAAACAGTGTTTGTGGAAAAAAATAAAGAAGCACTTGCTTTTAATTTAAAGTTCAGGATAAATGTTGATTAAATCCAGGCAATAGTCTGAAGACATAGGCCGAACAGTATGCCTGCTCTCATTGTATGTGTCATTACTGTCTGAGCCACACAGAAGCAGTTTTTCCTCTATATTGGACCATATGCCGGGCTAGATTTTAATGTGTGGGGTTAATCATAAATCAAAAACATAGCCTACTTATCAAGTGGGTCCTGGGTCTTAAAAGTCTAAAACCTTGGCTTGTGAGGCCAATCATGAGAATGTCACGTGCAATGCACAGAGCAGAGCCTTAAAAGTCACCCTTGCCTTTTAATTTGCCGCGACTGCATCTTGTGCAAGTTAATTAACCCATCGACTTAGGCAGGAGTGACTCCCTTGGTCCCCGGTCTGCTCTTTTTGATGGAGGCGGGTATATTTAGCCATCTCGTGTGGGACCCCGAGTGGTTTTGAGGGCAGGAGCCAAAGCTGCCGGTATCACTCCCTGCTGCTGCTCGGTCAGGCGACTGTCAGCCCTGCAAAAATGTTTGCAAAATGAAACCCCAAAAGCTGTGGAGTTTATCCAAAAGAAGGCCCTCAGTTACAGAGAGGCAGCGCTAATGAGAGAGCAACAGGATTGGACAAGTTAGCAGGTTTCACTCATCAAAAGACCCCGTGGGTGCTATGTCTGCTAAAAATATACCACAGGCCACAGCTCCTCCAAATGTTCGCCCAGAGGATCCTTCATTTCCCCCAGGAAAATACAATTGAAATAGATTTTTTACTTACAAATGCAAAGTAAACAGAGTTGTCTATCTTGTCTCCATATTTCACAATCCTATGTTGAGGAAAATTTGAAAATAATGCCAAAAGGAGATGTTTTTTTCTTTTCTTTAACGTAAATAAGGGATTTTTAATGTACCTCCCTATAAGGAAAACCACAACGGTCAATTCTGAACTGTGGTTTCTGTTGAAGCAGGCGGTGTAGAAGTGTTTGGAAAACATCTTGAAAAAAGGTCTGCCTTTAACATGCCTGTTCTATAGAGCCACTGTAGCAATAAACAGCACAGAACTCTTCAAACGCAGGAGAGAGAGAGGCCACCCTAGCCTTTAATCAGGGGTCTTGGAAAAGTGTATGTCTAATGAAAAAGCTAAATATCTTGTAAAATTATACCCTGAATATTTGTGCATAATATCTCTATAATATCTCAGTTATAAGTCTGAATCATTTGTTCTTTGACTTACAAATTGATGCAATAATAACTATTTCATTCACGAGCAGTTTCATATAATGGTTTGAAGTTTTCTTTTTCATGCAATGAGGAAAAACTAACACCTAATTGTCAGCCAAAGTTAAGAATGAATATTGAATCTAAGCCAAATGATACAGTATATTGTACAGAGTAAAATGTCCAGCATTAATCAACTAACAGATTCTAAACAGTAAAATGTCCAGTGTTAATTTAATGCTAAAACAGTATATATGAGTCCAGTAGGGACCATATGTACTCTGTAAGAGTTGATTTAATACTGAACATTTTACTGCATAGGACTCTGCAAAGGGGATAAAATGCATTCTGTCACAGGTAATTTTTCACTTACCTTACAATTTATCAAATCTACATTTTGGTCTTAGACAGTGTTACATACAATAGCAATTAGATAGCTATATAATATTTAGTTTTCAGGCTCACTTCTATATGCTGTTGTAGGCCTAATTGTCAGCAGTATATTTTAGCTGAATTACTTGGTACACAATATCCAGCTGTATAAATGGGTGACACGGAGTTTCTTTATGCTGTATACTGTAAGGTGATCTGGGATATTCTCTGTTTCTTAAATAATATTGGGATAATAATACTACTCTCATGACTAATTCTGAAAGAATAACACGTTCACATATTGACATGACTAGTGGCAGTGGCATCAGTTCACAAAGCCAAGGTATGGCAAGGTCAGATGGCAACAACTCTGACATCACGTGACAACATCCAATAAAATCCCCCAAATTCTCATAAGCTATCATCTTAAAAAATCTCTAATCGAGACACTTTGAAACATTACATCTTGACAAAAAATCTAAATAAATAGATTGAATACATTGACAGAAGATAAAATTGACCATGTTACCGATACACCCTAGAAATCATCGAAAGAAAATCAACTGAAATAAACCAATGCCATTTTTAAGCAATATGTGCTCTAATTATTTTTCCCTTGGCATGAAATAAGTAAAATTTTGCCGTGGAAATGCATTGTCTACTAGGCCTTTTATTAACCACACAAAATGTATTGTAGCTACTGTAAGAGAAGTGGTGCTGTTCGGCAGTTCATTAACTGAAGGGAGGGCGATTACACTTCTACATCTTGGTCTTAATATCATAATTTAAATGATTTAAATGCAATACATTTTCCATTGATCGTTAATGTTTTCTCTGTCCTTTTACTTTACCTGGCTTCAGTGTCTCCGGCAGTGGCCGAAATGAGGCACGATAACAGCTCCCGTTTTGTCTATCTTGTTTAACACCCAAGTTTTATAACGTAACGTGGCAAGTATTACACGGTAAGTGTGTAATGATATATTTTCTCAGCTGTAAGACGGGAATCGTAGAGCACGGCCGGGGTGTCAGGTCTCACTAAATTGGTGCGTGCTGTTAAGTGAAAAGCGAGCCACTCGCCAACGCTGTGTCAGGCCTAGGACCCGAGGGGAATCCATTACCACACGATACGGGGAAAGAAAACCTATAGGGAAACGCCATGCTTTGCCAGGAAGGCGTTTGCAGAAAGCCCAGCCTGTGCTCTCTGACAGCTCGGAAATATTGCTTTTAAGACGAGGAAAACTGGATCTGGCCAGACTGCTTGGTTAGTGTGGAAATTCTTCTTTCTTTCCGATTCAGTCGACACCGACACCCACACCCACCAGGCACAAACCCACTAAGAGTAAACCCTCAAGTAAACCGGGAGTGGAGCCGACCTCCATTACGCGTAGCCTAATGTTTCTTGAACGGAATCGTTCGGTTTCACCGAGGAGCCCTTCAAAAGCAGATGTATTCTGCTGTCATTTGTCCTACTTTTTTCTTTTTGACTTCGGTTTGGCCTTAACTTTGCTTTACATCAGACCACATCAACATCTGTTTGATACAAATCCACTGCATTTAATGTGACCTGGATTATGTTACAACTTGAATTCTTGCGATACCTCCACTCCACAGTTATTTTTTCCTTTCTTTGCGCAGCAATGCATTATGCGTGGAAGTCTGGAAATATTTCCACGTGTGTTTTTCTTTCTTAGTAGATGGCTTCTGCAAAACACAGAGACAGATATTCATTCCTGTCTGGGTCATGTCTCATTATACTGGGTCTTAAGCAGATGCAGCGTGCTGTTTAAAACCCCTTATAAAAAACATTTCCTAAATCTACATGGCCCAATCCGTAATCTCTCATTAAGATTGCTAAACCTACTTAGAAAAACTCTTAATCATTCATAAATATTCCAACATTTTAGTATTACAAACATTGAAAGGCAAATGAACAAGCAAGATGTCGTAATACAATAGACTTGGATTTGCTGTGAATATCTTTTAAAAAGTGAGATATTATTTGATACATTGTGATATTATTTGATTAAAGGAGGACACTGGAATAAAAAACAGATTGGGTCCAGGATTTATGGAACACTAAAGGACATGTTTACTAAAGTAAAGGCTTTCAAAGCTAAGACCTAGCTCCTAAACAAAAAGTTTTGCTCAGCTGTCACAGTCTTTGGTTATCAAGCAGAAATAGTGGTAGTGTACAATTCCTACATTAGTTTGGTTCCCAGTTACAAGATTATAAAGGCATAAGTACTTTGTGAGACTTTATTAAGTATTGCGTGACGCTGGGCATCACATAAAAAATGAATACCTCTTATCTCAGGTCTGAACTGTTGCTATTGGTGAAGAGCCATTCCTTCCATAAAGCCGTACTCTGGTGAGATTGATCATAAAAGTGGATTTGCTTAGCTCTCCAGACACATTGGTTATGTGTTACTCCAGCTGAGGGGTTAGATTAATTGTTTTTATAAGCTCCTTGTGTTGTTGGATTGTCAGTTTTGATGGCAAGACATTGATCATTACTGTACTGTATTTCAGACCCTTAAATACGTGCACAATACATTTTTCACCAGATGAAAGTTGGATTCATTTTTGCATTAGTTATACAAAACCGTGGATCAGACTGAAAACTGACCTGAGTACTGTGTGCACATCCACCCAAACTTTTCCATTTGTAATACACGTCCAAAGCCATCTGCACATAATTAATCTATGGTTAAGATTTCCAGCTTGTCTGCAGTTTACATGATTTCCCTTTATTCCTGGAAGGACTGTTATCATATTGTGCGCAGTGGATAAGGTGAAGAAATTGTGTAACCTGATAGCAAATGTGTTTTGTCCTACTGCAACCTTCATGCTCCATAATTCTGTAATTGAACCACTGGCATGTAAACAAAGCAACACTTCTGCTTGAACTCCTAAAAACTGAACTGTAATATGTGAAAATAATCACGTAAGAGTGCGCCACCTCTCTCACCCCAATGTTTTTTTTATCTTATTTTTTTGTTGACATAATTGCATCCATTACAATTGGCATATCCGTATCAAAATTTGGAGAAGTGGATGAAAGCATTTTGGAAAACTGGAACTGAATGGAAAAAAAACTCTAAGCCCTTGGTATTTCAAATAAATGTAATTTATATTCGTGTGAAAAGGGAAGAAGGAAACATATCTGGAGTGTTTCACGGCTATGTCCCTAGCTTCTCTCAGGATGTTTTTGGACTTTTTGCGTCTGAGCTTGATATTGAGCAGACATTTAATTCTCGAACCATTCCCGCCTGTCTTTATTGTGTAGATGAGAAATATCATACTAGACTTTATTTGTGTGTAATGAAACGTTTGATTGCCTTGAGCTATTCTCTTCTCTTCCAAACCCATTCATTTGAGAGTTTCCAAAAAAAAAAAATGAATGTATGAACTTTGTAAGGATTGAGTAACTCATATTTAAATGTACAAGGGGACCACATTACATTTTTATGATTTTGATTATAATGGCACCTTATTCAAAACACATGCACGTAGTAATATTCGGCAGCTGTGCATTTCAGCCTTCTGGGCACTCTTTGTTTTAGAAAAAAAAAAAAAGTCACTTCCACATGCTAACATTTACACAGTGATTTCTTTTAATTGCATTCTGCTTTTTAATTTGCTGAGGACTAATGCTTTTTAAAAGCAGGCTGGAGGTATTTTATTGAAGTCATGCCTAATGCTGGATGGAGCTGCCTTCTCGCCTGAATGCTGGGCCCATGTACCCCGGTTTTGTTCCTTACAACCTGTGTTCAGGTTTTCTCTTGTTCACCATGTCAGACAAGCTATGAAGGGCTTAGCAGCAGGAATATGAGAACCTCTGAGCGTGAGAGCATCCTCTAGGATTCCCTAGGAAGAGGATCACAGTAATTTAAAGTCTGTACACATGAGTAACCCAATAAATCACAATACAACTAGGTTCATGTCCTGAAAGGATGCTGCGTCATGTAATCTGAAGGTTTTAAGTTATGAAGACCTTAATCTTAGCAGTAGGGAAAAGTGATACAAAGATACAGTAATGACTGTCAGTGTAATTACTGTCAAAAATATTAAAATGTATTGTGTTTGACAACTTGATGTTTCACTGTTCAATCAGAGTTGGAATACTTTATTTAGATGTGATATGTTGGAATTGAACACCACTTTTCCCAGAAAATTAAAATAAACATTGCATTTTTTAAAAACCCAATACTAAATATCCTGTTTCCACAAGAAAAGTTGGAGGAGCCGTTGGCTGCCTGTAACTGCAATTGCTTTTATTTGAAAATTGCGCAGAGAAAAAACAGTATAAATGGTATTTAAGGTTATTAGCTTTCAATTTCCGGCCTATCTGGCACCCCTACAATGCCATTGTTTTCCTGCGTGCTGGTGGGACGCTGTGGGCGACTGTGCCAATATTTCAGAGCCAGCTCGTCGGAAAGGAAACCGGCACTGAAGTAGCTGCATCAGAGCTTTTGGCAACAGTGCCACCTTCCATTGTCTATCCCCACCCGCCTCCCTCTCCACAGATGAAGTACAGTAAATGAAAATGCCGAGGAATATATTCATCTTGGACTGGGGGGGTTTAAAAAACAAGAGCTCGGCCCAGGAGTTATGGCGACGGCTTGACCCCCTGGTGACCCCTGAGTCGCAGTGCTACTGTATCTCCTCAGCCCTGCTGTAACCGCCTCTCTGTTTTATGGATTCTATTCCCATGTAAGAGGGTAGAGGATCAGCCTCCAGATGTGCTGTCTCACTGAAGGATTCGTTCACACCGTGCCCCTCAAAAAAGCCTGCTGGAAGAAAGTTCCCATTACCACATTATTCATATCAAAATGTACAAGGTTAATTTTCCTAATGTTAACATTTTACTATGCACACTCATCACTAGGGGAAAAATAGGAACCAGATATACTTTTCTTATAGACCGGAGAGAATTCATCTTGCTTTTTTTATGATATAATCTTTCACACAGAAGTTGGAAAACCTTTTTTGGAATTTGGACAGTGAAATCACAAGTGATTTTTATTTATTGACACAGCTCTGGGTGTACTGTTAATCTTAACCCACAACTAACCAAAATTAATCCTGGTGTGGGTCAAAGGCTAGTTCAGCAAGTACTCATGCCAACTACACAGACCATTGACCTTGTGTAGTGTGTCTTACTGACCACAAATATGGCACAATTACCAGCTCGTGTATTTAATGAAAGATTACATCATGCTGATATGAAAACAAAATATGACGTCAATTGTTTTCAATTTCTCTCATGTTTATTTCTGGGTCCAAGTACAGTTAGGATTATTATGGCCAAGATATTTGGATGATGATAAAATCTACACACGCACACGCACACACACACACACACACAGGCACGCACGCACACACACTAGAACATTAAGATGGCCCTGTTCTGTATAAAACTGAACTCTGGGGTCAGCGTTTATGACTGAGAACCCCGGGTGGGACTCGGCAGCTGTCGTGTGCGTGACAGACTGTCCTACCTGTGCTGCTCGAGAACGTCTGGCGAGCAGACAAACAGGGACGGGTTTGAATTAGAGCAGCTCACGCAACCCTTCAGCTGACCCTCGTGTCCAGGCGAGCGGCGCAGCCAGCGCTGGAACCCGCGGCCTTCCAAACCCGACTCCTCCTGGTCCCCAGGCTCCACTACCGAATTGCGCAAGCCCTCGAAAAATAAAGTCCGCGCTGTACGCGGGTGATTTAGCGGTAGCATGGGGCTGCGTTCGCACAGAGTTTTCCCCCCATATCATAGGTTTAGAACTTTAAAATGTATGGTACTCAGGAAAACATTAAACTTTCCACTGGAATAACTTCATGCGTACATTGAGGAGATGGGCTATTCCTGTAACTTGAAGCCCCCTATCCCATTTGGGTTCAAAATCAACAAAACTTCTACCTCTCAGTATAAGCAAGTTGTACACCAGAACACATCAGTTACTGACAAATTAAGGAAACATACAGTATAAATATTTTCATACCCAGTTGAGACAAATGGAAACCCCATACACCCGGTGCATGACCATTATAACTCCAGATCTTTGTCAGCCATAAAAGAAAGATGACAGGTATTCTCTCTTAACAGGCTGTTATTCTCTAGAATGGGCCACTCCTTTTAGGGGCCTGGTTTGCATGTTCATGACCAGGTTTTGTGTCCTTCCTGGAGTCGTGGTGTACTCACCACCCCAAATACAGCACAGTGAAACACAACTGCCTCACTGACCTTACAGACAAACAGGTTGGACAGTCAGGCCCCTGCATGCTCCCTATAATATGCATCAGAATGCTGCAGTTTCACTGAATCCTAGCTCGTAAAATATGGTTGGACACAATTGTATTATATAAAGGGCAATGATGCTACACACTGACATTCCAATCACTAAAAGCTATGGTAGCTTTCAAAAACAGGAGGTGAGTCATGGAGTACTGACCATTTTGAATCTCCTTGAACCAACTATTGATTTTTTCAAAACTTAATTCAACTGCAACTTTAAACTGATTAAAATCCAGTCAAGGACGGGCATGCTCTCTCTCATCTCTTCCGGTTGCTGCTGTAAATATATCCTGAGTTTCCTTTCACTCCTGTCCTCTGGACTAACTCACCCCCCCCCCCCCCTCCCCCGTGGCTCAGGCCAAAGGGGGACACGTGCTCGGCTGGTGCATTTACTAATTAATGGCAAGATTTGTTTTCATTTTAATTAGTGTGTGGATCAACAGGAATCAATTTTGAATATCCTTAATGATTCCATAGAGCCAGAGTCTTATTTCTCACACTTGCTGTGTATAGGGAAAAGTTTGGCTATTACATATGCCAAACGATGTGAAATATTTGTTGATGATGGTTCACAGATGAACCCGGGAACCCCTGAGGATCTGAAAATGAATTCCAGGGGTGTCCTCAAAAACATTCAAAAAGTGTTTTGATCGTGAGGCAATATTGGATAAATTGCCTACTTTTAAATAAAAAAAAGACCTGGCTTAGAATCATATTCTGACATACACATCCTCTCGGTAATGTGATCATTGCACATATTTATGCAATACCAAATATGTGTACTGATGTACTTTAGATTTGTAATGTGTGATGTCCTGCTTTAGAAATGCTTCCCTGTTCTAACTAGTTGCGCCTGTAGTGGAGGTTTATTAAAAACGTTACCAATTCTCTATTCTAATGAGCTGGGGGTTCTCTTCTCTTAGGAATGCTTGCTGGGCATTTTCCATGTTGATTACTAAAATTATTCAATCAATTCAATAAATCATTAGACTAATAAGGCACACCATTTTTTAGTTGGTGTAAACAGGGGTTTTCCTTTGAAACTTAAAGGCTTAAACTCTTCTGACTGAGTACACTTGGCCATACATTTACTGAAAAGCTCATTTTTTATTTGTTCATCAGTATAAAATTGACTGTGACCTTCCTCTGGGGAGGTTTCCAAATGTAGGTTCTTTTCAGAAACGAAACAACCCATGAGTCGTTGAGGTAAACACAAACCCCGTTTTTGTGATGGGTATAAAATTTAATGTTTACAATATGTATTACCACCTCTGTGGGCCTCGTTAGATCCAGTCAAGGGGGTGGAAAGGAGATATTCCATTGCCAAACCACAAAACAATCTACTAATGCAATGTAGACCTACATCAAACAAAGTGGTTGCCGAGGTAATGTCTGGATTTGTATATTCATTTTGCCGATTGAAATGAAGGACAATATTTTTCTCAGTTTATAAACATTTGCTGGTTCCTTCGTTTGGATAAGCGGTACATCAGGAATATTGTATGCAAGCTAATGTTCTCCTTAACGACAGCCTTACAGCGGTTAAACAAGCGGGCCGGGTTTACACTTCTGAAGGATTTGCTGTAGCAACCACAAGTTTGGCTTTTTCCAAAAATCAGTTGTGCAATCTGAACAAGGTGCTCTTTTGTGCTTCTAATGGAAACACTCTTTCACAAAAATCTGCTGCAATGTGAATGAAAAAACTAAACTGAGGCATGATTGAAAAGGGTATATTTTTTCATATATTCTTGGCTTCAAGCCTCTGCATAATTGCCATAGTTTCCTGTGTGCTCCGCATCCTTCATTATGCTCGGCTAATCTCTTTTCATTCATTTTCTGTTTCAAAGCATGCGCAAGATCAATATTTGCCATTTAAATTTCAAATGCATAACATCCATGCATAACTCCTTTGAAAATATTTCACACATAGCGATATCAACACTTGCGGTTAGTGAACCATCAACTCTGGTGTTCCTAAAAGAGGACTTGAATTTCAACATTCCCTTTGTGACTTCAATTAAGTATTAGTTTCTCAATTTTAAAAGAGCCAAGACCACCATCTAGTGGACACAAAAGTTTTATATGTAACCATTGGTTGGAGGGGCAATACACTTCTACAGTATCCAATAGAAACTGGGATTACACTGTACATAAAATAGTTTCTTATCACCTTTGTAAAGCATGTTTAACAGTTACACTATCACAGCATACATCATTTATAAGCATCTGAGCAGTTATATTTGGTTGGTTTGTCTAACCAACACTGTAATAGGAACACAGTAACATTTACTTGCTGGCAGTCGTTAGCATGTACATTGCTGTAATACATTTCATATTATGCTGATGGTAATAACAATTACAGTACTTCAATAGGTACTGTAATTGTATGTACAGTAAAAATACTTCGAAATGTATTAAGGCAATTTACAAGCTAACTGCTGCCAGCAAGTTGCTATACTGCCACCTACTGATATAATTTGGGAATTTTCACTAGGTCTGGAAAGGGTTATTGCAGTCAAAATCTGTGCCTTCACAAACTTCAATGTAAACACCTCTCCCACATAATAAAATATCACTGTATCTACACATTATAGAAGTTGCTGTGATTTTAAAAAGTCCTTGATAAATCAGAGCTACTTTAATTACAAGTTACTCTAAGTTACAAATTAGACAAATTTACATAATTACATAAGTAAAAAATGGCTGAAGAGTCTACTTTCCTGATTTTGACAATGAGGGACCTCTTAAGTAATGTGGAAATAGACATTTTGAAGAGCTCCTGTGTCAGATTTGTGCCTTGTTGGATTAGGACATGTTGGTCTTTGTGTGAAATTATGATATTTTTTCAGCAATTGCATTTCAATTGATTTTTAAAAATTATTATTGTAAGAATTCAGTGTCAGAATTCATGCTACAATGCAAAACAGGGCATGGAAATAGACTATAATCAATCAGTGTGATGGCAAAACCATATAAAACATCAATGTTGAAAAACAGCAAAGTTAGCATAGCCTTCTGTGGCTGTGAAACCTTGACAGTCAAATAGACCCATTACTGTATTAATATACCGCCATCAAATCTTGACCAGAATGCTTTGCAGATACACAGCTACATACTGTATACAGGTTCTACAGTAATGATTTGTTCATCATACAGTAATATTGCTGTGAAAACTACAAAAAACATTGACAGTGAAGTTTCAAGCAATATTTCTCCATCTCTTCAATTCATTCTTACATTTGTGACTCCATCCATGGCATGAATGCATGTCATAATACATTTCCCTCTTATTATTTATTTATTTACTTTTAAATTGTATTATTTGTTTTATTTTCATAGGCCTTATCTACATATTGGGATGACATTGCAATCCTCGCATGTGTTGTGTTTCTGTTTTAACATGGGCCTTCCAAAAGGTAGCATCAAGAGATGGTATGCTTCTTTCCACCCAGTTCTTTTCCTGATGTTGAACACCTGATGACAACCATATGACTCATAATCTGTGACATTAGTGCACACTCATTATTGCTTTACACACAAACGTGTGTGCGTGATCCAGAAATTTCCCCAAAAGCTGACCTTACACAAAAATCCGTGATTCACCTTCTATGCTAAATGACACTACACATCAGTGCCTGTCAAAACTTTGGCCTAGAAGATTTACTCCCCAGGCCCAGGACACCCAGATATAAGTCATCAAAAAAAATTGCAAAAAAATTACTACTGATGTGGAAAACTGTATGTTATAATATTAAATGGCTAAACATTTGAAATTTTAAGGATTGTAGCCAAATGTTTTAACTAATATTAAAATAAATAATAATTGACCTAACTTGTTGCAAGTCTCCACTATCAATACAATTCCTCCTTGTTAGGTCCAAATATACCGGCCCCGACAATCTTTGAAACTCAATGGATTAATGTGGTCTAACATATGCAACATAGTACTGCCATGTACGAGTATATTAAGTGGTATATGGATGGATCCTTTTGTTCCCTATCCACATGATCTCAGCCTACTGTGCCTTCAGTTGGTGAGCCACTTAAGCTGTAACGACAGTTAAAATATACTATGGCTAATTGAGGAATACCGCGGAACCGCAGCTTAGTTCATCCTACAGAACACATTACACAAAATGAGCTCTCCATGCTCTCTGCTAACCACATCAGAGACACGAGAGTAGCTCGCTGCATCGCGCTGTCACGATCACAATAGCTTTCCCTTTGTAAAATTCAATAACGCGTCCATCAAAACTTCGCTCTTTCATTCTTTCACGAAGGAAATGAAATGTAATTTTTTTCTAGCCAAATCTTTACGGGCGAAAATATACTGCAGTGCTTCCGCCACATGTAATAGGATATTCTGGTTACGGCGAGATGATAAACCGAATATAGTATTTTGCATGGTGCAGTATTTCCATTGAATAAGAAAGATGATTTTCAAAAAATAAACCCAGTGCCGTGGAACATAAAGCAGCCGCGCGTGTGAACAATAGACTTGCATAACGGAAGGCATGATATCCGTTTACAATTTCACCATTTTACTGTCAAGTCCAGTCAATACGCAGTAAATAAGTAGTTTGTTTTCCTTCTGTACGACGTTACCGTCTATGTGGGAATCAATTCAAGAAAAATATGAAACATCTCCAAATTATGCAAGGCGTAGGTTATTCGATCCATCCGCGTCTGAGATTTCAGGTCTTGGGTTTGAGTAAAATCACGTGAAAGAGCACATACATAGGCTAACCGCAATCACATACGGTAGGCCTGCAAACACATACCAGTAAAACAACCAGGATAGTCTTCTAAACAGCTGCACAGGTGCCATATGTGTACATTACTGGCCTAAAAAACTTTATTTCGTAATCTTTCAGTGAGTTTCACATTTTGTCCAAAATACATAATGATCACTGAAAATGAATCCACAATCACAGTGTAAAGGGTAGTAGAGATGTTCTCCACTAGAGGTAGGTGTTTCGCATAATCTGGGAAGTCGTAGACAATTCACATCTGAATACAGTATCAGTTTAAAATGATTTGTTTACTGCGGGATCAGGTCCTGCCAAAAGATACAAGCAGACACATTGTTCGAGCAGAATTTTTGTCTGCCTGTCTGTCTGTCTGTGTTTATGTGTGTTTGAGCAAAAGTCCCAAAAAGAGAGGGAGTGATGCAGTGAAAGTGAAAATAAACAGGAGCATACAGACAAACAGAAAAAGGGATGTGAACAGATGAGACAAGTGGAGGGAGAAGAGTGGGGCAGAGAAGGAGACAAATGGGGAAGCGAAGGAATAAATGTGATGGTGAAAAAGGCAGGAGTGAGACAGATGGAAGAGAGACAGAGCAGGAAGGAGAACAGGAGAGAGAGAGGGGGAATGGTAGAGTGCTTCCTCATGTTCCTCTGGAGCAGGAGCTGTGTGCTGTTTGTTGGGGTTCGTGGTCTCTTTCTAAATGAGTCCACTCTAAACAGTGTATTTATTTTATGGAACCCCTGTCTGGTGCAGAGACAGTCTGGGGTAGGGGAGGACATGTGTGAAACATTCATTAACAGGGCTCTTGCAGCTGTGTTTTAAAACAGTACGTTTATGTTGTAATTCTGTGCATGCTGGGTTTATAGATATCACGTATGTTACAAGGATCCTTTTTCTTTCTTGGTGTTGGTCTGTAAACCATTAAGTATGCACGTCCTGGTGGTAGCAAGTTCCCAGATATGCAAACTGTTGTGGGGAACCTGCATAGCAGCTGTAGAAGCCCTACTGATATTATTTTATTTTCTATGTATTTTTATGCAAAATTGTCTATATGTTTATGCATTTTATATCAGTTCCCAAAGCTGCACCCATTGTTTCCAACAATTTGTATTTCCTTACTCCCCATGAGGGAGTTACTATTGTGAATTGGTGCATGAGTAGTGCTTAAAGCTGTACCATTCCCGTGAGAGAGGCATATCCACCTAATGGGAAAGGTAAAGACTTATTTTTTGCTAAAACCTTTACAAGGAAGTAAACCTGTATAACATTCTTGTGTTTTTATGTATGTGGTGTGGTCAGGGACAGAATTTCCATTTTGGGAAATTATTTTTGGTTGGTTGAGATGGGAGTAGAATGGCTGGGGCCGGTTGCTTGGGATGCACTCGTAAAACAATTACAACAGTCTAAGAAAATTAACGAGTGCCGTCTCCATTTGAACTGGAGTACACCATGCTGTGCACTAGATGTCGCTACAACCAAAAGGGCCAGATGTTTGTTTTTCAGTCAGGCACCTTTACAGCTGTCCTCTACAGATGGGTTCCTGTATTGTAATTGGGATGATTTTTTATTTATTTATTTATTTGTTTTTTGTTGTAAAAACCTGCATTTTTTTGTTTAAACCTCTGTACACACACATATGGGCTGTTTCAGAATTATGGGTACATTTCAAGTTTAGAAATGAAAACGAAATAACTTTTTTTTTGCACTAAGTTTGGTTTTCTCCAATAGAACACATTTAAATGTTTAACCATTGCTGAGCTTAAACCTGCAAAAAATTGTAAAAATTTTATGAAAACCAATCTACAAAGAGAAAAATGTGTCAGCTCTGTGACAAACAAATTTGGTGAAATATTCTCAATTTAAAAAGGTAATACGATTATTAAAAATGACTTTTCTTGGAAGATGTTTGTCAACACATTCATTCATTAAACTTTCAGTCAAAATAGATGGAGACATTTTGCCCTGCAATTAAAAAAATGAACCGATTTTATTGAAAAGTTGCCACAGTAGTGTATATTTTTCTTTAAAATTTTGCATTAAAATGAATTACATGATATGATAATTTATTTAGTAAGAATGTTATTAATGATAAAGCATTTGATCACATTTCCTAATGATAAAGCATATAAAATGATAATTTTGAGAGCCAAACCATGAAAAACAGAGATGAAGGTCATAGTTACATGAGTTGACATGAGTAACAGAGTTGAAAAACATTAAGAGTTTCAAAATGTCAATTCAAAAGCCAATACAACCATCATGAACCTACATTTTGCCATTTTGCATCTGACTTTGAACTCTGAACCTTTTTAAAAAAAAATCTGAGCACATACAACTATTGAATTCTAAAACCCAATTCACTCATGGAGCCCCATTCACACATGGAACATTTCTATGTTGACTCATCCATTGCATGACGATCCCGGATAGATTAGGCCAGGCAGGATGTTTACTCAGCAATGCAGGACAATTAATGTAATGTTATGTTAGTTTGTCTTTTTTCTTTATTTTTTTGAATAATAGTTTTGGCAGAGGTGTAAATCATTGTAAACACAGCTAAGGAGTGATACTTTTAAGATAACTTATGGTAACATCTTCAGTCAATAGAGCTCAGTTATACGATCACAAATAGCTAACATTAACACTGGAAGCATGGTTTAGCAGCTAAAAATCGATACTTGCATGTAGAGTTGTTTCCAGTAAAATACAACAATATAATTCTGTTAGCCAAGATAAATGGGTGGCTATATTTGCCATTGATATGCGAAGTATAAATCCTAAAATTTTCAAGAAACCTCATTCCAATCATTACTACTTGTAATAATGCAAATACTTAAATTTAGTTGGAGACATTTAACTTTGTTACCTACTGTAAACTCTGGTACAATTAAGCAACAACAGAGTTGACCGTAACAAAGCTTATGTTTGCTCCCATTTTGCAACTTAACTCCATGTGCTAACCTTAAATCAGATGTTACATGGCATGTCTAAAACATCATTCTGTGGATTTTCATTATATTATTATTTTCAAGCAAATTATTATGGACAATAAAAATGATCTTTTTTATTACTAAAACGAAAATAACACACAACAAAGATTCCTGGGAATTGATATTATCACTATTAAAAGATTTTTTTTAAACTGAAAACTATAATTATTTCTTCTGTGTTAATTCAAATTGAATGTATGGATTAGAAGTTGAAGACAGACAAAAATTGGGGGTAAGAAGTTATTTGTTAATTAAAAAAAAAAAGTATAATGGTAATCATTTATAATGGTACGGCTCTGTTTTGAGTCTATGCACCCCAAAAAACACCCTGCCAAATTAAAAAAAAATCTCATTCAGTGTTTTGATGATGGTACTGGAGAGCAAGGTTCAATTGGGTTGTGATCTGGTGACTGCAAAGGCCATAGCATCATAGCATATGATTCACATCATTTTCATACTAATCAAACCGTGACAGTGACCAAACAGTGACCCCTCATGCCCTGTGGATGGGGCCATTGTTGTCCTGGAAGAGACCACTCCCATCAGGATATAAATGTTTCATCATTGGCTAAAGGTGATCACTCAGAATAACTTTGTGTTGATTTGCTGTGACCCTTCATTCTAAGGGATGGTGTGGGACATAAATGTTTACCATTATGCTGTTCTTGTTAGTGTTAATCAGTTTAACCTACAGAGTCCAAGCTGAACTATGCGGTTGTTCCCTGCACTTGGAACGGTACTTCTCTCTAGGATTTTCGACACACTTGTTCCTGGTTTGGTTATACACTTTGTTGTACGTCGCTCTGGATAAGAGCATCTGCCAAATGCCTGTAATGTAATGTAATGGGACAAGTGGACCCGGACTATGCCAGGTCCATGAGATGCTTTGCATCTAAAAAGAAAATGTACATCTCTAACTGATGCCAACCGGTGACTCCCATCGTACGCAGGGTTTGGAGAGGAACAAAGAAGTTTGGTCCTCTTTTTCTGCTGTCATACCTTCCTGCATTTGTTCAAAATATAGGAGGCATGAAGAAGCTTAAACAGCATAGATATAACAGCACATTTTTTATAAGAAGCCCCCCCCCCCCCCCCATTTCAGGGCACAATATTGTTTGGGAGAAATGGCTCCACAGGTGTTGCTGATTAGTTTGGTGTGTTCAATTGCTTCTTTAGTACAAGTATAAGAGAGCTTTCAGCATCTAGGCGTCTAGATTTTAGGCTTTTCATTGCCTTTAGAGTCTGTTATTGGCATTGACAGCATAAGGATCAGAGTTGAAAGTTAAGGAAGCCATTATGGGGCTAAGAAATATTTTTCAGAGACATACCTTACCACAATCAAGCATTTGGAATCAACTATTTGGAACATCGTTAAGAAGAAAGAGCACTGGTAAGCTCAGTAATCGAAAAGGGCATGGTAGGCTAAGGAAGAACTCTACTGTTTATGACTAAAGAATTCTCACTGAAGTAATGAAAATAGTTTAGGTTGAACAACTAGTGAGCGACTGTATGAGAAGGCCCCTCAGGCTGAACAGGTCAGACAGGAAGACTGGAATGTGGAGACAACGGGTGATTGGAAGGAAGGAGTCAATTTGGGTGGGGCCTAGAGAAAGTGTGTTGTGACCTCAGGGATATGGACAGGGAATGAACATTGACTGATAGTACTGCAGTCCCAGACCCAAAGCAGATACAGGATTCCCCTGACTCCACAATAGGGGGACCCACAGGTTCTACTGGTTTTTGGGTTACGCAACACTTAATTGATCAATTAAAGCAGCTAGTAACATAGTTATCATAGTTAACTCACACACAATTTGTGTCTTTAGTCTTTATTGATCGCTGATTGATTGCTGTTATGGTCAAAACAAAAACCCAACCTCATGGGTCTCCAAAACCCAAGCTGGGAACCCTTGACTCCAACATGAAAGGGGTTCCTGCACCATGATCCAAAATCATAGCTGAGTTATATCAGACACTATGAAGTGCATTTACTGATTGCTATATGACTTCAGCTGGAACACCTGGAAGATTTTAACTATACAAGTGGGATCATGGGATGAAATAAGGATAGAGGAATGACTTTAACTTTCCCATAAATAATTTCTATTTATACAGCATTCCTGGTTTCAAATGGAACATGACTGGCTATATATTTCTCTCTCTCCTCTCTCTCTCTCTCTCTCTCTCTCTCTCTCCCTCGCTTTGTGTGTGTGTGTGTGTGTGTATGCACGTGTGTATGCGTGGGTGTGTTTGTGGGTGTATGTGTGGGTGTGTTTGTGGATGTATGTGTGTGTGCATATGTGTGCATGTGTGGGTTTGTTTGTGGGTGTATGTGTGTGTGTGTGTATACGTGGGCATGTGTGGGTCTGTTTGTGGGTGTGTGTGTGTCTGTGTGTGTGTGTATACGTGTGCATGTGGGTGTGTGTATACGCGGGCATGTGTGGGTGTGTGTGTGTGTACAGTATGCATGTGCATGTGGGTGTGTTTGTGGGTGTATGCGTGTGTGTGCTTGTGTGTGTGTGTGTGTGTATACGTGTGCATGTGGGTGTGTTTGTGGGTGTACGCGTGTGTGCGTGTGTGTGTGTGTATGCGTGTGCATGTGGGTGTGTTTGCTGTGGGTGTGTGTGTGTGTATGCGTGTGCATGTGGGTGTGTTTGCTGTGGGTGTGTGTGGGTGTATGTGTGTGTGCGTGTGTATGTGTATACGTGTGCATGTGGGTGTGTTTGCTGTGGGTGTGTGTGGGTGTATGTGTGTGTGCGTGTGTGTGTGTATACGTGTGCATGTGGGTGTGTTTGCTGTGGGTGTGTGTGGGTACACTATGTTTAGTTCTGGGAGGGCCTGCTGCTTATTGGTGTGAGTCAGCGGCAGAGCTGGGTCCTGTGTGCATTGAGGGCTGCTGTCCAAACACCTGGAACCCATCTGGTACTGCTGCCACTGCATCTCTCTGGGCAAAAAATGGCATGAGGTCTGCCTCTGAGAGAGAGAGTGAGAGAGGGAGAGAGAGACATCCAGAAACAGAGAGAGCGATAGAGAAAAAGAGAGAGAAGGGAGAGACAGACAGCCAGAAATAAAGCAAAAGGCAGCAAGAGAGAGAGAGAGAGAGAGAGAGAGAAAGAGAGAGAGAGCAAGTGAGGAAGTGAGAGGGAGGAGGGAGGGAGCGAGAACAGGAGAGGGAGGGAGAGAGAGGGAGACAGACAGAGAGGTACATAGAATTCTGTTGAGATGGATCTCCTGGCGGACCCGGCTCTGGCCCAATTTCTCTGGGTTCTGGTACTGGTGCTGGCCTCCCTTGTGGTATGGGTTGTGTTCTTCTGCTGCTCTGGGCGGGACCTCGACCCCTCATCCGGCTGGGATAGGCTGCAGATCGGTATGTTCTCCATTCTAACAGCACCTGACCACAGACCTCTAGGCCTTGTATCTACTGTGAAACCTGTGCAGGCCTGCCTGCCATTTTCTTTGGGGTCGTCAAACAGGAGCCATCTGAGAGGCAAGGGGGGTGATGCTGCAGACGGCAAAGCAAAGCTCTATGGTACTGTACTGTAATAGCTTAGAAACTTGTTTTCCTAGCAAGTTCTGTAACGAAGGAATATGATGGCCTTTTTCCACTTTTTGAAAATGACTGGTTTTAATCTGAGCCTTTTTCCAAAATGTGATTTCTGTGGTCTGCCTTCTGTCCTAATGTATTTTACAGTTACAACTAAACATAGGGCCTTCATAATTTCCTAATCCAGAGGCAGTTTTTCTAGCAGAAAGGTCTAGCTGCACCATCACAAACTGCAACAGCCTTATAAATTTATAGGACAAAGCTACAGTGAATAACCATGTAATTTGATTGTTTCTCTACACTGTGATCCTCCTTATTATTGCTTAATATGAATATAATTTCTTCATTACTGCTGACATTAGTCCTGGCGATGCATGGCGTGCTATTTAATGTTCATTGACATGTCACATGAGGGCAAACATCTGAATGCTCTCAGACAGAAACAGGAAGGATACACATAGCCAGAGCTGTTGTTTTTAGAAACAGTAACATGCATATCCTAAACTGGAAAAAGAGAGTGGTAACTGGGTCCATGCCTAAAACAGTTTCTCTAGTTGGGCTGTGCCAGCTGTTAGCTGCATCAGTAATCCTCAGTTCAACGTGACTGCTTATAGTGATGACAGGCCTAATAGTAACTTTTGAGGTTGACTACAATCTCAAGCCCGGATATGACTGTATAGGAATGTCTCAGTCATGCAATAAGGGGGAAATACATTTCCATTTTGGCATTTAGCAGATGTTCCAGATCATCTTGCAAAAATACATGCATGATGTTTAGGCTAATTGCAAAGACAACACACAAATCAGTGTCACAACCAATAGTCGTTACATAAAATGCCAATGTAACCTAATGTCACAGAAGGCACAAGAGAGAGATTGAGGATGTGATATTTGAAGTACTGTTGCAAATGGATTTGAGAGTATCATGCTAAATATAACATAAGTAGGGTTAATGACCCCAAATCATTTCCAGTTCAGGGTTTGTCAAATCAAGATACAGCGTAAACAGACACATTTGCCATCTGGCAGAAAATTGTCAAAAATGCGTCTGTAATGGGAACTACAAAGTAACCCTTTCAATTTTTGTGTGAACCGCAATAGTCTGATACATTTTCAAGTAGACACAGATGTATATTATGCAATGTACCCTGGGCTAGATAATGTTGTTCTATATAAATATCTTATAGAGATTGTATTATATTGTATTATATTTACACGTGTCGAGAACCGCAAACCAAATGCTTTATATTTCTGTTATGTCCCTCAACAGAGACGAAGCGGCCTTTGAAAATTAAGCTTCAAAGTCAGGTAGGAATCTCTTTTGTGTTCAAATGAAAAGCATGTCAGTTTGATGTTGTACCATTATTTTCTTTCATTTATGTGGTACTGATATAGAACTTATTCCTTATATGATGGCTTTTCAGTACCCACCCTCACTCACACCCAAACAAAAAGCAAAACAAAAAACAACCCAACTACCTCCCTTAGCCAGAGCAAGCATATCTTATTCCCAAACACCAGAAAAATATGTGAGAGTTGCAAACTGAAGCAGCCCCACCTGATATGATTCCCAATTTAGCCACAAGGGTGCAGTGTTAGCCTGGTGATGTGGTCTGTGGTCACCAATCCCTCTGGCCAGATCTTCATGGATATTACTTACTTTCACTGACATGGTCAGGCGCACAAACATTGGTTTCATTTCATTGCAGTTGCGCAAGTAATAATAAACAAGATCAGAATGCGCAGAATGTGACAGACATCTACCCCTACGTATTTGGAGGCCATTCATATTGCAGAAGTGAACACTCCGTGCCTGTCTGTGTTCACTGATTATGCTGGATCAAAGTCGTCCGCTGCTGGTAGATGTTGAAATAAATGTTCTGAAAGGCACTATAGGCCATCACCATTTCGTGACAATCCCCAGCAGCTGTGACAGAGAAATCCTGGCCTGGCCTAATGCTTTCTGATGATTCAGCACTTTAAACTAAAGCATAGCCTGCTCCCTGACTGCCTATTTTGGGAACATACGGAATGATGGCTGTTCCTCTGTGAAAGCATATAGCTGGTATGGTGTAGGAAGGATCTTGTCACCACAGACACACGCATACACATGCTAGCACCCCCGCTAACACATTCTCGTACACACAGAATGCCAGTCGCCAGGGCTTTTTCTTTCATAGAAGGGGGCATTGTGGATCCGTTCTTTGCACAAATCCCATCTGTGTTGTGTCTTGTGTAATGATTTGGACCAACAAAGGCTTCTGAATGTTGGGAGCAGAGATTGCGTCTGCTTGCGGAATGCTGTTCCGAACACGGTAGTCTGAAACAGAAGGGAAAAGTAATGGGGTCATCTTTAAATTGCTGATTGCTGCTCCTGCGGGTTACCTTGCTTCAAGCAAAAAATACCTATTGTGACATCTGCATTTTTTGAGGCCTCTTTTCAAGAGAGTTATTGCACAGAGGGAATGTTCCATCTGACCTTATTGCTTTTTTGGCTGTGCTCTATTAACATAGACAGGTCTGCATATCACAGAAGTTCTATGGTAGTACCACTCTTTCATCCCCTGAGGTGGTTTTGGTTGCTTTCTCAATATCCCTTAAGAACTAGGCTCAGTATTCATTGCTCTGATCCCAAAAATTCCTGGAATTAAACCCGATTTCATCCTAAACTTGTATCCGGCACTAAGATATCTGAGAACCTTTGCACACATCAGCTGATCTGCCAATAGAAAGCTACATCAAAACATGTGATCATATTAAAAATAGATTTGCCTCTGGAGTGCTAAGCACAGGACTATTCAATCCATATGAACGCTTTTAATAAGCAACAATATGATATTGAGTAACCTTTTTACACATCAGCTGATTGCCAATATGCCAAAGTACTATACAAAAACCAGCACTTGTTAAATATAGACATTACTGTTTGAGTGGTGGTGTGTAATTGTAGCCTCTAGTACTACCCACAGTACAGTATTCGACAGTAACATATGTGTATCAGAAGACAGAGAAAACATAACTAGGGCATATTACGTGGGGGTTTCGAGCCTCTTGATGATACTGGGTGAAAAACATCCCTCAGAGTAACAGTACTGGATGGAAAGTGAGTGAGTTTCTCTAGTCCTCAGCCAAAAGCACCTGAGCTCCAGGCCAGCGCCACCGCTGTGCGGGAGAGCAAGTGCATGTTGCCCAAGCCTGGGCCAGATCCAGACAGAGAACTGAGTGCTGGCAGGCGAGCCGGTGTTGCGGAAGGCACAGTACAGACATTGTTGGATTTATGGGCTTAATACAGTGCAGTCTCAGAGGATCAGAGACAGAGGAGGCGTCGGACAGAGCCTTTTGTCCAGTTTTATTAACGAGGCAATGGAGGAACTGTTTCTTTCTGACAAGAGAGCAGTGGCCATGTCTGGGAGAAAGCTAGCCCCCGGGGAAAGGGACATTACTGGCATTTCAGTTATTTAGCACGATGACACGTGCGCTCGCACAGACACACAAAAACATGAAAACACATCCACATACCGATTTTCAGATGACACTATTTGTTCTCCGGCAGTGTGATAAATGGTGAATTTGCTGTTTGTCAGATGGAATGTGTAATATAATAT
Source organism: Anguilla rostrata (assembly GCF_018555375.3). Taxonomy (NCBI): domain Eukaryota; kingdom Metazoa; phylum Chordata; class Actinopteri; order Anguilliformes; family Anguillidae; genus Anguilla; species Anguilla rostrata. The sequence goes on from NC_057933.1 coordinate 50,919,496, forward strand.
GAATCAACATGCTTTTAAATGACTTGGAAATGTGACAAATTATATGGATACAGAATTTTATTGTGGAACTGTGAAAATATTTGGAAATCGAATTAGCAATTAAAATTTTGTTTAGACAAATATTACAGTATAGGTCGGCTGTGGATTCTGGGTTTATTTCTTAAGAACATCAATATAAAATATCATTCAGCAACAAAAGTCAGTGTGGATTATCTTGTGAAGTTTCATAAATGTGATGGCTTACCTCAGAGACAATCAGTATCAAACAGCCAGAAAAGTAAAACATGTAATCAGTTTTATTGTCTGAAAATCATATTCATGACCCATCATCTTAGAAAAATCAATATATCAAATGTCTGCATGTACAATACATGACATTTCCTTGAGAAAAGGAACGGTTTCAGACATGCATTATCACAGCTAGAATAAGGTTTATGGTCCAAGTTATTATTTTCTCTGCTTTTTTATGATTATGATTTTAGAAGCCTAAGAAATCAAAAGTGAGGAACAGCATTCCACTGTGTGATGGGACGCAGGAAGTGAAAGCATCACCTACTGGACAGAAATCATCCAACTCGTTGAAGAAGAGGACACAGGGCACTAAATCACTGGCAAAGACAGCCAAGATCTCTGCACAGGTGACAACACCAACAGACCAGAAGGTATGATTGTTATTTCACATCAGACCACACCTGATCACCAGATAGTACCAGTACTTCACATGCAGAATGCCATCAAAGTTCTTAAGAGGACTGAGTCGCAGTAATGATTGCCATTGGCTTGTATTGGCCGTTCTGCCAAATTCAGATTTTGGAGCAGTTGTAATACTATTACAATACTATAGTAATACAAAGTTTTCAGGGGATATCATAGTAGAAACTATCCCAGCAGAACTGGATCCTGCTTGAGTCTTAAATATGTAAGAGAGCATTAGTTAGTGGCATACAAATTCAGTCACTTAAAGTCAATTGTGAAATACCCCTGGCTGTGGAGAACGGCAGTGGTGTTGCTTCTCACATCTTTGGCAGGTGCCAGAGCTGAAGACAAAAATAACTTTCCTACATTTCTAAACCTTTAATGCAACCGTGTTCCACTGTAAACCTATCCTCCTCCTCGATGTCACTGGCCACAGCTGAGGGCCCAGATTCCTTTAGCACCGCCTTTGATCCCAGGTGGCACTCTTGCTGCTTTGGAGAGTGACCAGTTTTCAGCCTCATCTGTCTTTTGGATGAGATTTGAAACCAAGGTCCTGATTCGCTGCGGTCATTAAAGATGACATGGCACTTATTACAGAGAGCAGGGGATTCCCAACCTGGATCTGTTAACCTTTATACCTAATCATCCTCCATCATAAATTAATATTCCGTCCCTCTCAACCTCAACTGGTGTGTGTTGAACATTACATTACATTACAGGCATTTAGCAGACGCTCTTATCCAGAGCGACTTACACAACTTTTTACATAGCACTTTACATTGATTCCATTTATACAGCTGGATATATACTGAAGCAATGCAGGTTAAGTACCTTGCTCAAGGGTACAACGGCAGTGTCCTTACCCGGGAATCGAACCTGCGGTTACAAGCGCAGTTCCTTACCCACTGTGCCACACTCCGTCCCATACATTATGTTGCATCGGTGGTGGTTAAGATGAGCTTCCCCCATCATTGTAAAACACATTGAGATTACTAAAGACGCTATATAAATACAATCTATTATTATTATTATTATTATTATTATTATTATTATACCCAAAAGTATAGCATGGTATTTAGGTAATACAGATGTATACACCACACATAGCCTTTTATTGTTAAATACATTCCACAGAGCCACACTTTCTATGATATGAGCTGGCTGCTGTGGAACTTCTGATTCTGGCCCAGGATGTTAGCAGACCCAGGGGGTGCTGGGTAATGAATGCTTGTGTTCCACACAATGCAGTGTGGCTGGGATGAGGGAGTGCTGACGGGCTAACAAATAGGCCTGGACACCACAACACAAGGCAGTAGACTAAAAAGGGGCAAAGTGTCCACCATACCGATGTTGAGCAACTGGGAAGAGACAGGGAGTTATGTAAGAGGTTGGCATGCCACTGGACTGCTGATGAAATGCCTTTTGGGCCCATGAGGCCCTGTCTGTGGCCTACTTTCTTTACACTTATAACAGTTCAGACCTGAGTCAAATAATTATTTTATGCTTACTTCTTCAGACACTAGAATACTTTCTAAAATTCCTGCATATTACCTATACAGTTCAGTAATTAGAATATTATGTGCAGTGCAAAATTCTTTGGGATCTGCAAGGATATTTTCACTTTTTTTTTCACATAATTTTTTTTCAAATAAATATCAGGTCTATATCAGTCCTGCAATATCCAATATCTCTTGGGCTGTCTTGTGAAATAAAAAGCAAAATACAAATGGACATAGCGACTTTGTTACATGCTAGTGCATCCAGCAAATACCTGGTTAACTCAGAATTTTTGATTCTCAGCTGTAGAGGTATTTGAGTACCAGGTTTGCCAGCATTCTATAAACAATTATTGCTCAAACTTAAGAGGAAAGTTAGATTTATCCAGTCAAGTCAGATTATTCCAATTAGGTCAAGTGCTTGGCTACACGCAGCAGAAAATCTGGATGCAATACAGGACCAGGTTTGTATGGAGAGCTACAGTATATGTTTATTCTACTGCCAAACTAGATTCCTTGTCAAATCAATTTAAATACCTGCACAAAAGAAGTAGTGATAGTGAGTGTGTATCTGTCACTGAGAGGATGGCTCATTGACATCCTTTGCAGTTTAAAAAGCTTGTCTGATATGAAAGGCATAACATTTGAACTTCTGGTAAACTGCTGTGTTTTCTAAGCATATGGAACTGCTTCTGGTTGGCTTTAGCCCTTGATATTGGCAGACATCTTTGGGTAATTCTTATCTCAGGTTTTTATATAACTGACACAAATAGCAGACATTACCAAGAGGATTAAGGCTCTGTGCTCAAAGTTTTAAACAGTATCACAAAAGACATGGCCCAAAACCTGTACAATTGGTTATTGTAATAATCTAGCATCTGTTTTCACACAGTGCCTGTATTTAATTTACATCCATCCATTGCCACCTCACATGTTACAAAATAAAGAAACATTGTCGCTAAAACATTGGCATCACAAAATAGCTTATAGATATATAACAGTGAGCTTTAACACTTTAAAATGGTATATTGTGTGATCAGATTGACTGAAAATTTCACCATAAAAAATGAAATGAATGCAAATGAAGTCCCTCTTGTTCAAATACAGGTCTGCATGACTTAAGGGGTTAAGGAACAGCAATTGTTAAACTATTCCCATTTCTGAGGTCAAAAAATGTTCTAACAGTGATACATGTCCATTGTGTATGTGTTCAAGTGTATAGACTGCTATTTCACATTTTTCAGATTTCACATCTAAGCCCAGTGCATGAGTTCAAACATCTTGTTGTTGCTTTTATATCTCCCCTGTGTTGAATTGTCTTGAACAGGACATTGATCTCTCAGCGCAAACACCCACATTTTCCTTTGTTCAGTTATGCTGCCTTTTTGCATGGAATGATTCATTGAATTCTGGAAATATTTGCTGGTGTATTTTAAAAGGAAGATGCTGATTCATAGTAGGTCACTGAGAAGAAACACAATAGCAGGGCTGATGTTCACATGTAGGAATGCTATGGTTCTGGATAAAGAAATTGGTCAGGCCAGCTGAAGAGGCCCCAAACGTTTTCATTTTAGGGCCCCTAAAATAACCATTCTGTGACCAAAGGCCCCACATCTATAGAAAAGTTAACTTCTTTCCAAAACTCACTACAGACAGCAATGCAGTAGCTGTTTAAAGCACAAGTACATGGAATCATTTGTAGTCCCTGTGCCATTATATCAAGGATCAAAGATCTGATGCAATTTAGTTATTTAGAGCAAAATAAATATTGAATGATTACAATTATCACAATATTCCAATTGTATCTGAAATGTAGAAATATATTCTTAAAATGCTATTCTTTTTCCAAATTATTAATATTTTTGAGGACCACTTGAGACTCCAATTTGGGAACTTCTGATTTCCATTATTACATTTTCACCCTCTCTCCAGCGGAGGGAGCCAGGTAGAATGGGCTTAGTGTACGCCATTACCAGACCCCTCCCATGTGACATTCAGATCCCACCAAGATCTCATTTCACTGGTGGCACGTTCATCTACTTCTTCCGCTGACAGTCTGCAGTTCTAATCACAACTTAATTTCCAGATGGTTGGCGGAACAGTGAGACATTTCCCATTATGGCTCTAATTGTTCACTGCCATTGTAGCTCTCATCCTCTCTGCCTCTATTTACGTCATGCACAGGGACAAATCCTTGCATCTAGAAAGACGGTCAATAGGCACTCTTGGGGCAAAATGGCTGCCGATTTTCACCCTAGTGTGTTTGACACACTGGAAGCATGTGAGATAAATGCCCCTCAGTGATAAATGAATGTAAATCATTCATCTATTAATTTGTTAAGTGATAAGTATGGGTCTTTTGGGGTCAAATTAGACCTGGGTCAAAAATTGACAAGCCGATATTGATGAGCGATATGGACTGTTCTTGTAAGTATATATTCATGAGTTCAAGCAGCTAATTATACAGTTAACTCACCTTAGATGGTTTAGTGGGTTTAAATTTATGGCTGATTTATAAAACAAAACCAGCAGGCTCTAGGACTTTCTAGGACCATGTCTGACTATTCTTGTTGTTGAGTGCAACACAAAACACTAAACCGCTCCAGGATTGCTTAACCAGGTTTCCCACTCATTTTAGGAAATAATTTTCTTGGACTTTTCAAGGACAATTTCCATGACTTAGCCTTACAGACATGAAACATGGACAATGGTAGCCCAAAGCCAGAGGTAGACCGGGGGGGTACCAAAACCATTCAAAACTTTGTGCTGCCGTGTAATCTCGGCAGCTAATAAAAATGAGAAAAGCGGAGAAAAATACAGAAAAAAATGCAATCTCAGCTCTAAATATACTGTTTAATAGCCTAGCCTACAATTTTCCAGGACCTCACAAATATTTCCAAGATATTTTGTAAATTTTCTCATTTTGCAGGTGTTTTCCATGACTGGAAAACTAGTCAATATATTTCCAGGTTTTCAAGGTTTTCCAGGACGAGTGGGAACCCTGTTAACCCAATGATCTGGCCTCATGCAAGTATGGGTTATAAGGTCAAGCAGGGTGTCCCTTATTGCAAATGTGAACGAAGCTGAGTTTAGAAAGAAGACACGTCTCATATCTGGATACATACCCAGCTGTCTGACGGGGGCAGACCACAGAGGAATCTTGACACACAGTGCTAGGTTCCCACCCAGCGCTCCTGAATTGAAAGTCAGGGCTTCTGTGGGCAATATCAAGCAGTGGCGTGGCGGGTCCTTTAGAGAGTATCACAAGTCTGGCTTATCAAAGGGCTGGGATGTTTGCTGAAGGAGAGCAGCGGTACTGCAGATAAACGGCATATTGTCGAGCACTCCACCCCGTCTAATGGCTCTTTAGTTAGCTGAGCCTTTGTGGAGAAGAACCCGCAGTCTCAGTTCCTCCTCCATGTACCACTGGCAAATCAGAACAGGTGTACGCACCTGGTAAAATAAACAGGTCACTTCCACTTCAGTGTTTCTTTTCTTTAGTCTTTTCTCATCCCTCTTGGGATTCTAGGGTTTCCTCAGAGGTTACATCTGTCTATTTAGCACCTCATCTTGGATTCATTCCTGCCATCTGAATTAAAAAAAAAATATTTCTCCTTGCTCCTTCATCCCCTTTCATTAACATCGTCACTGTTATCATCTCTTCAGGTAAAATATTGGCACCGCTTTATGTCCTCTCTCGACATACAAGAAGTTTGCCTCTGACTTGCTCTTTCCCTGTTGCCGTTCTTTGAATGTGTCTCTCAAGACATCTCACTCACAAGTCCCTTTCTAGAATCATTTATCACCAAGCGCTCTTTCCTGGCTTTCCTTCAGGGGTTTATGTGTTCTCAGTGCATGAACAGAACGCTACAGCTCAGCTTGTCTGCCATCTTCTATGGTTCTCTCATGCTATTCCCTGAATGAAAGGCTTGTTTCAAATGTGATACATTAGTATGTAAACAAGCGCAAAGTTCTTCATTAAAAAATGGTGTAAGAGTGAGACAAGGCAAGGAGGTTTTACTACCCAAACAATATCTTTATCATAAAATATATTCAAAGCAGTTTGTTTGTCTTGCAAATATGTTTTGGCTCCCATAGCTTTCCTCAGAATGGGAGTATTCTATTTACAATTTCTTTCACTTACAAAAGATAGAGACACACTCTGAGAAGAGCTTTCTTTTCTGTTATAGCCAATTACCAGAAGTGATTTGTCCAACTAATGACCCTGTGGTTTTTTGTCCAATTTATTGGTCTTTGATAAGAATTGTATTCCATTCTTTGCATTATTCACAAACTCTTTTAATGTGTTATATGTTATTTCAAAAAATGTTTCTTATTTTTTCATGTTCACTTTGGTTATAATATAATTTTTTATATCAGTTTGCAGTCTAATTTATATCAGTTGCATGCAGTTTATACTAACATGTGCCACAGCAATAAGAAATTAATCACCTCAAAAAAAAACGATGATTTGTGACTTCTCACTCCTCAGTAACATGTGCGCTCCAACAAGCATTCAGTGTAGATTTGGTAGAGCAATGGAGCTCTATTTACACACAAATAACGTCTGAGTGAAATGTGCATTTCAGCCTCATAGAAAAGGCCAGACACAGTCTGAATGTTCCTTTCAACCAAATTCTATTTAGCTTAAAGGGGTTCCACAACATCCATTTAAAAGCCAATCTAAATACTGCTAATTTGCTCTCAGAAATAGAGAAACTGATTTTGCCTCCTAAAAATATAGATTTGGACAAGATCACAAATCTTCATTAAAATGCATTCCAGTACAGCATCATAAACAGGCACTGAGAACAACAGGGGAGATATTTATGCATAGGTGTTTGAGACTTGCTCTCAGCCATTCACCTCGTGGTACCTGCTAAAAAAAAAAAAAATTGAAAATAAATCCTCAAGGTGTTGAGAGAGCCTCAACACCTATGATATAATTCATCATATGCTACTATTTGGTTTAGTTATTAAAAAAAAAAAAAGTTATTAGCTACGTTATTTAAATATGCATCATTATCAAAGTAATAGCAGCACGCATTTTGAGGAATATTTTCATATTTCATTTTTGGTAAATGCAGCCAATTTAACATTGAAATTATTTAATGAAAATTATTTAGGAACAGCTTTTCGTTATGTAGGCCAGTCTTCAAATAATTCGGTAGCATAGCCTCGCCAGCCTCTTAGCTTTTGCTTGTCCAGTGGTATCTCGCGACATTACACGTTGAAATATCATTTAGCCCAAACAGAGGCAATAGGGTAGGGTATACAGTATATTTCTGCGGAGCCGCAATTTTACCATCAGCCCTAATCGGTACATATTTATCTGCTTCATGTGACGTGGATATCATCGCTCCTGGCGCTCACGGGATAAAAAAATTCACCGCAGTGCTAAAAGCATTTGAACTGCTTGCGCCAGTAAAAGCGCCGTTAATTGCTTTCTGGTGTTTTATGTGTCAGTAGGTCGCACCAAGAGAGAAATGCAACCCGGTTGAAAACGTCATGTTTCTGCGTTTTCTCTCCACTGTAAGGGTCGAATCTTCTCGGACATTTGATTTTCTGCCGGTTAATAATTTACTGCAGACGAACGAAATAGCGCGGGAGGGATATTATGTGAGTCATACGTACAGACACATCGTGGAGGACTGCAGGTTCTTCTGTTTGGGTCATCTTCCAAAAGCCTGCCTCCGGAATAGGAGTGGCTATTTAAACATCGCGAACCGCGGACGCACACTGGCCGTCTCGTCCGCTCACTGGGAATCGCTAGCGTTATTAGTTAGGCTGTTCTTCACTAGCACAGCTTAATATTTCTAGAGTCTAGCGGGCACCCGCATTCATGGCTTTTTGACAGGATCCCTGAGAACTGCAAGGATGGAACACGACAAGGTAGGCTAAACGCTTCTACGCGTATTTGTTAGCTGTTGTTTTATTTTGACTTTCGGCCATTACAATGCAAATATTATTACATTCTTTTTACAACTCAGTCGTTGCCATTTGCCCAGTTTCTTATAAAGCATATAGGCAAGGGGGTTCGGTGTAAATCACTGATAAATTTATTGATCTAGTTATTCATATTAGTGTGCCATGTCTGTTCAACAGCAGGTGGAGCCTACAAGGTTCTAACTTTATTTCCTCATCTCCAAATGTTCGCTGTGCTTGATCGTATTAGGCTACTATCAATGATTTATTTTTTATTTTATTTTGCAGCCTTTCGTTTTCAGCTTATGTAAGTCTTTTGGATGTGGTTATGGTGTGTGGTCGTTTTGGTCTCCAGTAGGACTTTTCTTTGCCGCTCAAGAGAAGAGAATAGATTTGCATTCCACTGAATTGCTTTAAAGCTCGAGTTTGTCAGAGTTCAGAGAGAGGCTATGCTACTTATTGTCATTAAATGCACGTTTAAGTAGTTTGTGACATGTGGCCAATCTATTATAAAATTTACCAAAGAAATACAGCAGTAGGCTATATGCAACGGTATGACAACGTTAGTATACATTTTCGCTGTTTTACTTCATAGCATATGGCAGTCGTAAAACATCATACTCCAAAACACTGACACGTGAGATGGTCTATTGCTCCCGAGAACGCATTCAGTTAGATGTCGCTCGTTCCCTAATTAAAACTAATGCAGTGTTTGGCTATTGAAATCTGCGGCGGTCCACGTCTGCACCAAAGACCCAAATTTATCAAATTGTTGTGAAATTTTAACTGGCCATCACCTGTCATTGGAGCACACGGGGCTGTGTACAGTAGGCGAATACAGCAGGATACACAACTTTCACCGCGAGATCACATGACTGCTACGTGGATAGTAATGCTTAGAGTTAGTGATTGTGGTGTTACTTATCATTTTGGTTCTTAGAGCTCCATCGTTGTGAGGTTTCCTTGACACAAATGTGAGTCTCTATGCAATCTCATGAACAGTGAATGTGCAACTTAATATAGTCCTATATCCTTTCAATTAACTTTGAAGTGAAACTGTTGCTTAGCGGTCAGAGAAGCTCTTCTTATCAATAACTTCTTAGAAATAAAACTACTTGCATATTAGTGCATATTAATGCAATCACACAAGGTTTCTATAAATGACCCATGTAGGTTTAATTAATGTCTTGTGGGAGAGAGAGGGAAAGGGGGTAAAAAGTTAGCAACCCTGACTTGACCTTCAAGCTCTGCCTTCAACTACAATCTGAAGCTGCTCTCTTTTGAAATCTGAGTGAAAGTTTCTCACTGCACAAGTGTCCTAGAGGCAGTGTGGCCTCATAAGTTTGCTGAGTACAGAGGGAACCCGCACAGGGACTCTGTTTGGTGTGAGCTGAACATTGGGTGGGGCTGCTTCACTCTCTCTCCCTGAGGGCCCTGGCGTTTTCATCAGTAACAAACATTCAACAGGTTCAGTCAAACTACTGTAGAGTGCAATCAAGTTATGTTCTCAGATAGAATGAAAACTCCTGGTCATCAAGCTAATACAGTGTTTCTAGAAATACAACATACAACATTTGGACAATGTGTTGACTTTGCTTTCACTTTGCAGAATTGTTATAGAGATCTTACAGGTGGTCTGACTATCAGCTTCCTGGACTAGTACTTGCAGTGCAAAGGCACATGTAGATGATAACTACTGTCTTTTGGGTGGCTCTGAATTTAGCTGTGCCTTTGCTCATATTGAAATGGATACTGTGTACTGTGATACTTGTGGCTGTGCATATTCTCTCCAAACACCTCTCCACATGGTACTTCAGTTAGTGTTTTGTGTTCTTAAGATTATTTTCCAAGAGTGTTATGGCAAAAATCAGACACATGTATGCAACAATCTGTGGATATTATGCATAGGAAGAATATGAGTATATGAAGAAAAATTCAATAGTTCTTTTCAGTTGAGACTGATAAGAACAGTATAGCCAATAGTCATTGTAATATGCAGTCGTCTGAAAGTAGGCAGTCAGTACGTTTGTTGTTAGCTCATTATAACAGGTTGTATCCAGCTACTGCCCATTTGAAGATTCCTCATTTAAGAGAAGGCAGAGACTTGTTGACTGAGACATATACTGACTGCTCCTTTTGCTATTATTAGAGTGACCCACATGTGATGGTGATGCAGGTTCGTTTTACGGTATCAGCTGCCTTCCCTGCCGATGGTGAAATGAGCTACTGTGGCTGAGGTGCAGTGGTCAGGGGGCCTGGAATATCTGTAATCTGTAAATGTTGCCATCTGAGTTGGAACAGCACTTGCTTGCGTCCACACAGCCCCATGGAGGTACCCCACGGAGGTGCTGTAGCACAGCTTGGCTTCAAGACAATGGCCTACAGTAAACAGCTCAGAGGGGAGGTGCTTTAAGGGCTGCAAATACCAACAGTTTACCATGCAGTTATCATTTATAATAGTAGCCTAATGGTGAGAGAATGTATTTATATAGCATATTTCATCTCATAATTTTAAGGAATTTTACAGTGAACAGAACGTGGGAACTCAGTTCAAACATCACCAAAGTGTAGTGCCCACCTGGATAGATGGATAGATTTCACATTATACCTAATTTAAGTTTATAATTATAATGTATAATCACACACCCAGCGATTGGCTTTTTCAAGGCTATTTTGCAAATATTTAGTTTTGCCTGTGCTTTATTTACTTTATGTCCTGCTTAGTGTGTCCTATTGAGAAAAGGCATACAGATTAAAAGCACCATGCTTGTTCAGATGGGCTAACTACACTTGCGTGTTTGGACTGTGAAGTCTCATCAACACTACTGTATTTGGAAGCATAAACTACACAACGAGGAAACTAATTTCATCAACCGCATGGAATCAACAGTGTCACCGCAAATGGTGTTTAAATATGTGGCTGGCTCTGGCATTTATGCTGTGCTAGTAGTCTGAAATATGATTGGCTGGGAATGCTATTCAAGGACGAGAATAATCTTACAGGTATATGGGCAGGTCATAAAGCGATTCTTTATTTATTCAGGATATGTATTTTTTGGACATCAGCCTGTATCCGTTCCTACTCATATTTCAGGATTTTGTTGTGGCTAGATTGAGCTGTGTGAGAACATAATGTTTGATTATGAGGAAAGTAGTCTTCTAGTCTAGAGAATATCACACACTGTATTAAGCCTGGTCTTGAACAAAGGGTCTCTGCTTTTAATATGGTAAAGTTAGTTTTACTAAATTATTTGTATTTTGTAAATTGAGTAAATGGTCTGGATAGTCAAATATGTAAAAATAGTTTGAGTTAAATTTTGATATTCTTAATGCGATTTTTGTTCATTATGGAGGGTTTGTTGGTAAACGTATCCCAGACTTATTATATCACGTCTTAATTTGGAAAGCCTAATGATAAGTTTGGGCCTGTCCCACCAATGCAACAATCTGTCATTCAGTTTAGCATATTGCAGTGCAGACAAGCACACGTCTCCTCCTATGTGTGTGCTGCAAGCCACTGCTTATTTTTACTCCTGCTCACCAGCTGAGTTGCTCAGCATTTGCACTGTTGAGCTGCATTTCACCTGCATCTGGTGCGGCTAAGCCGCCGATGCCTTACCCACCAGAAGAAGTCAGCGACAATCCTGCAGATGGACCAATACTGGAGCCAGTTAAACACAGTCCCGTGGGGTTGCTGGTCACAGATGGCACTCACACAGTCTGGATTTGATACAAGGCTGTGGAATGCGTCTCTTCTAGATAATAATTAGCCTACTGTACTTCAGTTGAGTTCAGTTCAGTCCAATTCCATTCAATTCAATTCAATTGATTTAATTTCAGTTCAATTCAATTCAATTCAGTTCAATATCAACTTTATTTATTGCTGAAGGACAATTAGTTGCTGGGCAGTGAAAAAAGTGTGGTAAACGGCATTAAAAAAATTGAGTATGTACACATAAAAAATGCATGCACATGTGCATTCACTTGTGCTATTCAGGCTCAGAGTGCGGGGGAGAGGTGATCCTTTATCAGCCCGATGGCCTCAGGCTCAAACCTTACTCTCCGCCTGACGGTCTGGCACCGAGGCCAGCGATAGCGTGGACCCAAGGGCAGCAGATCAAAGGCTGGGCTGAGGGCATGAGAGGAGTCACGAAGGATGGCATGTGCTTTTTTAGGACTGTTGTTTGTAAAAGGCGGCCAGTGAGTGGAAGCCTGTTGATTTTGGAGCAGGTGGATACAGTGCTCTGGAGATGATTTTTGTTCTTGAGGCTCAGTGACTGAAACCAGCAGATGAAGGAGAATGAAATTATGCTGTCAATAAAACAACTGTAAAAGGAAGGAGTTGTAGACATTTTAAAATATTGCCTCCCTGTTGTCCTCAAGTTTTTGCTACTCATCAAAGATGGCGCCACGGTATTTATATTTCTCCACTCTGTCAACAGTCTGCCCATGGATGCGTGTTTCTCCATGAACAGGTTGCTGCTTGGAGAAATCCACCATCAGCTCCTTAGTTTTGGAAATGTTCATCTCCAAGAAGGAGTGGTCACACCACTCTACAAATTCCTGCAGAGCTGGATCGTGGTCTAAATTTGAGCCAGAGAGCAGAGACAGGAAAACAGTGTCATCAGCGTATTTGATAATGTGATGGTTATTGTGGACACTCCTACAGTTATCTGTGGAAAGAATGAATAGCAGTGAGGGCGCACGCAACTCTGGAGCAAAAGGAGGAGTGGACGGAGCAAAGAGAAAAGCTACCATCTACAGGGGGATGTATTTGTACGCATTTTGGATGTTGCCATAACATATTTGCAGCACCTTGTTAGAGCGTGTAGGAAATGTGACATATTGGTGTTAATTTTTTAGAGTTTGGTCCACGGAACAGTGGTTGAAGTCCTTGGCTACAAACTCTGGGGAGTAAGGAGATAAAAGTACCAGTTAGTGAAGAGCGTTCATGGTGTGATCAGAAGCAGAAGTAGCATTCACTTTGGGGTGGATATATACAAAGATGAAAAACAACTGAGGGAATTCCCTTGGGAGATAAAAGGGACAGAGTGACACAGCTAACAGATCTATGTCAGATGTTTTACACCAGTGTTTGTTAATGTAAAAGCACACACCCCCACCATGTTCTTTACTAGTCTTTTGTTTGTCACGGTCTAAATGAATGGTCGTGTCTAAGCTGTCAATAAGCAGTGCACCATCTTGGGTACCCTTGTCCATTTTTCAGTAAAAGCCATCAAAGGTGCATTTCTGAATTCATGCATGTAATTGACATTTGCTTGACGCTTATCTGTTTTTCTCTGGAGCGAACAAACAATTCTCAAGAAAATAGTGGAAAGAGAGCTGACCTTCCTATAACGCTTCAGTTGCCTCAAGCTTACCCCGTTGTTTCCTGGCTTTTCTCCTGGCTTGTGGCTTTTGCTGGTGCGGAAAGGCCTAGTCGCTAGTTCTGCTGGAATGTTCCATGAGAGGTTGGTAATGCCCAACGAGCAGTCCTTCAGACTCAACAACAACTCGCTTGGATAAACGCGCTGTGGTAACAGTCCAGGGTAGACACTGTCTCCCAGCAGGGCAGTCCGCGTAAAAAAAAAAAAAACTAAACAAGCCACAGAGTAGTGTGAGGAAGAGTGCATACGGCTTCATGGTACTCCATGTGCTGTATTCCACTTTATGTAAAACAGCTTCCAGGTAGGGTTATCACGTTAATACATAAGACTTAAAAAAAAGACGAGACACAGCTGAACAGGATCTCATGACAAACAAACAGACGACAGACTAGCCCAACCAGATCGCTACGTGAGCAGTGTGTGGAAACATGGGACATGCAGCAGGACATGCCACCTGGCAGCTCCCACAACCAATGTTTTTGATAATGCAGTGCATAGGTCAATTACTGCATGATGGTATGTTTATTCGAATTGGACTGTAATGCAAATTTCTTTCTCAATATACCCATATGCATCCCATGTGTGGCACCACTGTCCTGCAGTGCTGGGTTTTCTCATTTACATTTTGCTCTCCGGTCAGCCTCTGCAGAATTATCTCAGGGAACGCTACTCTGTTATTAGTGTACACTTCATTTTAATACTCCTTTATATTGGGCTTGGCCTATAGTCCACAAGGAATATGGAAATTATTGTATGCACAGTATGCCTCTGTTACCGTTTTACATCCTAGGGCACTTCTGGCAGCACAGTTTGAATAAGTTTGAATAAGGATTATCTGTATAGATACACTGCAGAAAGTCTTTCTTAACATATGTTTTGTCTTGTAATGAGACTTACAATTATTTTTTCTCTCAAGTAGAAAATATTATCTTGTTTTAAGTTGCTGTTTACTTGTCTAGTGAAATGTTCTTACCCCATTGGCAAATCTTGAAATGAGTGAAGCTGTCTCATTGGAAATATTTTTGTATCATTTCACAAAAAAGGAATATAAATAAGATCTAAGTCTAAATTTGAGACTAAAATACTTGAGATTATTGATTTTTTTTTGTTTTTATAGTGCAGATCTGTCCTCCTCTCAGTATACAATAGACAGCCAGCAGCTATGATACCTGTTATGCTCCCTTTGACATGCTTTGTAACAGCATTGGCAGTGAACACTGGCACACCCTCAGTGCTGCCTAGTGAAGTCACCGTTATAGCGTTATCATGTACTCCCCTCTACCCAAGATAGACACACAGTCCAAATCTGAGGCCGAGTGATGAGTCATCTATGAGTTTCACAGGTTTTCTCAATAGCTTTGAACCTACTTTTCTCTACCCATTCACTTGGCCCAGTGCTAAGCTCTTGTCTTTTGCGGGTTTTCTCTGCTTGATATCCCAGAGGTTGCACTAGCATTCAGAAATTAGCGTTTTCAAAATTCAGGCCAGGAAAATGCCTGCACTTTGACCAGTTTAATCTTTTGCATTAAAAAAGAAAAAGAGAAATGCTAAATCCTGTGACCTCTGGATATGCTGAAACATGTAGGCTACTACTGGAAATGCATTGTGGACTTGTGAGCAGTGACCCTAACAGTTCAGGAAGGTATTTGGCAGTGATGGAATCCCCTGTGTGATCACCTGAACACGGGTGCTAACTGTCTTGTTTTTGGCTTGAGATGCATACACATGGCAAACAAAAAGAGCACAACTGAAAACAAAGCTACACCCCTATTAAACCAATTGGCAAAAGGACCCCCCCCCCCCCCTCCACAGTTGCAATACAAATGCATCTATAGCAAAACACTGTGTCTAATGGTAATGATGATGACGTGCATAGATTTAAAACAAGCCAAAGAGCATAGTTTGCTTAGAGATATGAAATCACATCAATGTACTGAATACTGACTGTCAAGTGCCAGGACGCAGAAAGCTCCTTCGGAGTGCATTCCTAAGCCACCTCCCACACCACCTAATTGGCAGTCTGATTGTGTGGTTCCAAAGTCAGAAGTGGACGCCAGGCATTTGACTTTGTAGGCGTCCAGGTGTCACTCAGTATACCCTGAGCTCAGGTCAGTAATTGAAGTATAGAGCTGGCCTATGTGCATTCACCAGACTGACAGCTCATCTTCTTTTGAGAGCCAGAGGCGCAAGAAAACATATTCTCTTGAACAGATTGGTTGCTTAGTAACACATGCCTAATTGTATTCACGTTTGACTTTGTGGGGTACCATGCACAGTCAAGAGCGTGAGCTGAAATTAAGCAGTTTTAGAACATATTATTACCACAAGGGGAGAATGAGCATGGCTTGAAATGATAAATCAGGTCACTGGAGTATAGCATAGTGTGGGGTTCCAGGCTCTGTGCCTAAAACTCATCCTAAGATCTGTTTAATTGTTCTGCAGGTGCTGCTGGGGTAATCTTAACAGTATGGGTAGAGTAATATCCTCTCATTAGTTGTGTGAAAGTATGAGTACAATATGAAGATGCATCTGAATTGCTAGTGTTTCTGTTTAAAAAATTAAACAATCGAAACTGTTCAGCTTCAGGCCAAACGTTAATTTAAGCAATAGCTCTGTTGTTCTGTAGAGACAAAAGGTAGCTTGATGTCAGTAGTATTTCATATTTTTACATTATTCAAGGTTAAATACGGGATTTTTATAGTTTTTAAATATTTCTTCACCGTCATCTTTGTCATATTGATCTTCAGCACTAGCATTTCTGTGGTTGTCTTCATATTAATCTTAATATTTATCATCATCTTGGTCTTAATCCTTACGATTTCTTCATTTTTTCAACATTATGTAGAGGTGTCCAAGTGAGTAATGCAAGTAATACACAGTGCGTAGGCGACATGTTCTTATGAATGACTTTGTTCACACATCATGTCACTTGCAGGTGTTTAGCTGTGCATGTTATCAGCATTCGGTTTCAGTATTCAGAAATGAACAAAAGGACATGCTGTTCCAAAGATGATGGGGAGCTCAGTCCACCAGTAAGGTTTCAGAGATCAGCATGATGTTACAATTCAAATGATTCAGTTGTCACCGCTATGTAATGATTTATTATGTGTGATTTATTACATGCATGATTTTGAGTTTTACTTCAGAAATAAATTCAAAATAACAAATTAAATGCCCTAGGTTTTATGTCACAAAAAATAATAAGGTGCAATGAATTAGGTGCAGCTCACTGAGGATTCTTTCCATGTTTTTTAAAGGGAAAATCACTCTGGGTCCTTTACCATCAGTGGTCCATTTGTCATTACCAGTATAGCTCTGGGATGTAGCATTCTGAGAGCATGTGGCTGTGAAACTTTCCCTGCCAAGGGAAACATCACAGCTCACTTCCCCTCTGCTATGTCTTTGTGCCCTTTCTCCCTGGCAGTAGAAATATACTGCAGTACGGAACCTGAATGCCAGTTGTTAATGTTGCGAATATATGCTTACCCCTGATGTGGAGAATTAGATTAGCTATATCGAGTGCTCTACTCAATCTCTTTTTGTATTGCAGGCAGCTCAGACTGGTGACCTCTCAGTTTATCTGTCTTTGGTTGTAGATGTAGCCTAATCGTGGCTGTTAAAGGCCGTTTGGATGACAGGATAGTTTTGCTTTTTTCTACTTGTATTTGTTTTATTTACAGCAACAGTTAGGTGTGGAAACTGAACGTGTTAACATAAATAATTTCCCTCTCATTTCAGCAAATTATTTTCATAGCAACAGAGCTTCAAGGGTCGTGGGAAGTCTGTGTGCAAAACTATGACTAGCTATATTGCGAAAACTTATGAATACAGGACAATATCTTCTTGATATTGGTATCAGCTGATATTAGCTTAAAACAAATTTATCAGTATTGGCCCAATGCTAATATTTTGGCTTATATGATTTTTCTATGTGATGATGCAACATAGGCTACATGCGCCAGGGAAATGGTGTATTTGACTCGCTGCTCATGCTGTAAATTGATATAATGTGAGGCACAAAAAGTAGCCTATTCATGGTCTTCACATTCATCTTTTTTACGATCCAGTCTCTTAAGCAAAACTTTACACCCAGTAACTCTCTAGACTTATTTCTACTTAATAATAAAGTAAGCAAGTTGGAATATTTTGTTATGCAAATAAATGTTTTTTTACATTTTCCCTTCAAAGTTTATATCTGTAGTAGTTGTCTTTTATTGTAACCTATACATTGAAAAATCTACCCTGGACACGTTACGTACATGGCCCTTAATAGGGGGATTTCTAAATGCATGCTCAAAGGCTTGAAGCTTGCAAACAGCCCCCCAAGGTGCATTTTAAGTGGGCTTTCCCTGCACATTTTCTTTGTAATAACATCCCCTAACATTTTCACCGTTTGATTCAGATTTATTTCATAGCACAAATCAGCTGGACTGTATGTTGTCCACATTGTTGTTTATTGGCTTCCTTCAGAGATCTCTTCTGATCTGCTTGTCCTGCCTCGACGTCGGGAAATCTAATGCATTGTTCACCACTCCCGGAATATTGACAGATTGGTTGACATATTCAGAAAGTCCCTGTTTAGCTAGGCTATATATTACTTTTATGGATTGCACATAGCACTTAGCATGCCCAGAAAGAACAGCCTTCCTACATAAAGCACCTAGCAAGTGCAATGGAGTCACAGGTAGACCATCGGGCAATGTTAAATGAATATTGTTTGGTCCTCCAAGTCGCCCTGTGTTTATCACAGAAGCGAGATGGTGCTCTTGTCAGAAAAGTAAAATTTATTTTTTATTAAATCTATACAGTATATCAATAAACCTATATAATCCAGTAATTTTCTGCCATTTTATTGCACCTGGGTGTTATGGTCAGGTGAGACGAAAACTGAGTGTGGCATTGTAAGAAGGAAGTCGTAAAGAATGTCAAACCAGTAGTGAAATATGGTGGTGGATTTTTATGTTTTGGGGCTATTTTGCATATTCTGTTCCTAGGGCTCTTGTTAAAGTTGATGAACTCCAGCAAGGATCAAGACCTGGTATCACCCCACCAGAAAGCTCGAACTTGGCTAAAAAATTGATCTTTCAGTGAGAAAATGCTGAACATATCTCAATATGACCGAAAGTTAAGTGACCACAAAATTACTGTTTTGCAATGGCCATCTCGGTATCCAGACTTGAAACTGATCAAAAATAAATTGAAGAGTGCAGTCCATAAGCACACGGATCATGAAAATTTCCTGTAGGAAATTTGGGAATGGTCATAGATGCTCCCACGGAAGATGACCCAGTAGTTTTATCCTTGTGAAGGGAGGGTGCACAATGTACTGAAAACAGATGTGAGAATAACTGACATCTTTTTGGGAAAAAATACAAAACTCTTTTTCTCTGAATAATTGTATTAGCACAAAATAGTACAATTTTACCATTTTGAGCATATGATGTAGCCTAGTATAACTTATTACCTGTATTGTTTAAATTATGCAGCCTTCTTTACTATTAGTTTTTTTTGTCAAGGGTATGAATATTTGTTGAGGGCACTGTGTGTTTTCAGACAAATTCTTGTATTTTGTTTCATATTGTTTCAGATATTTCAGATATTTTATATAGCAGTAGTTAGTTATTTGAGTGAGTGATAGGCTCTTTTTTCACTGCTGTTTGGGCAGAACGGGAGACCATGAATGAGTCACAGTTCCTGTTTCAGCACATGGATGGGCAGAGTTTCTGCATGATTCTAAAGTCCACTGCGCACTGATAATGGCTGGGTTAGAATTCGGTCTTGCGTAGATTTTTTTGGTGAAAATCCGCCTCTGTCACTTTCACTCATAACTCTGTAAAAGACAGCTCAGTCTTGTGTGGAAGGTTGTGTACGAAAATACATTTTGATGTTTAATGAGTATGTTATGAAATAACAGAGCATAGCTGCGGTTCATTGTATTTGTAACAGCTACACAGCCATCCCTGAGTTATGTTTATGACCTCTTTTTTACCCTTTAGGAAACTGTAGACGAGGTGGGTCTGACGTTTACTGTTTATCATGTTGTGAGAGGCACGTGGGCATGTACTGTAGCTGCCAGTAGAAGAAGCTCAGTTGTTTCAACTAAAAACTTTCTGGGTTCTAAACAAGTATTGCATTTTCACTGACTGTCAACAATACTGTTTTTATTTGTCTGATATATGAAATAATATATTATATTCTGTATGTATATATATACTACTGATATTGAAATTATGTACTTTAGTTGCCATATAGGCTATACCCTTTCTCATGAGGGACCATGTTTGGCAATCAATATGACATTATATGGGCAGGAAATTAGCTCACTATAAAAACGGCTGCATGTTCTGCAGTTCCTCGGACATCATATAAAACTGGTCATGTGACTGGAATTGTTGCTTTTTTGAAGCTGTCTTTGAGACCATCCAGAGAAATAAATAAATGAAATTCTAATAAATTAAATTATTAATGAATTAAATACCACATTTAATTCAATAGGATATATAGTGCAGTTTGTAAGTATTTGGACAATGACACATTTTTTTGTTGTTGTTGTTTTGGCTCTGTACTTGAGCACGTTGGATAAGCACATGAAGGAATTTCAGCCCTTTTAATACGTAGTACCCCCATTTTAGAGGACCAAAGTAATTGGACAGTTGGTGGCTCAGCTGTTTCTTGGCCAGCTGTGTGTTTCTTCATCATTACTTCATTCAAAAGAAAGCTAACAAAAGGTCTAGAGTCGATTCTAGGTGTGGAATTTACATTCGGAGTCTGTTGCTATTGTCTCTCAACATGACGACCAGAAAATTATTGATGACAGTAAAGCAGGCCACGATAAGGCTGAAAAATCAGACCATTGGGTGTGTGAAAATCAATTGTTCGGTACATTGTTAAAAAGGAAGACTTAACCAGTGCGCTCAGAAAATGACAGTGACCCCAATTCAACCAAGGAGTTTTTCAGGGCCAAAAAGTGGAATCCTCTTCATTGGCTAAGTCAGTCACCCGACTGAATCCAACTGAACATGCGTTTCACTTGCTGAAGACAAGACTGAAGGCAAAACGCCCCCAAAACAAACAGGAGCTGAAGATGGCTGCAGTACAGGCCTGGCAGAGCATCACCAGGGAAGATACCCTGCGTCTGGTGAGGTCTTTGGGTCACAGACTTCAGGCAGTCAACGGATGGATTTGCAGCTAATTACTAAATATGATGACTTCTTTTAAGATTATGTAGATTTGTCCAATTACATCTAAAATGGGGGAACTGTTTTAAAAAAGGGCTATAGTTCCTGGACAGATATACATAGGCCTATACCTTTAATTTAACCTGACAATCTGCACTTTAACCTCATATTGTATTATTTCAAATCAAATGTGCTGGATCACAGAGCCCAAACAACAAATATTTGTTCTAATATTTATGGACTGCACTGAAGATAAATGATAAACTTGTTATATCATACACTGTTACTGGAATACTCTTTCATGTGTCTTTTAGTATTTATTTCAATGCTGAGTAGAATCTTTCGGAATGTACTGTATCTCCGTACACACGTTGTACAAAACACCAGTCGTGACTGGGGTGTCACTCAGCAAAACACCTCTTCTGTGATGAGACCTAATCCTCTTAAAATTTCCCACCAGGAATCTGTCAGCTTAAAGGGTCTTTTAACAAGTGCCAGATTTAGTCCATATTCCCTTCCAAACCAGCGCCTTCCCAAAATAAAATACACACCGGAAGTAGAACGCGAAACGGATGGCGAAGTGATTCGTCAGAGCTCGGAGGGGATTTAGGAATGGAATGTCAGAGGTCAAATGCCATCATCCTGTGCATGTACAGTTTTTGAATGCAGCTGCTCTGTAGCCAGCCTTCTGTCTGCACACTGCATGTTTAGTGTGGGGTTTCCTCCTGCGCCCCTCCTTGACTGGAGCAGAGCAGGAAGAAGAAAGTATGCGGATTGGAGTGATGCTGAAATGCTTGGCCTGATTCATCAGAATTACAGAGTTGCTTCAGGTGTGAAGAGGTTCCTTTTAGGGTAAAAAAAAGTACCTTTTTAAAAACT
The DNA here is from genome assembly GCF_018555375.3 of Anguilla rostrata. Classification (NCBI taxonomy): domain Eukaryota; kingdom Metazoa; phylum Chordata; class Actinopteri; order Anguilliformes; family Anguillidae; genus Anguilla; species Anguilla rostrata. Next base: position 50,941,057 of record NC_057933.1, read on the forward strand.
CTTTTGAAGGCTGCCAGATTTGCTTAGTTACATTTTGCTGTCACATCATTGATTGTAATATATGACACTGAATTCCGGTGTCAGCATAAGAAACATATTTCCCTCTTCATGTTGCATTACTCTGGGGAATAATGGTTCTTTAGCCAAATGGAGGAATGGCTTATACAGGAAGTGTCTGAGAAAATAACTGCTGACAGAGAGTCATGGATCTGTCAGGGCATGTCATTCAGGCAAAGAAAAGTATTTTCAGAGGACCAGCTACTCTAAAGCAACAACCTCAACACTCATTCTTAATTATGAATTATATTATGTGTTGAAGCATGGAAAATATAGAAGTTCACCATGTAAATTTAATATTATATAGGCCTATTTGTGTAAAATACTCTGTTGGAGGCACAATGAGTTCATACATAGCAAAGGTGGGAAGCTTTTGTAATCATGCAAATCATGTCCAGTAAATGATTAGTCTAATTGTATAAGCAAAATATGGCGTGAAATGCAAGAACCCTCCTTATCCATGTTGCATATCGCTTTCAGAGAACGAAACTGGAAAAGCTACTCCCACAAATGTCTCAAACAATTTATACAACATCCGAATGCCTCATGGTAGCCTGACCCATCTCCTGGGTCCTGACACTACATATTAGTGAACCGCTATGAAGCATATGGGCTGTGCAGGCAGGCTGCCCCATTAACACACCGGTCGGCATAAATTCCCAGCGGAAAGGCCGCCGCAGTCTCCCGTCTTTATTGCTCGATTCTCTGCTCTCTTGTGCGCGAGCGCTTGTTATGGGAGACGATCGAGCGGAAACGGATCCTGGGCTGAGCCGCAGCTTCGTCGGCAGCTGCGCGGTTTCTGGAACGCGCGCTCGCCCTGAATGCCCGACGTCAGCGAGCCCCGCCCGCACGCATCGGTTTGTGTTTTTCGTTCAGGGTCCAGTTATGGTTACAAATACAGCTGGATAGGGGTGTCAAAGCTCAGGTCCTGGAGGGACACGGTGCCTGGATATGTGAGGTTTCCTCTCAGTCAGCGGGCAGTTAAGCCTTGAGAACAAGGTCTGAGGGCTAGTTCGCCGATCGACGATTTAAATGAATCATTCATGCCGCAGAATCCGGCAGACACTGTGAATTGTGACACGTGTGATTAAGGTTGTCGGTAGAGATCTGATGGGTCAAGTGCAGTCAATGGTCTTGAGTTCAGATGGTTACAGGGAACCCAATCCCAGCTGGTGCTGTGTAGTAGCCACGGGCAAGGCACTTAGAAAATATCAGTGTAAAAAATGTACTGTACAATTTGATATTCGTAAGCATAATCAAATCAGATCATGCTGAATATAAAAAATGTAGCATTTGTAATTATGCTATGTTGTTCTATGTTGACAGAAACAGAGAGAGTGCGACAGCAGGAAAACACACTAACTTTAAATGGCCAGACAGCAATACCAAGATTACAGAGTAACAGAACTTGAGCTGAAAACATTACATTAAGACAATTAAATGGGAATAAACTATCTGGCCATGACAGTGCGCAATGTTGAAGACTTCCTGAAAGACTGCGTTCTCTAAATAGCGAGTTTTGCATGCCTGCTTTGTATAACATAGTATTTTTGTATGGCTGTCGTGGAGGCACAGTTCACATGGTTTACATACTACAGCACTACGTCTGAGGCCTTCATATTCCGGGTGCAATGTTAGGAATATCCTGTGAGGTGCTTTGAGTTTATTGGTGGTACAGACTTTGTGCAGATGTGTGACATGGTGTGAACGTGACTGTCATCCTTCAGGCCATGATGGAGAGATGGGAGAAGCAGAGGGACTGGTGGGAGGAGGCCTCCAGCGATCGGAGCAGCTCGTCCTGCTCGCCGCAGCCCGGGGACACCCTGCCCTGGAACATGGCCAAGCACCAGAGGGTGAAGCGCTCACAGTCCGCCTCCGGGGAGGTGCTGGACCCTGCCGAGAGGGCCGTGTTCCGCATCGCAGGTGAGGGCCCCCCTGCGCCCCTTCTGCTCACGCGCCCGCCTCAGTATGGGAGTGCTCCAACACAGCCGCACGCTCGCCCCAGAGCGCACACACGCGTGCACATGCTGAGACCTGTCCACACGCAAACACACACATACTGAGACCTGTCCAGGAGCAAATGCTTGCCTATGGAAAGTCACACCCAGCTACGTGCACTAACACACAGGCGCAAGAGCACACCCTTTACTGCTTTATTTCAGACCACAGTTTAATATAGAGCAAAAAACTCCTGTTCATGTTCATGCATTTCTTACAGATACACACACACCCCTGAATGCATGCATGGTCACAGTGAAGCCAGCACACGTATGCACAAGTGCACATTTTGCAAAACAAACGCACCCACGCGTATACGCACACACATTCACGCACACACACACACATACACACACACGCACATACACGCATGCACACGCCACAGAACAATGCATATTAAACAATAAGGCCCCCTGGCCCAGTTTGTTTTAGAAATAATTGATATGTTCACAAAACTGCATAATAACATTAAACAATGCACAACACTTAGACACGCGAGCATTGTGTACATACATGTCCAGCTGCCCGCAATTGTTTTAAATCACCTAGCAACCCCTCTTGGATTAAGGCTGTCATTTTTAACATATGTTGTTTGCATGCGTACCCACTGGTTAAATACCTTTTTACAGTGCCAGAATACATTTTTAAATTAAAAAAAAAAACGTTTTCCACTTGAATCAGTGCATCTGCTTTATGTGTCAAGGGCTGCTGCTGCCGGCCTGTGGAAACATGTAATATCTGAGCAGTAAAATTCCTTGTTATGATTCACCAGTCATTTCTGGACAAAACCAGGTGGAATATATTGCTACCCTGCATTGCTCTCTTCCTGTCAAGAAGAAGGCTTAACACCCTGTGGAGCCGGAACAATAGGGCTGTTCGAATGGCGACATTCCCTCTGTTTGGGGAGAATATATTTACTTTATAACAGTGCGCGATCTTGTTGGCAGTGTTAATATATTGTTGGTCTTCTCACAGTAGCCCATTCATTCGTTGCCGGGCATAGCTGGTCTATTATCAAAGCATCGTTTGCATTATCATCAGTTTTGCATTATGTAAGATGACGGAGAGCTTACACGCACTAGAGTATGAACCTCCTAACAAATTATAATTGTTCCTCGGTGAGGGATTTTGTTCGACAGATAAAACCAAACCATGGAATCTACAAGAAAAACTAGTTAAACATGCATTAAACTGTGGAATGATTTTATTGTCAAATATAATTGTCCTCACGTTTATATGTAGTTAGGGGAGAAGTGGGCCCATCTCTGGCCTATAGTTAGCTTGAGGAAATGAAATGCCAAATTAGAAGTTTAAAACTAATCTATTCCACAAGCAGCAGATGATTCTGGTCTTGTCGGTTAAAAGACTATTTTAAATCTGTCTGTAAAGCTTAGCATGGGCACTGGGTCCATCCTATCCTTGCTTCTTAGCTGCATTTAAGTAAAATTCCTGAAAGTGATGATGGACCTTTTGGACGCATAAAAGCTGAATAAGTCCATATGAATCAGCCAGATCCATATTTCTCCCTGGGTCTGTCTCCTAGCTGGGCTCGGCTGGGTGAGGCTAGGCTGGGTCAGCACTCTCTGTGCGGTCCTTTCATTTCCTCCCTGTATGCAGGTACTTTGCTCCCCAACACAGGGTCACTGTGTTGGTAAGCGGATATCTGGGTAATTCAGAGATCTTTATCTTATTCATACAGTGCAGCCTGTAAGAATTTGGTCAGTGACGTAATTTGTCTTGTTTTGCGCTCTGCTCTCCAGCATATTGTATTTAAAATGAAACTACGAATATGAGGATAAAATGCAGACATTCAGATTTAATTTGAGGGTATTTGCATCCATATCCATTTATCCATGTTGGAATTACTTTTTATGCTTTTTTAAGGGACTGAAAGTAATTGGACAAATTAACCATAGACATCACCAGGTGCTGGGTCAGACCTGTACTAGTCTGTACCCATCTTCAGTCCCTGTTTCTTTTGGAAGGATTTTTTCTTCAGTACTGTCATCCAAATTTAAATGCATGGTCAGTTAGATTCAGTTTGGGTGATTGACTTAACCAGTTAAGAACATTCCTCTTTTTCGCCAATGGCACAGAGCTAAAGTCCTTGGTTGCTTTAGCTTTGTGTCATTGTCCTGCTGCAAGGTGAAGCGCTGTCCATTGAGTTTTGAGGCATTTGGTTGGATCTGAGCAGATAAGATGTTTCTATACACTTAAACAGTCACATCATCAATAAAGACAAGTGAGCCAGTTCCAGTGGCATACATGCCTAAGCCATAAAACCACCCCCACCATGATTCAAAGATGAAGGGGATCATGAGCACTTCCTCTCTTTCTCCAAACTTTCCTCTTTCCATCAGGTTACATTGGTACAGGTTAATACTCATCTCAACTGTCCATAAGTTTTTTTTGTACTCTCCAGTTTTTTGATGCACTTTTTGGCAAACTCTAACCTGGCCATTCTGTTCTTCAGGTTTACCAGTGGTTTGCATCTTGCTGTAAACCCTTTGAGGTTCTGTGTGGTGTAGCCTTCTCTTTATTTTGTTCTTTTAAACAGCTGTGCCTAAATTCTGGAGTTTGTTCGGCAGTTGAAAAGGGGTTTTTGTTCACAGTAGTCTGTGGTCATGTCAGTTGACCTTACAGAGAATAGATTTAAAAGCTGGCATGTAGACCACGCTGATCTTGGGTCAGTTCCGAGGCTTTCGAAGTGCATCCAGCAGGCTCATCTGGACATTCCTTACTGTTCTGGAGCAGCTCACTGTTTGGAGTATCATGAAACCGTTAAGCTTGACAGGTGTGCCGCACAGCAACAGTCAATAAGTAGAGATCACTGGAAAGGAAATTCAGTGGGTCGATCAAGCAAGGCGAGAAAGCTGGTCTGTGGAAAAGACTTGAGTTATGCCTTTATTGTGAACCACACTGTGGCACGAAGCAAAAAACTGTGTTCTCTGACATCCCATTAGAGAGAAAAAATATCTGTTTGGCATTTTAAAGTTACTATCTGTCTTTGGGTGTAGGCTGAAAGCCACCCCTTCTGACATTTTATAACCCCTTAGATCTCACATCGCTCCCATTCGTAGCTGCCTTGGAAACCAGGTGTACAATTACCGCTACAAGGAAGCTGCTTTCCTTATTTTTGTATCTGAACTGTTTCTGTTTTATTGTGCATTTTGTTGTAACATTAACTTGTAGCAAGTATGAATTAGTAATAGGTAGCCTACATTGTGTCAAGTGTGTGCACTTCATATTGAAATTTATGTTCTGATGTCATGGCTTATGCATAGTTATATCTACTTTGCACTGCTCTGGTTTTATCATCTCCTGTGGTGCCTACATTATCCCTTGTTATTTGCTCTTAGTATTTTTGTCATAATGGCCGTTTTGTCTAAACGCACTTTGGACAAAACGCATCCGCAAAATATATAAACGTGGTTAAATGCCAAATTGCCGATATATTTCAGTACGTTCCCACTGACAAAGGTTTCAGGGAGTGCAATGCATTCTAAAAACACGGCTTGCTTTTAGAGGGTAGTATCTGTAATATTTTCGAGGTGTATTAATTAGAGCTTCAGTAATGAATGGTTCTGAATGTACAGGCTTGTGTGGTGGATTAGACATTTTAAATGCTGTGTAATGAATCTCGGTGAAATGGAAGTGCTACGTTTTTGTTGAATTTAGACGTGGAAAGACTCGTTCCATTTTGTTCCTAGTGAGACTAACATTCTATAAATAATGTGTAGTTTTCCCTTAGCCTCCCATCTTATTTTTCAAAAGGGCTGCTTTAATAAGCCGTGAAGTATATTTTTTCTGAAAAGAAAGCGCTGAAGTTCTTCAATACATTGCTGCTTGTGTTGGTGGGCTGTGTACGTGAAATGATACTCCATTAAAACTTGACATTATTTGTGCATGCAACGGGCAGTCTGTGGTCCTATAATCTCTGGGATTTATAAATGGTGCCCACTTGGCATCTTTTCATTATTATGAAATATGAATTCATATTGGTTCTGCACTCAAAATGCAGTATGAGTACCGATTTACAAGTATACTGGTAAAGAATATTCCAGGTGACAGTATTGGTTGACCATATCAAAAAGTGGGGGACATTCACATAAGAGCAAGACATTACTCTTACTTGACAGTGCTCATTTTGTTACTTTTTTATTTATTTTTTTACTTTTTTTTGTATAATTATAAAACACATTGACGGATCTTTGTTGAAGTTCAGGAAAAATTATGCATGATTCATGGATCCATGGGTGGCTGAGAAAGACAGAAACTCTGCTACTCTTGCAGTTAGGATGCTGCCATATGCTTATAATAACATGGAAAAACATTTCCCTTTTGAATATGAAGCCTTCCTTTATTAGTTTAGTGTATGTGGTTTTCTGATCTTTGACAGTTTTTTCCTGCTACCCTTGTCCTTCCTCCATTATCCAGTGTGACATAATGAAACCGCAACTGGCTTTGTGGAGCTTCACCAACCCTTCCGAAACAATCAATTCTTTTCATATATGTCATTCCAGCATGTTGGCTTTCTTGATTTGATAGCTTTTGTGACAATGGAAGGCTGTACTGAATATATATTCTGCATATAATATATAATCAGAACAGCAGCACAAATCACTGCTGTCAAGGCATTACACAGTCATTTTTGAAACAGTAATGTGTAATTTTGTATTGCGAAATGTACTGAGTAATTATTGCTGGCTTGAGCTCAGTGGGATATACAGAATATAACCAACAGTGTATTATTAAGCAAAAATGACAACATATTGGAACATCTATTTGGAGTATGTCCATATTCGTATATCCATGTATTATTCCATGTATTGCAATATACTTTTCAATGTATGCCAATTTATTTTCATTGCATAAGGGCGGACAGATTTTCTGTCCTGGTTGAATCTCTATCATATCATTATGCTGTGTAAAGTTATTTTTTTTATTCTGATGCAGTAGCTTTCATTAAACTGGCTCAGTCAACTGCAAGAGGCACAGCCCTAAAGGACTGTATAAGGCCAACAGGAGAAAGGGAGAAGGCCAATGTTGTTCACCGTGTTGTATTGAGGTACCCTGGGTCGTGGCAGAGGACAGGAGCAAGGTGGCTAGCTCGCATGCATTCTTCTCGTGCCTTAGAGAAAGCCAGCACCTCAGGGTCTGGTCCCGTACAGAAAAGGTCATATGTTAGTATGGAAAAGGTGGAACATTTTCACCTCACCCTTGAGCTATACTTGCTGTACATATTTGTGGTCACTTGAGCTATATATCAGCAGGTATGCCCTCTAAAAACAGTATTTCCAGTGCATTTTGCTGATTGTGAAAGAGTGCCTGCAGGGCTCCATAAAGCTAATTTTCCACTGACCCCCCCCCCCCCCCGCTGTGCGTGTGCTGTTCTGACACGATCTGCTTCAGCCACTGACGTCTCACCTGCTGTTGACCGCCAAATTATGAATACCTTTATGACCTATCGTTGACTTTTCAGGAAGTTGTTCTCTGTTTTTTACTGGCTTCTATAGTGCCACCTGCAACTGCCGCTTTCTCATTTGTCCATCAGTAAATGAGTGGAGTCGCAGGCTACCCCGGTGCGTTTGTTCACTGGCTGGTGGAAATGATGCAGGTCATGTGCAAGTTGGGGTTCCTTAATGGGAGGTTAATGTCTTATTTCTGGTGAGACATTCTTGTTAAGAAGCTTCTAGCATATGGATCACAGTAAGCATTGATGAAGGTGTGTTCTGGCTATGGATATGTACAGGCTAAACACTCAGTAGTTTTGCTTGATTAGCATTAGCTTGGGACAGTCCTGCTGTCACATCTGGGGGGGGGGGGGGTGTGTTGTTGCTTTGGGTCTGTACACACGCCTCCAGTGTACGCCTCAGGTGAGACTCAGTGAAAAGACAGCGTTACAGATGACCTTCTGACTTTCATCCTGTAGAGCTTAATGATCAAGTTACATTATGGATATTTAATGGCAAAATGTGGAAATGAAGGAGACTGAAGCAATTTCATCTTTAGTCTCTCTCTCTCTCTCTCTCTCTCTCTCTCTCTCTCTCTCTCTCTCTCTCTCTCTCTACCCTCTCTTTCCCACTGATTGCGGATCACCTTTCTTTGAATCTTGACTGTCACAAGTGTAAGACAGGGTTTTTCAGACGGAGTATATGATTAGCATCGGTAAATGCATTTTGCAGTATTTCTCTTGTTCTGTTGGGGAAAAAAAAAAAACATTGCAGTCAACCACCTTTGGATTATCATAAACAACTAAGATTTGAGTTATTGGTCATTAAGTGGCCTGTTTGTAACATACTGTTCTGTTCTGCTGCCTACACAGAGCCACCCAGGCACAGTTCAGACCCTGGGTAATAAAATCAGCAGTGTGGCGTCTTTTCATTTCAGCACAGAGCCTCACAGATCGCTGGTGCCGGTCTCCGGGGCCCAGCGTGGACACAGGAGGTGAAAGGCCGCTCGGAGGGGGGGTGGGGAGGTGGGGGGGTCGGAGGGTTCCTCGAGGGAGGGCCGACGCTCCACCTCTCAGTTGTTCAGGGTCTGGCTGCGATTGATCTGCAGCTCTGGCCGCCTCCTGCTCCCCTCCCCCCCACCTCCTCCTGAGCAGTGTTCCAGTGTCCCCTGCTGGCAGGCCCTCAGCTCTGCGGGAGGTGGAGGAGCTGTCTCAGACTGTGGGCGAGCGGGGAACCGCCTCAGTGATTGCTCCCTCCGCGTGATGCTTTTTTATCTGGAGGTGTCGGGGATGGGGGCGTTGATATGGACTTTGCATGGCATACATTTTCCACGTTGTGAGCACATTGAAGATTTCCAGGTCTCATTTTACACAGAAAATTTAAAAGAAATGTTTTACCTGTTCATAGCTTGTCATATTTATGGACAACAGAACCTAGACCTATGCAGATTAAATGCAGACTAAATGCTAACTGGAGTCAGGCATTGCTGTATGCTGATTCTAGACTATGACGCACTGTGCGGTGTCATCATTTCAGGCTGCAGCATTAGCGCTGACTTCAGTGACATGAAGATGCATTTAGTGTATTGTCTTAGATTTGCTCTCACTTGTCATGGTAGGTTTCACTCAAAGTTACGGTATTTCCAGGTTAATTGGTGTTGTACGTTGAATAATACCCTCAATTACACGCCCCAGCTGTTTGGTTGACAGAATGCTTGTGACAGCATTCAGTGTTTACCGAAGAAGAACTTTCAGTATGTTGTGAAGAACTGAAGTATTTACTTCTATATATTGTTTGCTTAAGTACATGTAGAAGGCTTTATTTATCTAATATATTGTACATGGGAGAGTGACAGGGCTCCCTATTGATTTAAGGGTCTCAGAATCTAATGGTGATGTTTTGTTTGAAACTTTCATATTTTCCCCTCTGCACCCTTGTACTGTAAGTTTCATGGATTTAATATCCAGAAGACATCTGTGATACAGAACCTAACTGAGAGAGCTAGGTATGTCCAACAGCTGTGCAAACAGTGATCTCCATACTTTCCTGGGCTGGTCACTCCAGTGATGGTCTGAGTTTTCCATTTGGGGACAGGGTGACCTTTGACCCGAGGGCAGCTGCTCCTTCTCTCCTGGCCCCTGTGAACTGTGGCCTGCTGGGCCCGAGGTGTGCGAATAGCTGAAATCACAGGGTGTGTCGCGCGCACCGGTGGCCTCCATGCGGAGTGTTCCAGAATGCTTGGAATGTTTGACGCTTAGCCCTAGGAAGGTAACAAGGTGGTTGCTTTCCATTACCCAGAATCCCACGCAGCCACGCTGTTTTAAAATGCAGAGGGCCTTTGTGATAACTATAGATGGGTATGTGATAACCAGAGTCCATAACCAGATGGTCGGGTTCGGTGGAGATTGTGGTTTGGAGCTGGTCACTCCTTTTAGTTTTGGACTGGGCTGCAGTTGAAAACATGATGATTGGAACCATTTCCAACATTGTAGACTGCTTTTGAGAGTACGGATGGGTTAATCTGCTCCCTCTAGTGGATTAAATGGCGCAGCACAGCACAGTAATTTAATGCGACATGTACAAAATGTACTATCAAAGTGTGTGCTATCAAATTAATGCTGTGGACACTAAATATCACATTACAAGGGTAACAGAGATTTCTGCTTGGGATAAGCGGTCTGACCCCCCCACGCTATGTTGACAATTTGTCACTGAGACCAAACATGTTGTTCTCTGCATGTGGGCCCCCCTACTTCCAAAAATATCCTGGTGACTCTTCTGGAGTTTGTTGGAAATTAGAAGTTAGAAGGTTTGTTGACTTTTGAATCATTACAGTGCACCCTTGCTATGCTGGGTTACACTTAGACATTTGTGTTTTTTAATTCCTTAATTATAATGTGAAATAAAATGAATAATTCATGATTCATTCAATAATCATTCAAAACTGGAACATTAAAGCGTCTTTATTTTGTGAATCAGGTCTTTATTTTGATTGTTTTTACATGGGTGTGGAGGTGACTAGACATGTGACCACTGGCCAAATATTTCATCATCTTCTATTATTCATAGTTTTCTTTTCCATTGGTTCATGACTGTAGTTGGAGCTGCAGTACAGCTCAGCTCAGCTTGTCTCTCTCAGTGAAGAATTCTGCCTTCTCCTTTACTTAACCCACTGAGATCCAATCATTTATCTATAATAAACTGAAAGTAGCAGCCTGTTGGCAAACTGGCAGTGTGTGCAGCTGTGCTTTATTGGTGGCAGTGGCAATCCAATTATAGGAAACCTTCTGAAATCACATACCAAGGGGATTCTTTAGAAATGCAGGAAAGAACACAGGTGGCCACAATATGAACATGGACACAAATTAACACAATAATGGAAATGGTCAAGTCCTGTATGCCAAATAGAACCATGGCCTGTATCAGTGATATTAACATTATATGACTATTCATGATTCCATGAGTATTGAGGAAAAAATATATATTTGATGTTATGTTTCTTGTAATGTTGTGTGTATTGGATTTTATCAGTGGCGAATGGGGTCTCTGTTGTTGCCATGTTGATTGCATGAGGTGGGGGGGAGAGGGGTGGAGGAAAATGCCAAGCCCTGTCCTTGACAACACCAGTCCACAGTGCCTCTTTGTCCACATTCTGGCAGTTGGCCAACTTAGCCTGTGCTCCTTGTGTGCAGGACTTAGAGGCTGGCTAGTGACACTGGGATTGGCCTGCCCAGAGCCTTTATTGCTGAGATCGAGGGTAATGGCCCTGTCCGCACACACGTAATCTCACATCCACCGTGACTTCACCATGTGTCAGCAGGGAAATGAACACAGCCAGCAGTACAGGCAGTCCCACCCAGGGGTCAGCACTAAGTAAGTCTCCTGGGCTCCCCAGCTGGTGCTGGAATTCCTTTGAACATGACCCTCCCAAACCTGCAATACCCACTGTCTCCACAAGGTGGCAAGTAGGATGTTGTGGACAATTTTAGAACCTTGATTGGTGCCATTGGAAAAATGTGCTTCATGGTTTGTGCTTTTAAATAAGCTTGAGTTTTCATGTTTCCATATGCATGGTCAGTTTAGGGTAGTCCTTTATCTCAGCAGAACATATTACAAGGCTACAAAAATGAGGTTTTCATTAAAGCAAGTCTGATTTTGACAGATGCCCCTCTGAATATCGTTGCAGTCCAGTAGCTGTTTAATGTAACATTACTCTATTGGCTTCAGAGCTTTTTAATGTAATAGTAATTTACTCGTGCGAAGAACAGAGCATTCTCAGTTCATCAGTACGGATAGGCCCCAAGGATGAGGAAACAAAACCACAGGTAGTGTATGCTGTGATATCCTTACAGTAATAAGTAATGACATAAATATTATCCTAAAGGTACATTTATCCTGCCCATGCAACAACACGGACAACAATTTTTTTTTCATATTTTACAAGTGGAACAAAAAAGTGCCTGTGAGAACAATCCGTCAGTCAGTTGATCCGCATGCTGTAAGCCTCTGCGGCTGGGTTTCAGTCTGTGAAGTCCGGGCCAGGCGGATAGCTGTGAGGTCACTTTGAAAGACAGCGTGGGGGAAATAAACAGAGAGGGGTGTCCTGTTTGAAAGGGCCCACACAGTGTCTTTGGACGCAGGAACGGTGACCAAGTGTTGTGTCCCTCCGTTTGTGTGATTGGAACTGGAGGGGCGGGAGGGAGCGGGGCTCTGATGTGAGAGCCAAATTTTTGGTTGCCCATTAGCTCTGGACTGTTCCTGCTTTGTTCCTGTCCGAGGATTTATTATGGACTCGTTTTAACATTAATTAACACCAAGGTGCCTCCTGAAAAATACATTCAAACACACTCAGCACACACTGTAATGAACTGCTCGGTGGAGACAGGAATTTGCCTCAGTATGAATCTCCTTCAAATAAATCCTCAAGATATTGAAATATTGAAGTTCAATAACTTGTGGCATTAAATTTTGGTCCAGTGGACACTTATATATGATAACGTGCAAGGGGTGAGTTACAGAAGCCAATCAAGTTTGATTTCATTTCCCCAATGCGAGGTACTTTGCATTGTTTTGAAAGCATTCCTGTTTGAAAGCCTGGTTATTTTTCTCAACTTGGATATTATTGGGGCTGTCAGACCCTTGCAATAGTGTGATTGCTAAGATCTGCTGTGTTCAAAAAGAATCCTTTCTTGGACCTAGAATCAGCCTGAATCTTTAGCAACAAGCCAAGCTATTCCTCTCCATAGTAGCGCATCTGATGCTACTTTTACTGTGCTTACATTGCATTACATTACATTACATTTATTTGGCAGACGCTTTTATCCAAATCCAAATCCTGTGCTGTTTATTACCCTTTATTATTGCATTGTGTCTTGTATGATTTTTACTGAGAGTTTATTGCCTTCACAGTTGCTTGATGTTACAATGTAGTGCAAATATTTTAGTACTCCTCATCGAAAGGTTTTGGCCTGTTTTTTTATGAAACATATTTTAGCAGCTTGGACCTGCTTTTCTTTTATTTTGTAACATTTAGTGAAAACACTAGATACTTTTCATTCACTGGAATGGTAATGGAAAATATTTACAATGTAATGTGTGATATCACAGAGTTATTAGCGGGTGACTAAAATGTACTGGGGAATTAAGCACGGAAGTGTAAAATATGGAGAGTTTAGCAGTTTCCCGCTGTAAATGAGTGGTGCCCATTCCTGATCCTCTATATCTACACTCCTGAGGGTTTAAAAATGCAGACCAACTGCTGATTGAAGCAAGAAACCACAGGGGATCCACATTCCAGTCTTATCAAAAATTCATATTATTACAGGCACAGTTGACTTTCTGGAGTTTTTTGCTTTTTTTCAGTTTCAGTTTTTTTTTGTTGATTGGCCTATTTTTTGTGTACAATAAAGTTTATTTTAATCTATTTAGAAAAGACAACCTGCTGGGACTGGCAAACTGTCCATGGTGTATTCCTGCATCTTGCCCAATGCATTCTGGGATAGCCTTCATTTCCTCCCGTGACACCTGACCTGATGGATGGATGGGCAACCTGCTGGTTTTACGGTGCTGTGTTTATAATTCCTACTCAGTTCATTACATTTCTTTATTGGGGTCCAGAAGGCCTTGAGGCTTCCCTTGTGTCAGAAATGGGCTGTTTCTCCCGGGCGTTATAGCTTTGACAGTGTGGGGACGCTGTGGCCTCAAGAAGAACCCTGTGAAAGGGAGCGTTAGGAAGCCAGCGCTGCGTTCAGAGGCTCGAGCGAACGCTGCTTGTCGGGGTCCAGCATCGTATTACACGAGTGTGTATTTATACACCCTGTCGCTACGGCAATCTGCTTGGAGATCTCGGCTATCAGCTGGTGCCCCCTGCAGTTATGTTTCGGCCTGAGGAGGAGGCGCTGGGGAAGGTGTGATGTCGTATGTAGCCTCTGATGTCATCATGCGGCCAGCGCCGCCGTAACTGATGGCCATTGGGGTCCAAGAGGGTCACGGGGCCATCGGAAATATTACTTCAATGCTCGTGACATTTTTGTGTATGTATTCACATAAACTTAACACCCATATGTTCATACAGGACTGCACACATTGAAAAGTTGCGTGGGTGATATTTAACGTGTGCACCTGTTCCTGGTGGAGGGAGGAAAGACTGGCAAGCGCACCGCTTGCTTAAACTGATATGGTGACATATCTACACAGTCGCGCTTACACACACACACACACACACATACACACGGGTAGGCATGGCCATACGCATGTACACACACATACACAATGTGGCTCATGCAGTGAAGAGGAAAGTAAACAGATAGATTAATTTACATGTGTGTGGTTGAAACATTCAGGGACACAAGTGAGTGAGAGTAGCTGTTTAATATTAGGCTTTTACTACTGGGCATAGCTCCAGTCAAGTGACAGTGTTAAAGCGATAGTTCACTTTCATTTATTATGTATTTTCTTCACTTTTCATTCATTTTTTAAATTTCACTTTTATGCTTTCAATTGTCATGGCCAGTTTTTCTGTGCACTGAAGGATTTTTTAGATACTTTCAGAGTTTCTGACAATCTGCTGGCTGTAAATATTGGTGTAGGGCTTGCAATTATATGGTTTAAAGCAAGAATGCTTCAAGTCACTCCTAAGCTTGTATAGTTATGGTGATGTTAGGTTTCCAGGGGCTGTACATATTTACAGCTTAATTGTTATATAGTGTTTGAAATGATAAATATACATTTTATTTTATGCCAGTACTTTTTTTTAAATGAACGCAGTAGTCTCATTGCATATGCAGGTACTATGGGAAACAGGTCTAAATGACAGTAAGATTAAACATAAATGTTTTAAAGTAATTTTGTAATATAGAAGGGTGCAACGATACATTGGTCCAAACTGAAGTATCGGTTCAAAGGGCAACGATCCGACCCAGTCGGTCCTACCTGCAAAAATTGATCCGTATCGTTATGAGCAAACCGTTCATTTCAATGTCCGTGATCTGACAGTAATTTGCTCTCTAGCAACACTGCCAACAACACTGTTTATGTTTTCCGACTCAACCACATCATCACTTGTGCTAGTGCCATTTTTCCTTGCACTCTCAACCTCATTTTGGTTGTACAGTACTGTGCTGAAGTCATAGACCACCCCTTTGTTTTTGAGTTTTCATTCAGATCAGCCATTCTGTGCAATGTTTTTTTTTTTCAGTGTCAGACAATAATGGAGGAAACACATTTAGAAGAAAATTACAAAAAAGCCTCCACCAGTAGTATTTAGACTATCAGTATTTTTCCATTTCTTTTGTGCACCCTACTATTACCAAGTCTTCCATCCGTCTAATCAACAGGCAAGTTACAGAGTGGCCTCCCAACAAAAGTTGTTACCAGAAGTGTCAATGATGTTATGTTAGAACCCTTTTCCTTCCAAGGTCACTCTTAACATTCAAGAAAACAACTATACAAACACACCTTAGCTACCTAGCAGATTTCTTTGTCATGGGCATCTAAGATGGCTAAAGGAGATATTTCTCATGCGATTAGATATAAGATAATTCAACTGCATAAGGAAGGCGCAAGTCAAAGGAAAAAACAGGAGTTTCCAAAACTGGAGTTCAAAAGATTATTTCAAGATACTGAAAAATATAGCAATAATAAAGCAAAAATATAGCAATTAAAAAAAAAGAAAATAAATATAGAAATAGTTGCATTCAAAGCAGTCAGGCAGTCACAAGTATGCCATAATGCTCGGCCGACATGTCCAATAGCAGAAACTCCCAGGGACCTACGCTAGCACAGCACCAGCGGGTTTTAGCCTGCTCAAGCCCACCTAGCAGCACGGTGAAATTCTGTAACATAAGCACGCATATTCACAAACAAATATTCATTGTGCATCTTAGTCTAGCTTTTTGTTGCAGAAAAGTCCTATAGCTCTTCCGCCATATGAGCCAAGAAGTTTATTGGAATCTTATTCTCAAGCCTGAAATTGTTACTTTGTAAAATATGGGACCCACAGCAAATTCTCGGCCCATTATCATCGCCAGCCAACTAACGTTGCCAAACATAACAAAATTTGGTTAGCAGGCTAATAAAGACAGCTACCTAGCATTACCAAAAGCTGGCGACCCTATCTCTAGCACTAACCCCGCTGAAAATGCACCAGTGGCAGTCCCACACACATTTCCTCTTCTTCTTATTCTTCTTCTATTGGCCGTATGTTTCACATACAGCCCACAAAGACAAAATAGTCATGCCCGGAAACATCCCAAACACATTTTAGAATAACAAACACTGCCAGACAAGCGAGGACTTGGCTGAGGTAAGCACAGACACAGATTGCCAAAGCATCATAGTAATGACTGAGCATGGTTGTTCTTATATTTTCATGGTGAAAATGCTGCATAGTGTGCCTTTAAAATGGATAACACTTCCCATCATATTACACTTGATTGCACCAATTCAGATTTTATACATGATTGGGTTGATATAATAATTATGAACGTGAAGTTGGCTTGAAGTCCCAGAACAGATCAGTGCTTGCTGTGCACCCCACTTTTAACAGCTCAACTGGGTCAATGTTAAAATGGGAATCCCACACTCTACGTTTCTAATGGCAATATTCTGTGGACAATAATTCTGCATTTTCCCAAAGCATTACTACTGACATTTTTTGTAAGTGTCTTTTGAAGAATTCCTTTTGAATTGTTAACAGTTAATTATATAGCTGAAAGACAACTGCAATTTTGAAGTTACAGAAGCAGTAGCTACATCTAGTAAAATGTACTCTGGTTCTCTGAGCCAGCGCCTTTGGCAGACAGACTTTTTCACTTTTTCTACAGAAGTTATTCATGTCAATCAGCTTGCTGTAAGGTGAAACAGCCATGCTCCTTTTTGGTGTTTGAGTATGTAACCCACTGATTGTAAGCTCAGTTCCAAAAGCAGCATGGTGTACGGCCCTCCTTCTCAGAGAATCAGCCTTCCCAGCTGGAGGGATCCACTGTTCATTTTCAAATATGATCATCACACTGAAAATGATGGTAGGAAATGTGACTCAAAAGCACCTGCAATACAGAGATCTACTCCTTTGACTTATGTTTTTTTTTTCTAATTTATATTGTTATACGCATTTATTGGGATTAAACGTAACTGCAATTACAACTGAAGAATTAATTTAAATATACATTGGGAGAAAATATGTTCATTTTCTATTTAAGCTTACTGTAATACAATAACTGTTTGAGTATTTGGGGGAGGCTTAGAAAGAAGCTTGGAATTCAACATTAAAATTATACAAGATCTCTATGCCGTATATATCCCAAAGCAAAAAATCTATATTTTATGAATAGATATAAGTTGTGCATTTCTACTGGTAGCATTTGTAGACAAAACAGGGTAACAGGTGGCCCAGGAGTGAGACGGTAGCAGCAGTGGGCCTGTCCTCTGTCCTCTGCCTGGCATTGGCACATTCATTGTCAGTCCCATCGCATGCAGAATCAATTACAAACGGACAAGCGGTGCCCGACTCCCAAAGAAGCCCTGGCTTTTGTCAGACCTCAGCGACATCCTTTTGGAAAGCTATCCCACCACTCATTGTTGTATTTGCTTTTTTGCTTCCTGCACATCCCCGTATTTCCTGTATTTCACAGGACAATCAAACACAAACACTCACACACACACACACACACACGTACACACACATGCTTGCACACACATCCTGTCTTTCCTGTGGTCTGTAGAGTACCGATAATTGTGATAAAGTGGAGTTGTTGTCATTCTTTTCCTCTAAGCAAAATGTTTCCATTTTCCTCCAAGAGCAGTGCAGGGTCTGGATTTGCGTGTTTCGCGCTGGGTTTTTCCGACCGTGACGGGGTTGGATGGGGGATCTCTGAGCAGGACTTCCTTTCAGGAAGATGCAGTAGCTGATGTTATAAGCCTTGGCCTCTGTGACCAGTAGAAGCCTACATAGACATAGCATTATGTGAGGAACTTCCCAATCAAGCAGCCCAGTCACATCTCCCCTAGTTAAGGTTGCTCATCTTTGTCTTGTAGAGTAAATATAGGCTTGCTTCAGGACGAAAAACGTCAATAACTAGTGTAATAAAGAGAAAAATGTTGCTCTCTGATTACATATTTATATTATTGTTGATATTAAAATCCACGTTTATTTTTTGGCCAGTTTGTATAAGTTAGTCAGTTGACTATTAGTAGTACCCATTGGGCTCCCACCCTTAGTTTAGATTTAAATACGGAAGAGTTGTAGTTGCAGTCTTTTACCGTCAATGTGATTTATATAGTTATGCATCATTCACGTGTGTTCATAAGAGCAGCATTTGCTGTGTTTCATTTAGGGGTTTTCTCAACACCTGCAGCATCGAGCAACAGCTTGTTTTAGTTTGTTCGTCAGGCCTGAGGCGCGTGCGTGTACTTATGACTGCGGGCAGAGCCGCATCGCGTCACGCTCAGAACGCAGCCCAAGCGTCTCGCTGCCGGGAAACGCCGGAATGCCAAGGGCTCTCTCGGCTCTGGGAAGTAACGGGTCTTTGTTTGAGTCTCGGTTTTCCCTCTTCCCTTTAGTCAGGCTCTGCGCTACTTATAAACCCCGCCAGCCTGGTTATCCATCCCCCCCGGGGGTGGAGAGCCAGGGGGGCTGCACAGCGTAGGTGTCTGTCTGTGTGCGTGTGTGTGAGAGAGCGAGGTGTGCGCTTAGCCCACTGCGTGGGTGTATGAAGGCTGCCTCAGGAATCGTGCTCCTGTCCCTTTAAGAGGCGGGGCCTGACATGTGTATTGGTATTTTCCAGGCAAGGGAGGACGGCAGAGCTGGTGGTGGTTTTGGAATGAAATCCAGGGCTAGGGAGAGAACGCTCAGTGAGAGAGGGAGAGGGAGAGAGAGGGAGAGAGCGAGAAAAGCTCACTGCACTGTATTCTGAAAAAAGCTGAGCAGACAACAGAAGTTGTTGCGGTTAGAGGAGAAGACAGAAGGGAAGAAAAAGAGAAGAAGCGGACATCTGTCTGTCAGTGCCAGGCATGGCCATGTACGACCCTGCCAGCCTACCCCCCAATGCTGAGGAGCAGGACTTCGTCCAGGCGTATGAAAACGTTAGAGAAAAGTATAAAGGTAATGTCCCAGACTGAACCGTAACCCTCAGTTTTTTCTGCCTTGGAGTAGAGATCGGTAGTACTGACCGGTACCCATATGTCTGTGTGTGTGTGAACTAGGGGGGCGGTGCATGAGTGCGTGTGTGTGTGTGTGTGTATGTTTGTGTGTGTGTTTAATAGAAGTGTTGATGTCGGGGTGGGAGTCCCTTACTGCTGACTGTAGTTAAATAGTTCCATATTGGCTGGCACACATGTTTGCTATCACTGTATAGAACAGATGTTGTAAAAGTAGAGAGGACGCCCTTCAATGAGTCCTTGTAAAACGGTATTCATTTTTTTGACATGATCTTGCTGATATACGTATACTGACTGTATGACTTTTTTAATGGTATGGTATTGTTATTGCAAGTAAAGGTGTCTGCACATTGATAATTATTTCTGTTGCTGGATACTTGGCCTAACAAGTGCTGGAAAGTCTGAATGGCCGTCTGCCATGTCTGTATAGCTATTCCCTAAAATGACCTCTTTACTTCTGAACTCTCACTGATTCAGAGTCACTTCTGCATGTGAACATATGTGTCAGGGTATCTCATGGTAATGCCTTGGTTACTCTTGTTTTGACCTTTAGCTTTATCTGTGACAGCTGTTATTCATTGCACACCATGCATGTGATGTCACACATGAACATGGTCACAGGTGTTTTTAAAAAGTCTCTGGGTACTTACTCCATAACCTAATGAATCATAGTATTTCAGGTTGCCAAGCAATGAGCATTAACTGAAATAATCAGATGCTATTTAAGAACACTCCTTTTATGTATTTGTAGTATGGATAAGTATCACTCATCATTATTTTGGTGTGTAGAATCCTCTCTGTGATTTACAGGACACCGTTTCAAACAGGGTTGTTAATAGATGCAGTTTGAGGACTGCACATATGTGTGTTCATTCATAGTCTCTAGACAGTTGTCCTGCTGCCCCCCCCCCCCTTTCTGTCTTGCTCTCTCTCTGTCTATGTTTCTTGCTGTCTCTCGCTTTCTCTTTGTTTCTCATTTGCCCCTCAGCCAAACCCCAGCTGATTGTCCAAAAGACGGCAAGTTGAGGCGTCTTCTAAAAATATCGTCCCAGTTTGTTGTCCTGTTGGGGGACCCTCCGGTTTGCGCTGAATCACACTGGCCTGCAGCGCTTGTCTGGTGGGGAGAAATAGCTGGGGTTTATGCAAGCGATGCTGGTGTCTTTACTCATGCTAACATGCCTGCTAGAGCAGCAGTCCTTATAAAGGCAGAGAGGCAATGGTGACGTTCGAAAACGTGTCTCTCTCTCTCTCATTCTGTTTTTTGTCTTTTCTGTCTGTATGTTTGACAACTCTGTTCCACGACTGTTTCAGGAGTCTTGGCCCAGGTGCAGATCTCCTGTTAACTTTACTAGCTCAGGTACTGTTTGAGTGTGCAACCAGATGTACATAGAAGGGAGAGAGTAGATATAGGGTGACCAATCATGACACCCATATAAAAGCAGCGCATCACTAAATGAAAACTGGAGTGGCCATATTGGGCATAAGTAACCTTCTAAATCAGATATGGAAGTCGCTTTAGTTGACATAAGTGTTTCTGTAACCCCTGTTGAATTGAATGAAGGTGTATATGCTCATCTAGCTAACCGCTAGCAGCTAGTTCAGTGGTTCCCAAACTTTTTTTGGTCAGGGCTCCCTTTGGTAATAGGGCATTTTGTCTTATTGTACACCCCCCCCCACCCACACACACACACACTTTGGGAACCACTGAGATAGTTCATTGACAAGCCAGATAAGCAATCAGGTCACATAAACACACTGTAGCAACCCATCTTTGCTATATGTCAAACAAGCATCTGAGTCTATATCTTCCTGTGGGACTGTTTGTCAATCTGCATCTTCATTAGGAGGAACATTATGGCACTGCTGTTACTGATTTATAGAACTTTGTTCAATGAGGTGTTCAGATTCTGGTCTAGCAATTCTGTATTTATGAATAGGCACTGTGCTGCATCATAATCTGGCAGCAACTCGTTCAGGATCTGCTGATTGGTGGCCTTGCCAGGTGGGCATTCTTGTTCACGTCTGTTAAGGTCACGTGTTTCATTCCTCTCCTGTCCCCTTTTCCATGTGTAAATTGTTCCATTGACTCTCAATAACTCTCCTCTCTATGCCGTGGCCTTGCAGGAAGAGCATATATGTAAGGGTAGTGAGCAGTGCTGCCTTCCTGTGCTTCTGTACAGTGTTTCAGTCTTTCAAATAAACACCAGGTCTTCTGGAAATTACAATGGCTGATTTTTACTGCTGTGCTCTTTGGAACCAGAAGCCTGCAGTCCCGCTATTAGTGCCTCGGCGATAAACATCTGCAATTGCAGCATGGCTACAACAGGATTTACTCTGACTATATTCCTGCAAAATGAATTGTTTTGTACTAGTCAAATGTCTCATGTACATCATAGCAATTTCTTTATCAATCACGTTTTAAAGCTATCTAATCTATTTAAGCTTTTTTTTGTTTTACTGGAATATCGATTAGGACTAAGAACATTGTATTAGGTGTTTGTTCACTTGATATTGAATTCCATCCATTCTATTAGGCTTGTACTCAATGTCTGTAGTTTTACTATTGCTATTTTCACTTGGTGGCATTTACCATAAAGGCTTCGTATGTTGCTTTGGACTGAAGGCCCTGCCAGATGAATGTAAATGTAAATGCAAATGCCCACCAACTGTCCATGCATCACACCAATAAATCTGCCTTTATTTCCATGCTGTAGAATATAAAACACATTGGTCCTACTGACAGTCAAGCAAGGTACATGGAAACAAGGACACAACTTTCATAGTTGAAAGGAAGAACATTTTTTGGTGAATTTGGTACAGGAAGGGTTGAGTGCACAGTACATATTATTGACGTTAGCATTGTGGGACATTGATTGATTACTGTTTTTGACATCCAAAGAGGTTATGGTTATGGTTATGGTTCAGAAAATTTGACTTGTATATGGATAATGTTGCTATTTTATAATGATGGCATCAGAAGGGAACCGTTTTTAAACTTTTTCATGATTAGCATTTAGTTATGGGTCATTCCCATAACTTAGCCTAATACTATAAACTATGATTTGAAGATAATGTTGTTTAAATGCATTTATTCATACACTATATGACCAAATGTTTCTGGTGCTGTTTTTTAATGGTTTGGGCTAAGCCCCTTAGTTCCAGTGAAGAGAAATCTTAATACACTGATGTTTTACACAATTCTGTGCTTCCAACTTTGTGGCAACAGTATGGGGAAGGTTCTTTCCTGTTTCAGCTTGTCAATACCCCCAGGCACACAGTGAGGTCCATATAGAAATCGTTTTTTTGAAAACGGTTTGGAAGAACTTGACTGGCCTGCACAGAGCCCTGGCATCAAGTACATCCAACATCTTGGGAATCAGTTGGGAAGCCAACTGCGAGCCAGGCCTAATTGCCCAATCAGTGCCCGACCTCACTAATGCTCTTTTGGCTGAATGGAAGCAAATCCCTGCAGCAATGCTCTAACATTTAGTATAAAGCCTTCCCAGACAAGTGGAGGTTGTTATAGCAGCAAAGGGTGGACAAACTCCGTATTAATGCTCATAATTTTGGATGAGATGTTGGATGTCTGGTGTCCACATCCTTTTGGCCATGTGCTGTATCTCTAAGAATGATGAGAATATATCATTTTGATCATGTTTTGGGAGAAGAAATTTCCTGCCGACATGTCATAGATGTATGTCTGAACGCTGTATAACTGTAAGAGTTTGAAATATTAACTGTACACCAATAATTTCAAAACAATTGCAAAAAAGGCTTGTTTTGTTTTCTATTGGCTTGTGCCATGATAACATCAGGAGATTGAGTAGGAGTCCAGGGTGGGGTCTGTGTATGCGTTCCGCGAACCCCTTAAGCCTCTGTGATCAGACAGCTGCGGCCTTCCTTCTATTGCTGCTCCCATGATGATACAGATCTAATGGCAGTATCTAGTGAAGAGCTGTGAGTCTAAGCACACTGCACAGTCACCATGGTGTGCTTAGACTCATCTACTGTTGGTCTGTGCCAGGAGTCCTCATTAGTTATTTAAATTTATTAATAATTTTAAATACACAAAATTCGATGTTGTGTATTTAAAATTACGAAACCATGGAATGAACAAACGATGCATTCCAGGAACGCGCTCACAAGCCGAGCTGCCACAGTGGGTGGTCTCCTTCCTCGCAGTCTTTCATGACTGGCCTCTGTGGAGGACTGCCTGGTCAACCGGCCACCCAAACCTGTCCTCAGGACGGCAGCCATACAATGCAGTCGTGTTATATGCGCTGCTTTCGTGCTGCTCAAAATACCGCTCGCAAATATAGCCCAGCCTTTTTTGGAGAGCCATTTAGAGGGTTATTCGGAGTTCGGGGTAGACTTGATTGTCTGACCGCCGAGAAATTTAAATACCAGATTATTTTTGGATATTGCAACGAATAAGCTTCTGCGCTGTCATTAACAAGCCTGGTACACCAGTGAAAAATGGTTTCACTGTTGTGCAGAATATATACATATTTTCCTCAAGATGAGAATTGAGTGGAATCTATGTTGACTACAGTATTTGCTCATGCTGTTACCCATGAGGCTTTGCATGCATGCCATGTAGACAAAGACCATTTCATTCATTCCTTTGAGTACAAGTGTACAGTGTGGTATCCATTCTGGCTCAGAACTGTGGCGATGGGCCACCTGGCATAAAGATAGATACTTCCTGGGGGTGAGGGGGCTGTTGATTACAGTAAAATAATGAAAACTGACTACCGCTTGGCCTTTTTGAAAATCAATTGTGGGTACTATCAGCTGAAGACTTGCTATGGAAAATATTTACGCAGTTAACCTAAAGGATTACCATTGTTAGCAATTTTGGAAGATAAGAACCTAAGGTTGAACCTAGCCCTTGTTGTATGGTGCATTGCATAATCGAAAAAATTGACAAAAAGCATGGCTATTGTGGCATTGTGGAACTTTCAGTAGCTAAGAGCTCTGTTAGAGAAGAAAACACAAATAAAACTTGTCATACCACTCAATGTACTCTGATTAAGCCGAGTCATTTAAATGCACAAGCGGTGTGGTTTTCTTGCGCATATTTGGTGAAATTTCTAACAGGGTCTATATGCGCTGATTGGGTCCTCTCAACTTTCACCACAGTAATTATTAGATCATTAATGCTATACTGTGCCAGAAAATAAATCCGTTCACAGTCTTAAAAGTAGATGTGCTATTTAGAGTGAGGTTTGAGATGTTTTCTAAAGCAACATTATTTAAAGTGATGCCGTTCTTTAAAAGCTTGACTTTTTGCTACCCCTGAAATTTAAGCAAATAATAAAGAGCACGTACCTTATTTAAAATAAATTAATGTATATTTCATATATGTATTTCTGATTTTTTTTAAAATTCTTTCTGATACACAAATTTTAATTATACACTAAAAACAAGTACTGCAGATTCAGCACTGTCATAGACATAGTATTTCAATAGAAATCATCAATGGAAAGTATTCTAAGCTAAATATTCCAAGAGGCCTTAGCTGTATAGACTTCACACTGACACTAGGGAATGATTAATGATAGAGAAAGATTTTGACTGCATGTAATTGCTTGCCAGGATTTATAGTAGTCAGGAATAGCTCATTCCAAGGCCCTTCAAGACCATACCTGTCATGGTTATAGATTCTTTCTATATACTTTCCAACTAATTGTGCAGGTACAGCCTAGAACCTCATGGATATGAGATATTGGATATTAGACCTGAACTTAAAATGAAGAGTGGCAGGAATTTAAACAGGTGTCTTTAACTTTGACTAACAAATTAAAGAAGTATTTTTTTCCCTTCACGGATACATTTGGGAAGCTCAGAAATCATAAAAAAATAACTCAAAACTAACTAAGCAAATGGGGGGGGGGGGGGAGTACAATTCTTCCTTTTGATATTATAATCAATGTTAAGGAGAAATTGTGGATTGAATACAGGCCAGTAACATATTTGTTTTTGGCTGAGAGGGGACAGTTTGACATCCTTATTTTTCTCCATTTACTCAGACAGGGTTAAAGCTGAAAAGGCAGAGATATGATCACAGTACCTGTAATGTCATAGCAGAGAATGGAGCCCCCAGGCACATGGGGGGATTTATATAGAGGGTTGGCCTTACAATGTACTGCACTCACTGTCTCCCCCATACCACTGCTCTTAATTGCAAGTATGCAGTTGACACTGATTAGGGAATACCACTTTGTACTGAGGGTATCAGATAATATCAACAACTTTGCCAAGCCCTAACCCTGAAGCAGTGTTGGTCCAGAAGAATTTTAGTTTGCTGCCAAATTATTGGTAAAACTTTTTAAGACCTGAAACCATTCTTCTCCTGAGCTGTTCTCCTTCACATCTGTCATTTGTTGTTGATTTGTTAACCTAACAGATAACCCATGTCTTTCACTACAGTGTATATGGACCAGGTTCATCATGACTAAATAAACAGACTTAAGACAGGCACCTGAAGTAGCTGCAAATTAATTTCAAAGTGGCACAATGCTGTTCTGTTGAGTTACATGACTAGTTCTGATATTGCTCCAGTGCATGGATACCTCATGTCCTGTCTATTCTCCATATTTTGTTAACCCTGAAGTCTACAAGGAAGTGCTGTGGTGTACTGAAGGACCTGGCCATTGTGTTTCCTAAACAGATTCTCCACCAAGTTTAGAGACCACTTTGTCTTCTTTGTCTACTTTGTCTAGTGGCAATGCCACTTGTGTGTGTATGTGTAACCTCTTTGTCTCCGAGTGTATGGCAGTTTGCTCAGTCGTACTTTATTTAAAGGGGACTGTGATGATGGGTTAGATTTAGAATATGATTCTACAGAAAGCTGAGAGCAGGCAGGCAGCAGTGGCGATCCAGTCTGAATTTAGGCTGGAGAATCTATGAACAGTATCTTCTGTGAGCAGTATCTTTTTTTCTTCACAGATAGCTGTGTTATTTAATGTCACTTGGATGAGTGCAATAACAGATGCTGGGAGCAGTATAAAAGCTGATGGACAAATCATGAATCAGTGCACTGTTTTGGCCTTGGTCCAGTAAATATTGAATCTTTCAGAAAAGTGAACTACACACATTTAGTTCTTCAACAGTGTGTGTTGCTTGGCAAGGCCAGACAGCACTAGTCAATTTCTCTCAGTTCCCACCTCTTTGTAGGCGCCTATGTTATTATTACAGCAGTTGGGCAAATTTATCAACAAAGAAAAAATGGCAAACTTACATTCAGCGTGAAAAAATGTCTGACATCTTTAAAAAGTTTTTTTCCAATTTTCCTGAAGAATTTAAAAAATATGTTTAGATGGTCTACAAAGTCCTCAGTTTCTGAAGGTCACATCTTACAGTTTGCACTTGAAAGGAAAATGCTCTGGCTTATATGGTTCATGCCTGCCTCTTCTTCTGCTTAAATCGACAGAACATACTTTTGAAAATGTATTGCTCTGCAATGATGACCCTGTACTAACTATGTGTCTTTGTGTTTTGTTCTCTTGCAGGTAAGCTTCAGTTCCTTTTCCCCAGTGCTGTGTTCCTGTATTACTGCTGAAAACTCTGCTGTCCAGGCACTGAACCTACAGGAAGAACCGAGGAGTACTGAAGGAGTCCTGCAATGCTCATTGATGGCCCATTTGTGCCTGTGTCTCACCCCCATCTTGTGATCTGCTTCTGTCATCTCCTCACAGAGGAAACGGGGCACAGTTCTCGCAGGTCAAAGGCCGGGTTAATCATGGAAAGTTCTGGAGATAGAGAAGAAAGAGGGGACTTGTGACTTTTTAGGGACATTTTAATACATTCAGTCACTGCCAGCTACGGGTCTGGAGCCAGCCCCAGCAGGCTGTCAGATGAGGGCAGGGAAAGTCTCTGTAATGGAATTTCTCTGCAAATACCCCAGAAGCTTTCTGAGGCCTGCGGTGCAGGAGGCAAATGAGCTGTATCAGGCCTTCGCGAGTAAGGCTGGTTGATGATGGTCTCACCGTCGCGGGGCGGACCGGGTTCAGAGGTCAAAGGTTGCACGTAGTGGAGCTTCACTTGATAAGAGGAAGGCCAGCAAATGAGTGTGCGGAATTTGCTGGGATTTATCTGGCTTAGCGCTATTACGGAAGGCCTTTAGGAATGCTTCATTAATTTTCCAGCAGATTGTCTGCGATGGCTGTGTTGCCGTGGGACACAGTAGCTGCTATACAGCTGAAATCCTCTGCACTTTGTTTGTGCTCTGCTAGGCCAGACAGCTGGTTCAGCGTTTTCTCAGAACTATGGGGGACACGTTTATGTGCTGCAGATAAAATGTTACTTCAGTATAGACCACAGGGAGTTTAGACGGGTTTCTGTGTAACTTTGTGGAGGGTTCCAGTGAATGCTGGCGTTCAGAACCCACAAGATAAGTGCTCTGTTAAAAGCTGTTTGAGGCTGTTTGGAGGCCTGGATTGTTTGTCAGGGGAGTGGTGTTGTCCTCTTAAAGCTGGATCAGTCCTGGCTTCTTGGGCTCATTATTGCGAAAACCCTATGAGATCACTTCTGCACATAGCAATGTGTGTGGAATTAATACACATTGCTATGTGTATCACTCCTGTAGAGGCTGAATGGGAGATTTTGTGGAGGCTGACTGGGGTTTTGTGGGTCAGACATCTGGCCCGGCAGTGGGATGCGCATGAGCCAGATGTTCACTCTAGGGCTCTGTGAAATAGGTACCCCGAGAGCAGGTTTGAGACAGGGAGCTACCAGGCTTTACAGGCCCCTCTTTATGTGACAGCAGCCCACTGTCCTTCCACATACACACATCAGTACCATCTGCATAGACTGCCAGTAAACCCACTGAGTGGCTATGTGCAGCCAGAATTGGCTTTCACTGTTGAGGATGGTCATGCTGATTGTTTAATCCTGTTTGATCCTGAGTCCTTTGCCTCTTACCTAGATATATTTGAATGCTGCATAAGGCTTTGTATACACACACACATACACACATACACAAACACACACTCACACGCACACACACACACAGACACTGTAGGACAGGACTGCACAACCCTGTTACTGGAGATTTACTGTCCTGTAGGTTTTAATTCCAACCCTAGCAAAGCACCGCTGATTCAACAGCTAGATATCCCATTGAGCTGCTAATTAGTAGAATCAGGTATGCCAAATTAATGGTTGAAAATAAAACCTACAGGATAGTAGATCTCCAGGAGCAGGGTTGGGCAGCCCTGCTGTAGGATTTAACAAGTAAGTAGTGAAAACTGTCGAAATAGAATTTGCTTTGGCTGAGTTGTGTTTGTGAAGAAACCTGATCAAGTCACACACAGTAGTGTGTACAGCACCCTCTGCCCCACAGTTGCACTAGCCACAGAAAAGGAACGTCTTGTTTCTCTTCCAATACCAGACAGTCTTGCCACTGGCTTTGTGGGAAGGAGGATATTTTTCTGGTTTATCCTGTTGTTACATTACTAGTGGCTACTGGGTGCCTGTTAAGGCACTGTTCCAGTGTGTAGGTGGGCCCCATAGCTTTGGTTTGGGGTACTGTGCCAGTACCAACTGTGGCTTGTTTGATTGGCTGTAGCATCGTCCAGAGAGGGAGATCAATCCACCGATCAGTCGAGTGGTGTGCTTGGCCACAGCTGAATATAAAGTGTTTTCTTCCGGCTTATGTCTGAGAGAGCTCAGCTTGGGGAGAATGGTCTGGAAAGAAGCAGTGGCTGGACATCAGCAATGGAGTCTTGATTCCATGGTCTTGGTCTCGAGATCTCTCAGGACCACATAAACGTGGTCTTGGTCTGGACCCTGAAAGTCTTTGTCTAGGTCTTGGGGAATGACCGTGGTCTCAGACAAGCCAAGTTCTCTCTCTCCAACATGCTCAAGATAATAATCACTCCATTAACTCCACCGCTAGTGTGCGATAACTTTGCCACTGTGGAGAATTTACTGGTTGCACGTTATGTATATTGGAGTCTTCTACACAATGGCTGCCTAGTAACTTTGGGATGAAAGAAGAAATGACAAGTGTCAACAAGTGCCACAGCACTCAAGGCAAAACGAAACACAAAGCAACACAAACCCTGAGACGAAACACAGCGACACTGTGAAGCAATAAACCCGGGAACCTTGGGTGGTTTAAACACACCCTACCTCACTGGGACAAAGCAAAATGTTTCTTTACTGTGGGCTTCCAGTCATAGTCTGTCAATGACACAGCCCAGACCCAAACTAGCCAGGTCTACATTAATATTATTATTTCATTTCTTCTGGATATGTGTCCTCGTAACTTTTAAGCTAGACGAAATGCAAAGCTAGTGTTTGTTATTCTTTTTAAAAATAAAAATCTGCGTCCAACATGCTGCTGGTCATATCCTGTTCCCACCCTAATTCTGAACCGCAGCAGCTGAAACCCACTGCCAATTTGTGAGAGTGCAGACATCCACGGCTTGGTATCACCAGCTTCTTTTTTCACATTGCATGGTACAGCTAAGCTCATGCACAGTCGAATCGGAGGAAGACCATTCATATGCAGCATTAGCATGCAGTCCACGAGCACCAGATCCACCGAAGGAGATTGCTAGGTAGCGATGAAATGTGGACACCAAACTGACTGAACCCTCTCATACTATGGGTGACACAATTTCCATTTGCACGTTGCCCAGTGGAGCTACCAGCCACAGTCGGCCCTGGCACAGTAGTGGGCTGTGAGGCTCATACGTGCACCACAGCGTGGTGTCTTAACCGATTGAGCCAGCACCCCCTCGCTTGTGCTTTTCAAAATTGTACGTTTCATAATTTTTCAAAAGACTTGTAAAGCCTATAAAGATTTTTAAAATGTTCTTCATTGACTTACCATTTGTGGAACTCTCAACGTACTTCAGAATTCCAAATTGGCTTTTAAACATACAGGTAATTTGCCATGGTAACTGCTGGGAGAATTCCAGTGCCAAGTAGCTAAAGCTGGGCAATTACTATGATCATATCATTCAAGCTTTCGACAAGCAAAGTTGCTTCCGGAACTCTGTATCTAGTTTGAACTTGATTATTTATTGCTGACTAGTTAGATATGAGATGACTGGCCAGCTTGATAGCTAGCCAAATATTTTTGACGTTAACGCGTGGTCCTGAAATTTCCACAAATACTATTAACACTACACGTGCTGTATAAGTTATATTTATATGGCTTGACATTATACTGTAGCTGACGAGTCATTCCATATTTAACAAATGTGTTGATAGCTCATCTAAAGTTCAGATGCCCTGTTCTCTTTATTTGATAAAACTTATTACAGTCTGAAATGTCATTCCATGTAGTTGATGTGTGATCAGCTATGCCCATGACAGATCTACTCTCACACGCCTTTTAAATGGATTACTTATTCTAGACCTGTCCTTAGCTGCACTTTTGCCTATCGTTTTCTGTAAGATTATCTGCTATGTTATTTCTTAACCACCCAATGTGGCTGTTGGTTTTTTAAAAGCATGAAATCTGATTCAAGCCTTTATTATTATCAAATACGTGTTTCTTTCCTGACCTTTAGTCTCTTGGCCATTCTGAATGGCAGTTTGGTCATAGTTCACCAGCAAGGCTAAAGAGGTCTGTGGTAAACCCCACTACTGACAACAATCGAAACGGTGCCATGCGCTGCAATTTAAGAGAAGCAGTTTGTTTAGACTGTCCAGCAGTAAAAAGTGTTTGCGTGCTAGTCCTCAGCTGCAGTAATTGCTGATGTATTGCAATGGCTGGAGCCAGTTGTGATACGCGTGTATTTTATCTTGCGTGTATTTTAGCCAGAGGTGTGTTGGGTCAATTGGTCGGATCACCTTCTTGCCAGTTTTCTTAGTTCTCATGTTCTTGTCTACTTATTTGGCTGAGGTGGTGCTACACAGGAGAGTGTGTCCGGAACCCATTTTTGTTAAGGAATTTATTTGTATTGGAGTATGATTGCTGCTTGTATTAGCTTCCATTTTGCAGAAAAAGTGATATGTCCACATAGGTCTGTAGTGGAAATGACCCAGGGATACAGACTGCAGGAAGGATGTGAAACTAGGCCAGCCCACAAGTTCAGAATCTTTTTTCATATAACTGTATCAGCATCATGAGACCTCAGGGATCCTGCCTGGTAGGCTGTGAGTCTCCCCCTTAGAGTAAGGAATTTAATCAGGGGGTGTGTTAGTGTGATGATTGGCAGTCATGTATCTGGACATTGATCTTCTTGATTAATCATCAGTTGCAGTTCTGTGTCTGCTGGGTTTTTGCTCCTTTTGGTATTTCCTGATTGATTATTGGATCTCACTGATGAGGTCATTTCTTTTGTCGCTGATGTAATCTGTCCTGCCCTATCAAGCCATTTCTACATGCAATCAATTTACTGCTGAATATTTAACTGAAGCAGATTTTGCAGCAATAATAATGATAATAAATGTGGTAATTTCTGTTAAAACAAATATATTATACTATTGACTGATTCTGCAACTCCGTATGCCTATTTGCACATTGATTTAAATGTCTGTGCCTTATATTTTGGATGTTATATTTCAGGATGTTATTTGATCTCGTGTTCTTTTGGCTCTGTTTCTCCTGGGGCTCCACTGATACGCTGAGATTGTTTTACAGGCATCTGTGCCTGGCCTGCAGCCGGAATGCAGGGAAAGACATTTTTGTATCACGGACACACCCTCCCACACGCGACTGCTTAAGCACATAAGGGGAAACGCCTAGAACACCAGCACTGCAGTGCTGACCCCCCAGTTTTTACCATGGTTTTTTGGGGAATAGAAAGGTTGGTGGGGGGTGGGGATTGTAGTTTGTATTTTTACCACATAAGACACATATGAAAGTGTTGACTGTGTTTTACTAGGCCATAATATAATCTAATAATTGCTTGCAACCACTTGGATGTGTCATATCATGAGCAGTATGCAGTCAGAGCAGATTACATATTAAACAGCATTTATAGACATATGATAATTCATAACTATTGGCTTTATCAGTACTATTTTTAGATATCAGTACTATTTTTAGATGTCTGTGTCATATTTGTTTATTAGTTTTTAATTTATTGTCCAGTTGACCCACATGTCCCCTTGAATGCCTGTCCTTTGATCCAAGTGCCAGGTAAATGTGTTCATCAAGCACAATTATAGATATTTAGGACCTATCAGTGAACATGAGGTAGAGTCCTCAGCCAGTTGCAGGCTGATTCGTTCTCAGAAACGGGGCAGAGCTCTGGTGGGAAGCTGTGGGTTAGAGGAGTGGCTTCGAGGTCTGCCTGTGAAAGTGATGTCACAGGGGGTGCGGGTAGGAAGGGCCCAATGAGAAATGTGTTGCTGTCGTGAGATTTCCATCACCAGGACGCCTGCCAAACAAGCACATTCTCCTTTTATCGTCATTTTTATCTTTATCTTCATATCAGCAGATTGGAGATGGGAACACAGAGGGAGCTCTGGGAGTGAGTGAACGCAGTAGGGGTTTGATATAACAGTATGGATTTGATTGATGAAGGCCGAGCGTGCATACAGTTATGTCCATTGACAGTGGAATGCTTTTTTAATAATTTGTCTATGATGAAAGTCGCCCTCTCATTCTCATCCTCTCTCCCTCAGGGATAATGAAGCCACTGTTTCTGTTTTACAAGCTTTGCTTGATTGAATTATTATTATTTTTTTATCCATGCTGAAGCACAATTTACTTTCTCTAGAAGAACCTACTGTCTTCACACTCCCACACAAGTACATTAGATATGAAGTACCACAGGCGCTTGTGTTGGGAAGCATAAAAATACAGTGTCTTGTGAAAGTGGAAAGATTTATTTTTCAGAGTCCATTATCACTGACTGCAGATTAGATTTTAAGGAGACCTTATATGGGAAAAATCCTCTATTGAAGATTCAGTGTGTCTGCACTGAGACATTAAAAGGTCTTCTATGAGTTAAACATGAAAGTATTTGGTTGGACAAAATTTGGATCTTCGCTGTAAACATCGGCATGTCCAACAGAAAATTTTGACTGAGGTTAATTTTAAAGCATATTGGTATTTTACATGAAAACTTCCAATTAATTTCTCTTTATGGTCATTGTCAAGCAATACGTATTACTATGGTAATTATGGTTGTAATCCAAAATGCAGTTGTATTCGTGTTAAGGTAAGCCCTGCAGGCAAACGGTATTTTAAATATTCTGTGTATTGAGAATATATGCCCTTTAATCTGCCCTCCGCCTGTGCATGTCTATGGCACACAGCGAGGGCAGTTACTCCAGCACGGAGGCATTCTGTACTGCTCTGTGGGGAACTCAAGCTGGCGTGCCTCAGTCAGTTTGCAAACTGGGAGTGCCATCACAGGTCACCCGGGTACAGCTGTTCCCACACCCAGAAGATCAGTGGCCACCCTCCGATGCCCTACACACACACACACACGCTCACACACACGCACACACATGCACACGCACCCACACACGAGGCCCGCTCCCCCGCCCCACACACATGCACACACGCTCACACACACGCACACACAGGCACACGCACACACACACGAGGCCCGCACCCCCACCCCACACTCACGCACGCACGCTCACGCACACCCGCACACACATGCACACGCACACACACGGGCACACACGCACACACACGAGGCCCGCTCCCCCGCCCCACACACATGCACCCGCACACTCACGCACACCCGCACACACACGAGGCCCCCTCCCCAGGGGAACCTCAACCAGCCGTCAGACAGGTCGCACCGTCCGACTGCTACATTCCGCTCCGTTAGCAGGGATTAGGTCCGGAACACTGTGAATCGCTAAGCACCGACCGGAGATCTGAAGGCTAAAAATATTTGTCCCTCGCTTTGGGAGTTCAGCTCCTCACTTTTAGGGGACCAGATGAAGATTTCTATGTGGGATGGCAGGTGATAGTGTGGTGTTGTGCGCTTCAGGGGTTGGTGCAGTGCATCTACTTGCATTTGGTTTCCATGTACTTGATACATCTATTTTCAAATGCACATGGACTTTTTTGAAGAATTCAATTAATTTTCACAGTTAAATGTTCAGGAACTGGACCTTGATCTTGGGTCTGCTTATAATGTGAACAGCCCTTGGCATGCTTTAGTGTATCATCATGATTCTGACATTACATTACAGCTTTTGAGGTGTTGTTCTTGACTGTGGAAAAGTTTTTTTATTTTTCTGGCTAAATATAAGAGAAGGTTCCCCTTGAACTAATTTGATGAAACATGTTCTAGGTATATATGGAGTACTCTCTCATTCTTAGGGGTTTTCTTGATGATGTACCTTATTACTAATTAAGGACAACATTACTTGTCCAGTTTTGTATGAAAACAGTGTGTGGTCTCACACGCAAGCTTTCTATTTGCAGGTCTCAACGGAAATACCTGTATTTTAAGCACATGTACCCCATAATAAATCTATATTAGAGTATGCAATGTTAGCAGGCCCATCTTTCAGTGTAAAGTGGTGCATCTTTCCTGAGCATATTGAATTTAAGTAGGGCGGTTGGGTCCGGATATTGCTGTTGTATACCTTAAAAATCAACTCAGGCAGTGTGGATGGATTATTGTATGCGTGTTTATAGCAGAGGAGAAAGAACAGATTTAATATGTAATTTCCTGCAGTAGCTCAGTGGGCTGGAATAGCAGCCTGCAGCAGAGTCAGTGTGGGACGCCCCCATACAAGCTGCTTTGGAGTTTCATGAATTTATTTCTATTCTTTGCTTTAAACTAAAAAACCCATACCAGCCATCGTTAAACCCATACCAACTATAATAAAGTCAGCAGGACATCACACACCTGCAACTATAGAAGATATGCACTGAACCTGCAATAATATCACAAAACGCCAAAAAGTGTACTATCCCTTTAAAGACAAAACTTAATCAAGGACATAGTTACAGTATAGCATCATGCTACTTAGGTTGAATACTCCTCAGTCTGACCTGTTATACTGTATGTTGGGTCAGGTTTAATGTGCTGTGGCTTTTCTCCCCACTGTATCCATTGTCAGTGGGCTGTACACAGTGAAGTGTTCAGTGTTAAATCAACTCTTACAGAGTGGATGTGGTCCCAGTTGGACTCATATTTACTCTTAGAGTCGAAATGACACTACATTTCACTGTGTAGCTTGTGCGCAGGGAGTTGGAATGCAGATCTAAATGATCTGTCTATCACCCCGAAAGCGTGTTACTTAAAGTTGTTCATAGCATTCACACCCAGCTTTAATGATGTAATTTCCACTCATGATTGTTTTTAGAAATTTAGTTATTTAAATTCAGGGCATCTCTGTGAATATAGATGAAGTCAGGGCAGCCATGTTTATGCATGTTTTCCCTGACTGCCTCAGAAATAATAAACATTTATAGTTCAACATTTTTTACGAACTTTGTATAGACCGCCTGGTGGATGTTAGCGATGTGTTGGTGTGTCCTGTTTCCATGATCGCTTAAAGCAGAAGTGGAGACGAGTGTTTATTTCGGCACCTCTGGACCGTGTTAAACCGGCAGAGGCGAGCCCTGAGAGCCGAGATAAGAATCTTCAGACCGTCCTCGGAACTGAACGTAACGGCCTCCGCTCTCCCGCTCGCTCCAGATTCGTTTTTGACGGAACGGTCGGGCCGATCTGAAGTCCCGCAGCAGGGGGTCTCGATGCACCCTTCTCCCGAACGCCTCTCCTCCTCGGTCGTAAATCAAAGCCGGTGGGCGTGCCCGTGTTTTCTCAGTCTGTTTATTAATAGACGGCTGGCGGTGACCCGGTTTGATTTCCGCGGCAGTGAGCGCCGGGGTCGGCCAATCTGGCTCCCCTCGCCTCTCTCGCTTCTGCTGATTCACAGCGATGCTATTCGCCGGCGCGGCGGAGAGAAAACCGCTGCTGTGGACTCGTGACCCCCCGGGGTAGACGGGCCTGGGAGAGCGTGGGTTTCAGGCTGGTGTTTACGTCCGGCGCGTCCTCTTACCCTTTCTCAGCACTCACTGATCGTGGAAGGCATTCACATTTAATACATTATTCAGTTGTGTGCCCTTATCGAGGTGCAAAATGGTTTTACACCTTGAGCAGCCCATTTTAGCTGCTAGTTTTTTGTATTACATGAATAACTGAGGTAAAGTGCGCTCAGGGATTCAAACCCACGAGGGACCCACATCCGCTTCTGTAACTATTACACCTTACATGGTGAAAATGTACGCGATTCCTCAAGATTCCCATCAGGCTTCTACTGTCAGGTTGCTCTGTGTATTTCTGCAAAGTAGAATCTGGGCTATGCCATTAGCTAGTTATAAAGGAGGGTCTGGAATTGGGGCACAATTAGCAACATCCTGTCATGGGTCAAGTGGGTTTAAGCCAGACAGTGTCCATTAGGTTACCACTGCACTAGCTCATTCTACTGCTCACAGGAGAGAAACATTGAGTGAGTGTTGTTCAAAAACTAATAATGTGTTTGACAGTTATCATTCACAAGTACCATAAACCCTTTTATCTGAGCTTTTGAAGGCTGAAATACCCAGTTTTACCAGAATGTTTTTATAATATGCCACCAATTATACAACCCCGCCTCAGAATTTGAAAGTTTTTACCTTTACAATTGCCGACAGCAAGGCTTGTTAATTATTTTTAATCACATAGGCTAATAAAAAAGGTCCAGCTCACTGCTTTGAAAAGGATAATGGATAGCATGCATCATTAACGGAGTAGAACAAAAACATCATTAAGGCCCAACAACACATTTCCTCAAGGGCCTCTCTTCATATGTTCCGGATTCTTCTCTCCTCCTTCCTCATGGCTGCCTGGATCACATGCTTCTGTCTGTTCTGCAGGCAGCCAGTGATCCCGCTGGATGGTCTGAGCACAGCCCCTAGTGGAGCATTGTCTTCATCGCAAAACAGCAGCACATACTCAGCTTTATCAGGGACACTGTGCAATCTGCAGAACTTCTCAGAATAGGGATTTTTTTTAATTGCTCAAATAAAGACTATGACTTTCTTTTTGTTTTGTTCTTGAAGAATGAGATTATGTTGTTTACAGTGGTACAGCCACCCTTATGTTCTTTTCAAGAACAGAGATCAAGTGCCTCCATCACCTCCAATTAACGTGAGGGGCGTTTAATCTGATGTTGTTGTTTAAAACGTAACATTTTTCCCTCAAATATTTTCAAGTATGTTTACTCGGTTCAGCTCATAAAGAGCGCTTTTAATGTTTCAATGGGAAGATGTACCTAATTTTTTTTTGGGTAATACCAAAGAAATGTAGGTGATTACTATTCTTACTATTTCTTACCTTATTACATTTTGTTTGACCATTATCTACGACACCGACTTTCACTGGAACTGTATAATCTCATTCTCTGACCCCACAGATATGCAATTGATTTTAAAAAAAAAGTCACTCTACACATGTTTGTTGTACTGCTGTAAATGAGTGGTTGTGTCCATGGCTGTCTGTATGTCAGCTTGTGTATGTGTGCATGTTTGAGAGACTGTGTGTGTGTGTGTGTTTGTCTGTCTGTGAGTGTGAGTGTGAGTGGCAGGGGAAATGTACAGGGGAAGTATGAGAAGCAGTTGTGTTCCTGAATATGCTGCAGGCCTGATTACACCTGTGAAAATCCCAAAATTTCATTTCCTGTTCCTGCACTGCAGGTAACCATGGTACACGCACACTGCACACTGTGTGTCTTGCTATCTCCACCAGCGCTCTCTCTTCTATACTCAGTATTACGTATTCATATAAATCAGCATCATGTTCTGACCGAAATAGTCGGTCTCAGATATGCATAGCATTCTAACTCAAATTAGCATGGCCTCAGTGAGTGAGTGGGCCCCCTCTTTTCCATTATCAGGCTGATAATGAGTCCTAACTGTTGGGGGGGGGGGGGGACATTTCCTCGGGCAGTGATAAGATCATTACCGCCATCGTCTTCGCGGCAGACCCTCTTCCTGGATCTTTTGCACAGATGTGGAATGCTGCATGCGAGCCAGTCGCTCGGCACCCCCTCGGGGGGCCTGTGGGAGTGGACGGGGTTGGTCGTGTTCCAGCACCTCGACCCTGGAGCCTGTGAGTCTGTGGGCTGGGCAGGGCGCCGCCCCTCCCAGGGTGCCGCGCCCGTCCTCCTCCCTGCATATTTGGACAGGGTCGCCCCGCGCCGCCTCCTGCCACTTTGCCCTCTGGGTTAAAGGGCCACCAAATGACTCTTCACAAACACACAACCGTACGTGCTGAGTTCTAATTGCCAAAACACCCAGAAAAAGTCCTGGCATTTATTAAAGAATGTGATCGTTAAACAGGGGCTCCTTGTCACATGAAATGATACCTTCAACAGTTTCCTTCAACTGCCATTCTCTGTTTTTTCTGCTGGTTTATTTGAAAAGTTAATCCATTTGCACTGAAAGTTTTTTGTGCAATTAAAAGATCCAGATATTTATGTGTATTGGAAAATATTTACATACCAACCTGGAAAGATTTGGTATGTGCTAATGAGCTGAGAGGAATGGTCAGGGTATTATTCTAAATTGCATACATTTTCACATTGCAAAAGCAGCTACAGTATGTTTAACTGTTTTTGTAGAATTTGTACTTTCTGCTAAAGGTTTGACTAGAAAACCAGAGTTTAAAGGGTAGCCCTCATCTTCAGTAACGATCCTTACATCACATAGCATGTATTCAGCATATATTTTAGAATGTCTTCCACAATTTCCAATATTTTGCCTCTCACATTGCAAAATACTGTAAATTTCATTAGACTTTCTGTGTCAACCCAGTCTGTAGAGGAATCCTCCACCCAACTTTACGATGTTCAGTACAGTGGAGCATTGTTAGCTGTTCAAACAAACGGGTGTTCATTTTCAGCCTCAGCCAATCATATTTGCAGGCGATTTGACATGAAGGTCTTGGCTGTGGTTCTTAACCTTCAGCCTAGTTGGCATGAAGGTCTCCTCATTTCCATATCCATATCCTAAATTTGGGAGGGAACAAGTTAAAGGAGGATACCTAGATTTGATTTTTAGTGGGAGGAATTAAGCAGTGTTGCAGTAAACGTTGCAGTAACCTTATTGTGCAACATTATAAGACATAGTGGGTGTAACTGAAGTCCACAGAATAGGGTTTCCCATTGGTCCCTCTTTGGTAATAAGGGTGAGTTTGATTGGTTTATTCTGCTCTAATCATTGTTGTAAGATGTTCCATGTGGACTTCTGTTAGGATATAGAAATATAAGTTGCAAGTTGTGTGAGACTTTGCCATTGTGCATTTGAGCAAGATACTTAATTGGTTTACTTAAGTATACTGTAGTATAAACGGGATATCCAACTCCCAAAAAAGTGAGTGGTTCCTGGAAGCAGATGCCTGTAAAATCTCAGCGGGCGGAGACAGGGCTGGTGCACTGTGAATGCTCTGCAGCCATTTAAAAAGGTGGTGTGGGCAATTTCCCTCTAAGCTGGTACATTTTACAGGAGATTTGTGGCTCTGTGACCTCAGAGGGCTGGAATGTTTATCAGAGGTTTTAGCGCAGCGCTGGACTGTGCTGGCCAATCCGGACACGGCCACAGTAAAGGCTACACCCCCCCCACCCCACCCCCCCAAATTTCTGTGGACAGTGGGGGCAGATCTAGATTTATTGATAGTTGCACTGTCAATGTTATCCCAGTCATTATCCAAATGGATTGCATTATTACATTTGAAACAGGTGTCTGGGACTGGAGGATGAATGTTTGATTAATATAAAGAGCGCAAGAATGATTATAGACATTAATGTATGTGTAAATGCTGTTGACGGACAGTGTGATGTTAGAGGACATTTAATTAACTGATATAAGTGAAAAGAGCTTAGTTGCTATTGAGCCTGAAGCACTGTCATATCAACAAATAGAAAAAAAAAAAAATCAGCCGCAGGTTCATGCTGTGCTGGCATTCCAGCCCGAGCTGTCTGAGCAGTCTTTCCATTAAGACGGCATGTGTACCCTAAATGAACTCCCGGAGTTTCCCCCAAACCAGGAAGCCAGACCAGGAAGGGGCCTTGTATGGGCTGCCTGCCAGCACACTGCCTCTGTGGTTTATTCATTCAGATGACAATGAAATCTAGCAGGTGAAATAGCTGGCATTCTGATGTCAGATTTGTACGTCATAGTTTGAGCTTTGAGTTTGTCCTTTCCTTCAGTTTTTCAATCTGCATACAGGCACATTTCCTGGAATTACAGTCTCAGCACTACAGCTACAATAATTGTTCTTACACTTTTGATTTGCCGTGTTAAATTGGAAATTGAAATAAAATTGGAATTATGTAAATAGATCAGATGAAGTTTGTCCATTGGTTCCGGAAAATAAATAAGTAGTCTTCAAACAGAAGTCATCAGTTATGCTTGATTTTATGTCAGTTAAGTTATGTAAAATGTTCCTGAAAATGAAGCCCAGGGAAAGTATTTTGTTGGACATGCATTTCCTGAGCATGCAGCAAGCCAGTGGACCTTACACAGGAGAGATGGATATTGAGTGTGTCCAGCCAAACGCATTACTGTAGTTTCACTTTCCTTATGTAAAACTTTTAGCAGGGTATAAGCTGAGGGGCACACCCTAGGCTTGAACAAGTCTGGGCTACAATAATAGCCGCGATTTTGGTATAGAGATCACCTCCAGGTTGTGTAAGTGGACGTGACAGTGTTGGCTGGGTGGAAGTACACACACACACACACACACACACACACACACACACATGCACGCGCATAATGGTTATCATCAGTCCAGGATGCAGCTGTGAGCAGCTGGCTTGTCTGGGGTCCAGGCATCTGGACAGTGGAAAAACAGGGTGTGTCCCTGTTGTCTTGCTGCTGTGTGACAGCATGAGACCTGATCTGTCTTTCAACTCAGCCTTTTGAACTGCTTTCCAGCGTGCAGGCAAAGTGACAAAATACATTTTAGAACATTTGAAACGTGCTGCATCTTAATCTATATTAACCCTTAGATGCATGGCGCACCCAACATACACATTTATGCAGGTTGGGTAACCAGTGACCCTAAGCAGACAACCTGCCATTTTCTTTTATTAATGCGAACATGCTGTATGCTTTAAAATATGTATTTATATTATGTATTAAAAATATTTCTTTGGCTAAATATCATTTTGTCACATTTAAGTATTTTTAATAATTGATATAAATTCACAATATTATATCAGGAAAATATCTAAATTTCTATTTGTCAAATTAATTAACTAGCCAGCTGTGGCTAGCAAGCTCTCTATAGTAGCATGCTGTCTAACACCATTAACCTCTTGCACCACTTTGTGATGACAAATATCAATAGCAGATCAACGTATGATCACAAAAAATCACACCTTACAATATATACTGTATACCACACTGAAATATAAGTGATTTGAAGAGAATAATGCTTGCGGTGAAAAATGACCCCACCCATGCATCTAGGGTTAATTAGCTATGATTTCACTAAAGATAGAGTTCAGCAGTTTGTTCAGTGCCAAGTCTCACCCAATGACTAACTTCACTAACATGGAGCTGTTGGTCATACTTAATTTTGGGAAGTATCCGATGGTTAAGCAGTGGCAGGCAACGTGATATCCATCATCAAAACATCACACAGTGAGACAGCCGACATCTTGCTGCTCTCACTGTGAGCATTTCATCTAGGACATTTCCAGACCTGCCAACTTGTTTTTTGTTTATACCCTTCAGTAGCACTTTTACACAAGTACTTTCAGATACACTGAAATATACAAAGGGTGGTGTTACAGTTGGTAGGACATCACTTGATTCCCTTTCAGTGTGGAGTTTTCATGTTATCCTCGTGTCCGTGTGGATTTCCTCTAGGTACGCTCGTTTCCTCCCACAGTCCAAAGAAATGCATGGTTAAGTTAATTGTAGTGTAAATTGCCCGTTGGTATGAGTGTGTGAGTGAATGATTTGTGTATGCCCTGCAATGGACTGGTGACGTGTCTAGAGTGTATTCCTGCCTCTCGCCCAATGCATGCTGGGATAGGCTTCAGCAACCCCAGTGACCCAGACCAGGATAAGATAAGATAAGATAGATAATGGATGGACAGATGGAGTAAGTGTTGGAAAAATAAAAGGCTTGCTTAAATTTGTTTGTCAGAGTAAAGGACAAGCCTTGTTGTGGCGGGCCTCAGTTTATGGCCTTGCTACAGCATAATGGCTTTATTGCTCTAGTGATATGTCCACAAAGCTTGAACAAGGGCAGGCAAGCCATCAGTTATCTTTGGTAGTTTTTGCTTTCTGTCCTCATATTGTACAAATAAAATGCTCCATAGCATAATTCCATAAAATGTGCACAGTCATAAACTCATTAAAAGCTAATTTTGATAGTATTTCAGGTATAGGGTCCGAGAAATGGAGAAACTTTTACTTTTAACAGTCATAAACAGTAGTTTATGGCTGTTGTGCTACAAGCTGTCATTATTGACAGTGATGCTAAACACAAACAGATGTTGCCATGACTCAGTTAGCTTTTCTTAGGGAAAAAATGAGAGAGATCACTAATAAATGGCTATGCTAGCTTTTGATGATACATTTTGACAGGAAGATAAAACAGTGTCCTCAGTCCAGTCCTCCCCCAAAGGGCTTTGGGTTTATCAAAGCCAATGCAGACTGAATGACAAGGCAAAGCCTCTGAACTAAAGTTGGGCTCTGGTGAATTGCTGTGCTTAGATGAGGTTCTCTGTTTTTGGGAAGGTCTGTGAGTCCCTCCCAGTCAGGCTTGTACCCCTCCTTTCTTTGTCGGAACCTTTTGAAAAGTCAATGACTAATTAGGTTTCCCGCACAAGAATCCTGGCTTTCATCCCACCCCAGGGTCATAACAGGCCTTGGCTTTTATCCCACCCCCAAACATTTTCATGCCAGGGCACCCAGAGAAGACAGAGGTTTTGTATTCCCCATCCTCTTTATCCCTCTTCTGGGATGGATAGGCCCCTCTGTGTACCCCGTCCCCCTGACCAACCCCCTCCTCTTCTCCCCCTTTTCCATGGAAGATCCTGGTCTTGGATGCCAGTTTGGATGCCTGGACAAGCCATCTGCATTTGAATAGGGGCACCAGAATTCAACAGGGTTTTTTTGAGGGGGGGCTGGTCTGTAAGGGGGAGGTCCAAACTTCAAGGGCACAGGAACACAAGCATGTGTGGGCATTTCCTCCAGAGCTCCTCCCTGGATGATAAGCAGGCTGGACGAAATTCAGTTTGGCAACAAGCGCTCGTTAAAGACCCTTATTCACCCACAAACTGTCCATGACCTGTCCAAGAGGCCATGACCGCACATGCATGGTTTTTTTCTTATGCCTAGACCGTCTTGGTCATCTTAAGGGCAGTGCACTTGGTTCAATGTGTACTTTCATGTATGGAATTGTAGCGAGTGCAATTAAAACATTCACAATTCAGCCCTTATGAACACCGTTTTTTCTACCTCTTCAACAAATCTTCACCACTTTCTCCCGAAATACAGCATGTTCATGCTAAATTCAATTTACATTAAATTAAATTAAATGCATGTGCATTTTCCATACCATCAGTACAC
The DNA here is from genome assembly GCF_018555375.3 of Anguilla rostrata. Taxonomy (NCBI): domain Eukaryota; kingdom Metazoa; phylum Chordata; class Actinopteri; order Anguilliformes; family Anguillidae; genus Anguilla; species Anguilla rostrata. Next base: position 50,984,737 of record NC_057933.1, read on the forward strand.
ATGTACTGTGTGTGCATTCACAATTAATTCCTTGGCTCAATGAAATTGCTGTGCAGAAGAGGGCACATCCATTTATGTAGAACACTCAACACAATTCATAGTGTATTTGTGAGTGCATCACAGATCTCAGTGCTTCTTTTTATCAGCCAATCTATGTAGATAACTTCTGCTGAAAGACTTTACACTTGGTTAAGCCCATTTTAGGAGATCTTTAGAAACAGCTTATTCAGAACATTCTATTAGAGCTTTCAGCAATTAAGTGTTGCTATTAAAATTCCAGGTCAAATGCCAAGTGTGGAATATTATTATACGATTACATGCATGGGCTGTGATTGAACGTCTAACCTGCAGTCAAATTTGAATTTACGGAATTTTGCTGAATCTTATTGAAATCAAGCCAGTTGTTAAAACAAGCATGACCATATAAAATCATCAACTTTTTGTCAGTGAGGATAGAACACACATGCGCACAAAAATGTGCGCATGTGCACACGCACATACGCGCACACACACACACACACACACACACATATGCTGTAGTTGGTGGTATCTGTACAGTACATTCCGTAATTTTATTGTGCGGAGGTCCTAGATACATGTCTACATATTGATCATGACTGCCAATTCATTGTTCGATAGAGTATTGTTTATATTTTTGTAATATATCCAATACATTTCACAAAGTTTTCTGGGTCTTGGTCTGAATTAACTAAACATTTGTCCTTCATTTGATAGCCTAATTAAACCCTTTTCTTAAAACAGTAATATGTGAAAAATAAAACAGGAATATGTTTACTGAATCCGGACTTTTATGACCTCTGGGGTAGGGTGTGGTCTGGACAACGTGGTGCTACTCAAGGGGCTCAGAAGGAACAACATAACTGGAATTTGAACCCATGACCCTTGACCACTTGTGCCTCAATACAAGTGTGTTTTCACTTTCATGGTCTTAGCATATTAGCACCTTGGAGAGCAGCCACCACTGGGAGGACCGTACTGCCCCCTCGGGCCACCTATTCTGGATCTGCCTGATGAGAGATCGGTGGTCATGTGGTCCGCTTCGTGTGTGCTATGAATTCATTACACTGGCAGTCAGGGGAATTCAGCCAATAGCTGGCTTGTTTCTGCAGACATTGACCAATTGGCAGTGGGGGTGGGGGTGGAGATGGAAGGGGGGGTGTTATTGAGACTGTATATGCAGGCCCGCCAGACGCCACCACGGCCAAGTCAAACAGCACCCAGATCAGCTCAGTCTGGAGTCCTCCTAGCACACATCTTTGTGCTGTACAAGGAGCAGGAGCTCAGCCATGTGGTAGCACTTAGAAATTTCTGATGCTTTTGAGTTATTTCTGGCCCTGTTTCTCCTGGAAGTAGAATGTTGCTATTCTAGTGTGATTAATCCAGACCACAGCGATAATGACGATAAGTTGGATTTTTTCCATACATTCCAAATAACCCAAACATACTTCCACTGTGTGCGTATCTTTATTGATAAGCCTTGTGTGATTATTTAGGCACTGTACGACTGTTATTGCCGCCATTGCTTCTGTTCAGACTTCATTCACCGCTCTCTGCAGGTGCTTTGGAGGACCTTGGGCCAATACCTAGGGTAGAAGGGACATGCACAGCACAGGGACACAGGTAGGGTAGAGCAGGGAGTATTTGGCCAGGGACAGCAGGGCGTCCTTCTCTCATTGGTTATCAGGCACACCAACGAGCCCTCCACTGGGTTTGCTGGGTCAGTGGAGCTGATGACGTCGCACGTGGCAACAAAGCAAGCCTTTTGATTGGACGTTCAGCGGGGAGTCCAGATGTGCTGACACTTGCATTCTTAAAACTTTGATTTCAAATGACGTATTGCTGTTGTTCCATGCACAAGGTTTTGTCACTGTTATGTTGACGTTGGGTATTTATATTGAAGTTCTAGCTCTGTAAACTGTGTTGGTAAAATTGTGTCGCTGGTGTTTATGTATGGTAACTTTGGATTAAAATGTTGTAGTGATTTTGAAATGGTTCCTTTGCTGTACAAAGAGCATCTGTTAAGAAAACAATCATTATAATCTAGAGAATATGTACACACTTCCTGGGTACCTCTGGGTATTCTGATTGCAAAATATGTCAATAAAATGCTTGTATTCACAATATATTTCTGTGGTCATATAAGTTAAAGATTATTAGCCTGCATTCTGGTAAAACTGAGATTAGAAACTAGCAGGACACCCGAACAATAACGAGTAGGCTGAATGTTGGAGTATTGTAGGACTAACTGTATGTTTTAATATTACATATGAGCCTGCTAGTTGTGTGATTTGAAAGTTGCCTTAGATGAGAATGGATTACACTTGGTTAATTGCTGTTTTTTACTGTATCGTTTTACAACTTCTAATGCTATTTCAATTTCAGTTGGCTAAGGTTTCTGCCAAATATATAATAAAAACTACAATTATTATCATTATTATTATTATTATTGTTGTTGTTGTTGTTGTTGTTGTTGTTGTTATCATATAGATAATATGGAGATAAAGATAGATACTTGTGAAAACCGGAATTGTAGTAAAGTGCAGTAAAGTGACTAAGCTATCCCTGAGATCAGACCAGAGGTTGCTGAGAAAAATTCAGAGAATGTGTTTGTATTTCCTCTATTACCCAGGGATAAAGCAGCTTTATAATGCAGCTCCAAACACCCCCGTGGGAATCTCCGAGCATGTCCTCGGTCTCAACACTGATGCTGTTTATTTCACATCATCAGTTCTGTATGCTGCAGGAAAAGTCAGTGCTAATACACGCTAATTCACAAGTTTTCAATTATTTGCATCCTGGAACCTATTCAGTACAAAAAAGAGCCGGATAAAGTTTTTCTGCTGCTTCTCATGTGGTCAACAGGAACATCCGGCACATGTAAATCCCTAATTAACTATTGTCAGATCTGAATGGCTTACAATAAAAAAACTGACATGTGGTTCATTTGAAAAAACACTAGACATCACTAAATTGTGATTTATATGTATTTTTTATTTTGACTCAAACATTGCAAGTGAGCTTAAATGGTACGGGGGCTTATTATGGAGATTATTATGGTCCTAGATGCAGACAGTTTTTCCAGCCTGAATTGTGAGAATAACAATGTGACCCATGACCCCTCTTCTATGTGTCCGCCAAAGCGCCCGAGAGGTGTGTTTGGACACATTCATCATGGGTCCAAGATGAGGACTGTAAATAAGAGACATAAAATCACATTTTAGAGATATTAGGGCTAACTTGATATTTGTACTTTTAAAACGGTGAAATATTCTTCTGTCTGGTCTTAATGATTCATCATTTACTTAGAAATAACTGAAAATACCTATATATGAAATGCATGACGTTTTTTTTTTTTACTCTTTTTACGCTCTTTAATATTACCACTGGGATAAATAGGCTTTTATACATGGTGGGGGTTGTTGTGCCGCCTCTAAAGTTACAGTCCGGGGTTTAATCCCACTCTAAGCGGAACTCAAACTGTTTTTATTCACAGGACAATGGACACAGTCCTCTCCCTCCGCATGCACTTTGTTCTGGACAAACACGTTACTGCCCCACCCAGTTTGATTCAGCTGGGGCTTCCTCTGCAGAGCTGAAAAAAAAAAGAAAAAAAAAAAAACGACACCACGCGAGGTAGAGGGGGGCCCTCGGGGGTCAGGGGTCGTACTGGCCCTCCCAGCCGGGGAGACATGGACAGGGTTGGTAGTCAGCCTGGCCTCCCCCAAACTCCACACCCCACCTCTCTCCCCCCGTTCCCTCCCCTTCCCTCCCCTCTACCGGCGTTTTGCTGCAGCCGCATTGTCTTTACAGAGCCAGGCTCTCCCCATCAATGAGTCTGACGGCAGTGCTGTGCCATGATTGGCCGTGAGGCTCTCAGTTCAAGGCTCTCAGTGGGTGGAGGAAGAGGTGGGAGGGAGCGGCTTTAGACTTTTTTTTCTTTTTTTCTCACAGTCAGATTCCTGTGCAGAGAGAGAGAGAGTGGGGGAGAGAGAGAGTAAGCGAGCAAGCGACAGGGAGGGAGAGAGAGAGAGCAAAAGACAGAGACAGACCAAACACAGCAGCCACCTAGCCAGCAAGCAGCTCCGCAGAGGCAGACTAAGATAACGACAAGACCCCCAGCACATGCAGGAGCACAGCTCACACTGACCCACAGACAGACAACCCGAAACAGGCAGTGCTGCAGACAGGATCCGGCCAGGGATGGATACCTCCAGGTCAATACAGCATGAGATCACTTCTCTCAAAGGTATCTCTCTCTTAACACATCTTTACTGCAGCTCAGGTTTAATGCAGCTGGGTGCCTGTTAATCTGTACTGTTTTTCCTGATGCCTCGTGTTTCTGTGACCAGGGGGTTTTGGTGATGCTGGGGATTAATGTTTCAGTTTTCGGCTCAGAGCCACGCCGCACCATTTCATTCAGTCGTCAAAGTAAGGAAAAGGGGGGGGGGAGCTTTAGCGGTTAGCGGTAGCATTTCTGGAGGGGTGACTGGCGGTGGTATTGTCACACAGTGCTGTTGTTTGCGTTCTGTAGTGCGTACTGTATGTGCTGTGTGTGCGAGAGTGGCTGAGAGACTGCTGTATGCGGCTGGCTTTAGCGGCAAGCATCTCTGCTGGCAGGCTCTGCAGAGTGCTGCAGTCCTGCCCCGCCTCCTTGCAGGGGCGGGGGACCCACGCCGGGACCCAACACTGAGGAGGGTGCCCGTGCCATAAGCTTTGCAGAAGGACATTACGAAGGGCCCCAAAGACCATTCTCAGAAATAACATCTGTGCATTACCTGCTTCAGTGAAAACCTGAATATGCAAATCTGAATGGAGCTCCAAGTCGGTCAAGCTTCCTAAAACAAAGAAGTCAAAAAGTAATTGAAAACAAATCCCAGGGAAAGTGTTTGGTTGGACGTGCCCAGCGCTCACTAAGGCAGCAGCCCTGGAACAGCACGCTCAGCTAAACACCTTCCCCTGAGTTTTTCTTTGCTTTGCTACACATTTATTTTGTTCCTTTTTTTAAAAGAGAGTGCTTTATTTGCTCACCAGGGATTTTATTCTGGTCGGTGTTTCTGAACATACAACAGTGTTTTTTTGTGTAATGAAACCACCTTACCCCCTTATTTACTATGCAAATACTCAAAGCAAATCGTCTCTCTGTGTTAAGCTCCATGGTCCAGACGTATAAGCTATCGCTCTTTTCCACAGAATTAAAAAACCCCAAATGTATCATCATCATCAGTTAATCCAACTCCGATACTGTGTTTTGGTTTGAACATACTGAGCTTGTGCCATATGCAGTCCTGTGTTCTTTTTTTTGACAAAGATCGTTTATGCCTTCAATGGAATGTGTCTGATAACCATCCTTATGAGTTCTCCTCAATCTCAAATTCATCTTTTACTTCTACTTCAGACATGTTGAACTTTGTTTGGGCCTGTGCAATGTTTTATTTTTGCTCAATATTGTCATTACAGTATATCGTATTTATTATTATATATTGCTATCATTAAAAATAATAAAGTAGATATGTGTATATTATATGTGTACACATGCATTCATACATATTTCTTGACTGACTGAATGCTAATAAATTGAGAGGGAGTGCCAACAGAGAGGTGAGGGTGTCACCCGGGAGACACACGTGAAGTGGCGGTCACCTGACCAGCCGATCTGTACGCACGATGCTGTAATGGGCGTGTCCGTGGTCCCAGAAGATGGCTGACATAGGCTTTCTCCGGCTTGTGTGAAGTGGGGGCTCCTCCAGGGCTCTGGGGTGTGAAAGAGAGAGCTGGCGTGGATTGATTATCTGCTGTCGCCCTGCAGACTCAGCAGTGTGTTGAGATGAGGGCTGTGGAGCTGGCTGGTTTTACTGCGCGCTGCCGGACAGAAGCAGGATAAATCACTGCCAGCGTAGGGACAGGACGTCAGACTACCCCCTCAACCGAACTGGAAAATTGGAAGAGTAACTACGTGTGAGGACGAGACTGATTCATAGATTAATTGGTTGACAAATGACTTATAAATAATATTGGCCAACACAAGCAATACAATTGCATGCGTTCGTGTTCTAATGCTTGTTCATTAACTAAAAGCCAGACGTTTTAGCCTATAGCTTATAATTTGTATTAATCAATATTACTGAAGGAGACCATAAGAGCCCTGCATGAAAAGAAAAACATTAATGCTGTTCCATTTCTTTCCTGCAGGGGTGATTACATACACATTTTACACTGAATGAAACACTGCTACATGTAGTTCTGTGTATATAAAAGCAGTTCTGTGAAAATGTGAAACTTTCACATCCTTAGTTTCGAAAGTAGTATTGTAAGCATGTGCGACATGCAAGCTATGACAGACAGCGTTTCAGGAATAACTTTAAGAATCTATTTATCCCTAATAAATATTTCTGTTGTATGATAAATATTTTTACTTTAGCAACAAGAGGCTGTAATACTGCATAGCACTGAAAAAAGTTTATTCTATTAATTTATTTTTAGCTCTGCAAGCTGGAACCACATCAGATTATACAGCATTACAACCTCTCTTCACCCAAAAAGGCTTTTCTAAAGACGTCCAAACAAATTGCATTTGACATTTATGTAATTTCCACTAATCTGACAATGATTTCCAAAAGGAGAATCAACAACAGCAGACACATATTGTATATTGTTCATAGGTATGTTAGAATGAGGTGCAATAAAGTGAGCCTTTGTCACTGGTGCACATCTTTCTCTTGGCTATGCAGTTCTCTTCTTTCCCTTAATGTGAAGTGTGGGCAGATATTATTTAGCCACACCACTCGGTTCTCTCTTGATTGCCCCTTTCAGACAACGTGTGAACATTGGTGGCTTCTTGCTAAAAGGACAGTGGATATTGCGTCTCACCAGCGTGGTAAATTTAGACGATGTCTGCGGATGCATTTATAACCACGGCTCCGGGGCGGCGACGGCCTTACTGTACGCATCGGGAGATTGTGCCGAGTCACCCTGAAAAACGGCAGCCTCGGAACATTACGGTATCGAGCGGGGACCGGCAGATGCGGTAGCGATTGATTTCTTCCGCAGTGGGCAGATGCAGCGGGGGCCTTGCATGTCGTTCTTCACCTCCGCGTATGGATTTAAAGCCCAGCCATCGAGGCTTCCTGAAGGAGCTCTATGGCCAGCTAAAGCAGTGGCTGTTAGTCACGGTCAATTTTGTCCGGTGCGGTTAGTGGTGTCCATGTAGGGAGGGGCTAAGGAATGAGGCGACATATACTACATGGCCAAAAGTATGTGGACACCTGACATCTAACGTCTCAACCAAAACTACGGGCTTTAATATGAAGATGGTCCACCCTTTGCTGCTATGACAACCTCCACTCTTCTGGGAAGGCTTTATACTAGATGTTGCTGCAAGGATTTTCTTCCATTCAGCCAGAAGAGCATTAGCGAGGTTTGATACTGATTAGGCGATTAGACCTGGCTTGCAGTTGGCTTTCCAATCCCAAAGGTCTTGGATAGGGTTGAGGTCAGGGCTCTGTGTAGGCCAGTCAAGCTCTTCCACACTGTTCTCAACAAGTTTCTATATTTTCCTTGCTGTGTATCAGGGGGGATTGTCATGCTGAAACAGGGAATGGTATTAAAATGGTAAAGGAAGCGCAGAATCATCCAGAATGTGATTGTATGCTGTAGCATTAAGATTTGCCTTCACTGGAACTAAGGGGCCCAGCCCAAACCATGAAAAACAGCCCCAGACCAAGGGGTGTCCAGATAATTTGGTCATGTAGTGTATCTCGTATGAGGTGAAAAATATAAAACAAATAAGCCTGGTTTAACTCATTCAAAGATGAACGTAGGCTAATTGAGTGCATGCGGGGGAGGGCGTTGTAGGCTATGTGGAATGAAAAATAGTGACGCATGAGAAGCTTGCTTCATAAAACTGTCACCATGGGTGAAACAAAACTTCACCCAGAAGTCGACCCCATCTGCACGCTCTACAATCACGTCATGCTTAGAGGTAATCCAATTAAAACATAACTGCATGACAGACTTCCTTTAAGGAGTAGCAAAGACTTCCAAGACCTGAGAGAAAAAAGTATCTTACTGATATTACACAGCCAGCTCTTTGCATTGGATGGATATCATTGTTTCATTCGGGCCCAATCAGTGACCACGATGTCTGAGAGGCAGCGCTCCTCTGAGACCAGTAGAAATGCTGCATATCTTACAGTCAGATAAAATGAAAGTAATAAAATTCCCCACAGCCTCTGGACAGGTTTTTATTTATATCTCTGGTGTATAGTGTATGTTCCATTAAGCCTCTGCAATGCAGTAATGTAGGGACAGGAGTTCAGGCATAGAGAGATTCTCTAATGGTTTATGTATAGTAGGGCTTTCAAATAAGCAAAGAATAAGTACTTTTGGGCCAGCCAAAAACACACACACAAAAAAAAAATAATAAAAACTGACCGCAGCATTTTCATCCACTCCTAGAGGAAAATGGAAATAAGAAATGTCTTTAAAGACGTGTTTCACTTCACTTCAAGAGCGGCTATGTATCCCATATACCCATAGTTAAATAACCTAACAGGCCTGGGTAATATTACCACAATCGTTTCACCTTTGACTCTCATTCTGCAATATTAGGAAATGAGGGAGGAGTTTCTAATAATTTCAGGCCATTTTTATGCACTGCAGCAGGATCTGCTGACTTTCACCATCTGAAATTTCCCAGGGAAACAGTTCAACTACTCCTTGGACATTAACAGACTTGTCAGCAGTAAGTCCTTAATAACTCCAAATGTATGTATGCAACTTTTAACTTTGACAGTAGAGTCCAGGAGTCCAGGATCCTTCCTTGCATCCCCCTGTGCTTCAGAACAAAGATGTCTTTGCATTGCTGTGAGAGATGGCTCACTCGTGGAAGTCTTAGTATTCACAGAAAGCAGTGACTCTTCCATGAGCAGATTTACTGGACAGGGCCGTATTGGGAAGGACCTGAAACCTGTGAGTCCTACGCAATCCGTTTTCCCATTTTTCTCTCACACTTAAACGGGCAAAGACTGCTGGGAGATATTTTCCTTTTTGGTGATCTGAAGATTAAAGCCCAGTGAAACACCATCAGCCAACTAGCAAGTGAAGCCAGCTGAGGTTGAAGGAGCAATCCTTTTTTAAACCAGGAGATGGGGTGGTATAATTCAGGATAATTGGACAATGGTGTGGACAGCATGATGTGGCTCTTTAAATCACTTTCTGGGGAAGCAAAGACATTCAAATGAGCTGGGAGAAAAGCAAGACTTACCGAACACTTTTGTGAGAGGGAAACACATTTTAAAGTTGTCAGGGAAACAAAAGCAGTATTTTCTGAATGTTCCGGGTGTCCCTACTGACAAACATTTATCGCAAAATTAAATAGAAATAAAATTGATTGGGGTTGGCAGTGTGTTTGTTTGCATTCAGAGAGTTTACAGAGTCATAGATGTTTGTGTCCTCTTTGGCACATTTGTTGTACAAATCTTCCATTTTGTGCATATGCATTAATACTGATGTATGAAACATTACTACGCAGTAGGCAAAATTACTAGTGTAGTTGTGCTAAATGGCCTGCTCATTATCAGCCTTATATTTTATATGAATTATTAAATATTAATATTAAATAAATATGAATTTTGGGAAACATCCTTTACATGATGTATACAGGCAAAGTCCCTTCGAGATTTTTTTATTCTGTAATACTGCGGGGATGGTGTGAAATTAAAACTGCTCTTTTACAATGTATGTGGTAGAATACTGTAGCATGCATTGGTGAGATGAATGGCACTTCAGTCTTTGAGCAAGGCTTGGCTTTAAGAACAAATAGGCCTCCTCCCTACTACGTGCCTTCTTTTGAACTCCTGTAAGTAATCAGGATCCATGATTCATTCACATATAAAATGCTGGACCAATAGCAAGATGCGACCCACCCTGATTGTAAATCTGTTATTGGTATTGTTGTCATTGGCCACAGATTATAGTGACATTGATTATTTGATGGCCAGGGAGAGAGATAGCAAAACTGAACTGCACACCTAACACCATTCCACACTGGCAGTCTGCAACGTCTCTTTTTATAAGGCTAGGCCTGCATGCACAGACATTTTTGTGTTGTAGTATATGGTCTGACTTGGTATGCATAAAAAATTGTAGTTTATCTGGCTTGAAGGTTTGTACAGGTTAATGCCCAGTGCCCATTGGCCATTTACCTTTGCCACATACCAGCTTTTCAGCAAATTTTCAGCAAAATTATAAGTGGCCAAGGTGCCTCGTAAATCTGAGTAATACACTGATGTGAGCGATGTGGTGTGAGTGTTGTGGTCTGAGTGACTGCTGGCTCTTAACTTAGGCTCCAAAAGGGTGCTGTCCTCATCACAGCTCCCTGCAGATGCAGTGGAAAATCACCTGCACTCTGGGACCAAGAGCTGGCACTTACTACCGGGTGGGCGTATTTTAGGGAAGCAGGTGTGTGACATCACCGTATAATAACTCCTCCCCGTTCAATAGCTGTGAGATTACGCCCTCTCCATCTCAGGTCCACTCTCTCACCATACTCGGTGATGGATCCGTGTGTAGTGAAGCAGTCGGAGCAATGGCTTGAATAGCTAGTGAATGAATGTGAAGCTGGGGAGAAAAACAGAGTTTGAATGTGCTGAGTTTGTTGACAGTGGAGGTGGCTGGGCGTGAGCAAACAGCCTCCTCTCTGCCCGTCTGCATGGCAGGCAGAAAGGCATCAAATTCCTCACCACTTTGCCTCTTTCAAAAACAAGTGCTGAGTCTTGACCTAGATTCCGGGGGCTTAGCGCACCGCTTGCGTGGAATCTGTAGCTACGAATCTTCTTTTCTGCGGTGTTTTTAGCCAGGTTTGAAGCTTGGGATCTTTCTCATAATTAATTACATTAAAATGTTGGCCCATAGCCTAAAAGTTATCAACGTCTGCCCAAAATTTTAGCCTTTACTGCATTCGTTACCAGCAAGAGAGTCATCACCATACCTTTTTTATGATAAATTATGAAATTTTTTCTGTGCATCATATTCATAAATAAAATGTTATATCAGTCAAAGAATATTTAAATTAGAAGCACTTGTACCTTTTTATTTGCTTTATTTTTTATTAACTATTTATTGTTTCCTTTTTGGCAAAATGTTCATCCCTAAAGATATGCTGCAGTTCATCTGACAGATTGATTTATGCCCATCAGTACTGTGGCTTGTTCATGTTTGAGAGCTGTCTGTCACTCTGTCAGAATGTAATTGGTCGCTCACATCCTGTTGGTTTATAAACTCAATGTACCCTACACTAAGTATTTTGTACCAAAGTAAGGATAATTTTCAGAGACAATTCGAAAGAGCATTTATTGTGTTTCATGTAAATGATCATATAATTGCATCAATTTCCATGAAAAGGAAAAAAAAACTTTGTCAACAATGCCCTGACCATATGGAGACAATGGTCTACTCCCAGTGCTGCATCCTTGAGGGTCTTTATCTTGAGGAGGTCGTAGACAGGCTTCCTACAGCGACTTCCTGCAGCGGCTAAGTGAGTCACTACTACTCCTCACTGGCCTAAGTCCTGTTCATTACAATGCCAGCAAGCTGGTTCTTTCTGCTTGCATAGGGCAGACGGATGATAAAGCAAGTTAGGGTTAAGGGCCTGCTGCAGTTCAAATTTGTATTGGACATTTCAGCCATGATGAAAGACCCCTAATCTGCTAACGTGGTGAGAAGTGAGGTCCAGTACTCGTGATTAGAGGAAGGGTCAGTTAGGTGTTCCTTGTATGCGCCACACAGTTTGTTTTGACAACAGCTCGCTGTTTTCGGTAGAACTTGTCAGTGATTAGACACACACTTACTGGTAGACTGTGGACTGGCAGAATCTGTTTCTGCTGAGGAGTCAGAAGGCCTGTCATATGGCCTGTGGGGCTCTTCAAGGGTTCTACTGGACCCAAAGGACCCTTCTGGACTGCCTTACTGAGTCCTATTGGGTCTTTCTGGGTCAGATTCATTCCAAAGCTGCATCCACTCCGGAAGCAGAGGCGTGGTACCTCTGCAGTGGGCACTGCAGCCTGCCGTCAATCTCCAGGCTTTTAGCAAAGGCCGAGGACACCTACAGGTGAATATATGACACATGCATGAAAAATAGCCATAGTTCCTCTTAAGCAAGGAATGCTTTCTGGAGACATTTCTTCCCCCATTTTTTTAGTCTGTTTCTTTTTTTAAATAAATAATTTTATGTTATTAGTAATTATTTATCCTTTATGATAAACATAGTTATAATCATGACACAGAGTGCACATTTTTGTTCCAAAACTATCTTGTTTTACAGTAGTGGGCTCAAACTATTTCTCTTCAAGGTTTCAGTGCGGGGGCTGAGGAAGAAGGGGAACAAAGGCAGGATGGGAAGGCAACAGGAAGTTGTTATTCTCGAAAAGGTTCAGGAAATTGTAGTTTTTATGGAATTTGTTGACTTAAGATGAATGCCTGGTTTATTTGTATTATACGTGCCTGCTGTACAGCCACAGTGCTGTGCACAGGAGTAGTCTGTCTGCTTTATCTAGCTGGGAGTGGTCAGCATTGGAGGGAACACAAGAAAACTAAAGTAAATAAAGTTGTGAGATCGGTGTATGTGTTTTTTCAGCTTCAGTTCTACAGCCACCTGGAACAATGGGGGAGGGACAGGAGGCTGTGGCAGAGAATGTAAATGAAGTCATTTCAGTTTATGGTGGTTTTTAAAGAGTTTGCATTCCTTACAATGCCATCGTTTAACGCTGTTCACTTTATGTCATGTTTGTAACAGTCGCCATGCCGAGACATAATTTCTGTCTTATGTTGAAAGTATGTTTTAACTGCAGTCTCCTGAAAACAAACCAAGGATTGATCTAGTAACAAAGGGTGAATTTCATATTCACAAGGTTTTTATCAGTGTGCAAGCGTGTATTAAATACAAGCAAATTATCAGCATACTGTAGCAGTGTTGTTTTTCCCCCAGTAGGGTAGTGTATGACTCTATGGCCCAATACTGAAGATAAAGCTATCCATGTACTGTAAAACCCATTGACTTATTATTTTTTGGTAATAATAAAGACTAGCATTTTCATAGAATCAATCTGATCCTGATTTATGTGCAAGTGCCACATGCATTTTTGAGTTTAATTGTTTGTGTAGTCAAATGGCCCTTGCACGCTTTAAGATAATTAATGAGCTATATGCTTAACTGTACTTCACTAAAGTGTGTTCAACAACCTGACACAAACATTTATTTGTTCAGAAATGATTTCAGAGTATAATTAGGTAAACAGTTAACATATTTCTCTACAGTAAGTCAGAGGGTAGTCTTTGAAACACAACTGCTTGTTATTTTTACTTGACACCATTAGGTGGAGCATGTCTTACAGCTAAGCTTCCCTTTTAAAGTACCAACATCTGTGGATTGAGTTGCCTTCCCGGCCTGAGTCTAGTGTTGGGGAGGGTGCAGAATATCCTCATGAGGATGGCACTGGCCTACTCTGAATTAGTCCCTCAAGCCAAGCTGGTTATTTATGCCCCAGGGTTGAGTGTCCATTTTGGTTTATGGTGTAGAGCTGTTTATCAGTGTTGGCAAATGCAACCAATGGTCTGTTCTTATTTATCTTTGACTCTGAGGGAATTTGATGTGATGGTCTTTATAGGAAAGATGCTGGTCTGAATTTACATTAAGTTGGACTGTGGAATCCTTGTTTACTGTTATCCGGAGCCAAAGTTTTGATTGGTCAAAACTACATTTCAGTTTAAGGGAGAATTGTATGAAATGTACAGTGGACAATAATTTTGCACAGTCATTGTTGGAGGGCCCTAATGTCATGTTATATTCCTATTTGAGGACTTTTTTCAGTGGCTCTATTTTTCCAATGGCTCAAACTCACTGCTGTTTCTAGCAGTCATGATTCCCAGGGGAAATAGGGGGAAATGATTACTGTGTACTTGTTTTTGCAGCCAGTTTAATTTCCCACCAGTGACTTAAGAGTGGCATTGGAAAAAGCGTGGATGCGCAATCCCATGAATCACAAGTGCTTTATGGGATTGTTAGCAGCGAACGTGACTCATGGCACAGTGGCTAAGAATGGGATTTGCAATAGAATTAGCTTTCATTAAGCTTCAAAGCAGAACCCAAGACATTGTCTTCTAATGCAAGGCTTCCTCCCTTAAACAGTGGAAAGAATGGTAAAACACATTGTTCTCATGGCTAGATTTTTAAAACATGCTCTTTTTCCCATTGCTGTTCCCCCTGAGAGCTGACTTGTTGAAAGAAACAGAAAACATGGGCATTACTCATGAAAAACTGTTACAGTTCTACTTTTAGATCACATTGAATTATATTCATGATGTTAATGTTTCTAGTAGCTCTCTGCTCATTGATTTTGTTTGTCAGAGTCAAAGACATTTATAGCAGTTCTCAAAACTAAATCTCTTAGTTTGACATTACTGTGATACATTCTGTAATCAAATAAGCTTTAATATAAACCTGGAGCTAGATTCAGTCGAGCACACTTTGCCAATTTAAGGGCATATGCAATTTATTTAAACTGGACTTAAGTTATTTCATATTCAGTCAAACAAGACTTTATAACTACATGAAACATGAGGAGGTGTGGCCTGAAACTTGTGCTGTCCTAGCAGAGTGAGAAATTTTTTTTTTGAAAGAGCAAGTGAACATATCCTTTACATAGAGTCTGTATGCCTTTCTCCAGCTTCACAATCTTCACTGTTTTATTTGATGACTAAAAAAATAAAAGTAAGAAGTTTTAAAGTTATTCAGTGAATGGAGGAATATAATGACACACTTCATGCAATATTTTAGGAATAAAGCTATTAAATGCCATGCCTTTAATATTTTGGGTGTATTATTTACAACATGTTTTTTAATATACAGTAATAAAGGAGAGAATGGAGACAAACATTAGTCATATATAAAAGTTTAAAGTAAACGCCATTTTAACAGCTAACAGGAGAATTAGTCTAACCGTATGTTGTGGAGTTACAGTCTGCATGTATTTTGCGGTATTCTCATGTGTTTAAATGTTATATAATGACCAAATCAATAGTCTCACTTGCATTGATTTTGGTAGAAGTCTGTCATTAACATAGCTTGCTGCAATGTACTGAAACCGTTTGTAAAACTTCACAAGTAATGGGATCGATATACAAATCTGTGCATCATTAATCATGTTAGATTAATACATTAGGCTGTATTTATAGCAAAATAAAGCTGTGTTGACCTTGTCATTGGGATTTTTTATGTAAATGAATCAGGCCAATTAAATAAAATTAACTCCTTGATCTTTTTGTTTTATTAGATTAACAAATCAGTAGAAAGCAATCTTGAAATCACCACATTTTAAAATCTTCCTGTGTTGTGGTTTGATATCTTCCTGTGCTATGGAAAACAAAATATAGCGCGATGTTTTATACGAAACAGAGTTTTTAGTTTGAAAAGGTAGCTAATATAAAAGTGGCTCAACCAATGAATCAGAACCAGGAGTGTCAATCATTTAATGAAAGCTAATTTTCATTGGCAGGAACCGCTTACTTCCGTTTACTGAAACTCAATAAAGCCTGCAAAGTACACTATTAAAGGATGGTGCTAGAAATACAAGTAACAGCAATCAAAACAGGTTGATGACAGTTTTATGAGAAGAAACACAAGGGAACTATTATTATTATTATTATTATTATTATTATTATTATTATTATTATACATGTACTTTAAAGTACATGCACGTGTTTTACCATGAAACCATGGTTTCAGCTGTTGGCAATACAACACACGTTTCATTTGATTTTTGTGCATGTGATGCCAAGCACTATTCACATTTTCTTCAGGGAAGAATGCAAAGTTCATTCTTTGGTCCTTAATAAGTAATCAAAACCACAGTAGCACTACATTAGATACAAGCCAAGCCCTGTCAAACATGCTTAGAAAAAGATGCCAGTATCAAACAGAATACAGAAAATATGTAGGGCAGTCACATTTGATAAACACTGATCTTTTCTTACCTTTGAACTGATATGAGAAAATATGAAAAGCATGCAGATAAAAACTTTTTTATAGGTCTGCACAGGTACGGGATGGACATGGGCAAAGAGCAGTTGCTTTAACTCGCGCTTAAAACACTCAGAGTTTTCTTTGAAGGATTCCCAAGGAATCTTTAGTGCTGTGAAAACTATGGGTTGATTTACTCCTGAAATTTCCTGTGCCAGTAAATTATTTTCTTCAGTCGCCACAGGTGCCAGTTCAGCACAAGTTTAATTGTAGCACAAGTGATAAATGCCCAAATATTAGGTTGGTAAGTTTATTTATGAAACCCATAAACACATTAAGGCCAATTCTTCTTTGCATTTCAGTTGTGTTCTTTTTTTGTACAGTATAATGCCTCTACCAGCTTGTATGTTATGTCCATGTCAGTTGTTATTCTTAGCCCATCAGATCGTTATTGATTTATGAATGGTCATGTGATCACTGGTCATTTTGCCTGCTCCTGGCAGGCAAAAATGCTGTGCAAAAATGGACCCTTTTCACGTTCTTCACACATTTTCATTATTTCCTTTGGTAACTACTGGTATTTAATGTGTAATTAAGATTTAATTTAAGTTAAATTTTTTTATAAAACATTTGATTACCCAAAACACAAATATAGACAAATCTGATAAAAATGATTTTTTTTTAGATAGCAGCAACACTTCATGTCACAGTAGAAATACCAGTGACATACTGTAACTGTGTGTGACAACAATGTGACACTATACTATACACTCTACACTTTTTCAGATATTTTCACCAGTTCATTGTAAGTTCACTAATAAAAAACTTTCACACATATTTGGATTAAAAAAAAAAAAAAAAAAAAAAAAACATAAATATTATATATAATATATATATATTATATATATATATATATCTGGCTAGCTTAAATCTAGCATGTAGAAAATAAACTCCTCAAATAGTACTGTGTACACTGTATAGATAAGTGGAAAAGATGTCACATGAAGCTCATGAGACACGCTGACACAACAAAATTAAGAACAAAAGCCAAGGGTATTTAGACTTTCTTTAGAGACTATATTTGATGTGTTACAATGTTCTTTATAAATGAAATACTTTTTTTATTTTTTAACATGTGAAGCGCTGAATTAAATGAAAAGATTTCTGTCAATAATGCATCAGGTGTATTTATTTAATACTGCTAAGGATTTAAATGCCCACTAATGTCAGCCATTTGTGACTTAAATTATTATATTTTATTCATAGCAAAGGAAATAACTGACCTTGAACAAGTACAAATTTGTCAAGGATTTCAGGATATTTTGATTATATTTAAGCTCTTCTTCTGTTTCATGCAATGGATAGCGTTTGTGATGATCATTTACTCATCAGTGGGTTCTTTGTTTCTGCGAATGAATACTCTCTCACTGAAACAGGGACTGGTATTTCAGTTTCAGTGTCAAATCTCACCGTTAATGATTTACTTACCAAGGACCAACTCTCACTATCACCACAGTTTACTGCTGTGTTAATGCAGCCCCTCCCACCACTCCTTCTCTGACCAATACCAGGCAAGGAGCTGGCTGGGGCTGATAACCATTTCATTAAACAGCTGACATGAAAATACCCTGTTGATTAAAAGGTGAGGGTACGTGGGAAAGAAATGGGTGCAAACATCTCGTGTGCTAGCTGTTGGTCACTTCAGTGGCTGGCAGATTTCTCTGACCCCACCCTGATGTGTCAGTCTGCCAGTGCACTCAACCCTTTTGACCCTACAGATTAGCAAAGCTCTTGATGGTTGATTCTACCCTTGATTCTAGACATTCAATCCAGACCTTTTAATAATGTAAAAGGTGAGCATTTATTTTATTAAAACTTTATGATCTCTGTGTTGACTCTGAAAACAGATAATATTTTGCTATGGTAAAATATAATTATTCTTGGCACATTAAAACCGCTCAAAATAAATAGGGGTAACAAGTTTTGATTTCCAATAAATGTGTTTCTCAGTAGCGGCATGTTTAAATATCTTTTTGTCTGAGTTTGGAAATTGGATACAATAATTGGATATACATTTACATAAATTAGCAGATTCTCTTATCCAGAACAACTGGCAAATATGCTTTGAGGTGCTGACCCTACCTTAACATTTATGGCCATGTTTGAAGTGTACACCTTTGTACATTTTTGTATTGCTGTAGTAACTTAAGCATTGAGGTCACCTACATTCTGAAGACTCCCAGTCCCAGACTTGTCACCTGCATTGCACTCTGTTCCCTGCTCTCCACACTGTCCTGGGCTGTTGTGGCTGCTCACTGCCTGCTATGCGCGAGGGGGAAGAATCCCATTCTGTGAAACTGCGAGGCGTGACGTGCCGGACTACGGAGAGGGGAGAGGACTGGGAGAGAGTGAAAGAAGGAGCAAGTGGGAGGAAGGGGGAGTGAGAGAAAAAACAGAGAACGAGTGCTAGAGAGGAAAACAAAACGAGCAGGAGAGACAGAGAAAGGGGCAAAGTGTAGCTGAGAAAGAATCAAAGCGGCAGAGAAGGAGATTTGAGATCTGGGGAGAAAGTGAAAGCTTAAGACAACTTTCCCGTGGTTCCAAAGGTCCTTTCATTCCGGCACATGGCTTCCTATTACTCGGACAAAGGTAAGAGGTCTGTTGAGTGGCACAAATCTGAGCAGGTCATGGGGGGAGAGGGGAAAAGAAAGACATAAGAGCTGGAGGAATGGGGACGCCCCCCTCCTCATTTTACTAAAGGGAAATGTACTTTTTGTAAAGTTATTTGTGTTACCGAGCGCTCAGTTAGTGGGAGCATGGAAGCAGATGTTAGCGCTGAGCTAATGTACAGCAGGTGCCTGTTGAAGGAAGTGGTGCAGCTGAGACTCTGAGGAGGACACCACGGGCTGCATCATCACTAATCTGCAGGGACCCTGCCATTGTCAGCTATTGTGCCTGCTCTGCAGAGGACACCCCGCGATGTCATTGGAGCGTCGCGTGTGGACGGCGAGGGGGCGGGGCTTGGTATTCGGGGCTGAGTGTGCACATTGCCTTAACCACAATAATCGCTACATCTGTCAAATAGGCTCTTTTTTCTGTGCTCATTAGATCGATCATTTTGTTTCCTTCAAGATAATTGCAGTTAATTTCAGTTGTAAAACATGTAGTGCAATATTTTGTTTGTCTTGGATTGATATTTGAAGCTTACGTCTTGACATATTTCTTTACGGGTAATTATATGAAAGCGTGTTCCTGTCTCAGCTTGCAGTGTACACACAACAGCTTTCTGAGTTGCTTTAATTACATACATTCCACGCTACTAGAGATTATAACAGTCTTAGGTATGCTGGCAGTGCATTGCCATTCTCACGGTTGTGTATTTCAGTGTGTGACTCCTGGGGTTGATTCCCAACTATGGGTCTTGCATACGTATTGTATGCTTGCGGCTTGCACGCTTCTCCAAAATGGTGGTGCCCTTTGGATGTTCTGTCAGGTTTTGTTTTACAATATAAAAGCTATTTAATTGCTTGAATGGTATTAACTGCTTAATTGAAGTGACTGTTGTTCAGGGCCTTGGTCACCATGTTTCCCTGCAGCCTCTCTGTTTACCTTCAGATTCCGGTCGTATTGCGCAGAGATCAGCAGAACTGGGCACATGAATATGTCAGGAGCTTGGTCAGCATCTGTTTCCACCGCGCCTGCAGTATTCAGCATGAAAAACAACACTGCTTTATTAGCAAAGTGAAAAGATAAAGAGAGAGAGGAGATGGTGCATCCTTGGTCCTGAAAGCTGGTGGTACTGCCACTGTTGGCATATGGTCTTCCTCAGGCAAACATGGTGGCTCCGCTGAGCTCGGGCAGTGGGCATGTGTGCCAACCCAGCCCCACTACTCATACCCCATGATGCTTTGCATTTAGTTTCACAAGGGGGCTTAATCCCTGCACAGCTGAAAGAGACCACTGGTGGAAACCCCATACCAGTCACAAGGCTAACTGGCTGCTGGGAATCAGCACCTATTTCTCTGCACTGTTAGCCTGCTCTGATGTCCAAATAAACCACTTACCCCATTCCTTTTCTGTCACTGCATCTATAAGGACTCACTGGTGAGGCTTAATGCTTTTGTGTCTCTAGTATCCCAAGGAAATGCAGTTAAAGCAGAAAGTCAAGTTAGCTGGCATGAAATCGCTCATTAGTTCATGT
This sequence comes from Anguilla rostrata, assembly GCF_018555375.3. Taxonomy (NCBI): domain Eukaryota; kingdom Metazoa; phylum Chordata; class Actinopteri; order Anguilliformes; family Anguillidae; genus Anguilla; species Anguilla rostrata. The sequence goes on from NC_057933.1 coordinate 51,004,971, forward strand.
AGATTTAAGCTTGGCCTATACAGGAAAGATTGCATTTGTTTGCAATGTCAAACATGTCGGGGGGCACACTTGCACAGTAAAATATTCAGTGTTAAATCAACTCTTACAGAGTACATACGATCCCAATTGGACTCATATGTATTCTGTTAAAGTTTAATTACCCCTGGACATTTTACTGCATAATGACAGTGGTAGCATGTTTCTGCTCTATGTGTGTTTGTGTTGCCAACATTGCTCCAGCTCCTAACAGAAGCAATAATATGGGCTGCAAAACAGCGAGCGAGCGAGCGAGAGCCTTCATTATCTGTTTAGACTTATTTTGGTTTTATTTTTAAATCATTAAACTAAAGTTTTCTTAATAAGCACAGCAATGTTCAGCATTCACCAAATGGGACTCACTAAAGCCCGGTCTGTTAACAGAACGCTTGCATTTGTTTATAATTGAAAGGCAGGGAAAGATGGTGATGGAATCCAGCGCTTTGGCTCAGTGGTCAGTGCTGCAGTACGGCTGGCTCCCCGTGCTGACTGCTGAGACTGCTGCTGCGCTTGATTTGCGTTCTGCTCTGCTGGTTCTCGCACGAGCGTGCTGCCGCACTGGACCGCAGCGTACGTTTCAAATCATTCCAGCCCCAGCTGGCTCCGGAGAAGGAAAATTCTGGCACTACTAAAGCAATATCAATAAAGCATTCACAGCAGACAGCTGACAAGGTAAAAACCTGTGGATGGTAGAAGTCTGCATCTGGAGGCATATGAAAGCGGTCTCCTACTCGTGGCCAAGCACAATCCCAAGCCCCCAAGCCACAGCTAATGCTAACTATTCCTGTGTATGACAGCCACTTCTTGTTAATAATTGCTATGGACATTAGCTGTTTGTCTTTAAATACCTGTCTGCTGCTGGATATTAATTCAGGCGTACTTGTGGCTCAATGTCTGTTCAGCATCTCAGTGTATTTACAGGAAAGGTTCCTGCCCTCAAGTAAAACAGCTGTGTGTTAAGGCAGCATTTCTCTTACAGGTTATTATACTGTCACAATGCAATGTGTAAACAACACAATGGACTTGAATGCATTTAAAAGGTTAGGCTTGTGTGCATTGTGCTGGTTAATGATTTATTGAAAGCGGGTGCACCGTAGGGTGCAGTTATTGCTCAGTTATCACAGCCATCTCAACATTATTTATCCAACATGTTTCCAACTTCAAACATGTGGCTCCCTGGGGTAATGGAAGCATCGCACTAATGGGTCGGCGCATCACTGGGATTCCTCCGTGCGTCCAAAGCCCTGGGCCCCACCACACCTGCAGCTCGGTATCCCAGCATGCACCGTTTGTTCTCCTCTCCCAGAATAGACGGTGCCTCACACGCTTAACATTTGGCATTTGGCTGGCCAGGTTCCTGAGCTCCAGCGATGAGAGCCCAGAGGTTGACACCTACCTGCTGTTTGCTTTTCACCTATGTGCCTGCTGGAAACTGGAGGATTTATGGGTGCGGTAATGCACAGCAGGGCTGCTTTGATGTGGAGCTCCTCTTCTGGGCTTTTAGCCGCGATACGGAATTCCTCTGGGTCAGCTTACACCCTTTGTGTGAAGTTTACTTTAGGGGGTGAGGTGTGTCATTTCAGCTGAACCACCACTCACAGGCTTACCTGGGTCAGTGCTTCCTATGTAGTGGACAAATACCATTTATGATGAATGAACCCTCATAGCTTTCTGTACCTTTAAGTGAAAGCTATGTTTTAAAATGTAATCATAATTTGATATTATTTTAACATAAACACTATATTTCAATTTGGACAATATTTTATTGTTTACATGCAATTGATTTTTTCCTTATTGTACATATAAACATGAATATAGACTATATATAAATATGTTAAATATATTGTACATATACATATGAATTATTGCCTCCTTGTAATTTAAATATAATTATATACCAAGGGCCATAGAATGTTATTCTACAATGGCCATATTGCTAGTTGTTTACCATTATAAATAGCTATGGTAGAGCACACCAGAAACACTGGTCCTTTGACATAAAGGAACTTCTTGTACCAGCCTTGTGAACAGTCAGTTTGAGCGATGGCAGACATAGACAGAAGAGATAAAGATGGTTCTGGAATGAATCCCTGCTGTTTGGAATTGCTCGGGGCACGTTCCGCATTTCTCCACACGGCAGAAGGAAAACGCTCGACCAGCTCGAGGTCTGCGGAACGCGAGGGGGGGAATGGTCTCCGTTTGTCTCAGTGTGAAAAAATGCTAACCTAAAACACCCCAGAACATTCGGAAGGCTGTCGGCCTCTCATGTCTTAGCATGGCTGTTAGTGGTTGTGGCAGTCAGATAGAAAAATATACTTTATGCAGCTGAACGTGTGTATTCCCTATCGTTTCATCTGTTGTTAAGAAATGATTTATGCCAATGTGAGGTAAAATATGACATGCAGATTTTATAGAATATAAATATATGGAGTGTAGATGGAGTATATGAATCAAAGTATTGCCAGTTCCATGTATGGAATTATATGGTAATATATGCAATCTACAATGTATGTGGTTCTGCATACTGTGTTCTGCAGCACATCACATACATACAATTTATTGAAGATGGAACTTTCATTACAGTGCATATGCAGGCGGAACTAGGATGAGAGGATAGGGGTCGTTTAAATGCAGATTAACAGACAGGGATCAGAACGTCACATGCGTTTGCTGCGTTGGCACAAACATGACTTCGGTATTCATGCCATGCAGTGCTGTCACATGAAATCGCATCCAATGCTATGGCTGCGGATGTCTTAAGACCAGAAAGCCGATTTCCCATTAAACAAGTTTTTATCACAGCCAGGATGACATATGACTGTTAATTACAGGAGGCATTTGGCATGAATGATGATGAACTTGCATTTCCTGTCGGGATAACACAGCGGAAATAGTAGCATGCATCATAGCTGTGGCAGGTGGAAACTGCGCTGACATATGAGCGATTGCAGCGGATGCCATTTCAGCGACCCCTTGATGTAATCACAGCTTGTGGTATTAATGAGCTGGTGATTTAAAAACAGCTGCTAGTTGCTTTTGTAAGCAGCTGATATTAGAGAAAAAGAGCAAAAGAGCATGCTTTAATGTACAAATGGAAAGAGAGCAGAGTTCAAGGTTCTGAATTTATACTGCTTACACCAGCGATTGCCAAGATTTTTGATAATTTACTGTACCTTAATGCAGACCCACCCAAAATTCTGTGTGCCCCAACTGGAACAAATTACTCCACTGGAACAAATTAGTCACAAATTAAATAAGTAGCTAATTAATGAGAATTAGGATTAATGGACTGAAGCCACAAAATAAGGCCAAATGAGAGGAGCTTTAATTATTTTCTGTATGTGTTTACTCATGGGTACATTTTAGGTTTCACATTTAAGAACAAGAATATTTAGGAGAAAATCAAATCATTGCATTCGGTGCCTTATTTGTATATGGATGCTAGCTTGTACCCCTTTTGATAGCATTTGAGGACAGCCACAAAAATGCTGGTTATACTGTTGGAAATATTGTGGCACAATGCATGTGAAAATAGCATACAACATATTTAATGCAAGTATGATGGTGCCCTTAATTATGTGTAAGCCATATTAATATAAAATGTGTCATTCATGTGGAGATTGAAGCATAAAAATATTTCTAAAGAAGTTTTTTTTTTTTTTTTTTTTTCCTGAAGACCCTACGTGGGTCCTTCATAGGTCCCCAGGGCTCCCGTTACCCCAGTTTGGGGACTTCTGTTGAGGGATGTAGTCCCGGCTTGGAACAACGCCCTTTCTCCAGCTGTTTTTCTCATAAAGGAAATATGACATTTGAGGGAAACCCTTCATGTATGTCCCAATTGTTGTGCTGTTGCCAGCGTAACCAGATACACTGATATTAATCCCTGGAATTTCAAGGCGGCTGCTGAAATGGGCTGGTTTGGAAAAAGAGCCCTTTCAGGCCAAAGGTCTCTCCTCTAAAGCTATTCACATAAGAAGGACAGTGAATGAGACATTCAAGAAAACACACTGGGAGAGCCATGAAATTGTAGTAATTTATGACACTGTGTGTGCTGGTTTTTGTTCCAATGGCAACTGCAATCCTAGAATTTTTACAAGCTGTTAATTTTTCTTAATTAGGGGCTTGTCATGTTTAGAGGGATTATTTTCCCTCTTAAGCCACATTATGTCAGAAACAAGATTTGTGCCATGAAAAATAAATGTCCCAAATTCATATTGTACACAGGGGGTCCCCTGGACCGAGGTTGAGAACTGACCTGGAGAAGGAAGATATACAGATCACATCAACTATCACACTATTTCTCAATATTATTCAAACATTTGAAGTCTTTCCAATAGCTCGGCGTTGCCCTAATTATTGTAAAGATATCAGTGCTTGGCTTCTCTTGCCCCGATTAAGTGGCGGAATGGCATAGTTAGTTTCTTTATCTTTTGACTGCTTGGCAGCGCATGCGTTTGTTTTTAAGATCCACAGCCCCGTGTCTACTAAAGTACTCTTGAGTGTGTTCAGACAGACTGGATAATACTGTGCGCCTGACTTCTATCCAGATCAAAGGCTGGCACTGCCTTTGTCCAATCAAAACACATCTTTTCAATTTCCAGTTTGCTTAGATGTCAGAACACGACTATTATGTCTGCTGAAAATTGACTGAAAGGGTTTGCTGAATGAAACCAGATGACCACAAGGCCGCTTGCAGCGAATGTTTGACATCCCCGGTGCCAAACCCAAGAATGTTCTAGTCACAGCTGGGCCATGTTTATTCCCCATTACACCAGTAGGTGGTGCTGCTGCTACAGTATGAGCTGGCAAAGCACAGACTTGGCTTGCTGTCAGCTCCCTCTCTCACACAGCTTGAAGTTATCAGTGCTGCCCCACAGTGGGTTAAGTGCCATGAATTTTCCTCATACAAAATGAAACTGTCTCGCTGTGTACTTTACCCTTTCCTGTGAACTTCATCTTATCCTTCCTTTCCTTTTGGCGACTAATGAAAAGACAATAGCCCTATTTAAAGTAAATGTTTAACTGTTTTTTAAGTACCACTACTACTGTGTTGCAGAAGTTAAATTGTATAAAACTTTTTAAACTGTGGATGGATCCAAATAGTGTATTATAACCATGGTGTTTTGTTCAGTGCTTGATAACTGGACTTTAGAAATGTGCACTGCAAACTGTATTTGCAGAGCAACATGTGGCAGTGCAATTAAATCATGTCTTATTGCTGTTCCTGTGTGGACACATTTATGTACGGCAGTGCATATGTTTTTGCTATCACTTATACAATCTCTGCCTATGGGTCTGTAGAAGTGCACAATGCACAAGGCATATAATTGAAAGTGCGATCTGCCCGATGAATTAACTAACCGCTGATCCTGTTTTTGTCTTTTGCAGGTGAGTTGGTGTCCTCCTCTTCACGCCGTTCCTCTCTGTGCCTGGGATAATTTGCCGGGGGGTCAGCCGCGACACCCACGAGATTCGACATGAGCACAAAGCACACCACTTCCCGGTGGCTGAAATAACCCCTGTCAGGCAGAAAATGAGCAGGGCTGGAGTAAAAATGTATAAAAAATGGTTGTGGAAAGTTTTGGCCAGGGCGTAGTTTGGCAGAGGACCGGTGGCCTTTTTTATGAGTTGGATACACTGCCTGCTTTGTGCACGACTGGGTCTTTCACAATAGAGCGGGAAACAAAATTCCCAGCAGATGTTTGATCCCGGCTTTTGATCTCTCAACCGGTCCCTGCGGAAAGCCGGAACAATTAGAATCAGCCTGTGGCCCTCGGTGCCTTCTCACTCTTTGCTCCAGCGTTTAATGTTTCATTGTCTTATTACAAAAAAAGAAAGTAGAACCATGGTTATGTGGCTTTGATCTCTTCAAAATTCACCCTTATTCAGTTTAAGGGGTGTGGTCTTGAGGAACAAGACATGATTGATGGTTTGGGAGGTGGGAAGGGTCACACACTGTCAGCCCTGGGAGGGAATTTGGGGCCAAAGTACCCCTGTGGCAGGACACTTAAACAGTAGGATTGACAGGACAGGGCACTGTCCGTGATGAGCCAATGGCAAGCTATTCCTTGCCCTGAAGACAGGGCTGTGCATAATTCATAAATCTTGGCTTCTTCGGAATGTACCAAGTGGTAAACATGGGGGAGGGGGGTGTGCCTCTCACACCTGCAAGACAGCGTGAGGTTAATAGGAGTCAGGTGGTCATCCCCTTTTCCACCTCAGGGTACTGAAAGGAACCAGAATGTAAAATAGTTCACATTGACTTTGCTGCCAGTGGAAACAAAAGCCAGCGTAATTTCAACCATATTTTTCCCATTTTGTCTAATTTAGCTTAGCACTCTAACATGCTGGTGTTCTCGCTGGTCTCAGCGTTCCATCATCTTACTTTGCTTGATTGATGATGTGAAGTTCTTTACGGCTGTGATATCTGTGGCTGCTAAACTGGCAGAAATATTTTTGCGGCTCATCAAAGGTTTTGATGGGCTATTTGAGTTTTACGGGCCCCTCCTACATGGAGCTCGTTTTAAATGTCCTCATGAGACCTCAGAGACTAACACAGTCGCATTAGGTTTGGTTTAGCTGTGTAGCATGGTGGGTATACACACTCAGAAAAATTGGTCATGTCATCATAGGAGAACCATTTTTAGTTCTTTATGCAACCCTCTATGGTAGGTGTGAAAGGTGTAAAAACGCCCTATTGTGCGTTTTTGTGCCCTGCCATTATACTTAACCCCAAATTCTCAAATCACATGTAAATGCATAAAAGAAAGTGAGTTTGAAATCTATGTAACACTCATGGGTAATTCAGATGTGACGTTCTCTTTAGAACCCTTAAGCTACGGTAAAGAGGAAGTGGAAGAAGAGGTTAGCGCAGGTGGAATCTGCTATGCAAATCCCTGCCACACCTTAAACAGTCCCCATTACAGTTTGAATATCAAACAACGCGGCTGAAATAGAATTGCGCTGTTTTGCATATTCTGGGCTGGTTGGCTTTTGTCTTCGCCCGGCTCTTCTGTAATACGAGAGCGGTGCCCAGGGCCACCAACCGGTCGGCAGCGCTGCCGTTACCTGGCAGGGCGCTTTTGTGCCAAGCTGGCGGGTCGAACGGCCGCCCGGCAGCTGCTCTGGCGGGGGGGCAGGTGGCCCTCTCGTGCCCGCACCGGTCCCTGTCCTTTCAAAGCTACATAGGGCGGAGCCGACTGAGCTATGTTTACACTGCTGTGCGTGGGAGTGGCGCGGTCTGTTCTGCGCTTTCCTTTGTGCATTCGTTATTTATTTATTAGACGTGTGTTTAATTATGAAAGGAAACCAGCCAGTCAAGCCACTGTGAAGCAGACAGCCCAGTGTCTACACAGCTGCCCAGTTCCACAGGTGCTTAGGTCGTTGGACATAGGAACATTTGGGTTGTGGGAGGAGCTGAGCTGGATTAGTGGGATTAATGGGATTTAAAAGCTTTCTATATGTCTACTTTCTATTGACCTTCACACCAGTTAAATTAAACATTAATTAAACCAGTTGAATCATCGGCAGAGTACATACAGTACACATACAGTTTTGTGGACATATGACAAATATATGTTTGCACATAAGTTACGTTTTTAATAATGGGTGGGTCACAAATGTATTTTCTCATGAGTGGGCCCCAGCTCATCGTGAGATTGTTTGAAATTCTTTCTCTAATTACACTTGTTAGCAAATAGACATAGCATTAGAGTGATACAGGCTTCTTTTTGAAGGCTGATATTAGCCTAAGGGTAGCAACCTAAGCAACCTCGTAGTATTAACATCACGGTCTAAATTTACAGTCACTGGGGTGAACATTTGATATGAGTTAATGTAAGCATACATTCAACCATTTAGATTGAGGGGCACACAAGAGAGGCTGGATTTGAGCCAAGAGCCATATTCCTTTCCTCTGCTACTGAAAAAAAGCCTTTTGACTTCTCATAGCCTGGTTGTGCATTCTTGATACAAATCATCTGCCCGAGACGAGAAACAGGATACAGTTAGTCATATCCGTACCCCTCTCCCACATGATACTTGCTCACAAGACTGCCAAAAGGCTGTTTTTTCAGGCAGGGAGTGTGAGAGTGTAAAGCTCAGATTTTAAAAATGAATTTCCTCCCGATTGCGTCTGTCGCTGCATTGTTCTGAAATTGCCGATGTGGGAAAACGATGTCCCATGAAGGCGATGAAGGAATATGAGTTTTTTTTGCAGCTCATTGTTCGTCACGAAGCATGCCAATATTTAACATCTGATGTTTACATTACGAGCTGATGCACTGAGAAACATGGCGTAGAGGAGCCCAGCCCTCTGATGATAAGGAAGCTGAAGAATGCAGCAGATACTGCAAAAGGGTCATCTGGATTTCAAAATACAGACAATTCCAGGCATAACTTAGAAACCAGAGGTTCAGTCCGACTAGTTTGAACAAGGGGGCCTTACGGGCAAAATTCTGTAGTTTTAGGGATCCAGGGGAGTGCAGTTAGTAGACAGTAGCTGTGGACTCAGGCCATGGGAGAGACATGGGACGTATGCTCAGAATTGGGACTGTCCTAATTTAATCTTCTGGTCGCCCTAGTTGCGTGTGAGTACAGTGGATAGGTGCACACCTTTCATTTACTGTGTTCTCTGCATGGGTGTGGTTGACATAGAGGTGACAGGGGAGCAAAGATTGGAACTAGCAGATGCATACTGGAGAAGAAGGGTGAATGACTTTTTTTTTTTTTAACCCTACTGCTTCTGCTTGCTGGTCTTTGATGATTTGAAGTGATCGATAAGAAACTGTTAGGATTCCAATGTCAAAATGAACATATAGTAAAAGTTTTCCCACAGATCAAACCCCTTTTCTCATCTACCAACACGCGGTGGTTGGTGTACACTTAGAGGCATTCAAGGCACGCCTTAAGATATATTTTGCACTCAACAGCTGACAGATCCAGTTCTGATATCCTTATCTTTGCCGTTTTCATTTTTCCCAACAGTGTTCTGCTTCATACATTACTTCCAGATATCATAGTTGCATAAAAATGTTATTCTGGCACATTGCTCTACGTGGTAAGTACGGTTCTCAGTATAATTAGGGCTTTACTACCTGGCATTAGTTACTTTGTAAACACTGTATTTTTTAGGCCCTAACCACTTTGCTCTCGGCACATGGCCAGGGAAAAGCACTGCAGAGTACAGAGGGAGTGGTACTTACGCAATGGGGCCTGGGGGCTTGTGGGTGGGGCTGCGCTGGAGGAAAGTGAAGGGGTTTCTCCCTGGTGTCCTCCCCAGTTTATTAAAACTGGCCCCGCCAGCCCTACCACTAATACCCGCTCCCCCATTTGTTCCCTCTCACAAGCCGCCCTCCCCCCTCATCTGCTGATGTTGGCCCCAGCCCCTCAACCTGTTTCCCAGGGTCCATCTTAGAGCAGTGAATCCTGGGAGCGCGGCGACAATGGAAAATTAATGGGTTCTTCTGCAGGGGCAGGCCTATTCACAGTTGAGTTTACCGGGCGGGCAGCATGTTATTGATGGTACAGGCTTTAGAGCAGGTTCTCGATCCATCACAAACACAGACGTCCAGCAGCACAGCCTGTCCTCTCCTCCGGAGCAAGCAGTGCTTGTTTTGTATTGTAGCACATTGTGGGTTTACCACAGCAATGCTGCCTCGCTGCTTCACCTGTCAGCTGATGTGTCCTGAGTGGTGTCGATGTCTTGCCTAGAGTTACACAATCCCTTTGACATCTTTGACTGTTCAAAATGAGGGTGTGGGGGGATTTGTTTGTTTTAGCAGCCCTTTCCTGCACAGCTCGGCTTGTGTATCTTGCTTTGTTAACAGTAAAAGGAGGTGCCCTTCGGGTCAGGTTCCTCTGCTCACCTGCAGTGCCATCCGTCAGCACTGAGCCGTGTGGTCTGCACCACCACGTGGACAGAGCCTTAGATCTGCACCACCACGTGGACAGAAAAGGGGCAGGCTCTAAAGGAGATGCGGCATGGGGAAGGGATTAAGGAAACAAGAAATGTGACCAGAAGGTTTGAATTACAGGTGTGGTCCTGCTATTGTACACTTGAACAAGGTTCTGAATCTAAATTATTTCAGAAAAATATCAATCCACTATGGGTGGTAATAATAATAATAATAATAATAATAATAATTAATAAATAAAAACAGTCAAAGGAAAGAATTCTGGATTTTGAATGAACAAGGATTTCAAAATAAACGTATGGTTAGATGCTTGTTGAATGGCAATGGATTTATGAGGGCCAGAATTATTCATGACTGTCATGCATAGATGGCCATTTCCATCTCATTTGATCCAGAGAAGCATTTACTGCATTGCATCTTAACAGGCCATTGGAAAGTTGACAAGCAATGGGCAGGCAACCCTGGTCCTAGTTTAATCACAATCCATAACTCCATGATTGGGGTTTATGTATTATCAGGATTAATGAATGCAGATTACCTTGTGCAGGAGGTACACATGTTTCACCATAGCGAACATTCATGAGCAGATAGAGCCATTTCTGGTCATTGTCAGGAGTTTTGCGGCATTCAACCAGCCCTGGTGGCATGGCAGAACTGGTCCTAGTTTAATCACACCTAACTCCATGATTGGGGTATGATGTATTATCAGATTAGTGAATGCGTTTTGTGCAGCGAGTAAGCGTCTTTACACCATTCAGGCTGAATATTCAGCTGAATTGAAGCTTAATGATTGAACAAGCTATGCAATCGAGCTTAGATGGAACAAAAACTAGAAACATCTCTGGCACTCTGAGACCAGGGTTGCTTGTCAATGTCATATAATGCAGCAGAAATAATGACGTGTTTCTGTCATTCCACCAGAAGTGACCACAGACTGACTTCTGGATTCTGTTCATCTGTCCGTCTTAGGCTACACAGTGGCCGTTTTCATCCAAGTCTGTCACGCAATACGCACCGGCTGGATATTTGCTTTACGCTTTCAAAATACCATTGGCCGGAAAACCTCTGGGGTGAAACATGCCTTTGCGGACAGGACGCTGTGTTTGACCGTTAACTCCCACTGCTTGGAATAACAGTGGAAGAACGCCGGGCGTGCGAGTGCACGGTTGGTGTTGAACCTCAAGGTCTTTCCCCTTAGGAGAACTGCCACAACCTTAGGTAAATCATTCCTGGAGTACACGGTGTACAAGAGCGCCCTTAAGATCAGCAGACAAAAATGTGAAACATCTCTTAATTACAGAGCTGCAATGATGACGTCCATGATATGTGAGAGTGGACAATAGGAAAAACGCCCAAATGGGCACCTTGGAATTGACTCTGAGACATGACCTAGAAGGTTCTCATTAATGGGCTAATCTCATTAGCTGTTGCCCAGTGAACTTCCCACACAAATTTCAATATACTACAGTTGGCAAATCAGGTGAGAACAGGGTCAATATTCTTGGTCTTTGTCCAAACATGTACAGTCTTGAGTTGAAAAACCACAAGGTATTTACTGCTTTAGTGTACAACCATTATACTCAAACTGTCAACACGCCAAGTATTTTGCAATATTTATAGTCCCATGTTATGAAGGACTGGAATTGTATTTCACGTGCATCCCTACCCTTCTGTGGAAGGCTGTAATCTTCAGTGAGCCATCTCTGGCGTGCCCAGCGGGAGATAGCTGATGATGGCTGGCTTTCGGTCTGTCTGTCGTTGCCGTTTGGACATGCCCTGTCTGTCCTTATTGACACAGGAATGAATGGATTGTTTGAAATGTTTTTAAGTGCCCACTTAAAAACATTTTTTATTTTTTGGGGTGTGGGGGTTGGGGGGGTCGACTGTGTTGAATAATTGAGTAATGAAGACTGTACGGTTGGCCAGATGTGTGCCAAAGGTTTTGTTAAAGTCTTTGCAGAGGATTCTTTGCAGATCATATCCGGTGAAATTCCCCAATCTTGTGGTTATGACTGGCATAAAGCGTCCATATTTACCGCATTCCCCTTTCTATCAGATTAAAATTAGAGCGACGGTTGACTGCACACGCGGCATTGCGGAGTTCCCCATTCTCCCTCTCATGTGTTGCTGCCACAGCCACACCCAACGCTCTGTCAGTTTTGCCTGTAGGTTTAGGAGGGAGACACCTTGTGGCCAAACCTGCCAGTTAAACATCTCATTGTAGGACAGTCGCACGGGCAGGTAGTCTCCATCCTGACTGAAAACCTAGCAGAGAGGGGGGGAGTATGCAGTTTATCCCCACAGAAAAGAGTGAAATGTATTGCAGCTCCTCCGGTCTGCAAAGCTCCTGTTTTCCCCCAACAATTCTGTCCAGAGGAAAGAATTAGGCTGTTTCGTTTTTACAATTTTTTTTTTTTTAACTGAACAGCTTTAGTAGTTTAGTAAATCATATCAAGTCAAGCCTGTTTTCTCACTGTTGGATCCAGGATATTTAGTCAGTTCTCTACATGCCTCTCTAAAAATATGGCTTAAGCTGTCCAGGGTTACGATCCAGAACACCAGCACTGGCAGTATGAGGTGTCCAGTGTCAGTTTTTTTGTTTGGGAGCAGTTGCCAGGGGCGACAGCCATGCTCCTGACCACAAATCAGGAAGGGGCTCTTATTTACCCAACCAGCTTCTGCCTGTGAGTCATGTTGCCCTAGCAACCAGAGGCTCAGTCTGACCACACCCATTTCGGTTTGAACCGCTGACTCACTGCCCAGGCATTCTGCGGGCTGAGAGAGCAGCATCTGATACCGCCGCTTTCAACTGATTTCACCGCGCGTGATTTTACTTCTTTTTTTTCCACTTTTGTTTCCATGGAGAATAGACTTCTGTATTTTTTTCTGCCCCAACTCCCCCTTTGATATAAAGACTATAATCACATCTGGGCAGAACCGAAAGCACGCCTCCCCCCATGCACGCCTTGCCCACAGAGCTGCAGCCGTCTGTACTGATTAACTTGTTTGCCTTGTCCTCTGGAGCTGCCCGGTAGGGCTCGCCTGCCGCCATTTGCTGCCCAGTCCGACATCTTAGTAACAGCTCCAGGTGCAACGTGAGCTCCTGTGACTCAGAGCATGTGCTGGAAGAAAGCTAGCAACTTTCAGGAAGTAATCCATGGTGAATACCCCTGGCTTGGCCAGAATATTTGTTTTATTTCCTACTAAAACATATGTTTCAAGGTATCAGATAATTTTTCTGACTCATTCTTTTAACTTTTTGGCAAGAAACGAGGCACAGAAAATATGTTGAAATATGATTGGTATGGGTTGGAGAAGAAATTTTGGATTGTGTTTTAAGTCCCAGAGCGACCCTGCTGAACACATTTATCTTAAGCCTTAATTTAATAAAAGTAACAGTCTCTGTGAGAGATTCTCCCATTTTTTCTCCTATGTGATTTTCCCATTTTTGTGATGTACTGTATGGATGTTTGTGGGTGTGGGTGTGCATATTTGTGTGTGTGTTTGTGTGATGAGACTGCAGTAAAAATATCGTCCCATTCATTACTTTGGTCCTTGAAGTATAAGCTTTTAAATTTAATTGCATCGTTTATTTTTCTGCATTGTGCAGCTAAAATATAACATTGCTGCAGGGTTTATCTAACCAAATAAGCTGTTTTGTGCACTCTTTTAAAATGAATTGTAACTTAGGCTATGCCAAGCAGATCAATATTTGATTTAACAGCACTTTGAGCAAATTGTGTGTCTCTTGTGGAGGTTTCATTGCACCTATGTGAAAAAGGGACTGAAGTTTTTATTATAAACTGAGCTGTTACAATTATGTTTGCCAGTCTTATACTGAGAACAACAGAAGACAAGAGCTTGCAGTTTCAGAAGATTGCAATTACAGTTTAGTATTTAGTCATTTAGCAGACGCCGAAGAGACTTACAAAAGTGCTTTTCACACGGTAAGCAAATACCACTAGAGCTATGCAGAGTTAGAATCATGTAAGTTTCACTGTCAAAGTGCATGCCTCAAGACCTGTGAGATAAGTAAAAAGAATGGTTGTTTATTTTATAAAGGAATGTGCTTGAGGTGAAAGCCCAAGTTTACTATGAAAGGACTAAAAAAAAAAAATCCCTGAAAAGCAAACAAAGTACAGCCTGCAGCTCCTTGCTCCATTCACAACTATATACTTCACCATTTAAAAGGTGAAATTACAGTTTCTAGCACTAGAAAAAATGTGCATCCACTTAAAGAAGCACTTGAAGTAAGTATAGTAATATTCATCTCAGGCACGGCCGTTTAAACAGACAATGCGTGCAGTAAGTAATAAATATATGATGCTATACAATATGTGTATACATTTATTACATTTGCTTAATTATATGCTTTAAAGTACTGCATGTGCACATTTTGTTTTTGAATTCCTCAATCAGTCGTCTAGATCTGTTTTCCTGTTCTTTGACACATTTTTTCACTCTCAGCAGTAAGATGAAGGTTACAGAAATGGACAAAAATGTACCAGTTTGCCGTCAGAATTGTACGCCAGACGCTAAGCTCTCTGTCGGAGCCAGTGAGCGATTAGGCCAGCTCTGGGAGAGAGGCGCACAGGAAAGGTATTGTTCATACAGGGCATATAAAACGAAACCCTGGCATAACCAAATGGAAACCATGAGCACCCTCGCTCACGACATCCCCTCAGCCCTGGGAAAGCTGTGGTGTTTTTTCAGTGAGTCAGACCTCTGTGGAGTCGCACCATTTTAGCCCTCTGCCTCGCCTTTACGTTATTACACAAGGCTGGCTTTCACGAGGCTCTGAGATGGTGACGAGGAGTCAGCGCACAGCTCTCTCCTCTATCCAGATGTGCCCCAGATGTTGTCGCGTCTCCTCTGAAGGTAGACTCCCACAGACAGAAGATCGGTACCAGTTCCTCGCGATACCCGGAGGGAGGTGAATTACCCTCTGAATGGTAACATCAGACCGCTCTCCTCAGAAACAGAGGTCCATAGAGTTAGAGGAGCCTCCAAAGACAGCTGTAAATCGTCAGCTATGCTTGGTTGCCACGGTGTTGTGGGCGACAGCATAAGACTGCCATTTGCTTGTTCCTCTAGCCTAGCGGACGTTAACAAGCTGCAGTCACCAAGTGCTACCGCTCCAAGCAGGGAGCTATGAGACTCGAGGCCCAGTCGCAGGCCTTGTGTCTGGCTCAGAATGGGAAGGGTGCCTTGCCCCAAAGGGTTGCTTGATGTTTGCCACTTGCATAAGCCACGTGATTTAGTGGTTGTTTTTGTAACTGACGTCGTAGAAGTAGAGCATTTGAAGCTGACAATGAGAAATGTGAATTTTAAACAGCTTGTTTTGCCCTCACGCACACACAGACCCCAGCACTTGAGTGTTAATGCTGCCCTTGTTGTGCCGGAATGCTGTGGGAGTAAGGATCCCTCTCTTGACTCGGCACTCAATTCACTCCCTCTGTCTCCAGATGTCATAACTCCGAGTTCTGTTTAATGACTTGGAAGGCATTTGCGTGGCATAAATCGCTCCTCATAAATACCAGGCGAATAAAAAATGCGAGGAAAAAGGGCCAGAATTGACTGAAAGGGGAGTTTACTAGCATTCCATTTGTTAGCCTCATTGAGCATCCCTTTTGGATGAGAATGGAGTTGATGATCTCTCGCTCTCTCGCCTTTTGTCCCTCCCTCGTTTTCACCTCACCTTTCCCTCGCTCCATGGCGATGCTTTGAGATCTTATTTGTCACCCCCGGAGTTCCTGGGGTAAAGGCCCAAACAAGGCGCCTAGTGTGAGGCAGGATGGGAACAATGAGATGGGGCTGCTGGTAGATGCTTCTGAGGGGGGCTGGAGCGAGGGTGTGCTGGCTGGCCTCGAGTCCAGATTTATGGGGTTCGCTGCTGCTGTGTGTTTGCAGGCAGAAGATGAAAAGAACCTCTTGTTTCGTCTCGCCCCCCCATTCTCCACCCCCTATTCCCCACCATGCCCATCTTAAGGCCGTGCAATAGTTTACAGATGGTAGGGGGTGGTTCTGTGACGGCTCGGTCCATCCGCGGGGGGGGAGGGGGGGCCGGATCGAGCGGTGGAGCCTCAGGTTTCCTCGGGCCCTGCGAGACCGCTGGTGACATCGCACGGAGGAGGCGCACGAGGGGGCATGGCTGACCCCTTAGGAGACCGCTTCTGGCGCGGAAGCCGAAAAGGTAGGCAGCAGCTGGCGTCATTAGTACCCACAGCCGAGAGGCAGAGGAGATTGGAGAACGTCTCTCTGTTATGAGTCCTCTCCATCTCTGCTGATAACATCTGTATGCTTTTAGTGTTTAATTCAGTGTTTGGAGTGCATCCCTTTGTAGCACGCTCTCATTGGTTATTGGTTGCGCAACCATGGTTTTCTGCAGCCGTTGGATTTTATTGGAGTCTCGGTCCTTCACAGACTATGAAATGCATGGTTGAAATGGTCTTTGATTTGCTGGCTCTGCATGTATTTTTTTGTTCTGGGAAGAATATAAACCTCCCAGTGGAGGCAGTTATAATAGAACTGGCAGGGGGAACAGAACATAGACCTCCTCCATTATGGGTCCAAAAATCGCTCTTACTGGAATCCAGATTGGAACCACATTTCTGGGTTTTCTCGTAGCCACAATCGCTAATTAGAATCAGCGTAGCTGAAACAGTGCTCTTTTTGCATGCCGATGGCTGTGCCTGGCTCCCTGTGTGTTATGCGGATAGACTGCTCCAGCAGGAAAAAGGGAGAACTGTTTCAGATTCCAGTCAACCTCATACAAGCTCGGGCCCCTGTTGTTTACATCTCAGAAGGCCTTTTTTAATGCGTTTTAGTCAGTGCACAAAACGTACCCTAAAGTCTCCAGGTGATTTTCACTGCGGTACTAAATATGAAATATATTACGGACTTGCTAAAATCCCCACCGCCGTTTGTATATATCAACACCGAAAAATCTCACAAGGAGTTCACATGTAGTATGTGTTTCGCTTGACCGTGTGAGATTTACTCGGTCCACTTGCCATTAATCATGGCAGTTTTGGGATATTTTTCTTGAGCTCGGGACAGGTGTGAAATGCCCCTAACGTGGTCCCAAGCCCCGTCTGGTGCTGCTGGGCTGTCGTCCCGCAGGCTGCAGGGGGCAGTGTGGGGTGGGACACGGAGCCCCCGGGGCCATTGGAGGGGACAGGGGGGGAATGCACTGAGTGCAGGTAACGCATGGACGAAGCGCAGCCGGTCGCTGGCCCACAGAGAGGCCGTTTAGCACTGTTATTTCTGCCGGAGGACCAGTACAAGCGCAGCGTCCCTCTTTGCTGGGGTATTTTCCCCCTAACTTTTTTTTGAGAAAGAGGGGTGTGCTATGACTTCATGCGTTTTCCACTCTGGGAATGGAAAAGCTGATTTGAGCCATGACACACGGCTCATTTCGCCATTTTGTTTGCAGAGCGGGAAACCATTTTATTACTTTTCCATCGTTGGAAACCTTCCAGTTAAAAAAAAAAAATCCTTGCGTCAGTGTTGTTGTTTTTTCTGATTGTTTTTATTGCCTATTGAGTTTATAAGTAGTAAAAATTAGACTTAGGCTCCTTCGGTTGCACTGGTTTCCTCCAACAGGCCGAAGGCGTTTTTTATTGCTTACTGTAAATTGTCCAGGGTGTGGCCCCTCCTTTGTGTGCCATGCCTGCTGGGTTCACCCCCAGCTGTCTGCAAGCCTCTGCAATATTGCTGATTATGTAGGGAACAAACACTGCAAATATTATTAACCACAAAATTCTGCTGTTCAGATTTTGCCTAGAGGTCTTCTACTATAAAAATACTGTCGTTTGCCTTTGAGCAGAAATATGTGTGAGAAATAATCAGCTTGCTGAGTCATGATGAAGATTTCTAGGAGGCTTTAGCAGAGCCTAGCTTTAACTTAGGTTCGCTGTGTAGCCCGTTGTCTTATTTTATAGTGTACTGGGAGCTATTTCCATGCTCTCAAAGCCCAGTTCACCTCGACTGTTTTAATTTAATTTGCTGGGGCAGCTGCCTGTTTATTTTAGTCACAACTGAGGGGGAGTTCTGTCCTCTTAGCAGAGAAACGGATTGGACGCCTTGTCTTGTTCTGTGATCTTGGGCAGAATTGCAGTTAGCAGCCACAGCCTGTGCGTTTGCCAAGGAAGATGGACCCGGCCGCGGCTTTAGCGTCATCACAGCAATGTCACAGCAAGCACAACCAACCTCCTTAAAATGGCACCATTGGACGGGGGCGGGGCGTACCTCCCTCTCGCAAATTCAGTCACACTGAACCTCGCTTGTACCCAGATTTAACCTTGACTAGTGGTTTGCCTGTGCTTGCAGTCTCATTCGTGTTTGTTTCCAGATCCTTCCGAGGTGGTAAGTGCTATTGCCCTGGGGATGTCAAGAGACCAGATCTCTAGAGGACACCTATCTCAACACATGCAGTATTTTCATAAAACCGATCAGAATGGCCTTGATTACTGAGCCATATTACAAATAAACATGTTGCATGTAGCAAACAGAACAGAACAGTAAGGCAGGCAGTATACCATGTTCCATATTTGAGAATTCTTTATCAATAGATCTTGAAAGCAGCAACTTGTGATGGTAGTTTCACTTTCAAATTTTGTGTGATTTAAATGAACACAAATGTGAGAAGTGTTTGCATTTATATTGAGCATTTTTTAGAGGGCTCTAGGTGTTACTGGTGCTGGTGAATCTTTTCATTACACCAAGCACAGGAACATGATGTTTTCAGCACTTAAATCATGTATAATGACATAGATGACATGAGCCTGAAACTATAGGCTGTTGCATGCTGCAGCATGATATGTTATGAATATTTATATTTGAACATTTGAACAGTCCCTTAACGTGTGGAATGGAACATAAGAACCAAATAACCCCACTGGCTGTTCTACAGCCTGTGTTTCCTCCTCATAATTTTCCTACTGCATACATAAATATGATATATAATGGAGCGCCTGTCTGTGTCTAGTGCATATAATGGAGACTGTGAATGTGCTAAACTTCTCCGATGCTGCTACAGGTAAGCGAGTCGACCTGCTGCCTTAATTAGGCTTGTCAGTCAGGCCTCCATGAAAATTCCCACAATCCTCTCTAATCCAAGTGCTGTCAGTTTGGCTGAGCTGCAGTTGGATAAGCCATATTTGGATAAGCGCAATCATCTAGAACCAAATCCAGCACATCAGTGACTGACGCTGGAATTGGCTTGGTTAATGGAAGAAGATTCAGTATCCATCTGGTTAAGTATGCTGAGACAGGAAATTCAATTTTTTATAAATGCGGCTCTACACAATTTTTCGCCAGACTGGCTTGTTGATTATTTTAAAACGGGTTCTAAGATAATTTGATAAAAAGGGCCATAGGTTTGATGCACTTCCAATATAGTTAATTTGACCAGAATTGGCCGACATGCAGATTTAGCAAATTTAGATTTTCTATTTAGCTGTGTATCCTAGTGTGAACTTAAGACCAGCCCCTCAGTGCTGCCATTTTGTTTTTCACATAACGTGTCTTAAGGTCATTTTCTGACAAAAAACACGTTTCCACTTCTGTGGCGAGATGGCATTTACAAGTTTGCATGCCTGAAATGAGCAAGAGCAAGAGCATGAGCATGCTGAGGACTCTCAGAGACCTGTTACTGGGTAGCAAAGTAGCAAAGAATACAGCCTGGCTGCCCCCCTGGCTACTTTTGCAGCTGTCAGGGTGGATAATACTGATCTTTCACCTTACAGGGGTGGGCGGGGTCAAAAGATGTCACGCTGGTGCCATCCAGCCACACGGACCGTCGGAGGTCGGCCCTTAACACCTGCGAGACCTTGTGCTGCCCCCCCATAACCCCTTGCCTTCGAGGGAATCACTCAGATAGATAGCGTCCCCCTTTGGGTCTCTGTGACATTTTGAGTTTTATAAATAGACTACAAAACCACTCCCCAAAAAAGCACAACCCAGTAAAGTATCGGCTACTTTGCTATTTACAGTTTACAGTATTTAAGTCTTGGTGTTAAATCCAAAGCTGTGTGAAATCTAATACCCATCGTTTAAAATACCCCATGGTGAGCCCTGTCAACGTATGAGTAACTACTGTACGTACTATACATTATATAAATGTATCTATAAATAGGCCTGCATTTGAACAATATTTCATTGTTGTAAGCTTTAGTTAGAATATAATGTATCATAAAGAGTGGGTACTGTTTTCTTTTTTTGTTAATTCAGAATTGCTGTACAGGCAAAATTTGATGCTCACTGATCACTAAATGCTGATTAGAATGTTAGCCTGGCCTGAGCTTTCCTTTGGGGGAACTGAATCCTGCAGGATTCAGGCAGGTCCGTCATGTGATTTCCTGCACGCGGCCATGAGCTGGTGCTGATGGTCCATCCGTCCCCAGCTGCTTAGGGCCCTGTCCTCTGTGGAGTGAACGAGGCCATTGTCGAGTCAGGGTTTTTCAGAGCTGACTGCTGTCGGGGGTGGGACTGTGATGTACTACCTTTCCTTTGCTTATCTTGTGCAAGTGCAAATAATAAACAAAAAATATCCAACCGATAGTAGCAGTAATTTGAATATATTTTGGCAGCCAAAGTGTAAAGTTTTCGTGAAGTTTATAAAGGCTATACAAGATACTAATTATTATTTGAAAAAAAAACAAAATATATATATGATAAATTATATTTTATATTACTTTATACATTCTGGGAATAGTCTGTTAATTTCATGAAAACTTATGAAAATGTAAATGCTTGGTGAAGACAATATAAACATTTATGCTCCACTCTAAAATAGTAAAAAAAAAAAAAACAATATTATGCTCCACTCTAAAATAGTAAAATCAACCCCATATTATGTGTAATATTCGTTATATGATCAAATTTGCTTAGGTTATTTAGAACATTTTCCATGTTTTACAGTTTGAAAATGGTGCATCCTGAGACCATTTACAACATTAAACGTGTTTAACTGGCATTGACTATGTTAGCTCACTTATTTTATGTTGTTCATTATGATATTACATTACTTTTCAGCTTTACCTTTATGTATGGTTGCCATGCAAACTGCACACGCTTATAGTGGAAGTTTGGCTTTCATTTTCAGTTGTCCTGTTGATAAGCTACGATGATTTGCTTGGCAAATGAACCTTGCCTATTGTTCTGTGAAGCTTTTTTATCACTAAGATTTAGACTGGAAGTCATCCAACAACATACTTAAAGGGTGGCTCTATGAGAAAGTAAACCCCAAAGATGGCGCTGAAAGTACGAAGCACTTAAAAATCTGACGTGTGAGGCTCGTTAGCCTTATATGCCCACATTACGTTCAACTTAACGTGTGACTTTTAGCGCAATACTTAATAGAATGGCTAATTTATAATAAAAAATTTCAAGCTACAAATCGACAAGGATTTTCGATTATGTTTTTATAATTAGCTGACAAAGAAAATCTTCCTTAATAAATGTAGGCAAACACATTGAGGTACACGCTTTAATCACCGCTGTTTATCAGATTCTTCAGCACGATGTGACCCTTTTGGATCTCCAGAACGGCTCAATTTCACAGATAATTGTGGCCAGTTGTTTTCTGCCCATGAAAAACAAAATGCATCATCTGAGCAGTTTCATCTGAAATGGGGCACGTATTTCTTCTAGCTCAAAACAAACACGGGGCCCTCGACTCCAGCTGTCACACACATCATCTGTAACAGTAATGTGGTTTAAGTGGCAGCTTCAGGCTCTTTATCATACACTGCGTACACCATGGTCGATTGCTCGCACTCTGGGGACTGTTCAATCGAAGTGATATGGCGCCTTGCCCATAAATCTGGATGAAGGGCTACATGTTTTATTTCAGTTGTGCCTGTTACTCATTGGCTTGAAGTCAGGAACAAATAAAACTGATTGCGTAAGAAAATGTAAATCTTACTGAAATACATTATTCAAAGCAGACAGAGCTCCGGAAGTCTTATGCTCTTTTTTCTGTTTAAAGTCTTTTGCCCTCAACAAATGTTCTTACCCTTACATTGATGTTTTTAATGGGACATTTTACTCAGTGAAGGCCATACTTCTACTCATTTGTTACACTTAAGATTAATACAGGGCGGTTTTTTGGTCATATTTATTCTTTGCCACTATAATGCCACAGCAGTGGCCTTGTTCTTGTAGGCTTGGTAAAATGGCTTACAGTGAGAATAAACTTGTCGCCATTGACACAGAAATAACCTGACTTCTGAGAAATGGCAACCTTTGGCTTTTCAGGAGTTGGCACTGATCATGTTCGGGAGGAGTAGCACGTGTTTGTTTCTGAATACGCACGGGCCCTTTACAGTGGGCACAGTGCCAGCTCTGGGCTCACATGTCTATTCTGAGCTGTTAACGACAAGAGGCTTCTGTGATGGCTTGACATTCTGGAATGGGGTCTGGCAACCCACTTTGTGTCTTATTGTGGTTGCCCTTCTATCTCTGTGGTTGGCAGGTATGGAAAGCTAACATAGTTTAGGTCTAAGCTTCATGCTAAACCTGCTAGCCAGGATTTGGAATATTTAGACTTGTCATAGACAAATATACATCTATATTGTTCTGTGATTATACTGAAGTGAAAACAATATGAGTGTTGGTATATAATTTTTTAATTTAATGTTGAAATGGGGAGTTTTGAGGTGGCTAGATGGTGCAAACATGACAATTCAAAATAAATGAAAAATAGTCATGCTGCAGGCACGATTGCATAGTGTACTTGAGTACACAGTGCTCCACCATGGAAGCCCCCCTCTCCCTCTCTTTCACTTTCTCCCTCTCTCTGTGTATCTAAGTCACAGAAAGCTGGCATTCTCTGTCCCCTGCATAACTGGGCAGTGATTCGGCAAGGGGCTGCCGACACACAGAGCCCATTACAGCCCATTTCCAGACAGGAACAACTACCATACTGGTACACTTTGTTAAAAGGGTGGCACTTGTTCTTGACAGAACACAACGAGACAAGCCTGTCTTTCTTAATCAAATGGAATGTGTCTGTTCTCTCCTCAAAACTCCCAGGGCTACTGCCTGCTGTTGGCAGCAATGTGCTTGTGAAATGGCCTGGCCTTGCTTGTGAGAGCATGTGAGATTTAAGTACTTTTTCATCAAGCAGATGTGGCCTTTGAGTCAGTTATCCATGTGGTCAAGGTGTGTTACATAATGGCCATACACTATATTTCATAATATATTGTCAATAGAGGGAACAGAAGAGTATTGTCTTTTAATAAATCTCGGTTTTAACAGAAATGTATACTTTATTATATCCTTGTGCATTACTTTACATTTGTGTGCTGTAAGAGTAGCTTGAATTTTTTTCAGTTCCTGTGAGAATTGGATAAGTATACAAAAAGCTTAGTTTTTCTAGAGTGTAGCAAGTATATAATGTACATGCTTTATTAAAAGTAATGCGTGCAGTATGCAATAATTTCTTTATATTTATTTAAGTTATTATTTACGAGAGAAAAATTTTATGTTAATTAAACTAGACATGTTCTTTGTGTCATTCATATTTTGCTTTCATGGTTGGAGTTTGGTGTCTTCTACACATATTTATGAGAACACCCCATGTTTCAAAACTGCCCCCGTGGATGCAGTTTCTCTATTCATTGAGAAAAAAAGTTCAAAGTGAAGTTTTGTAAATTGACCAGGGTGAATAGAAGGCTTCTTCATGTCCTCTCTGCTGTAAGAATCTCCTGGTAAATCATTGCGTGTTACATGTCCAGTGGAATGTGAACAATCTTCTCTCTCTCTCTCTCTCTCACACACACACACACACACACACACACACACTTAAAATTACTGTAAAGAAACTTTAGAACAGACTGTATGTATCAGGAAGAGCCATGTGATGCATAGGCTAGAATTTGGTGTCATGTTCCTTATGAAGGGGGGAGTGAGGGTCTCTTTCTAAAGCATAGCACTTCTTTATATAGCAGATACCATTTGGATTCAAAGGCTATAATCAGTCATGGAATCAGTATATCATTTTATCATTGTGCACAGTGGTGCTTACAGAATATTGCATCAGTTGCAAAATATATGAGTATTTTACTTTAGTAACCTGAACACTTAGGTCTAGTCAAAACTGCAAGCCTATTCTTTAGAGTCCCACACCCCTGACTACTAAATGCCTGTAATCACTACAAAATGCCTGTAATGTACTGCAGGTTTTAATATTCAAACTGTAATCGCTTTGCTGCCTCAAAAAGAAATCTGTTACCTGCTGTCGGTTTCATAATTGTTTAGCTCCTTAATATGCTGAAGATGGACAATGCCATAAACCCATGAAAGAGTGTAATGTAAGGCTGCCTTTAAGGCTATACTTTGATTATACTTTTTTCAAATGGAACAGATAATATTCTGGATCTGAAGCGCAGACAGTTTAGTATGTCATTGTGAGAACCTGTTTGAATCCGTCTTGGGGCAAGGTTGGCTCTTTTTCACATCCTTTTTCTCTTAATGCCTTATCCAGTGACACACCTGTTGTTCCCATGATCCCAAAAGACCTCTGGGAATTGCCAAAGGTGAGAGTCTGATCCAAAAATACCAGGGTAGTGAGTGACGGAACCCCAACCCCCCTCTCTCCCATAGAAAATAGAAACTGGTATTAATAATGAGCGGGATGGGGGGGGGTAAGGAAGGGGGATACGCCTATATGTGACACAGGATATGAAGTATATGAAATGTACTGGCTGTGGGTTGCAAGGCAAGTGAATGCCTGGCGTGGTTGTATAGGATTGCAGGTCTGAAGGGTGTCTCCCTTTACTTTGTTAATTTTTTACTGACCCACCCACTTTCTTCTGAAGTGAGCTTACGCGTGTCAGCCCGGAGGGTGTGCATCATTAGTATGTAACTTTTTTCTGCGTGAGCTCGAGTGTGTGTGCATGTGTGTGTCTGCGTGCGAGTCCTCTTTAGTCTCAGAGTGGACTGCCTGCAAGCTGGCTCGGCACTTCAGAGGTGGAACTGCTCCGTCAGTTTATTTCGTCTCTTTCTCGACGCTCTCATTCATTCCTGCCAGCTGCTCTCCGCCCCCTTCCCTTTGCTCCCTCCCTGCTGGAGCACTCTCTTTTTTTCCAAGCCGTTTTCTTCCTCTGCCGGAGAGGAGGTGGGAGGAGCTGTGGGAGCACTGAGCGCTGCTCTCTGTCACTGACGTTTTGCTAGACCAGTGCCTGCTTACTTCCAGGCAAGGCTGAACTAGGGGGAAGATTTTCTCTTTTAGAGCTCAAGTCTCTCTTCTTACATGTTCACGTTTGAAAAGACTTGACTTTCTGAGAACTCAGAAGGGATAGAAAGGCTGACAAGCAGAACAAGAGGAGGATTTATTTATACACACTTTTTTTTTGTTCGATTTGGGAGCACGTGGCAGCCGGTCCTGCCACTGAGCTCATTCAGAAGTGAGGTCATTCAGCAAATTGTTCTCTAGAAGCATAGCAGCTCCAGTTTTTTATATCACTCGACTGCCAGGAAGAGAGAAAAGACCATGGTGGCTGGAATGGTAATGCCTTTGGAGGACCTGCGGGCCATTTACGAACTGCTCTTTCGGGATGGCGTGCTGGTTGCTAAGAAGGACAAGCGTCCCCAGACCAAGCACCCCGAGATCCAGGCGGTCACCAACCTGCAGGTGATGAGGGCCATGGGCTCCCTGAAGTCCCGGGGGTATGTGAGGGAGACCTTCGCCTGGAGACACTTCTACTGGTATCTCACCAACGAGGGCATTGTCTACCTGCGCGACTACCTGCGGCTGCCCCCCGAGATCGTGCCCTCCTCCCTGCAGAGGGTCCGGCGCCCGGCAACCACCCTGAACATCGCGCACCGGGCAGCGCGGGTCCAGACGGTGGATGGGCCCATCTCCTATGCACCCAAGCCCAATTCCAGGGTGGGGGCGGAGTCCCAAGAATCGCTGATGGACAGACAGGGCTACCGCCGAAAGAGGACGGCCGACGTCAACGAGGAAGTGCTGGCCGAGAGGATGCCGAGGTTCAGGGGCCGCCCAATGGCAGCTGATAAGCCCAGGGCATCATGGGAGTTTGGGGCAGAGAGCCAGCCGGGCTTTAGGGATGGTGAAGTACGCCCAAAGGAAGTGGGATGGATGAAGGAGGAGAGCCAGTTGAAGAGGACATCTGCGGTTAAATTCTCTCAGCCTCTTCCCGACGCCAAGGATGGCAAACCTACCGCAGCGGTAACCTCGGAGAAGGTCTTTGGTAGAGGTCGAAAAGGGGCCGTAGAAATGGCAGAAGTGCAAAAAATCTCGGTGTCAAGAGATGCAAAGTCCGTCAGCGAACAAACTGCCAGTAAAACAGCACTTCCAGCTGCCGCAGCACCGGCTATGGCAGCAACGGCAGCAGCCGCTGTGGCTGTGGTGATGGGCGCCACACCCACCAAGGAGGTAAAACAAAAGGCCAAGAAGGCAGATGCAGTGAAGGTCGCCCAGGAGACCCCCAAGCCTTCACCAGACCCGGCCACCACTAAACCGGCAATGGCAGCTATTGGGGCGGAGTCTCCCCTCCTCACCGGGGAGGTGAAGGCCAAGAAAACCTCAGAAGTGAAGATCGCAAGAGAACCTCTGAAAAAAGGAGTGAAAGAAGATGTTACCACCGTACTGGCTCCAGCACCAATGCTAACACCACCACAGTCTTCAGGCCCCAGTGGTGCCAAAAATGGCCTAGAGGGGCAGGTTATGAAAACCTCCATGGTCAAAGTGGTGCACGCGGCCTCCAAACAGGCCAGTCCTGAACCAGCAGCAGGTGTCCAGGCAGTTGTAGGTAAAACGGAGGAGACGGCTGTCACTGTTGTGGTACAAAAGAAGGAATTGAAGATTGCCAAGACACAGAAGTCTCTGGAACTTTCATCAGTACCCACCGAACCAGTGCTGTTGCCAGCCTCAGCTGCCTCTGCAGCCAACAAAGTCCCAGTTAAGAGCGAGATTAAGAGTACCTTTGAAGAGAAGGTAACGCTGGAGCAGCCCGATTCACCTTTGGCTAAAATCCCAGCCAAAGTAACAGCTTCCACTGTGGTAGCACAGCGTGAAGCCTCTGACAACAAACCGACACAAGGAGCTCCACAAACCGCGAAAGAAAACACCGTTTCTAAGTCAGAACCTCCTGTAGAGGCTGCAGAACCCATTCCTTCTAAGGGGGTGTCCTCAAGACAGGTGGCGCAGGGGACCCCTAAACTCTCTTTAGAAGTGATCACGGCTGAACGAGCAGTACCTGTGAAGGCCGAGACCGCCGACGAAGTAAAGGTGACAGCCGTGGAGTTGACAGCGACAAAGACTTTCCAGACGAGCGCCACCATTCCCGCACCCCTCCAGGAAACAGTGGCGAAGATCCCTGTGGCGGAGTCCATAACCTCTGCAGGGGGAGAGAAAGCAGAGCCGGGGAAGGCAGCTAAAGTGAGCGAGAGGGGGGAGACCCCCATAATTTCTGTCGAGGTCACTAAAACGGCAGCCCTTCCTGCTCCTGCAGAGAAGGCCCAGGCTGTGGAAAAGGGAGAGGCGCCTGCACCACCTGAAGTTTTGGCTATAAAAAATGCTCCGGGTCCCTCTCCCCTAACGGTCCCCTCTGCTCTGATCACACCATCTGCAGCTGTGAGATCCCAAGCCTCTGCTCCCACCGACAAAGGGAAGGCGGAGCCTGCGGAGTTCACCGAGGAAAATATGAAGCAGGAGGTCCCAGAGCTATCTTCCGAAAGCAAACCACCAGCGGCGGCATTGGCAGCAGCAAAAGCAGCAGCTGGGGCTGACGCCAGCACACGAGCAGTGCAGGGAGGGCCCCCGTCACTCACTTCAGACTACGCGTCTCTTGCAGAACAGAAACAAGACAGAGGAGCTGAGCTTCACAAGGCCTCCGCAGACAGGCACCCCACACCCGCTGTCCAGCTTGCAACTGCCCCTGAGTCTGACCCGGAGTCTGAGTCCCTAGACCCGGCAGCCATGAGGAAAAAGATTGTGGTGGTGGAGGAGGTGATCGAGGTCCAGCACCTCAATGCCGCCCAGGCTTCTGAGTTCCAGCAGCAGGGGCAAATCCTGCCACCGGACACCGACCTCGCCGGCCAGGACATTGACATCGACATCCTGACGGAATTAGCCCAGGAAAGAGCCGCGAAGGTGGAAGCCGAGGGGGGCCCCGGTGCCCCCTGTGTCTTCGCCGAACAGGACTGGGACCATGACCTGGAGGAACCGGAAGAGAAGACCTGGCCAAACTTCATAGAAGGTTTGCAAATATTCCAGTCACTTTCCCTCCTCTTTCCTGTGTCTGTGATGTCACCGGGTCTGCGATCGTGTGTGGGAGGTACAAGGTGGCTGTAGTAAAGGGGGTGGTGGTAACATGACCACAATACAGTATATTTCATGATAACATACAGAAAGGCGTGTGGCTGTGATGCTAGCTTCAGACTGAAATAGCATCTGGGCTGCATGCCTGGATAAGTTCACTGAAGTTACAGAGTATACCTAAGTTGCTTGAATATATATACTATACAATGCTAGTATTTGTTTGAATAAACAAGGAAACATTTTAAAGGATAGCTTTAGGATATATATTTTTTTAGCAACTGTAGATTATTTTAATTTCAAGTTTGTAATCATAGCATGAGAGTTAACTCATGTTGAATTAAAAATGTAGTCAGTTTAAGGGTGAATCAGTTTTAGGCAGCTGCTTTTCTGTTTTTCATCCCACATAAACATGCAGGTTTACGATCAGGGCGTTGGTCCCTCCGAGCGTGTTTGTCCGCTTACTGTGTGTACATCTGCGGGAGAGAGATAGAGGAAGGCTCGGCAGGTTATTCTTGTTGTGGAAAAATATGTCCGTTTTGAAACGTGGAGCAGATCCGTGCACGCTGGTGCTGTCAAGGCCCGGGGCACGCGGCTCCCCCCCGGCCCCTCCCAGCTGTGGTACAGCCCCTCAGCCATTAACTGTATGCTTGCTGCATATGTTCGGAGAGGAATGTCTCCCCCTCCCACCTCTCCTTCACGTTACAAAAGCCGAAGGGGGGAGAGAAGGGGGCGGGGTGGGTGAGAGGTCTCTGAAGGGTCTTTAATCCCGTACCTTGTCACACGCGAGAGAGTTAATGCTTGTCGCTTGACAGCACCCTGTGGTTTCTGACAGCGCCTGCTATGTTCAGAATAAAAACAAAAAAAAAAAATCAGGGTCTTGGATGTGTGCTCTGGAGTGGCTCTAACCTTACAGTGGGCCTCGCCGCAGATAAGGGGCTAACGTCTGAAAATGCCTTCCTGCATACCATACCCTCGCTCTGAGCGTGCAGAGGAAAGCTCTGGGCATGGTGAGACAGCGCCCACAACTCCCCGGCCCCGCCTCCACTTGTGGTGATGATGACTACTATGACAGGCCTTTCTTAATCCTGTTACTCAATACTGTAGCTCTCTGAAATGTTAAAGTAGATGTTTATGAATGTGGGCATATAGGTGCACTGGATGGAGTACAACTAATTTGTTACACGTTACCCTCTTAAGAGGCGGCACCTTTCTAGTTAAAAGCAGTTATTGTCGGGCTCTATGACAAGTGTGTACTTGTCTGGCCCCACACTGAGATTAATACTATACAGCCTGAAAGTGAGCCATCTGCTGGGCTCGGCAATCAGTAATGAGTGGAATGTGTCTATTTCTTCTCTTTAATTTTTTTTTTCAGGCAATGGGGAATTTTCATGAAAACTTCTTTTTATTAGTTCAGGTGTGCAGTGTTGTACAGGGAACTGCAAATTCTTTTGGCAAGTCTGCAACAATTTTATTCATGTAAGCTTTACCACTGAGATGAGAACCATGAGACCAAACCACTTCCTGCAATAGTGTGCCAGGGCTTGGTCTTGCAGGCACGAGATACTTGATGAATTGGTAGAATGCTTTTGAACAAGTACTTTTAACATACTGTGTGAAATATGTGCACAGTCTCAAACAAAATGATGTGTATAGCAAAGTTGGGTGTCCAAGCTGTTAAACTCATTGCTGCCACCTGCTGAGTATGCCATCCCTTTGGTCTTATTTAATTGTGTGACTTTTAAAAACATTACTATTTGCAGTTTTTCTGCTGTTGTGACCCGAGGACCGCAGTGGCAGGAAGTGTCGTGCGTGCACCCAAATACTTTAGCTCTGTTGCCAAGGGAACCAGAAATCAAACAAAGGCATAAGCGGTTGCTTATTTTCAGGTGGTTGAGAAAAAATAAAGGTTGTTTTAGCGATTAAGTAATCAAACTATGAAAATTCTTACTTTTCTTTACTTACTTTTTTTACTTCGAATTTGCATTTTATTTTAGTCTTCAGAGGTTTGCAAGAAGCATCAGCAACAAAAGCCTGCTGATATTGAACATCATTTTTCTCACAGGTGTGTTTGTTCCTACAGTATAGTTTAAAATAATTTATTTTGTTCTTCAGGAAAATAAATAGCAAATGGTAACAGGATGGGAAGGCTTTTCTGATCCTAAACACAGTTATATCACTGATGCTCTGTTAAATGATTTATCAGAGTGAGGGTGTACAAGTCACAACTAAAACTGTTCTTCTGTGAATGGGAAGAAACCTGTTCTTGCAGGTAGACCGGCTTTAAAATACATGGCTGCCACAAGATGAAATACATACTCATAGTGTGCCACTGTATGTAATTAAGCACACAAAAAGGAATTTAAATTTCACCTGATTTACTGCAAGGTAACAATACCTTTTTCTGTCATGTTGTTTATGAAGCATGCTTTTATCAAATGATCCCTAATGGTAGATCACTTATAGACAACCGCTAAATATAGGTGTGCGTAGGAAATGTTTAACACTAGGAAGAGTCATATCAAATCTTGAACCACCCACCACTTAAATATTGACCAAGCCAGTACCTTTAGTGGTTGTTTTGTGTGGTAGAGGGCATATTTGCAAATCTAGGATGTAAAAATCATTTTCTTAAAATGTGGATATTTGGATTTGATCATGCCCACTGTCCACTATGTACTGTAGGTTATTTCTCACCTAGTGCAAATGTTATGCATCTTAACTCTAAACTCACTTTTTCAACACTACTGAGAACTGTATTTTCCTTTAGGGTGTGGCCACCACTCACAATAACCATAGTCATTGTGTGTGGGATAGGGTTGCAGAAAAGAAAGGCTTGCAGACATCAAACCCTTCCCTCCACACACTCTATCCACATCTGTGGGTGTGGTCAAAGCCTACACAGAGGCCTTTGAGAATCTTTTTTTATAACCTTGAGGGCCTGAACATTAAACCTACAATATAGGGTGGCACATAACTGTTCTGATGTCATTGAAAATAATATTGTGAAGGTCCCTCTTTTTTTTCTTCCTTTTTTTTGCATGTCTTCGCCTTAATAAGCACTGCAGCTGAGCATGTGCCTTCATTGATACACTGGACCAATTAGCCAGTGACTGGTGCATCTCTCACTCATGCCTCTTTTAGATGTAATTGCATGGTGAGTAGCTAGGGGGCACACATGTGTGCTGTTGATAACTTGAGGTCCCCTGATTGACTTAAGCTCTGCCTACCCTAGTGGGAAAAAACAGTTGTGTACCACTCCTCCATATTCAGCCAATGACATATACAGACTAAAATTATGGATGTCTAGGTTGTGTGAAAGCTAGCTTTTATAGGCCTAAAGACTCGACAGACTCTTAAGTCCCTGTTGCATTTTATTGTCCAAAAAAAGGTAAAAGATAATTTCAACTAGCTTAAGTGTAGTAAACTCGTAGTGCTTATGGTGCTAATATGTTGGAAGCATAGATGGCAAGCCCATGCAAGGTCTGAAAAAGTTATAACATTATAATCCACTTTGTGAGGCTGCCCCCTTGAGAAATCTCAAATATCGGTTGGGGTACGAGCATGCCAGTTTGGGAACTGCAGGCTGACCGAGTATGACTCATCTTAGAGTGAACTCAGCCCCACAGATACGAGCCTGACCTTTTGAAAAGACCTGCACCATTAGAAGCACTCGCTATCAATAGCGTGTGTCGCAGCTTTGCAGAGATGAGTCCATGAAGCCAGTTATAAATCTGCTCTCAGCAGTTGTGTTAGAACGGAGGTCTGGAAGCCACTGCAATCTTACCCCTTGTTCCCCTAACCCAATGACGGGACCCTGGGAGCATAGGGGAGGGAAGGGGAGAGGGGGCGCAGCTCCAAAAAAATTTTTCCCACATCAGGCCCCAAACCAGAGCCCGAACATGCATGGAGAACAGAGTGTTCTTGTGAAAACGTTAATAAAGTTACAGTTAAAGCTAAAGTAAATCAGTTCTATGAATATATGAGAAAATATTTGTTATTTTAAATTGTATTTTAGAAACTATGCTAAAATGTTTTTTTTTTTTGTATTTTCTAATGCATGCAGACTCTTTTCACGTAATAGCAATAGAATAGTCCTTAATTCTTTTTTATGCGAACATGCATTGATGTTTTATCAGAGTGGATAACTGAAGGTAATCATAGAAGAATACAGAATAGTCAGCTGTCATAGCCATGAGTTTGTGCCATGCTTCATAATCTACAGCTATAAATGTCTTCAGTGTACTGAATATAAGCCACAGAATTAAAAAAAAGAATGTGATAAAAGTGTTTAACATTCTGATTAAAGTATAAAGACACACTGAGCCTCTAACCAGCAGAATTTTGTTATCTTTTATGGGTTTGAGTTCACACCCGTTATCTACAGACTGCTGCTTCGTCTATAACACTTGTAAAATAAGCTATTCATGCACTGATAAGGCCTGTGTTTGTCCATCGTGAAGTAAAATCCAAAAAAATAAAATAAAATTGAATGCAGTTTCTGGGTGGTCAGTATTTTACACAAAATTTGGACATAACGAAACAAGTACAAAGGCGTTGTGGAGTACAATGATAAAAATAAGCATAGGGATCGTGGAGACAACATGATCCAAACATATGATTAAAGCAGCCATCTCTTTTGTGACTCAAATTTCCTCCTTTGGGGAATGCATTGTCTCCCGTCCTGTAGTGGGTGCCAGCGGTCACTGGCTTTCGTCAAGGAAAATCATAGTGCAGTTAGCTTTGATTATAGTTGGCAGTGTAGTACAACTTAATTAGATGGATCTGCTGTGTGTCCACCTGGGGGATCTGTTGCCCTGGATGTAGAGTTTGCCAGTGGATTGAGCCCCATATTTTATATCAACCATGTCCTGAGTCATAACCCTTTCCAAGGAGTGCTGCGAACTTGGGGTGTTTCTGTAGTTCTCTTCTACCTTCATTAGCAGCTAAGGCGTGACTTTAACTTCTGTACTTTAAAGTGCTATGGTAATTCGACACGTACGTACAGTCCTGCATGTGGGCAATGCCGCGTTTCAAGGTCGACAAGGCATTGTGTGACCTCTGCTGAAGTTACTGGAGTCCAATCATTCAGCTGTGTACTTTATGGGAGAAGCCCTTTTTTGTGGTCAGTTACTAAACAGTCACATGATAGAATTTCAAGGTTAATTTTTCCAAGCGTTCTTGAATCCGGGTCAAGGCATCAGACTGTGGCCCCTTTCTATTTGTTTTGCAAGGCCTTTTTTGGTGACTGATTCATGCTTGGGTGATGGTTCTAAGGGAGTAGTACCTGGTGACTTGCTGGAATGTAAATACAAGGCTGAAGGCCCATTCCTAAACCTTACCCAACATTATAAAATGCTCACAAACATCACAGCAGTGCTCTGATTGGGTTAACTGGTTTATTATCAGTTTAATGGACAGCAAGGTTGGCTGGAGAACATTTTTTTTCTTTTGTGGAGGGGGGGGGGGCTTGGGGGGGATATATAAACAATGAGTTTGTTTATATTCATTTGTCTTACTTCCTGTAGAGGGAATAAATCAGGATATGATGTAATGGACATTGTTCATGAATTCTAGTTGCAGTTTTTTAAAACATTTTCAGTTGTTCAATGTTAATAAAATCAACATGGTGTGTATGGCCACGTGCAGTTCACCAGTGCATTCCTACATTATTATTCACTGTTTAAAAACAGCTGTGGCCTTTAGTAAATGAATCTAAGAACTGTAATTTTCTATGTAGACATAGTCTGCTAGTTGATGGAATAGTGAAGCATGACAGAGAAGATGAGTTTGAAATTGTACACTGTCAACACTGTCATGTATAATAGCATGTGTGTGTTTTGATACACAGCCTTTAAAACGTGCTAAATTTAGGGGCTATTATGCTTTGCACAGGGTCCCAAAGGCAACAAGGGGCCTGCTGGGGGATTTTTGGATCTCGAATCACCAGAGCCACTTGGTCTCTCCATCTTTCTTGGAAAAAAACCCTCATATGGTCCTGGTGATTATAGAGTTAAACACAAAATTCCTGTCTGCGGAGTCAGAAAGGCCCCAGCCAGCCATGATGTTTCTGCCGCAAAAATGAAATCAAAATTGAATCAAGCCTGATTATGCTACATGCTCTCAAGCTTGCCTTAGTTTTTATAAAGCTCTTTTTCACGCGCACTTCTGTTTTTCATGAACACGCAGTTCTCCCCTGCAGTCATCTGGGATATGTTAACACTGGGTGCCAGTGTTTTTTTTTTTTTCCCCCAAAATAAAGATGTTCTGCGAGTAGAGAGAGCCCTACTGTGTTCTGAATGTATCGGCCATTTTCTGACACGTGGGTGGACTGGGGAGGGATCATTGTTTGATTTTAACACCAGGAACTACTAACTAGTACCACTACTTTTATGGAAAAACTTGAAGGATTTGTTGTCTGGTACTGTAGATATTTCCCCTTCACTATCAAAGGTGATTTCCTGTTTGTGCTAAAGGACGTTTATGAGACGATGCAGTGACCAAATAAATTTTGTAACTTCTACAGCAGATGTATAACTGCTCAGACCATTGAAAAATGTGTATTTAGGTTATTTCTGCGTGCTATTGTATAATAATCTCTACATTTGGAAATGTTATGTCTGCTACTGTGTTGCTTATATACATCATTAATATCCTGTTGTAGAACTGCAGGCCGCAAGAGACTGATTTATTAATTGTTGAATGCTCGCTACTTCCAACCAAGCGCTCTCCCTAAGTTTTAGTTCCTTATTGGACCTCTGTAAAGGGACAGATGATGCATGTCTCTTGACCCGAGTAAGGCCCGTGCTGATTGGTTCAGAATGCAACAAGTCCCCTCTGCAAGGTAGAAGGGTGACATCACCGCACGCGCACGGCCCCTCTGTGTTTTCAACCATGTTTGCGCCCCGGCTGTCCAGTGCAGCCAAGTGGACGCCAAACTGGTTTCATCAGCTTCCAACTGTGACGGTGTGACCATCTCGCCAGCCTTATATTTATATCCCTTTCAAACGCTAATGCCATCAGCCACCCCCCTCCCTTGCCCCCACCCACCCTCGGCTCATTGTGAGGGCACTGGGGAACAGGCTGACATATCCAAGCAGGAGGTTTGAGCTGTCAAAATTAAGGAGAGGGACAGATACCAGGCAGAGTCCAAACAAACGGTAGCCTCGTCTTTCTCCTCATTCCCTTGTTCCTGGCGGTCCGTGTCCTCCTCCTCCTTCTCCTCCTCCTCCTTCTCCTTACTGCTCCGCGGCCTCGATGAAGATCATACCCGGTAGGTGGGCGTTGTCCGCGCCTGGCTGTTTGTTGCTGGCACCACAGCGCATGTTGTAAAGTGTGTGTGTGTGTGTGTGTCTGGGAAAGCAGGAAGCACACATAGTGGCGACCTTCAGCAAGCTAGCCGGATTCTTTTCCATTTTTAAACCTGTCCACGCTGTGGCCAACTTGAATTACGTTTAATATGTGGTAACTTTTTTTCCATTTCTTTATTTGATGCCGCCATTCGTGACGGGCGCCGTCCCGTCCTCCATGTCTCCCAAGGTGACAATGTCCAAGATATTTGACTGGCATTTGTATGGGACAGGGCGTGTTTAAATGGGCTTAATTTTGAGTATGGATTCTCTGTCCTCTGCACTGTAGTCCTCTGCTATGCTTTACACCTGGGAAAGGGCTATAAAATGCTCACACCTGTTTTGTTTTTAACAGAGCCAGGCACATTGGGGCTGAGCCTTCTGCTATCTTGTGATGAGAAATGTTGTTCAGGGTTTTAGAATGCTTCAGGGTAGAGGAACAGGGAAGGGGGGGGGGGGTAGGTGATGTTTGTTTGGACACAAGGGACTGCTGCGCTGAGCAAATTTAAGACTTGTCATTGCTCAATGCAGTCTATAAATCCCACATCAAAGATGCAGGTGAGCAGTGTGGAGAGTGGCAGTGTGCACAGAGATACAAGGACAAATCACAGATCTCTTTCTGACAATAAAAATGGAGAAAATAACAAGGCGCATGGAACACAAAATATTGTTTTGCAAGATATTTATTGGTGTCAAAATTACATTAATACATTTGGGTGTGTGTGTGTGTGTGACATTTATCCAAGTATCACTGCAGAGAAACAAACAACCTTCGACCTGAGAGAAAAGCAAACACAAAAGCAAGCAAAGGAACGTTTGGTTTGGGCACCGTTTATTTTCTGAAATTCCTCATTCCTAGGATATACGTGTAAATACTTTGATAGAAGTACCATCTATAAAAACGTGTATATGGCTTTGTTTATTTGGTATTCATTTTTTTTAAAGGCTGGGTGGGTTTGTGTAGAAGAAAGCTAATTAGCTAGACGTGAAATATAATCTGATAAAGACTGACAGCCTGACAGCCTGGCAACGAGTTTAAATATTCTCTGGAAGATGGAGAGGGCGGTGAAAGAAATCCAACACAAGGAAACAATTACAGTACTTAAAAAAAGGAAAGAGCATTTGGAACACTGCTGCCCAGGGAGAGAGCAAGAGAGAGCCTGAAACATGCAGTACAGTATATGAAGAATATAAATATGAATACTTCAAAAAAATATGTATGTCTGAAAACTGAGCAGAATGCAAGGCAGACGTGATGGCTGAAAATGTAGACGTTACAATAGTTACAAAGGCTGCGTAGTGTTTACTTTTTGGCTGTGTGTGCGCGTGTATGTAGGTGAGCGTGCGTGTGTCTGTATGCGTGAGCCTGTGTGCACTCATATTGTTTGCATAACAGGGTCTCTGCCAAAGCACAAAGAGTAGCCCTATGATAAGTTGCCTGCTGGTTAAAGAAATATAAAGTATATGTGTTGTTTTCTTTTTTGCGAAGACTCGTATCTGTCAGCGCTAGGCTTAAGTGTGGCAGGCTTCAATGAGACATAGTGGGAAGGAATAAAAAATACAGAAGAAACGACTGAGTCGTATATGGAAAGAAAAGAGAGGAAGACTGTGAGGGAGAGCGTAGAAGGAGAGAGGGTGGGAGGGAGGAGAGCTTTTCGAGAGTGAAGCGTCCGGGGAAAAAAAGGCAGGGGTTACTCTTTCGCCGTCCGCTCGTGCAGTCAGGAGCAGTTTTACCGCGGTCTTTTTTTTTTTTTTTTAAAGTCCCGTCCACACCCACACCCCCCTTCATTCCCCTTACCCCCTCCCCTTACCCCCTCCCCTCCCACCTGTCCGTTCGCCGGCGCTTCCAGGCTTATCTTGTTTCCTAATGTCGGCGAGCCCCCCAGAAAACGTTTTCCCAACCCTGGTGGTTTTTGGACACGTTGTAACCTTGTTCGTTGTCTGGTGCTTAAGAAAACGAAGGCGGCAGATCAGCGAAGGTAAGACGCGAAATTAACATTATAAGAATATGTGTAAAGGGCTGTCATGGGAAAATGTACTAACCTTTTTCAGACACAGAAGGCTTGCGTCGCCTCTGTTTTTATTCCACTTTCTGCCTTGCTTCCTTCACTCTCGACTTACGCGTCTCTCACTCTCTCCCTCGCTCTCTCTCTCTCACGAACTTTTTTTTCTCTCCGCACACATGGTTGTCAGGTTAACCCCGTAATTGCTGGTTGCAGTGACTCGATGGGCTTGCAGTTGCTGACAAAATGTTGTAATATTGGGTAGGACTGCCCATAACCTGTTTAATAATTAATGCATTTTTACATATTTTTGTAGATATATATATTCCATTTGAAGATGCTGGGCTGTTAATTATTATGTGAATGAGATAATACGTAAATGTATTTTAAACCCTGTTTTGATGTATTTATTGAGTATGCATGGCTGTTGAAATTCATGGTAATTTACAGTGCAGAGGGCACTTGTTTGATTATTAAATAGAATAATGTTGTCACAGAAAACAGATGTTGACACACAATGTTGCAGTTTGATTGAATCCTCCCTTCAGTGAATGAACGTTTTCAAACATTTGTTGCATTTACCTGAAAATTAGTCATTCCATTGACTTATATATGTAATTATGTAAATAAGCTCTCACTGTGTCATATCAGAGCAGTATAACCTTGGGGTGTTCCTGTCAGGGCTGTATCCCCATGATTGAAATGCATGACCTTTCAGTTGCAAACCTTTAGGTGTCATTGTGATCTGAATGCCATAGGATTCACACGAGTGACTGTTCTCAGATGTCATCTGCCTGTGCCAAGATGCTAATGTACAGTGTGTTAACTTAGGAAAATTAAATAAAAATATAACAGCATACATTTAAAGATACATAAACACATTTTTATATATGACAATATATTTTAGTCATCTTCATATACAATTGCATGCATATATTATACATACATTTTGGAACATATGAATAACATTTGCATTATATTTTAGCATGCAATTAAAATATGTTCTTGAAACTTGAATGATTTTTTGGTAAGGATGATACATACAAATGTGTAGCACAGACATTTGTCAGCCTACATATAGAAAATATTTGTGGCTGCAAATGATTTTCTTTAATTAGTCTTTGTGGCACTCCTTCGGTTCTGCACCCTAGATGGCATTCTTCCTCAACCTGTCACACTCGTCTGTTGAGGTCATGTTCTGTCACACACCCAACATTTACATTCGCAGGTTACACTGTGCTCTGAGGAGAGATTAAAAATGAATAGCAGGCTTGTTAAGCACAAGCGCCTTGCTGTTATCTTTGCATTCAGTCTGCCATTGGGCCAGGTGTGTCACATGATGTACATAGACCAATCTGCAAAGAGAAGGCATTGTGAGTGAAGAGAATGGCAACAGTGCCTTGGTTTTTGATGAAGTGTCGCCATGTCACGTATCCTGTAAAGCTCAACTGAATAAGCATTGAGATGGTTCCACCCTGAGAAACCTGACATTTCAGAATTCCAGAGTGATCGAGGAATCCACAGGTGTGGTCAAGAATCTTACTTGTGCTGGTGGTTCAGGGTGGATTGGAAAGATGTGAGTGAGATGAAGGAAGTAAGAATAACCAAGCATAAATATGTATATGTGTGGATTGTGTATTCTCATAATGATAGCTCACCTGCAGCAGAATCTTTATACAGCGGGTGTATACATCATAACTTTAGTTTTGTGCTGGAAAGGTTTTTTATGGCTTTATCTAAAGATGATTGTACATAAATTTGTTGCAGCCATGTATAAGCCCACACCCTTCCCGTGGACATACAAAAATATATGACATTTATATGGAACCCTTACAAAAATGAAAAATGTCCAATAATGGAAATATCTGTGTCATATAATCAAGAATTCTTGTTGGCCAAATTTACAAATTATTGTTGCTTTCAGATTTTTAATTGTTTAAAAATACATTGCTCTTATATATTTTCTGGAAAATATATTTTCTGAAGAAATACCAAATATTTTTGATATGTTGAAGTATATTCCATGTTTCTTAGGGCACTACAATTATGCCATTATTTATTCTTGTTCATGCATGTAATTTTGTGGTTTATAATTAACATATAAAAAGAGTACCTGTTTGAAAATAAACACTAAATTATTTTTGCTGTGGCAGCGATCACAATATACTGTAAAACATTTAGCAAATATAGTTCATATATTGTTTGTCATAAACCATAGAGTCAGTCAAAAAGAGTGGTAATTATTCTGGACTACAAACTAAATTGGCTTCCACGTCAAAGGCTAAGGATAAAATAATAAAATATCTATGGTACTTGCATTGTTTCCATGTATATCTACAGGCAAGCTGAGGGTTAATGAATGCATCAAATTTCCCATGGGTATATTTAAGCTCTCTGCGTGTAGGCCCGGAGTCTGGTCACAGCTGCTAAATGTCAGTGGCTCTGTCCAGACTGATGTATGTTTATTCTTGCCCAACTCTGATCGGCTCCTTATCCATTATATGGTCACACAGGAAGTTAGAATGGTGGCAACAAAATACAGTACTCCTATCCACCTTACATATGACCCTTGACCCTAACCGGAAATCAGTGAGTGCATTTTGTAATGGCAGCTAACAGGTATTAAATAATTGAATCCTAAAAATCTTTCTGCCTTGCTAACTAGCGAAAGTTAGCTGTCAAATTACATAGGGCTAGTTAGCCAGAGCTGTTTGGTTTTTTTAGCTACCAATTTGTTGACTGTAGCTATACAAGATGCGAAAATAACTAGCAGTTAGGTTAACTGGACAGATCCAGAGATGAACATCTATTCAGTTGCTGAGACACCATTTCATTGTGATCACATACTTGAACTGGATCATAATAGTTTGTCTCCAACAAACTGAGATGCAAGGTAGGTGCTGCTAATGTAGCTACCTAGTTTGCCAGTTTTTGTGTTTATAATGCATAACATCATGGGATGACTAGGATAGGAAGAAGATGAAGGGAAAGACCGAACAGCAATCCACTTTTAACAACTGTTCCTAAAAGCTCCTTCCCAAAACAGGAAACTATCATAAAAAGTGATGACACTAAGCAGACTCTGCCCACTTCCAACAAAGATGATACAGGACTACTGAACAATATGTACTCCCAACTAAAGTTGCCAGACGGTTTTGGACCAGAATGTCTGGTTTTCAAATACATTGTCCAGTTGTGGTTTTTGGTCCCAGACCTGTACAAAATATTACATTATAATAATTACAATCTAATGTCCAGTCTGAGTGATTGATAGAAAAAAATTTGTATCTGTTTTCACCTCCGTTTTGATAGCTCATAATCAACAAGGGTTGCTATAATATCTTTGCTATTTTCTCCACTTTTGTTATTGTCTTGCATCATTAATTTTAACTTGACACATCTAGATTACATTTTTTTTCTTAGGGTGCTCCACAACCACCTTGAGATCATTTTAAAGGCTAGAGACAGTGAGTAGTCTACAGTTCACAAAGAAAGCATTTCCAGTGGCAGTTGTACAAACTGGGAATGAGTACGCAAAAAAAAAATGCTGCTCTCACATTTCTGTCAAAAATAAGGTGAATCGGATGGAAAAATTTCACAATGACTTAATTAAATTGGTTTGGAGTATCACTAAATCAACAAAACCTTCATAAAATTCCATAGTGTATATGAAAATGGAAATATTTATGTTTCCTGTTGAATATTATATGCAGCATATTTGCACATATTTGTTTGTATAGTCCCTAAATTGGGCCTTTGTGTTTTAAAACCTAATTTGTGATAGCTTCTTGTATTTTCCCATTGATATTTAAGATGTCTCTGAAAAAGTGTTTCTATATGGGATACATGTTCAGTTCAACAGAATATCCTCTGCATGTGTTCACATTCCAAACTAAAAAAGAGGCTCCAGACGGCGAGTGTAGAGGTTGCATAAGATGGCGTGAGGTGGTATTTTGTGCGTGCAGGCCCTAGACAGGGCAGGCTTGCCACCCATCAGCAGTTTAAATTGGACGCACAGGGTTCCTTTGGCTGAGCGGGAGACGGGACTCAACCTTCCGAGAGGACACCCCATGTTGCGTGGATAGAACCGCAACATTAGATTCCCAGTGGATCCAAGTCTCTCAGAAGGCTGGTTTCACTGTTATTTGGCATGGTTTTTATGGTTCCAAAACTATTTCCCTTACTCTTCTATTACTGTCACTGAAAATGGAAAGTATTTATTTATTTGTCCCTTGACCGGAGATCTTACAGCACCTAATTTTAAGGTGACTCTTGAAAATGTTTGCGGGGAGATGGTATACTTTATGAGAAAGTGCTTTATTGGACTTTTGTGGCACACAGCGAGTTGCCATAGGTAGCCTTTTGTTTTACTGGAGCATAAATACTTGGAATGTCCAAAAATCGTTTTTCCTCTGGGTGTGTTTTCACAAAGAACGTCAGGGCCCCTTTAAGCGTTTTGCTGTCTTTCAACTCAATGACAGTAATGCATGGAACAGAGCCTAACAGGCTTCCTTTCTAAGAGGCAACTGAGGAAGCACTCCACACTCCGGTCTTTTCTGTGTTATGACTCAGATCTCACTCAAACCAGGCCTGCTTCTAATCTGCAGCCAAAACATTTTCTTTATATCATAAAAAAAACATAATAGTTAATTCAAAGGGATACATCGGTAACGTAATGTGTTTTGAAAAATAATGAAGCGTTAGCTATGTTAATCTTGTATAACCAGTTTCCAGGGGTTTCAGGCAAGCTTCCTCCTTGGCTATTACTATATAACGAGCTTAACTGTAGGTTTAACTGATAAATTCAAATCAGTCCAGCAGTGCAGTGCTACGCTAGGGGTTTTCTTTCTTCACCATTCATAAAACTGTCTCTTTAGGCAAAGCAAAAATGAATTATTCTGCCGTTTTTTCAACTACGCAACTGTGCTATATAAACACACCTTCAAATGTAGTGCGAATATCAGATTTCGTGTAATCCTCTTCAGAACCAAATAATAGTAACGCTTATGGCCTGAGGAAATTTAGCATGCATCCAACTCCTAATTATTATGTTCATTCACCTCCTTCTGAAACCTGAACAGGTCAGGTAACTATGATCTGTGTACATTTTATGGTTGATACATTTTGAATTTGCCAATAACCTTGGAAAAAATAATCTTCTTTGAAAGGGTATTTATCAAGTGTAACAGAATTGCTAAATGTTTATACAGTACTGTATGAGTGGTTTTCTGACTCACGGACATGAGTCAAACTTCTGGCAAAGAGTTTTTAAGTGGAACAAATTTGTCTCTGTAGCCACATGAGGCGGAAACCAATAGCAGCTCTAAACATGGCACAGTCATTCAGAATCTCTCAACATTTCCTTTAGATTCAGGCCAATATATGCAGACAGCCATAAACCTGTGACATATCCCCTATTCGACTTGACATAAACACTGTATATTGTTGCTGTCCATGCAGTCAGACTTAATAAGAATAAATGATTTTCCTTGATTTGATTTAACTCACAAATATCATTAAAT
The DNA here is from genome assembly GCF_018555375.3 of Anguilla rostrata. Taxonomy (NCBI): domain Eukaryota; kingdom Metazoa; phylum Chordata; class Actinopteri; order Anguilliformes; family Anguillidae; genus Anguilla; species Anguilla rostrata. The sequence continues at coordinate 51,048,084 of NC_057933.1, forward strand.
ACATATATGTTTTCATCTGTGTGCATATATATATGGAGTCTGAAATGTATAACTTTTTCTATTTAAAGAATTGAATATAATCCCCAGCATAAATGTCAAGTTGGAAATGCCAATCGCAGTAAATACTCTATAATGAAGACAATTTTATAAATGATCCGCTTCTCCAACTGAAGGCTTACTCTGCATTCCTCACTCTGTAAACCTGCATACCTTTTAAAGGCACAACAGTGGTAGAGTGACCGAGGGCCAAGCAGGTGCACTTAGCACTTTAGTGAATGTGAATGGCAAAGTACCGAGTCGCAGGAAAGTAGGACACGTTGTGAATCTGTGGGGCAAAGGTCAGCCCAGGGGAAGGAATGTGCTCCCGAAAGTGGAGAGGGTCTCACATTAGGCTGTATATAACCCTTTAATCAGGTCCCGGAATCAGCTTCGGTCCACCGTAAATAAGCAGCAGACGACACATGGGGAAGAGAGTGAGGACACGCCTAGGGGTAGGCCAGTGAATTATTGCTCAAGTAGATTGGGGGTGCAAACCCAGTAATGCTGGAGTGAAATTTTGTAGTCCTTTCATCCAGAAAGTGGGTTGTTGCCTCTACTTCTCTGTTTGTTGCTGTTAAAGACCATGGTCTGGGGGACTGACTTGCAAGCAACTCCCTGTGTTTTCAAAACATTAATGGGACTGAATGACATGTCAGTGTTCCACGCGAACAAATACGAAAGGGACAAACGTCTGAGCATACTTCATGTATGGCATTTTCATGGCCATAGTTTCATGGCAAGCATGCAAGGGGACCTTTTGGCGGGACCATATATAGGTTGTTATATGTCTTAAAAACAAACAAGGAGGATAAAATCTTAGTATAAGAATAACATCAGCATGGAATTGTTTAGGAGGAAGTGACAATAACAACCATATTATGCCGTGTTGATAAAAGATCATCAATTTGATTGGAGTTGACTGCTGATGATTTGAGTTTTTAATCAGCAGTTCCTGCATTGTATGTTGGCATGTTACACGTAGAATGTCAAATAAGATCCCTGAGACTAGTTTATTTGACCAATTGACTGATTTAAAGAGAATTTATGGTCGATTTGCTTGTCATGTATGTGATGGAATGTAACTTAAGAGGTAAATACCTGTGGATTTCTCAAGAAGTTGCAGACAGGTTCTATAATTACAGGACTAATCCTCCCATTGAAAACAAAGTCACTGGGGAGGATACCATCAGATAAGAAGCTCAACTATGCCCAACACATGAGAAAGTGCTCAAAAATCTGGCACACCCTGCTCCAGACACTTCTATATTTCACATGTAAAACTGCAAAATGCATCAGAATAGTATACATTATGTAGTGTACAATGCTGAAAAAGACACGGCAAAGAGTTTTGTATGGAAATTATGTTCCTTGAATTTGTTTAATAAAATAGAGGGTTCTACTAAACACCAACACTTTTTAAAAATTTTTTTATTTTTTTTAAATTTACATAGTATTTTGTCCATGGGCATATTGAAGTTTTGCAGATGTTTGTCTGCAGGTTGATTTAAGAAATTGGTGGCAAGGCTTGTAATATTATTGATATCAATTTGGACTCATTGTGACTCATGAAAAATACATCATTTTTGGTTGCATTTACAGTTTCAGGTTTATATTTGAAAATATGTATGTAAATATAAATTCAATTTAATTGCAAGTAAACCATTATTTTTTTTTATCGAATTCACAGAACAACTGGTGGCAATAATTAAACTGGGACATTCAAAAGTGGATTCATTAAATCGTGTCAGTGGAAATATTGCAGGAATGGGGACTGATGTTTGTTTGAATCAACACATTAAGTAAACGCAAAAACATTAGTGCGTGCAACCCTCCGCCGAGCTGCCACCGTGCTTCAAAACTACATTTCAACCACCGATGTCTCGTAACCATGCTTTGAAAAGTCTACTTTTCATTCTGATAAATTGTAGGCTGTCCACATTAGTTACAAACAAGGAAAACAAAAAACTGGCGTTCTGTTTCTGAAACGCTATAAGTAGGCTACTGGAAGATGAAACGGGCTGTCATTGGACTTTGAAATAGCAGCAACACGAATCAACTTACGGGCGCTGTCTTTTTAATTCCGGCTGGGAGGCATTGAGGAGTCGGTTCTTATTCTTTAGTGCTATAACGGACTATAAAGGGGCAGGGCTTTCGGAAGCGAAAGAAAATTGACCGTCTGCAATTGGATACGGTTCCATGTTTTTTTCGCGCTCCCAAATGTCGAACAGCTTGGGAGGAGAGCGAGCGCGAGACTGAATAGCCATACCTCCTCGAAGCGAGTTTACTACGAAAGAGCGTGTTTCTCAACTCGCCTAGTCTAACTTTCAGGAGATGGCGACGGGCACCCCCGATGTTCCCAGCGGCGCAGCGTCCTGGTATTCCAAATTTAACTGCGAAATACTGTGTGAACGGGAAAACTATCTAAATGAAATCAACAGCGGAGAAAGGAGCGCTTTTTTATACAACAAAATGTGTTGTGCAGGTGAGTTGCCGGACTCTCGAAATGGTGTGGAGGAGGGGTTTAAACAAGTAGGCGTTCACCAGATCGGGTTTAACCATTTGAGGGAATTTATAAGGAAGCGCGACAGCACATTTGTAGTCTTACCCATGAATTAATTCTTAAATGTATTTATAACATCAGCTGGTAAACATTTTAAAATATCTTAAAGATGACGCACCTCTTAAATAGGCTCTCACACATGGTAGAAATTAAGAACGCTTTCAGATGTGATTTTATGTAGTAAATACAGATTAAATGTTTTTAATGTGACTTGACATTAAACGTACACGGATTTACAGAAAACTGAGACAACCGTATGTGGTATACTTAATGGTAATTATGCTTAGCGTTCAATAATTATGTTCGATTGATATGGGAGGGGTACTATTAAAATTAATTATTTCCAGATCTTTATCTTCATACGAATTTCCACTTCAACCTACCATGCACATTTTATGTATTTTGAGTGAGTGTGTGTGTGTGTGTGTGTGTGAGAGAGAGAGAGAGAGAGAGAGAGAGAGAGAGAGAAGATTTCACGTAGTAATAATCATCAAACTTGGACATGTTTATGTACACAGATGTGATTATCATTGCATCCAGCTGACTTCAATCCAATCTGTGTTTCAGTAAATATTTAAAGTAGAACAGAAAGTTGGTCCTCTCTCACAGACATCACAAATGAGTTCCATCCGTGGACCATGGTTTTGGCAGGGGAATTACCCCCAGAGTGGGACTTTTGATGTCAGGAAAATCCACATGAATTTAAGCCAGCTAAATCCAAGACAACTGTAGTCTTGGAGACCAAACTGTGTGTAGTAGCTGCAGTTTAGATATCACAACAGTGTTTACACTTAATATAGTAGGCTATAGATTACTGTCCAGCATATATGGATGATGGAAAATTACTTTAGTTTCTCAAGTTGTGAGTTTATACATCAACACAGTACGTTTAATCTTAATTTAGGTTGCACCATATTCAAGTTGATTGAGTCTAGATTGTGTAATTTTATTTCATTTCTTAAAGAAACAAATGAAATATACTGCCAAATCTAAATACCACGTTCAAATAGCAAGTAGGCCTTAACAGTTTGTATTTCACAATTATTACACTATATTTCAATATATAAATATATTTATTAATAACCTTTCTGTAAATGAATAGACTTACATTAATAATTAGCCTGTTTTAATTTAACCAAATGTTCATAATGTTCCTAATGTCCAAACAATACATTACTATTACCTGAAGTTGGTGTGTTGAATTCTTTTTGAAACACTTTTAGTAACTTAAACTGGTGTTTAGTGTGTCATCAGAGCATTTTAACATTGTGCTTATTGTAAGTATGAAGCTAATATAATAATTATTATTATTATTTTTAAATTGAATTTACAATAAAAGTGACATTGCTTTGTGAACAATTGGCTGGGTATGCTTACCTTACTTGGGGCTCCCCCTAGTGGCAACCCTCCTCACCTGCATCTCTAAGGGCTAAGGACATTAACATACTTGTCACGTTCAATTTCATTGTCTGCCAAATTGCTTTTCCACAATATTATTTTATTTTATTTAATTTTTTACCACTTTTCTATACTGTGGCAGTTTAGATACACAAATATTTGTAAGATAATCTTCATTGAGTTATTATGTTATTTTGTTTATTTTAGTGGAACAGAATGTATAGAATTGGAGTTTATTTGGCTACATTTAGGCTACCGGTGGCATTTGTCTTCAAAGGAAGTAAGGTTAGATTGAGACTGCTGCATCGGGATTCCATCAAGCTCAGGAAATACAAGGTGGTGGCAGCTCTGTCCCCTGGGCAGTCGAGCATCACAAGGTTTGGCTGAGCACTTGTGGTCCAGACCACAGCATCTAAAATTACACAAATGAGTAAGACTGATGTGCTTGCTGCTGTAGCTACTGTGTGTTTGGTCTGTTGCCATAGAAACCCTTCTCACATTTCCCTTTTCCACATTGGTACAGGCTATTAAATATCAAGCTTCAATACTGAACATAGACAGAACAGATGTAAAATATAAAATTCAAGAAAGAACTGAAGGATAGTTCTGGTCTTCAAAAATTCAGTGAAAAAAATTGCTTTTCAATTTTCAGGATTTGGACAAGCGAATGACTGTATAGCCACTCTTACTGGTAACTGGAGTTACAGATTTTGCATGCAGTATCAAATTAGTTTTGCTTGTTTATGCTAATATGCTGTAATATCTTGCTTACCTGCAGCTCAGCCCAGTACATACATTGTGTCCTGCCACATTAAATACGTGTGAGCCATCTTGCTGTATGTGACAGTCTCCAGCAGAGGGAGACAGCTTATCGAGCAAATTGAGTTAATTCTCCCTTTGATTCTACAGGTATGTGCAAGTGGAATGAAAGTGGTTTCAGATCTTGGGATTTCCACACTGATTCCAAGTTTCCATTTTTATATTCAGCAACCAAAATGAATGTACTGTAATTATGAGTGGTGAAAATGGTAGTAATAGCTTCATTATGTTAATAAAACTTTGAAATCACGTGCCGTTCTGTATGAAAGCAATTTAAGATCTCAATGTTCATGATAAATGTCTTCATCGAAAACCTTGACTTAAGGTAAAAATTCATGGAAAGAAATTCATATTTGAATTGGACCAATTTGCGAGTGAAAAAGTCTGTTTTGACGTGATACAGTTTATGCTCTCAAAAAAAAGCAGCACTTAAACTGCATTCACCAATCACAGTTTTCTCTCTGTCTAAAACATTTAAACCCAGAAACACATTATAACAGTTGGCATTGTGTTAACATGATCATTGGAGTTTGCTTCCTGCCTAAGCATATACCAAAACATCCACAGAACAGCCTTGCACACATGCAAGGGCAATGTGCATGTGCCAGCCAGCGCCCGGGGGTCCAAGTTCTTATCGCAGGCTTTCCGGGCGTAGCCTCTCATGGTCCAGTGCCACTTCTCCTCCATGCAGACTCTGAGATATTGTGTAGGTGTGTGTGTGTGCAGTATTTTTTCTTTTTCTTTTTCTTTTTTTAAGTTGTATAATAACATTCCTATCCACGGGCGGGGCAGCCTGCCTCCACACGCTCCCACACGCACGGGTCCTGTGCGCGAGAGGACAGGAGGTTCCTTGGGGAGATGGCTCCCCCTGTCTGAAGGGATGGGCAGGTGGCCACGCCCTTGCAGGAATGAGCAGAATAACAGCGCTCTTCTGCCTCCCGGGCTTTCCTAATAAAACCTACGGTGACATCTTTCTTTTCCTTTTCTGTCCCCGGCTTTGTTTTCTTAAGAAAAAAAGGCATTCCTCTTGATCACTGTGCCAGGAACCTGAGGATCATGTTTCCAAACCCTTCTTTTATGTTCAGTCCACAAGTATGCTCCAAAAACATGAAAGACACTTTTTTTTAACAGACCAAGATTTTCCTGTCTGATTAAAGGAAGTAAACCAGTCATGTCTTATTTTCGCAATTAGATGCCACATGTGACTGTAATGTTCTGAATGCATGGCTTAGATTGGCATAATTGGTCTTGTTGGCCAGGTAAGTAATAGATCACCTGGTGCGCTTTATTCTAAGAAGTCATTCATGGGTCAGCCAAAAAGGGGGATACGTGATGTGAAGACAAAGAATCATACCCAATAACTTTATGTCAGAAGGATAAGCCATAGTTATATTAAAGTGACCTCATCAGACAGCCATAGGCAGGGCTGGAGTGTGGCCTTAAAGATTAGATGGTCTCTCTCCTGTTTACAGGTGGGCCCAAGTTACTGCTTTCTCTTCCACTCTGAGAACAAGGCCCAAACACCTTATCCCTCTCCTAACACCTGTTATGTCAGTTTATCAGGCAGTGTTGTGTTTGTTATTCTTTGGTATAACAGCTATGTGTAGTGGCTGGAGAGCTGACTAAATGGATGGGGAGAGAGGTTGCCTGAGTTATAAAGCAGTTGTTTGTTAGCAAGTTAGCAAGTAAAAGGAAAACTCACGTCAGCAGATATCAGCTGCGATTTGACAAGAACGTCCACCAGGGATCTTCCCAACCTGGGACGTGACTAGTGACAATGTCGCAACTTGCAGTCAAGCCCTTAGCCACCTCATTAAATCAAATAGTGTCTTGTTTGAATCAATTATCTCTATGCTTATCTACTCACTTCTGAGTGTTAATGAAGTTAAGGCAGTGGTAACCAGCCACGTTCCTGGAGATCTACTGTTCTGTTGGTTTTCAGTCAACCCTAAGATAGTACATTCAACACCTGGAGGTCTTGTTGAGCTGCAAATTAGTCGAATGAGGTGTGACAAATTAGGGTTAAAAAAGAAAACCAACAAGATTGTACATCTCTAGGAGTTGTTTACCACTGATTTTAGTATAGCTGGAAAAATCTACTGGGTTGTCAAAGTTCAGTAGACCATCTCTTTTTTATTGTTTTTACATTATCTACTTGCTTAGAAAATTCCCCTTGTTCAGAGACTTACAGTTCTATGTACACTTCATTAATGGAGCTGGACTGTTGCTGAAACTGTTCTGGTTAGGTGCTTGGCCAAGGGTCCAGTGGCAGTGCCTACTGTATGTGGGATTTGACACTGCAACATAAATCACAATATTACTAGTTGAGTTCATTTGGAGATTGATGCTCTCTAGAGCTTTGGGTTTACATTTCTTTGTTATTTGTTGTATATTTTCAGAATGATTTGTACTACCCCTTTTGGCTTTTCCACTTTGTGGAACATGAGTGGAAATTGCCACTATTAAACTTACAGGCAAACTGAAAAAGATTACTGTGGATACATTGGGATTAATTTGGTACATATCCTGTTTCAAACATACAAGATGTTCTTGGCAGACTTGCATGGAGCAGCCCAACTCCACCTGCCCCCCCTCCCCGGTCAGTGTATAGAGAGCAGCCGGATTCTCTTGGGGAAATACCAGGATTCCGGAATGTCTGTACAGGCTGTGAGCAGACACTGTGTCTCGTTGCATACATGGCTAACCCCCATCATACGCATACAGTGAAAAAGCTGATAAAATGGGGAAAAATAAGATGCATGTGTATAATTTAGTGTGCTACATGCAATATAACACATCAGTGCTGTCTTTCTGTTTTGCAATGAAACGGTGCAGCATCTGCTTAGGGAGAAGGAGGGGTTCTGTGTGGCCTTATAATGAGCAGTTGCAGATTGTATAATAATATGCCTTTTTTGGGTCTCCAGAGAAACCCTATGGTGACTCAGTTTTTCTGAGTTTCCCAGCTGAACTTGGCTCCACCACATTACCTCAGCCGGGCTGCCCATGGCTCACGCTGCACTGAGACTTTTCTCAAGATGTTGCTCGCCGGGTGGTGGAAAAAAAAGGGACAGCTCCTCGGTGTTCACGAACATGCGGGACTGTAGCTGCAATTGGAGGGGAAAAGCCCTTGAATTGGTGCATTATGCACTCAGCTGTCAGAGTCACAGTCAGAGACATCTTTGGGAAATATAAAGGTGTTGAGCTGGTGGTAGTCTGAGGAGCGGGATCCAAGTCGACTAACTAAAGGACTTGCGGTCTTTTTCTTAAGCTCTTCATCTTTAACAGCTCATTTACAGAGAGTTGCTGGTGGCAGGATCTAAGGATTTGCAGCCATTAATTTGAAAATCTGAAGCTTTCCATTGCCAACCACATGACATTTGGTTCAGGAAGACTTACTGTAGAAGACCTTTGGAAAATATCTTTTTTCAGACTTTTCACCTATGGTCCTAAATTGTGGATTTAATGAGTCGTGAAGGATTTAAAAAAAATGGTTGGGGAAAAAGCCTTTCTATGACTTCGGGGTGCTGCTTGAGTGAATTACTGTACACATCAGCAAACTTTCCAGGTGGAAACATTGCTAATACTTAGTCGTAAACTGTAGGGACTGAATTTTGAAGGTTCAACTGAAAATCTACTGTGACGTCTGTTATTTTAAATAAGATCCCTGCTTCATGAAAACAGCACAGAAAAATGATTTTAGAGTTAGATAATCCTATTCCACAACCTGGCTCTGCTCCCCATTCTCTCTGAGGGAAAAAGTTTAACTTGGTCATTCAGTATGTATTTTCAATTGAAATATGATATTTCAAATTGAATAGGTCAGTGAGATTCCTTAAAATGACTGAAGTTAATATATAAATGCAATGAGTTATTCATTTTCAATGTTAAGAAAAGTCACCGAAATGGCTGTGAAATACCATGAATCCATAAATGCTTATGCTGAATATAAGCGATGGAACGTCCAGCCAAACTCATTCCCTGACATTTGGTTTCTCACAGATGCACCTCACATTGCCCTGTAAACAAGCCTTCAAGCTATGGAACAGTGCAAAGCCCATTTGATGACCAGAGGAACAGAGGGCTGATATTTGTGGGACAACATTAGATGTGGGTGCTGTAAAAAGCTAGGAAAGGGCAGCCTGGTTTCTCCCTGTGACAGCGGCTAGGAATGGGAGCTGTAATGATAGAGGGCTAATGAGAGGTCTAACTGAGGAAGGCTATCTGTAGTAGTATGTAGTATGGAGACACTGAGCATTCACACCTTAACCCAACCTTCTGCTGTTTGGAGCTTCAGAGAGGGGAACTGGGGTGGTGCTAACAGATATTCACCTTAAGGCCTGGGGTCACAGGGCTCTTAGAGATAATATCCAACACCAGCGGGGTTTTTTTCTCCCTCTCTGCACAACAAGAACCATATTCGAGAGATTAGCTCTAGGGCAAGCTTTTGAAATCTGTACAGTTGAGCATTGGCTTCAGAAGGATTTACTGCTTTAGCTGCATTGTAACATGTCACTTTTTCAATTAACTTTTGTTGCTTTTTTTGTCATCCAGTTTATCAACTTATTTCCTCCCACAATGACATACACTGTCAGGGAGTATGAATGCCTCTATCATTTTTTTAACATTTTTTTTTTACTTAAGACTTAAGATTTTAATGGGAATCGTCTCATCAGAGAAGACTCTGTTCTGACTTGCAACCTGTAGGTTTAACATATGAAGGGAAAATATTTGAATTAACCTCAAGGACACATTCCTTTCAGTAGGACATCACATGGTCATGTCCTCTCAAGGAGCTGACTCCCTTGGCAGTGAGCTTACACCTTTACTGGGCGTGTTTTACAGTGCACAGACATCCTGCTGTAATTTAATACTAATCATGCTCATATATTAATTCCGCCTCTTGCTTCATTTTCTTTGCATTCTTCACTCTATTTTGCTATTTTAAATGAATTAACCCTCTAAAGCCTACAAATAAGTTCATTTATTTTCCATTTTTCATGCTTTGGAAAGAGAAACTGTCCTTTTCTTCTGTTTAACAACTAAATATCTGTGTCAGCAATAGTTTCTCATTCTGTGGTATGTAACTGCTCAATCCTCTGTGACACACATCAGGTATTTGAAGTCTCTGCATGTGTATTCCCGCTAATGATCCTGTTGCGGTTAAAGTGTTCTTTTTTCCACTGGAGAAAAAGCCCTGCCCATCCCTAATTCCTTCACCTGCCCAGACATTGTATGGAACTACAACACTATTACCTAAGGTGTGTCTCCCATGTCAGTGAAGCTGTAGTTTAACAGAAGGTACATCTCTGTCTTTTGGTGGATGTGTTGTTCCCACTGCTTCAAGTCCAAACAGGCAGCTGCTGAACATGTCTGTATTTTCTCTATATTGCTTCAGCTCTATTTAATGATGGACATTTGAGTGTTTTCTTCTGTGATTTTGCTTGCTATAAGTAACTCCTAGGTCAAAGAGGCCTTCAAAACATAAAACAGGATTCCTGAATACAACCCCTAGTTCATCTGTACAAGTGGCCCCTGTTGTTTCATGTTGCTAATTATGAATTCACTTTGAACAAGGGTTGGAAAATGCAGTGTTTTTATTGATTGTCTCGCTTACAGGACATTTTTCATGTTCTCGTTTATACCGTTGCATGAGTAATGAATAATTTCAGTTTAACATCTGAGAGTAAAATGACGGTGACCCAGCCTGCTGTACTCTGGTTGCAACCCCCAGTTCCCTAATAACTATTTCACATGAATACCAATACCCTTGGTGCGGAAGCTTTAAAGTGTATTGACCCCATGTGTATCAGGAAATGAGACTCTGAACAATTGAAGGGCTTTTTCCTCAGTGGCTCAGTGAAGAGAAATCGTAGGATGCTTTACAGATCTCATAGATTTCCTTTCAGATCGGAGATCGGTATCAACATTCTGTTTCCACCTTCAGTAGCTTTTGTACCAGTGCCATAGAATGGTCTACTGCATTGTGTGGTGACCGCGGCAGAGCAGTTAAATCCCACCTATCCATGGAGCTCACCAATCTCCGTGCCCCCTCCGGTTTCGCTCTTGTTCCACTCTTTGAACAGATAAATAATGAAATCTTGGCTGCTGGCTCTATTGCGGATCATAAATGGATTAAAAATGTTGGATGCCTTCTGTTTCAGTGTTCAATAACTACAGTAAATGAAAGACCAAAGAAGCCACCAGCCACATGCTAGAACAAACCTTCCTGTGAGCTCCGCGTGCAGATTGAATTTATCTTTAATTTCTAAGGTAATGGCAAGTAGCTAGCTAGTGTAATCCATTTGCTATTATAGACAGTTAGCTAGCTATATATTCAGGATATCTATATCTAATTCTGAAGATGAATGAACATGCTGCTATCGTTTCTTCTGTTGAATTTTAACCATAGTTTACATAAAGATACTCTAATGCAATTTGCCTACACTAGTCTAATATCAGCTGCTCTATTTCACTAATATCCAATTTACTAGCTGTATAGTTAGATTCCCTAATACGTGTCACATTTGGTACTCCAAAAAAATCCCTTCTATGTTCTCTAAGTATCCAACATAATAGGCAAATGGGTGGTTGTGTAATCTAAGTGCTACAAGTCGCTGAAAAAAGTGAGAACCCACTATAGTAATGTTGTCAAGGTGTTGCATGAAGCGAGACTACCTGTATTTGCAGTACGACTGTAATTTCATAAAAATGTTTATGCTTGCACAATTTATTCTTAGTATTGAAACATTATCTAGCCTGCCTCCCCTAAACATCTGCACTACACACATACGTTGACTTTGTTAATTTAACTAACGGACCTTCCTTTCTCCTTATGGCCTAAACCTATTTCCTCTTTTGGTCTTCCTCAGAGAACAATGGAAGCTTAAATGTGGCTGTTGTTGTTTTTTTTGCACTTGCCAACACTGCTTCTCGCCACTGAGAATGGTGGTGGCAAAACTGGCAGCCAAAACCGAAAATAGCACCTCGGAAATGAGAGAATGGCCTATTTTGGAGGTCTAATCTTCCTGACAGCTCCTCGTTCTGACAGTAGGTTATGAGTCTCAGTCTAGCGATGGCTTGGTTATGGGGAAGGTTGTGTGGTGCCAGCAGGGGTTGTGTATACTAGCATATAAATGTTTTTATTTTATTTTTATTAAACCCTGAACAACTCAGATCTTGATCTGGAAGCCATGGCACATTAAGGGATTCTGTTCTTAAGACTGTACATGTAACCTCTTGCAGCCTTATCAGTGAGGTTGTGTGGTTAAGGATCCTGGCCTGTGATGTAAAGGTTTCTGAGGGAAAGCTGTTGCAGAGCAAGCCTGAGCACTTGCCCTGAATTTCTTCATGTTGATATCCAGCCCTGGCAAAGAGTGCAGTATTGTATCATGTGATATTGTACAAGATACAAGTTATAGAATAAAGTCCTGGGTAAGACTGCTTTCTGAGTGTGTACTGTACACTAACAAGAAGCATTTTAATTGCATTTTTATTATAGCATATTCTTATTATTGTATATAGTAGTACGGTCAAGATACATGCCCTTTTGCAGTTAAAAGAAGTGTTTTGTCTAGTCTTGCTGTAATGTGGGAACATTACTGTGTCATGCCTATCAGTTTGCGTACTCAGTCGGTGATTCATTTACCATTTCCCATCCCCAGCGGGAGAGAAGGGGGATTCTGTGGAATTTGGTGACAGGGTAATGATTAAGCACATTTGGGGCTGATAAGATGGCAAAGATGGAAGGTTACATGCTGTATACATAGTGCCGGCCCTCAGACACATTCGCTGAAGCCTCATTAGAAGTATAAGATTTTGATGTCTTGTGTGGGCGCAGGGAGCGTCTCGCGTGCCAGTGCAGAACTTCCTGTGGCATGTGCCCGCATCACACAGGCTGCCACGCTTGTATGGTGACTCAGGCTGAGGAAGTGGGTTGGGCTGGGAGGAGCCGGTGGGGGAGTAGGTTGTTCTTCAGGCAACTTTGTTCCTCCACACCTTACCGGCACACTCCCAGCCCCACTCACTCACTCCCTCCCTCTCCACTGACCGCACCTAGATGACGAAGAGAGAGGGAGGAGCCCTACACCGCCAGGATGTCCTCCAGTATACACACACACACATAGAATGTGCACATCAGTCCAAGGCAGGCCCAGACTTTGTAGCTCGCAGGCATCATTCAGCGAGAAGAAGAGAAAAAAGGGAGAAAAGAAGGGCAGAGCCACGAAAGAGGAGAAGAGAGAAATTATAGGTTAAGCGGCTACCGAGGGCTCGACACACCCACATGACTGCGTGCTTTTGCTCGTCTTGCAGCAGCAACTGAGTGGACTTGGAAAAAGAAGAAGCATTTATAATATCAGTCTTGTTTTCAAAAGCTGCTGGAGAGAAACAGAGGAGCTTATTGATTTACATTAGCAGCAAGCAGATTGCAGCATGTCTGCCCAGCAGAAATATAGGAACTATTCCTCAGGTAGCCTTGGGAGGGACAGGACCCCCTCGGACGAGGCGTATTACCTGGGCATGTTGAAGGCCACAGACGAGAGAAAAGGTATGACTGTGTTCTTTGCTTATGTCAGAGTGTAGCAGGGGCCAACTTTTGCATTTAGAGAGGACGGTTAAGCCCTTGAGAGGCTTAGCCTCAAAGAGGCTTTTTGTGTCTGTCTGAAAGAGAAGTGCCCTTGGGCGAATGAGTGAATGAAGTGCTCCGAGCTGCACTCTGTGGTTAAGATGTTTTTTGGTGAGAGTCAGTGTGCTGCTTTCATTTTTTTTTTTTTTTTTCTGAAGAAGAACAGTACTTTATAATGACGAGCTATCCTGATTTACAGATTTTCAACCATACATACATATTTGCTGAGAACTAAGGTTTTCCATGGTATCCATGTCCGTGGTGCTTTTGATGTATTTTTTAACCATGTGTCATGCTGCACTGGGTGCCGGGCTTCAGAAGTTTTTACGAAATGACTGGAGAATGAGAGTCGTAACTTACGCTGTCAGCCTCTGTCCGCTTCCTGCTGCTGTCCTAAATCATCTGCGCTTGTGCAGCCCTATCGTTCTGGGACAGTTTGACTTGATGAATTGATTTGGCCAATTTACGACACTGTTGGGTGTACATATAGTTTGGGGAAACAACATGGAAAAATAGTTTCTTGAAGGTTGTTATTACTAGAATGAGAAATGTCACAGCTCACTGGGTCTGAGTCCCTGCCCTGCACCCCTGCATGCTGTGGGTTACTTAGAAGGGCACTCCCCTTTACAGAACGTGCAAGTATTTTAGACGCTTCTTATTGGCTAGTGACCTCCTCTTTTACAGTGAGGAATGAATGGATGACAGCCAATGAAAACAGACTGAGCGCTTGTGCTGTTTTGACATGATGTGCATACAGCAGAACAATATGTTGTACTGTAAATATGCACAGCTGTATGCACCAACTAAATGCATTTTCCTAACTCTACAGTGTCTTTTTTTTAGTATCAAAGCATACCCGTTCAGGTTTCAAAAAGGCAAATTATGCATTTTCTGTGGTTTAAATCAAATGGTTGTATATGCATTTTATCCCCACATGTGAATGATAGCTACAGGTTTTGACATTTGCCTGTTGTGTCCATATGGTTTATGGTTAACCTTACTGAAGAGCGAAACCAGACTGCATCAGCGGAAGTCTGTCTGTTTCTGAAACCTCTGTATTTTGTTACTGCAGCTTACTTTTCTTGTGTTCAAAAGTAATCTCTCCATTTCAGAAATGTCTGCCATAAATCCCATTTTCTTAGGCAGGAATTAAATAGATCAGCAGAAACCTGAGCAGGGTTTCCTTATTAATGTTATGGAAATGTCAAACAATTCAGTTTTCATACTTCCACGGGGGGGAGAGCAGTTCAATTCTATGGAGTACCCAAACCACCTATCAATTATCTTCTGCAATACCTGTGTGCGCTAAAGCTATTTGTGTTGCTCAATTGCAGTGATTGCTTTTTGTTGCTAATGTGTTTGCACTGTGGTACTAGTGGTGATACCTGATACTACACCTCTGACCCCGTTTGAAAGGGTATGATTATAGAAGAAAGAGTCAGACTGCTTAAAGACAACACTGCATTTTCGTGTTTATTGGATTGGGAATCAGCAGTTGTTATGTCACTGATTTTCAAACGTTTTCAATGTTTTCAGGAGGATGCCTCTGACCTCTGTGGACGGGTCAGCACAAGGGTCAGTAGTGCAGGCCCTCCTGGTTGACCTTTCATTTGGAAAGGGGGGTTGTGTTTAAAAAACAGGCTCCACCTGACTGGCAAACAAGAACCCAGGCGCTCAGTGTTCCAATTAGCGTATAGTATATTGATGAAGCGGTTCAAAGTTCATTGGACTTCCCCTCTGTCATTACCGTGACAACGTGATATCATAACAGAAGTCCTGAAGTCGCCCATCCATAAGCATAGTGACTCATTGACCACCTGAACACAGTCAACTATTTTCGATTTCTGGGCGTCACCAGAAGGAGTAGTTCTGCTTCTGCATCTTGTGTCACACTAACACATCTTTTATCTAGCCAGTGGGCTATTAATGATCACAGGTACTGTCGGTCTAACATGATTCAAGTGATCATGTTGCAATCGTACTAGCACAGGATCAGCCTGCTTTAACCCTGTCCTTTGCCTTGTAGTTACTCCAATTACTCTCTCTCCCAGCTCATCGAGTTCTGATGAAATTACACTCCCTGCCCCTCCCATCTCACTGTGTTTTCTGCTGCCTTTAGTACACCCTAAGGGTAGGTGTAGAAAAGAATTTTTTTTTGAGGTGACATGCCAGTTGTCTATGCTGCTGCCTTGTAGGTGTATGTGGAACAACATAGTGAGTCCAAACAAACACTTTTCACGGGACTTTCTATGTAGCATTTAGATTCTTTTAACAACTTTTTGGCTGGACCGCAACAGTGTGGCCAGCCCTACAAACTCAAATGTCTGTGACTGACTGAGTAAGTGACTGAGTGAGTGATGAGTGACTGAGTGAAGTTACACCATTGGTCGGCTGAGTTATGAAGTCACACCATCGGTCGGCCGGATCACGTGTGTTAGGTCCAGCCATATACTAGGTTTTAACCTGGTCTTGTTTCAGAAAGTGTCAGTTTAAAGCCGAGCTCCAATTAGATACATTAAAACATTTTCTAAGCTACTGAGAACAGCCCAACCACTGAGAGTTCTTGTCTTATGATAGCCCTGTGGCACGATAAAGGCTTGGGTGCCAAGTGTTTTTTGGAAATCCCAGCAAGGGAAGTGAATCTGGCCTCAGCTGCCCTATGCCAGATGGAGCCTGCGCTGTTCTGTCTGTCTCGGTCCCACCCAACACATTGTGCAACTATGCTCTGACATGGTGTTAATGCTTTTTAAGAGAGGCAAGCGCTGACAGAAGTTAAACCAATCCTCTCTTCCTGAGCCACAGCCTGTTGTTTAACGAAAAGCGACTGATGCTGTCGTCCAGTCAAGGGGCAGACGGGGCAGCAGACTTTGTTGCTGTTAATTAATGCATGTTTGTGTTGTGTTTGCGAATCAGAGCTGATTCAAAACCATTTTAATTGCGAGGACCTGTGTTCTGTTCTTGTTGCGAGTTTCTTTGTTTTTTGTTTTGGCTGCGTGCTTGCAACACACATTTCTTCATTGTATACACAGGGTTAAAGAGCATATGAGACGCTGTGAAGACTGAATCAGGGTTTACGTAGATAGCAGTAAGCTGCATGTAATCAGTCGGGATGGAAGCTAAGTCAGCGCTGATACACCACACTAAGAACAGCTTTCAGGAAAAACACAGAACACACAGTTTTTTTGAACACTTGGCCCAGAGTGGTGCTGTAGCTCTGCCATATCTGCTCCCATCAATCTTAATCTGCCACCTGGGAAACCACCCTCCCCATTTTCAAATTTGCCGGGGGGTGGAGGGGAAGTGTTGAGGTTAGCCATTTCTGCTGCGCTGGAACTTGTAGATGTAGGTGGTGCTGTCTCTGCAGGTCCTGTGACGAGGGCGTGGGGCGAGGTTGTCGAAGGCCTCCCCGTAGGAGGGGCTAGCATGGGTGGGGGGAAGGTGTGCCTAATTGCTCTGTGACTGACTGTTGCCGTGCAACCATGGGGCGCTTTCCCTCAGGAGGGTTGGGTCATACTGATGAAAGAGTCATTTCCAGGTGTTCAAAGTCTTATGTTGCAGGAATGTGCAGTGCATATGCAGACAAGTATTCCATAACAGACTTCACCAACCATTTTCAAACAGTGAGCTGGCTTGATCACAGAGAATTTAGGAACAAATAAAATAGGGAAATGGCTAAATATCTAGACAAAAAACTAGTAAAATTGAATATAAATGTGGGTCTGTATTTGTTGGTTTATACATTTAATTTAATTAGTCTCTTGTCCAGACCAGATGCTAATTACTGTGTTGGGCCAGTATTAGTGCTTCTGGAGTTATCACTGACTGTTGTATTTGTGTCCAAAACCAAGCACTCTTTAAGAGTTACGTGAAAGTTTGACCACATAATAACAGCATAATTAATCTTTTCATGATCCAGTGCAATCCACTCATTCTTTCTGCTGCTGTGCTTACGGTTTGGCAGTCTGTTTGAAAATGATTTTTAGCAGCATATATTTAGTCCTCCACTGGTCATAACTCATGTAATGTCTATGCATTGAATACTTCCCAGCTTCCTTTTCCAGTTCCATCTTTTTCAAATGAGAGGTTGCGATAAGCCGCTGTCTTTGACTGCCTACTCCGCTCTCTAGCTCCCTCTACCTCTGCATTGTGTATGACATTTAGGCTTTGTATGGCTTTTGTCTTGGTTGTTTTGACTAATGTTTGTTGTTTGTGTCTCTCACAGATGAACGGGACCGGGTTCAGAAAAAGACCTTCACCAAATGGGTCAACAAGCATTTAATTAAGGTAAGAAGGGCCCCTGCACACCCCTCTCACAGCCTGTAGAATGATGATGCATGCCGCCCCACACCAGCATCACCCGCAGAATTATACGGGATTGGTACAGTGGCATGCACACGTGCAAGCAATGGCAGACATTACAGTAAGAGCACAAACTCAAGCTAATGCAGCCTCCTCGTACTGCTTTTAATTCTAACTAATCAGCAATATTGTTATATATAGGCTTGCAGAAGAAGTGATGCAATTGCGGTACAATTATTTATATTCCTACAGTGGTAAACCTATACAAGTCATAATGTCAAAATGGATTCATTTTTAAAGCAAGATGAGGGCGGTCAATTAGTACTGTATTTCCATAATAAGGGTTTTGTCAGGAATAAGCTACATTAGCTCTTCATTAGGATTAGTTTTACATGATCTAAACAATGAATGACTGTCAATTTGGGAAACTGCAGTGCAACTGTTCTGCTTTTGTTTCGCCTCAAGTGGCAGTATATTGTACATTTTGTAGCCAAAAATATGCATCATGGTCATACAAAGTCATATAAAATGGCATATGCTGTACGGTATATGGCATAAACACTACTGATGCAAAATATACTTAAGAGTTCCTTGAAGTTTGTGACAAATCATTATCTAAAATGTGGATATTATTTATTGCACATGGAAAATGTGTACTAAACTCTCATAATTAGTCATTTTTGCTGTACCATAACGGAAACAGTGTTACAAACATAAGAACAGGAAAGTTTACAGCTGTTTGTGCAGGGGTGGGGAACATGTTGCTATGGCAACCACAGAAAGTGAGCTTTATCATAAAAGGAATATCCTCTCCCTGCTGCCTCCTGTATCAGTGGGTGAAAGAAGGACATTTTTCACTTGACTCATGGCTTTAATTGGTCTGAACCCACAGGAGTAAAGCCACACATTTGCTAAAGATTGCAGTTGGCAGTGTTGCAAGCTTTGATCAAGAGCAGCAGAACTTATTCTCCATTTAATTACAGAAGTCAATTTATGGTTTTGTTTTTTAATAACAGAGTATGCATATCTTATGGCTTCCAATAGCTGCTCTCGCTTGGATATGGATATTAATTGCTTTTAACTGATCTAATTTGTGAAATATCACAAAGCTATAAAAACAGAAGTTGGAATGAATATTCACAGGAGTTCTCCTTTTAACTAAATAGAGAATTTCATTTTCATAGAATTTTAATTTATTATGGTGTTGGCCTTTATAGTCAACTTTTTTTCCGACAGAGAACGATAAATCCTGTGGTCTTTTATCTACACAGTGAATATGAGCCCTAAGGCATTTGTATCAGGAATGCTTGATGAATGCGCTCTGACACTTCTCCCCCTCCCATCCCAGAGATTTCACTCCGGGCCATAAGATTGACTAACTCTTTGAATGACACACGGTGACTTGCTGTCTGAGGAATATGAGTGTGAGTTTGCCAGCTCAATAGATTTCGGCACAGCTCCCAGTTCTCAAAGGGTGTGGTCACAAGGCATGGTGCAGCGAAAGATCTGTTTATGAAGGGTCTGATCTTTGCTTAAAGAGAACTTTGGTTAAGCTTTAACATAATTGGTTGTCCAAACCTATGTCCCATCTGAGTTTTACACCGCATATACTTTAAGTAAGCTCAATTTTCAACAAAGGCGCTGTTTTATTTATGAAAAATATTGACCTTTATAACCATTTTTAGTTTTGTTTTTTTTTTCTTCTTCAAAATTTAACAGAAACTGGAGGTAAAATCATAGCTTTTTGGTTCTGTGCAGGGACACTTGGCACATTTTCTTCCCTACTGTTAAAACTCTGTCGTTTTGAGTGAGTGGATGGTGTTTAGTGGTTAAGCATGATTTCTTTACCAGCATCAAGAGAGAGGGATGTGGAAATAGTTGGATAAAGATGATGTCATAAGACCCCGCAATTCTAAGAGCTGGTCTATGTGGAAAGTGTTGACACCATGTAGGTTTCCAGCATGTGTGTTAAGGTACCCATGGTAATGAAATATTATACCTCCATGTTCCAGAATCAGCAATTAATTTTAAATTTGATTGCTGTGCCTGACATGTTTTCTTATCAATGCAGGATCCCAAACTTGTCCTTCAGCCAAATTTTGCATAGCTATTTGGTTTGGGTGCCCCCTGCTGTCAATTGCTGGTGGTTTGGTTTGTCTGAAACTAAGAGATTTTCCGGGGTGATTCCCTGAGCAATGGGGTACCTGCTGTGGTTTGAAAGCATCTGCAAAGGGTGACAGAGCTGGTCTCTGTGGCATTCACTTATGGTCTGCTAGGTTCTGTGCTATTAACTTGTGATGCATATTCTGATAGGTTAAGAATGGCAGGACTGTATTTCAAAGCCTTCAACGGCTATAAAGGGAAGGCTTCCGTGAGGGCCTTTCAGACCAACTGTCAGCACACCCTTTTGTCTCACACTTACATCACCCTGTCCCTTCTCTATGGGGAGAAGTGTTCCAGTTCATCTCTATCATTTCACAGCTAGACAGGAAGCCATTAGGGCAGGGTAGTGGTGTGGCACTGAAAAGCAAATAACCACTCCGCAGTTTTTCATGAGAGAATGAAAAATAACCCCCATGAATCAATGCAAAAATAAACCCGTGGAGCCGTTTTTCATTTGGCCAACCTGGTTGAAACAAAAAGTTGACAGGGCTCAGCCTGCAGAAGGTTTCCACATCACGCTCAGTCGTTATCCAAACGAAACAAGCCAGCTCGGTGGTTCTGGAAAGAAAAACTGCTGCACAAAAGGCCATTATTCATACGGTTACCACGCAGCCTGCAGCTAACGCTCTGCGTCCCCAGTCTTAGGCCAACGTATTCTATTTTTTGCCGCGTTTGTGTGAGAATGAGTCACACACATCTGGACTTATTTTGCTCTTCTCAGGCGGCATATTCTTTTCTGGGCACAGGTCCAGAGGCCTGGGCAAACGGTAGCTCACTGGCCTGCAGACGGCTGGGGCCCTGGGCTTTCGAGTGAGGCGGCTGTCTGGGTCTTCCCATGGTTCTTCTTCTCAGGTTTTTTCCATCAGACTTCACCGGATCCTGTTCTCTCAGATACTCTGAACCTTGAGGGGTCTCAAAAGACAAGTAGATTGAACATACATTTTTTCACCTCCCTGGAGTGTGTTTTTCATAGTTCCCATAATTCTGTGACAACTAAAACAGAAATCAGATCACTGTTAGACAAGGGCATTGAATCTGCCAATCCTTTAAGGGTGTCGTCAGGACATCCGTTTGGTCATAATGTTCTGCAAGTATCCGAGGGCAGAGTCTAAAGATATTTTTACAGTGTCCATAATTCTGTGAGCAAATAAATGGCAGCAGTGCCACTGTTAGACAATGGTATCCCTGTCTTCGGAAAGTAGACATTTGTTCGAAAAATCATCTCAAGATATAAACCATGGCAAAGCTTTGAAATTGATTTGAGTGGTTAAAAAATTCATTAAGAGACTGGTTGTTAAAGAATAAAGCTGTAGTGGCCCAGTGATCAAGCATATTTATTGTATGTTTTTAAAGGGAGTTGCCTGTGCATTGCTCTCAGCTTTAGGGTGGGTCTGGCCACATCAGGCTATAAAGGGATATTTTCCATTCGACAGCAGGAATGTAAATCTTTTTAAATAAGGAACTGTGGGAGGCAGATCGGAAGCAAAGGTATCTGCTGTGGGTGGTGTATAGGTGGAGTGTGGGTGGGGAGTTGAGCTGCAGGTGGGGGAAAGGCTAGCTGTGTTAAATTATGATCCACATAGTGTGACTTATCCTACTAAAATCTGCCCAACTGCAAGACCTCGAACAGCATTTATTTTGTTTTAATTAAGGCAGTAAAATAATGCAGTCGCATGCATAGCAGGCTAAATGCACACGCATATACAAGCTTAATGTATAAACTATACATAAAAAGTAGCTATGCTCACCTTTGATTATATGATTGCAAAGTGTTGTCTAATGTAAAAGTAGGGAAACAGCAATGTGCTGTACTTGTGAAAATGAGCAACTCGCAATGATAAAAGAGGTGCCTTCGGTGGAGTCTGTCATTAAGGTCCTGTAAGTTCTGTAATTGCCGATGAGGCTAACTGGATTAACCTTGACAAGACGTCCATGGTTTTGCAAATGAGACAGGATCAAACAACGTATCAATGTATCTCTGCAGGGAAGGGGGAGGATAAGTGCAATTCCTCTGTCATCGGCTCCCCAGTGAATAAACAGACACTCGAAGCCCCTTTAACGTGACCATTGGAAGCTGCTGACAGATGGAATTTAATTTAATGGGCCCCTTTTAAACGAGAGCGTAAACTCAAACTGCGGCAGTCTAAACAAACAGGAGCTCTTACAAGCTACCACCCCGTGTGCAGCCACCCCGAGCAGGCGAAGAGGACAGGAGCAGGGCATTCTGGGAATGCCTCAGAGCCTGGGTCCAAAGTTCCCTCGTGCTGTTCTGCAAATGCCTGTTCCGTCTTCATGCCACCTGGTCCTACAGATCATGAGCGAACAGGTGTGGGATCTGTAAAAAGATTCTGTCTGTTGACATGAAGTCATAACTCAGGGATTTAAATAACACTCCTAGTGTTTGGCAGTATAGGCCATTCCAGGTCTCCATGTTAATGTACTGATTGGGAGCTACTGGCTGGGGCTCAAGTTTGTAGACTAGTATGCTTCTAAATGGTAATAAATAAAGAGTACTTTTTTCATTCCTATAATTCTTCATACCTCAGACAGTAAAATGAAGTAAATGCAGATTCTTGAAGTTTAGAATAAAGGAATTTAATCTTTTTCTTCTTCTTCTTTCGGCTGTTCACATTAGGGGTCGCCACAGCGGATCGGATCCGCATATTTGATTTGGCATATGTTTTTACGCCAGATGCCCTTCTTGACGCAACCCTCCCCATTTATCCGGGCTTGGGACCGGCACTAGAAGTGCATTGGCTTGCACATCCTCAGTGGTTGGAATAATAAATGCATTTAACATCCTGGCTCTTAATACACAGAGCAGTTTCATGAGCAGTTTCATGTAATTGGAAATATTTTCCTAATTCCGTAGTCTGTTATAAAAGAGAATGCGTAACAACTCCAAAATAGCTCCCAGAAGCCATCAACCCAACCTTTCTTTATATGTAACTATACCTGCACACAGGTGAGGGAAACATTCATAGAAACAAAATGTAGCAACAACAACCCCTAGTGGCCAGAGTGTTACCAAATGGGCATTTGCTTTTAGAATGTGCGTAGCATGGTAATTATGTTATTGGTGCTTTTCTTACTGTACCGTAGGTAGGAATTCGTTTTTACAATGCAGCGGTAATTTGAGGAAATGTACCTGCTTGCAAAAAATGTAAAGTTACTGAACTATTGAAATGACATCTTTACCTGCAGTGCACATTTTTGACCATTTACTTTTTTGCTATGCTATATTTTTCATTACTGCTGCTTGGTCACATAAAAGCTACAGGCTTCCTTTGTTTTTGCACACAAACTGTTACTGCTTCACACATTAGAATATGTTGCCTTCAATGCCTTGCATAGCCTTGTGTGTTATTTTTTGTAATTATGTGCGTGCACGTGTTTTTTGGAGAATATTGTGTGAATGTACTACTTAAACAAGGACAGATTTTTAAATATGAAATTATATTGTATTCAGTAATATTCATCTTTTTTAATGTAAAAAGAACCAAAAATTCTACATTTCCATAGTGGGATGAAAATGCAAACAAGTAGAAGAGAAAAATATGTCTACTAAGCATTCTCATTCCTCCTCTTTACCCCTTTATACCCTCTGTTATCAATCTGGCTTCGTCATCTCTGTCTTTGTTTTCAATTAATTATACTTCCAATTACTCGTGTTCATTTATATTTACTATCTTTTCTTTCACTGTGCCTTCATCTCTCTTTTTCCTACATTTTTCTCTTCTCATCCACGCTTTATCCCTCCCTCACTTTCTCTTTCTCCCTGTGCTCTCTTGTTCTCTCCTCTGCCTTCATTTTTAAATTTTTGCTTTCCATTTCTATTTTTCCTCAATCTATCCTTTCGTTCCATCCTTCCTTCCTCCTCCCTCCAGCACTGGAGCGCTGAGGTAGGTGCCATTTGTGAACAAGCCCATGCTGGAGTGCAGAGCGCCCTGGTTTATTTGCATGTAGCCTGCCCCCTACTGCTGGCTCTCCAAACTGGAACCCCACTGAGGGCTCTTATGCCGTAGTGCTAACGTTACACAATGCAAGCCATAAAACTCACGGAACGTGTCCTCCTGATAAACAAAAACACAAATGTGGAATCAGCTGGGGTCATGGTAGACAAAATATAAATTGATAATAAAATTGTTTAAAACTTTTTATTTCCACTTTTCAACCTGAGAGGTCATGCCCTGTGGCATAAGAAGCCTTTGTGGCTGTGAGCAGTCTGTTCAATAAATAAACATTTTGCATGTAACAAAAGGCTCTGCACTCTACTGCTTTGGTAGTGATTTTTGACTGATTTGTTTGTTAAATGAGAGGAGAAACACTGACTCTGTTGTTGGCAGTCACTCACAGCAAAGTGTATAAGCTGCATTGCTTTGACTTTCCTCAGTCTGTTACACATGTGCCAATATCTGAGCCATATGGAACTTTTTAAAACTTATTTTGACATGTTTCTATTTGATAAATTGATATTCAAGCAATTAATCTCAGTCTCAGTAGAAAATCATTTTGCACATATGATAGAATAATTATAAAACATTCAAAGCAATGCAACTTTTAAACTGCACTGAACAACTAAAGCCACAACTATTTCAAAAAGCCACACCTTGCTGTTACTGACTACTGTTGCCGCTCAGCCTATTAACTTGTGTATGGTGACATTTTTTATTGGCTAATTACCCCAATTAACCATAGAATGAATGGCCTGTTTCTCATTGCTGATATTACAGAAAAAATTCAGGTGAAAAGGCACAATGGCATTGCTTCAACTGGGAACCCAACCTTCAGTCTATTTGGAATAATAGTTCATCACTGAGATACAACAACTACTCTCCACTACCTGTGGGCTATGTGCTTCAAAAGAGTGTGGGCTGTCACTTTTATCTACATACAAAATCACTGCCCTCAGGGAAACTTTTGGTTCCAATTTCAAGTTAATTCTGTTTTAAGTTGTAAATACACACACACACACACACACACACACACACACACATACTCGTGCACACACATGCACATGCACACACTCACACATACATACATGAAGTGTGTGTATGAGAGAGAACAGAGATGAAACTTTGTGGGAAATTGCAGTCAAGCAGATTTGAAATTTGTCCTTTCTGGTATCTAAGGGTCTTTGACATTCAGACAGGCCCTGCTGGCTTCTCATTCAGTGCATCTTGCGTGTTCCAATGAGTCTATTGCTTGGGGCAATGAATAGGAATTTAATCCATTTTTTTCTGCCTTGTTGTTTCTACTGTTATTTATTTTATTGGAATCTGTCACTGATCCATCACCTGCCAGGAAGCACAGCTGCCATTACGGCTCCAGTGGCAGCTGGCTATCTGTTGAAGCCAGTGTTCTTTGACACCTTCAGGTTTTAAATTTTTCACCGAGGGTTTCACTGCAGGTGGCAATGTCTCCAGGTGGTGAATTGCAGAACATTTTATCCGGCCAACATTCCGAAATTTTAGGAAAAACATCTCGCTATGCTTTTAGGAAAAATATCTCGCTATGAAATATGGAATCTTGAATACTGTTTCTTTAAAACATGCTGATACAAAATTCAAAAGACAAGCTACTCATATAAGCAAGAAAAAAACCTTCCAACAGTTTCAGGCATCACTTGAAAGAAACAATAAATGCGTTCACTCAAAGCTTGAGAACATTATAAATAATGACCTTAGGTAATTTTTTTTACAGTTGACTTTGAAATTGCTCTTTTGAAGTTGCGATAACATCAAGATGTGCTTGATTTGTGGTTGAATGGCACAGAGTAGATTATGTAACAGGTAAATTGTGTTTTAAAAAAAGGATAAAAAGAAAATGACCATTTAATCTCCTCTCTAACATGGCTTCAAGGTGACATTGATGGCAGATCTGTCTTACTGAGCGTGCTCTCTTCTCTCCCACAGTCTCAGCGCCATGTGACTGACCTTTATGAGGACCTGCGAGATGGACACAACCTCATCTCCCTGCTGGAGGTGCTCTCCGGGGATACACTGGTGAGCCAAACGGCCGCTGACCTTCACACGGGCTGACCAGTGCTTCTGCAGAAACCCAACCGCTGACCTCGTCCTCCCCGGCCGGCCACCTTTCCACCTTTCTCTCCTCCCCCCTTTACCCCGCGCTGCCGTACGACCGCAGCGAGACCTAGGCTTGGATTGCAGTCTAACCCAAGTGTCCTTGCACTTTTATTACATGTTATTGCTGGCTCTCAATGCTAGAACTACATTTTACATTTGACAGTCACTGAAATGAAACGGAACTTTTCGGTGGGAAGCGAAATAAATGTATCGCATACTTAAATTTGTTCCTTGGGATTATAGAGAAAGGACACTGTGGTTACATTGAATCTGGGCCTATTTCTAAAAAGCCTGCCTATGGTGCTTCAGAAAAGGAAAAGAACTCTATTACCAGTAGCTGAGCGGCTGCACGCAGCCAGAAGGATGTCTCAAACTCCTTTAAATATTCATTCAAGTACAGGCACTTGCTGTTATTTCAGATAAATTCTTAAGAGCAATGACCACACGTTAGCCCCTATATTTCTTGAGACACATACAAGGCTGTCTGTCCATCAGTTATGTACATTATATTACATAAAAAAATTATTCTCATTTCTTTTTAAAGTGTTCATTTTCATCAGAGAACCTTGGGGTGGAGGGCAATGGTGGGAAATGGGTTGCAATAAAACACTATTTTTCAGAATTACCAAAATCTCTGTATGTGTGTTTGGGTGGATTTTTAGCCTCCCGTTGCTGCATCACCTGAATCCTGCTTAGCCTTTGGTCCTGCAGAATTCTGTGTGGCTTTAACACAATAACCCCACCTTGGCTTCCTCCTGCAAACTGTGTGCACTTGTTTGACTCCTGATTTTTTTTCCTTTTCTACCCCCCTGTTTGTGGGCCTTTGACCTTTTCCCTGACCTTTCCCCTTTCGCCTTTGCCTCCTCTCGTGCACTGCTCTTGCTGGGGTAGCCGAGGGAGCGGGACGTTGTCAGGAACTTGCGGTTGGTGAGTGGGTCTATAACTCGGGCACCTCCTTGACATGGCATGGGTGATTCCCAGAGGCTGGGCCATGCATGATGTCACTTCCTGTTGTCTTGCGTTTTTGTTTTGGCCAGCATTATCCTCTTTTCATGGCTTACAAACTTACAAAGGCTAAAAGTGGTGCTCACCTCTTCAGCACCATTACACTGTAATTTGACAGCTACTGAATGGGGGTTACATGACAGATTTATGAAAGTCATGGAAGTCTCTTACACAGCTTACTAACATTATTGTCTAGAGTTCTAGAAGCTGAATATGCAAAGCTATGGGAAGAGAATTCAGAAATAATCATGCTGTGTCCTGTTTTCTCTGGACCTCAAAGCAAATGCACATTAATCTACGGCCAATTTTCAGCTTCGCTGTGAATAAAAATATAAGCAGTTTAAAATGTGGTGCCATGATAGCCTTATTTCTCGTTTTACTTTCCACCAATGAATATGAATAAATGATCCGGCATATTTACTGAAATTCAAAGCTTGCTGCGCTTCATTAGCTGCTGGAAATTCACAAACAAGTGGTCATTTTTCCCCAGAACAGCCATGGTTCTGTCTGTATTGGCGGAAACTGCATCTCGTTTAAACATGCGTCTGTTGTGGTGATTGGCTGTAATCTGTGATATTTGTGCATTGCTAACATGGTTATTAATTCCTGCACAATGAAGTCAATCTACCCATATTACAAGATCTACAGTATGAGATTAGAGCATCATTTACAATGAGTCCCAGTGCCAGCATTACTGCCAATTTCTTGTGGTCATAGTTTTGGACTGCATTTCCATGGGACAGAATCATTCCATGGAACCAGTAAGGTTCTTTCATGGTTCCTGCTGCAGACTGAGGGTAGAAGTTCCGCACTCTCCTCACCAGTTGGTTTCTCAGCTCCGCTTTGTGTTGTTTCGTCTGTTGGAAGGGTGCCTATAACAGCTGCGTATCTAAGCTCCCTCTCTTTTTCCGCAGCCCCGTGAGAAAGGACGAATGCGCTTCCACAAACTTCAGAATGTGCAGATAGCACTGGACTTCCTGAAACACCGGCAGGTAAGGCACAAGCAGAACCCGGCTGAGAAATGTGGTATTCGCACTGCCGGAACCTTTGGGTTATTCCCACAAGCTTACAACCCTGTTTGATTTACAAAGAGGGACTGTTGAAAGTGTAGAGTGAAGTGACTTTACTGTTGGATAAAATTCAAAGCTATTGCAATATGTAAGATAAAGAAGTAAATTAACTAAGTTTGAAGTTATAGTTTTAGATGATACCAAAGTTGGCAGAATCCAGTGAGGCTGATGATAATTATATCTGCAACCTGGACACTGATAAATAAATAAAAAACACTGAGTTGTGTGTTTGTTTGTTTGTAGGTGTTGCCTAGTAGGTGTTGCCTAGTTACCCAGGTGCCTGTCTACTGTTCCAGATGTGTGTGGTCTTACCACCTTAGATATACTTAAATGGCTGATGCTAAAGGATTACTTGAATAATCTGTGCTTTTTATACACCCTCTTGTGAATTTTTCTCTACATAACTGAATTTTCTGTATCATTATTTACTCTGAAGTGATTTGACACATCATATAAGCAGCAGTTGATGTCAGAATCACATTTTAGCTAGTTGTGCTGCTTATCTTAGCAGTTTTTTGGTGACTGGGTGTGATACTACATGTGCCCCAGCACATCCTCACTTTGTTTCTCTTTAATATTTTGCATTACTTTACCACAGGTTAAGCTGGTGAACATCAGGAATGATGACATCGCCGATGGGAATCCCAAGCTGACCTTGGGGCTGATATGGACCATCATCCTTCACTTCCAGGTGTCAAATGCTGTCAGTGTTTGGTTACCATTCCATTCCACTCCCTCCCTCTCTGCTTTGCTCCAATCAAATCAAATTCCTCTCCATTCAAAGCTCCATTCCACTCCAGTTCTGCTCAGACAGGTTGTGGTCTGCTCCAGTTCCGCTCCAATCTGTTCCAGACCTGTCATGTGCTGCTACAGTCCAGCTCTTAAGCCGTTTGTCTGCTGCACTGGCCGAAATGAAATTCACTCATTTCAAATTCTTTTTTTCTGTGCTTTTGGGAATTTCTCTTCAAACCGCACCACATATGATTCTCATTTTGAGCATTTTGTAAAATAACGCAGACGTTTATTTAAAGCAGACTGGTATGAGTCAATAAGCCCGCTTTGTTCCACCAAGCTTCCCCCAGACAAGAAAGCTGTTCACTCATTAAGAGCTTTCTACCATGGAAAAAAGGAAGAAATCAGGCTTATTTCAATTGCAGTAGTGCTTTGGAACGGAGATTTGAATCTGGGACAGCGTCCATTTTGTTGGCCATGTGAGTCAGTATTTCCCAAGAGCAGAGAGGAGGGTGTGGTTGGGCTGGTGATTCAAAGACAAAAATTACAATTTATACAATTTATCATGGTATATAAGCTTTTATGTATCCACACATGCAGATATACTTTGAGAGATAGATTCTATGACACCTGACATTCTTATTCACAAATACAGAAAGTAGATGGAAGGCTTATTAGTGGTGAACTGTACTTGGCTTAGATTGACTTGGTTGTTATAGTGTTACTATTTCAAGTATCTATTCTGAAAGGATATTCTTAATGGAGGTCAAACATGAAAAGTTTGTGTTATTCATCGATACACATACCGCCAGACTTGGCGGTTTGTATTTTCAGTTACAGAATGTTCACAGAGGCTGACTTGCTGTTTGGTCTTTGTTGAATATTGTGATGTGGGTAGGGTAAATCGTTCATGGTAATGCATCGCATATGGTGCATGACCCACTGAAGGCACAGTATGGAACTCCGTGTGCCAAGCGTATGTGCAGAGGAGTCCAGCCCTGCGGATCACATTGTGCAGTCACTGAAGAGTTAAGTTTCTCTAACAGTCTGTGAGGAAAGGAAAATCTCTTCTTTCTGAAAAGGAAACTGTAAGAGGGTGTGTGCCTGATGAGTCAGAGTCTACGCACACACACACACACACACACACCCACTCTCACATGCAAAAACACATGCCCACACACACGCGCGTGCGCGCACACACACAGAGACAAGGCGCTGCCGCACAGTGGGTCCTGGGGATTGGTGCCATGGCTTTGATCCTCTGCCCCCATCATACTCTTTGAGACTGAAAGCAGCCTCTTAAGAGAACAAGCGGACCACAGATCTGGACACATTGCAGAGCTCGAGGGAAGCCCCAGCGATGACTCACTCGTCCCTCTCCCCCACTGCCTACAGTCCAAAAGCGGTCCCTTAGAGAAAGCGGACTCTGTTCTCATGCAAGATTCTAAAGAGCACCCTCGTGCCTCTTTTGGAGGGCAGAGGGTGGGGCGGCTGGCACAGATCACGTCTGTACCGCCACCGCCCTGCAGACTTCCTGGCACCAGCCCGTCAGCAGGACCAGGTCCGTCCCCCGAGCCCTTGCTTTTGTGAAAAATCCAAATGCTGTAATTAAAATACAGCTCTTCATTCAATCCTTTAACAAAGAATTGGCGCTCGCCCATGTGTTCATGTATGGATTTGGCCTTTTGACCAATAGCAATGAGACTGACTGATCTCCAAGCCCACACACACAGTTCCAGTAGAGTTCCATCGCCCAGTGATTTCAGGAATTGCACAGTTGACAGACTCATAGACATTTCAGTTCATGTGTTTTCAGTTTCCTTCAGCACGGTTCTGGCCACTATTGTTCAAAAACCGCAGCCTTGATGAGTGTTTTCAGGCAGTGTTAGAACCCTTCTGCTTGCGGTGCTGCACATCTGCAGTAATTTGGCCGGAAAAGTCCACTTTATCTAAAGACAGCTTTATTCCTTTTATTATCTTCTTATTTATTAAAAAAAATGGATTCATCATGATTCATATAATTGAAGTCTGAATGAAATTTTCTGGCAGGCCCATGAGACATACAAACAGACGCCTTCAGTAAAACAGTTTTCCCATTTTAAGGCACGTGGCTTTCCTGGATAGCTCCCTCTGGTGGAGGCTTCTAATCATCACCACCAAGTCCACGCACTGTATACTGCCCACTGGTCACACACCAATGAAAACACGCTGCTAGTGCACGGACAAGATAAAGCAGCATTAGCCTAGCCTAGTCACTCATAACAAACTTGCATCTCAAATCCAGATCTCAGATATCCAGGTGAACGGGCAGTCGGACGACATGACAGCCAAGGAGAAGCTGCTGCTGTGGTCCCAGCGCATGGCCGAGGGCTACCAGGGCATCCGCTGCGACAACTTCACCACCAGCTGGAGGGATGGCAAGCTGTTCAACGCCGTCATCCACAAGCATCAGTAAGTACCGGGTGGGCGGCCCCAGTGACATCATCAATATTAGTGCACAGTTCCCATGGCAAACATGGCAGAAATGAGATGAAAGGTTTGATTTCTTGCATATTTTCTGTATAATTTGATCAAGGTTATTGTTAGCCACCCCTTTCTGTCGTTCCTGCTTGTTTTTTTACATGTTAGGGCACATTACGGTTGTCAAACTCTACTTGACTGATGGGGGCAGGAATGTGACATCACCTTATTTCTGACAAATCACCTTGTGTCAGACTGGTACAGACATGTCAGTGCTAATTAATCACAGTTTTTCTTGAAAAACTGCAATGAAAGTATGCATGCCCACAAGCAAGTGGAGTGCAAGTGTCATACTGTGCCATATTTCTAAAAGGTTGCATTTAAATAAGATGATATGAAAATAACATGGGAAAAGTCTTTGGTGCTATTAATAGTTATAGAAGTGCTTATAAACCAATAATTACATGCACTGCAGTCTACTAGAGTATATAAACATACCTTATTAAGTATATTTTGCCACAATTTGCTCAATCTGTAAGTTGTAACTTGTCTTGGTTTGGATCTGTGCCAAATGTAGCTTCCATCCCTTTTTGTTATGAACAGAACCTCCATTAGTTTCCCAGTTCTCTGGTGCAATGACTGTGCAGCTTCTTCAGGATTAGAAAGAAAACAGCAGTTGGGTGCATGCATTTTGGAGAGTGTATGCAATCGTGTGGTAATGCTTGCTCTCCAGTGTTATGGAATAAAGGAAAACAATATTCTTTAAAAATATTGAAAAATATTTATCAAACATGCATATTGCTCCCACCGTATGTGTTTAATTTTGATAATTGCTCAAAAATCGCCATGCTGCTGTGTACAAATGAACATCCGAAAACAGTGAGCAGTGCTCCCAATAAAGGAGCTTGCTTTAAAAACTCTGAGGGACAGAGAAACAGCAAATTTTATAGTCTCTGAAAAAACATATTCTCAAAGGCTGTGAAGCATATGTATATGTGTCCTCATTCTGGATAACAAAAAGGATTAGGTTATATTTTTTAGCATGTAAAATGGTAGTTCAAATTGGGAAAATTTTAGCAAAACCTGACCAGAACAATCAATACATTCTCTCCTAAGACTTGAAGCCAAGAAGATAATTAGTATCAGTACCACCAAGGAAGTTAAATGTTTGAACTTGCTTTGAAATTAATAATGCCCTTTGGCCACATGACAATTTGTGTATGAGCCTGAAACAAAGAATTGGCACGCTTTTATGGCATGTACAGTAAAACTTTCCCTGGAATATGTTATGATGGATCACACAACATTTATGCATTTCTCTGTGGTGCCTTTGTTTAACCGCAAGGAAATGTTTGCTCACTTATCCAAGAGGACAAGTAGCAATCTGAAAGACTTATTTCTTGATAAAACACATCTTCTTGGTGAAAATGAGAATACACTTTGTTTCATATATATTCTTGTGCAGTCAGTCAATAAAACCTTGGTTTAGGGGATTCCGGCTCTTGACTGGACTTGTCTTTGACTTTGGAAATCATTTTGGAACGTTTTCTCAGGAGAAGACTCGTTCAATAAAATTCAGAAAGAAAAAAATAAGTCAGTGCTCAGGGCATAAAATGCCTGAGAAGGGCGTTGTCTCAGTCAGAAAAGTGGGGGCATGGATTAAACCGTCTGTCTAAAAACATTATCATAGTCTATAAAGCCAGTGCGTCATTGTATTTATGTGGATCTGTGATTGCTCTCCCAGAGTATTTTTTATTTATTTTATTTTTTATTTAACCTTTATTTACCCAGGGTAGGTTCACTGAGCACGGATGCTTTTTTGCAAGAACCCCCTGCTTCACACTCATACACATTCACACCTGGGAGCTGCTCAGTACAACCACAATCCTATATTGTTGGCCACTGAGCAAATATTTAATTACCTTGGATTGTTCAAAATAAAAAAAAGAGATTAAATAAAGAAAAGCTGAATTTCCCAGCACTCACTGGGCACAGCAAACAGTCCTTGCAGGAGGAGATTTAAAAGCAGTCCGCCTGTCCATCTAAATCCATGCTCTGGGTTCTGCTTTTCCAAAACAACTGCAGACATGTTTTTAAATAAGGAAATATGAAACGAGAGATGGGCGGAGAGGGAGAAAGCAAAAGATTTGTCTACAAGGCGTGGCAAATGGCAACAACTCATTAGGTGGAGAGAGAAAGAGATGTCCTGAGGGCGTGCGTTTGAAACTCTAGCATGTACCTGCGAAGCGCAGGTACGCCCAACTAACAGCGCCAGGCTCACTGAGAGAGAGGCTTGGGTCTGTCTGCCAGGAACAGCAACACCCACAGGACACAAGGAAGAGGCTTTCATAAGGAGGGAAGGACTGTGGAGAACACGGTCACATCAACGCTCGCTCTCTCCGTCTTACTAAGAGATTCTTTTACCCTTTTCGTCCACATTTGTGCTTGGCAATATCGTCTTTTTAGAGTTTTTAAAAATCTTTTTTCCGTGGATCTTTTTTGTAATCTTGATCGTCTGTGCTTTGTTTCGTGTTTTCGCTTTTTGAAATCGAATCGCACAGGCCTATTGTGGGATACTTTTCTCCGTTTCTGAGCTTGGATCCTTGTCAGGTGGAAAATAAAATATTTTCTAATGGAATGCTGGTACAAAGCCTGTACCTGCAGCTCAGATGTGTGGGGAATTTCTGGCTAAACATTGCAAGAACTGAGGAATTTTGGGAAAAATAGTCATGCTGCAAGATCTCTGGGTGCTACGTGGGTTTGGATACCAAAAGTAGGATTCCGTGTGGATCGGCATATGACTTCAAAAGTAATGTCCCCTCAAAACCACCAGGAGTCCTCACAGTTCGTGAGGAGGGTCTGAAGCTCTGTGCACTCAAGCAAAACTTGGACCCAAGAACCTAGTTCAGTCTATGAAAGCCCTCAAGGCTGAGTTGGAGACTAACATGTTTCAGCGGGCTGATTCTCATCGGAATAAGTGAAGAGTATGTATGTAACAAGAAGGCGTTAGGAAGGGTCTAATCACCTGTTTGTACCGACCCTCTCTGCCTCTGGAGGACTTCTTCCAAGCTTCCACCATGATGCAAAGTCTGAAAAAGAAACTGAAGCCAAAGCGGCGACGGACCATCTCGGGTGGCAGCACGAAGGGCTCATCCTATGACCTCTCGGATCGCGTGGTCATGCTGTGTGAGGACATACCGTCAGAGAGCGACTCCGGGCGGGGGTCCCAGAGCCCCGAGGCCCGTTCCAGCGGGTACTCCCATAGTGGGGACCCAGAGTCCAGCTGGGCCAGCACTCACAGCACCCACAGTGCTCGAGCCTCCCAGGCTCAACGGTACGGGGAGAGGCCCGTCAGCCCCGTCCAGCATGGGAGGCACCTGTCCTTACAAGAGTCCAACATGAGGGAGATTGAGATACACAGGACTTCTGAACACTCTTATCCTGTCTTCTCCACCCTCCGCATTAAGCAAGTGTATGGATCCACCTAACTACTTTTCATTGCAGAGAGTGTAACTTGGGTATGAAGTAATATTTTAGATCCATCAGTCTAGTGATACCAGCTTACCCAAATACTCATTTACATTCAAATTTAAAAGTACTGTAATGTAATGCGACTTTTAGTAATGCACTTTTCACCTGCTCAGTTTGGTGATAAACTAGTTTAGTGAACTTGCCAGACTGACCTTGTGGAACAACAAATAGTAATTTTGCTTTTAATTCTTTTAATTATTTTAATGACAGTCAAGAACAAATGTTTCTTGAAACCAAGCCATTATCTTGCATAGTCAAGTATAGATGTATTTTATGGGAATTTGTGTGTGAATGTTAACCCCAGGGTAAGTGTTTAGCTGGACATACCACACATTTGTAAACCAGCTCCTTAGCATGTTGGCACATCCACCAAACCCTTTCTCAGGCATTTTGAGTGCATGAATCATTTTGAAATGCATTATACTTTTTATCAACACAAAACCTTTAATTAATTTCTGGCTCATGGTAATAATTATTTCAGTGAACATTTCTTAATGCTCTTTAAAAAGCAAGGGGTAAATTAGCATTGCGCTTTGTCCATCAGAGATGAGGTTGTTAGTTAATTTCTTAATGTTTGTAACCTTGACTACACAGGGCAAGATTTTTGCCTGTACATACATGCAGTTTGGTCGGGTTCATTTTCTCTCTGAGGTTCCATTTACCTGGCAGCATGGCAAGGTTTGGGTGGGAGCAGAGGGAGAGGTTATTTTCTTTGTTTCCCTCCAGGAATTTGGGTAGTGTTGGAGGGCACTCGTGTTTCTGACACTATGTGCCACATTCCTTTCACTTGAGAGATGTGTCAGTCAGCTTCAAATGGCCTCTGGGAAGGAGTAGCAGATGTTCTGATTTATGTATCTCACGCAGGTGGACCTGAAGAATAAATCGAGTTCATGGTGGTGTGACCCATGCTCTTTTAACACCAAAATATCTGGCTTATATACTAGTACTTGTATGCCATTTGCTATGAAAATATGTTAGTTTTGGACTGATATGCTGGAGTAACATCAGGGTGGAGGGAGCTTTTTTAAGACAAAGAAACAGACAAGTTGAAACACTGTGTATTGTTTCTTTTTCTTTCAGCCTGACACAAAATACGCATACTGTTTGTCATCACTATGGGAAATCACCAGCATATTTTCGTTGTGTTTATTTTAGGTTCCAGAATGGTTTTCCTACACTTGTGTGTCTACACCACTGAGAGAGATTCTTATTCATGTGCACAAAAAGAACAGACGGCAGTCTGGCTTTATAATAATATCTTTGAAATTCCACAGCACGTGGGAATTATCGTTGCTCTGTATGCTGCTTATTTTGCTTCAACAAATACCTGCTCCAGGATCAGCTTGCCTGATCCCCATACTTACTCCTGCCATATTGTGGAAAACAGCTGAAACTGACCTGGGGTAATGGATGTCTGACCTTTGCCTCTGTGTGTTGCGTGTGTGCTCCTCAGGCCCAGGCTCATTGACATGGGCAGGGTGTACCAGCAGTCCAACCTGGAGAATCTGGAACAGGCTTTCAGTGTGGCTGAGAAGGACCTGGGGGTCACCCGGCTGCTGGATCCTGAGGGTGAGAGGACGTTGGTGCCCCCTGTCTGCCATCTTGACACAGCTGCCATTGTTGAATAGCACATAACCTTGTGTGACTCATAACACCCCTCTTTTTTTTAACCACCAATTACAATCTCAGTTTGTTACTTTCATTCAGCTGTATATTCACACAGACATGTAGCAACAAGGAGGGGGAGGGACACACCCACATCCCAGAACCATTCTTCTCCCTTTGAATTATATCCTTCTATCTGCTATAGCTCTTGTTTACCAGCCTTAATTAAATTCTGCCATATTCTTTGTGCTGAGGGATATCTCAGACAGGGATCGGTCTTTCTAATTATTCAGCAATGTTTTTTTTTTGTTACGCTGGTGTAATGGAGAAAAAAGCCCATAAGACTCATCTCTTAAGACGCATATTAAATTAAACAACTTCTGTTTACACAGCTCCGCCAAAGCCATTGTTTACAGTAAAGTGTGTGGGCCAGTTGTGTGCACTTCTGGAGATTTAGAGAGAGAAACTGCAGTGCACCCATGTCTCAGTGGTCACTGTCTGACAAGTTGTGACTAGGACTATAATGGCTTCCAGGTTTCAGTCTGAATTAAGTGTGGATAATCTTAAGTGAGATTTATATCTCCATGTGCAAACAAGTTCGCCTTCCGGAGACATTTTATACAGCCCTAATCTGAGGGAAATGGTGCACATCATTCATGTGTCCCTGTGAATTGAGGGAAGAAGGAAGTTATTCATAGTTCTGATCACAAAAAGCAGAAAAGCTTCAGGTTGTCTTGTTTAGATTTACACAGTGATGGTTTGTTGTTTTTCTTGGGATAACAGGGCCCTAACTAATGACACATATAAATTTACTTTTTGATTGACTGTCAGATGTCTGAGCCATAACCTCATTGGTTTGTGTGAATTACAGTATGGCATAGCCTCTAGCGGCGATGCATAGGACTAGTCATTTTCTGGAAGCTGGAAAGAGATGGAAGAGTACCTAAAAAGGACCACTGTTTGATGTGCTGCTCTAATCTGTTTCTGATGAAGAGACAGAAAGTCTTCTTTAGCGTGTGAACACACTTTCCTTAACCGAGACTTGATTCAATTTATTTATCACATCAATTAGTAGTCTTGTTATTGATACCTAGTATCCCATGACTTTTGGCTGAATACCTAAACGTCTGTTTGCATGTGCTGTCTGTCTGTCTATCTGTGTGTGTGTTTGGTATATGTGTTTATTTGCAACTCACAGCAGTTTTGTGTATCTCACAGCAGTTATTTAATGGTTATTCATACCACCCCTTTAAATACCACCATGGGGAAAAATAACATGTTTTATCAATGACCACACCACTGAGTGTTTGCTTGTTTATTTGTGCAGATGTGGATGTGCCACACCCAGACGAGAAGTCCATCATCACTTATGTCTCCTCCCTGTACGACGCCATGCCCCGTGTGCCTGACGTGCAGGATGGTGTCAAAGCCAACGTGAGTATCAGCACATTTGACATGTAAAGACATGTCAGATAGGCTCCAAGATGAGTGTAAAATGGATGAGATGGGTGACAGGATTGATACAAATGTGGGAAAATTTTAGTTGAGGGTGAGATTCTAAATATATTTGAGAAATGTTACACAAGGGTGGGAGATGTTAGATGAGTGTGAGAGATTTGAGATGAGTTTGAGAGATGTGAGATTGATGTGAGATGGCTTAACATGAGGTTGATAGATAATGGGTGTGGTCTTTGTTGCTTTAGTGACATTCTGGACAATGGTAATGCTGTGCAGGAGGGTGGCAGCATGTGACACAGTGCTGCTCAGAGGGCTTGTGTAATTACACATGATGCTACATGGTCATTATAGAATGCCAAAGCAGCTAATGGCAAAATCAACTGTACTGAGCACAGAAACACGACTGGTGTCAGTTGCAGTTCAACTGACATGCAGTTTAATATTGCCTATTAAATGTAATATTCATTTGTACTAAAATATTTCCCTTCACTTCCTGATGCACAACATGCAAATGCAAAGATCATCAAACCATGAGTTTCTGAGGCAGTGGTCCATAATAGACACTGGTGTGTAAATTAAAGTTCCTGTGTTGCCCAATTTAAATGAATGAGTGGGTTATTTTGTCATCGTCACAATCACAATTTTGCCTCTGAAATGATCACAAGACCCATGCCAGTCCCCCCTGACCTGAAAAAACTGCAGCAAGTTAAGGAGTTGTGTAAGCCGTTACTGTTTTTCCCTTCATTTTTTTCATTAGATGTTGTATCCATGGCCCCGAAATGCCTAAATTGGGATGTGGTTTAAAGGGCTGGATTCAGTCCAGTTCTCACAGGCAAATTTGTGCTTGGAGACAGCAAGGCTCCCAAGCCACATATAGGGTCAATGGAATAACA
Organism: Anguilla rostrata; assembly: GCF_018555375.3. NCBI lineage: Eukaryota > Metazoa > Chordata > Actinopteri > Anguilliformes > Anguillidae > Anguilla > Anguilla rostrata. The sequence continues at coordinate 51,086,825 of NC_057933.1, forward strand.
TTCCTGTTATTTTATACCAAGTTAATTTGTCTTAGAACTAGTATAAAAACAGTGTTCCTTGATACAACAAAAATGAACCATCTGCAACCTGGATGGCCTTTCTGCAGTTTAAATCCATAATCATTTATTGTGCTCAGTTTTCCATTTCCTTGATTTTTTTTCTTAAATATCAACTGAAAATCCTGTGACTGGAGTCCAGGCAAAGGAAAATGAGTCACCCATTGCTTTCACTTTACTTCTCAATTTGTCATATCAGTGGTATCGCCAACCTTGCACGATACCGGTAGACACATGGCTCTGGTCTTTCTCAGAAAGCCCTATTTTTGTGACCCAGTCCACTAGCCCTCAGCTGCCAGAGTCTGTCAAAGCCCTGGTTGTCTATGACCTACGGCCGAACATTCCCAGCGTTCCCCCCCGCAGAATCAGCGTGGTGTCAGTCTCTGGCACCGGATCCCTGTTCAGGGAGGGGGGGGGGCAGCAGCACAATCCAGCAGCACAATCCTAGGGCTGTGAGACCTAATTGAGAGAGGGTGGTATGTGAGTTAGCCAGTTAGCGCTGGAGGCTCCCTCCTCCTGTCTTTGTTAAAGATGCTATTTGTCACCATCATCCTCAGGAGCTGGAGCTGCGATGGCAGGAATACTACGAGGTGGTCACCCTGCTGCTCCAGTGGATCACACACCATTCCATCGTCTTTGAGGAGAGGAGGTTCCCCACCAGCTACGAGGAGATTGAGGTGAGTCTCACATCACTTCAATTTTTAGTCAGGCCATCCTTTTCACCTCCTATCCGCAGTGATATGCCCCCAAAAAATTGAGCTTCCACATGCTGATTCATGCAAGCCCCTCCTCGATCCACCATTGTTCAGTTTTAGAGTCAGGCATTTATGTGGGTTTGCTTACTCATGCAGTGTAAGAAGCAAGCTTAGGGCTGTATAGCCTGTAAATAGTCTTTATGATACAATTCTGAAGATTGAGCGATGAATCATATTCTAAATACTAAAATAAACAGGTTTGTATTGAACTCTCTATTCATATTGGGGCTTGGTTTTTTTGGCAGGACGTTCAGTTGTGTTTCTGAGCAGAAAGTTTGGAAGTGTTTCTGTCGTCCAGGGAACAGATCAAAACCAATCACATTTTTCAAAAGCCATTGGAGTTGGTCTAACTGCATTCAGGATTTGCTGCACATCACATGTAATGTGTCTCAAAGTTAACCTTGTCTTTCAGTAACAGATGAAAGAGAGGGGAGATGCTTTTGTACCGCAGGAGACAGTATTGTCTCATGGCAGGGTGTGGCACAGGGCTGAACCTGTAGCTGGGTGGGGCTGCACCGTGGAAACAATTCTCAAAAATATGGCCTGAGGATGGCATTTATTCTGCTAATCCTTCCAAAAATCCTTGTGCAGCCACTCCCTGGTTGGATGGCACACGATAAGTTGTTGTTTGTTAAAACAAGAAAGCCAGAATGCTTGCAAGAGAGATCCTCTTTGAAGTTTTGTTCTGTTAAGTCTTCATGCACTTACCTTGCAGTCAATGCATTCTATTTTCATTGTACGAAAAACAAATAAGTACAGCTTTGTATTCACAGTTATATAGTTGGGCCACTGTGGCATGATAAAATGTGGTGGAAATGAGGATGTTCTTTTAATAATAGTGTGCAAAGCAAGCTACCAGAATTTATCTGTCTTTTAATCTATTACCGTTTCATAAGTATGTGTGCCAGGAATGCCAATTAGTGTTTAGAATAAACCTGAGGAACCAACACGTTCAAACCTGTTTCTTCTTCATACATTTTTTTCAAATGAGGAACATGTTTAGCACACTCAGTAGCAAGTATTTCACCATTGCTCTGTATGCTGCTCATTTTGCTTCCACAAATACCTGCTCCAGAATCCAGGAATGTTGAGCGTTGATTTGTTTTCTACTTATTTACAAAGGAAGTGTTTTTATTTGTACACTAGACTATTTGACAAATGTGTAAATTTTCTTTGCAGACATTCATTTTAAGATGAGTCTTTTTACCATGTAAAGCTTGATGTAGGGAGTGTGTTTTTAACGGTGTTGTTTTTAGCCAGTGGAAACTCAACATGATAATTATGTTTTACAAGGCAGGGGAACCAAATGGATGTTCCCACGCTTTAAGTACTGTTGAAAAGGACTTAATTTAATATACAAAAACAAGTGAAATGCTCTGATTGAAACACACATGACATTTAAATGCACTAAGCATGGTTCAGTGCTGTTCTTGTTATGTATAGTACAAGAATTAACATGCACCACTATGTGGAAAACACCTCTACTTTTTGAAATTCAATCGTTACTATGCTGTCCGTTACACAATACGAGCTCTGATTCAGTCACCCTAAAGAAAAAAGAAAAAACACAGGAATAGTTATCCAAAAAAAAACAGGCTTCATCTTCCTTTTTGATGTTTTTAATGGACAGAGTCCATTATCAAAGCCTGGGCTTGTTTCACCAATGTATTGTCACTCTTCAGATTCTGTGGCGCCAGTTCCTGAAATTCAAAGAGACTGAACTCCCAGCAAAGGAATCGGACAAGAACCGCTCTAAGCACATCTACAAATCTTTGGAGGTGAGAAGGCGTTTTACCATCACTGGCTGTCTTTGACGTCAATGGTTGAAACATGTAACTGTGAACAGGTTGTCTGAGCTCATCTCTCCATCCTGTGTCCCCTCCTGTAGGGTGCGGTCCAGGCCGGTCAGATCAAAGTTCCCCCACGATACCACCCCATCGACGTTGAGAAAGAATGGGGGCGTCTGCACGTGGCCATTCTGGAAAGAGAGAGGCTGCTCAGGACAGAGTTTGAGAGGTGTGTTGGCTGTTATGTTATGAAATGCAGGAACAAAATTACATCAAAGCCTCACTTGAGGTTCCACTCGGCCTACTCAATCTCATGTCACAGAGAACCTGTACTATACATCACCTTCATTACATATAATATTTTTTAGAGGTTTTCCGTTTACTCAGATATAGCTTCCTCATCAACTTGCACCCTTTCTCTGCGCAAATGCCAAAAATTGAGAAAACCAGTGGCCATTTGGAATCCCAGGCAAAACCTGCTAATTCTGGTGTCCTGGTCAAAATCCCAAAAGTTCGGACCAGTTTAAATGGCTAAATTCATGGCTAAATTCACTCAGTCCTGGTTTAGCAATGTGTGGTGAAAGGCCTGGTACATAAGGGCTGTTATAGGTCATTGTTGAGGTGTCTGTAAAGCGCTCTTAGATCTGATGAACTTTGGAAATGAAAGTAAATATAACCAATAAGGCAATTCCTATTTTTTCCTAGTTTGGTTCCTTGGCCTCTGTCAGGTTTTTGAAAGTGTATCATCTTAATTTGTGGTTATTTGTTTTTTATTTTCATTATATAATAGCTTACTGTGTTAAATGATTTGTGAGTGTGAAAAGTTTTTTTGCGTATTTCATTGGTTTTTGTGGAATTTGATGTGAGGAGGAACAAAATTGTTCTTGTTATTCAGGAGTATGACGTGAGATCAGATAGCCCCATTAGTCCTGGCCCGTCCACCAGTGGCTGCAGGCACCTAGACTGACGTGGCTTAAACAGTTGTCAGATAGTCACTTCAGTTCCATTTCTCACATTCTCTCATTATTGCAATTAGTATGTTTCTGATTGGCCAGCTGTAGTGTGTGCACTTGAGCACCTGAGGGTCAATGGAAAAGATGGCAATTGGGAAAATCCAATAACACGATGCTGGTATGCCGCTTGATTGTTCACCTAGTGACTGGTCTGACTTCACCAGATCACATGTAATACAGGGCGTTGTGTTTGGACAGGGGCGGTCCCTGTCACAAGACAGCCTCATTGCTGGTCTTCTCTAAGGAAACAGTGTAGTGGTTAGGGTGACATTGTTCGGAGCACAGCATCGCAAAATGGCTGGCCAGATGCCTCAGCTACACATCACGCTCAAAACTATTCGTCACGGGCTGTAAGATATTCTCAGAGACAGCCCCTTTTATTCTGGTGATTTTGGGCAAGGACTCAAGTGCAATAATGGCATTCATCACTGACAGTTATGGTTTGGAGTACTTGCTTCACCCTCAGAGAAAGTGAGTCTTTCTTTTCATTGAGTTTTGTTTTTTGCTCGGGATATGTGCTTATGTGTTCTAAATAATGTTCGCCTGTTTGTGCTGAAAGATTACTTTTTTATCTTCAAGCTTAGGAAATTTGTGTAATTCAATACTTTTGTCAGATGATTATAATTTGACGATGATTGTTTAAGGATGGGCATACATTGCATGTTCTTCTTATGACATCGGGAGTTTAGATGCCCTCTCACACTTAGCGATGTTAGACTGTGACAACCGATCAAATGGTAGCATGGACTTATACGGGCTTCTGACCAAATCAGTCCTTCCCACTGGCTGGGGGGCATTCGCCATCTCTTGTGAGATTGCGTTGCCTAGCAATCTCAAAACAATTTCACACAGTGAAGAATGGATCTTCAATCTTGGCATAATTATCTGTCTATATTGTGGAGGACTGATATGCAGTAATTTCATTTATAACTGCACCACGCAGTGAGGAAAAAGTTAATTGAATGTGCACAACAAAATATTCATATTTCTAATTCTTGGCCACAACTAGTTTGTCTCCTTTCTCCATAAATGTTTAGAAACATTGTACAGCAACATTACATGTTAGATACAGTCAGTACCATGGGCAAAATGTCCTAGATGGAGCCACCTCTCAATTGGTGAATGGAAATTAAACACAGAATCTACTTTCGTGACATGTCACACCTGACAAATTCAAGCCGAGAGTGCCCAAGTTTTTTGACATGTCAGAAAACAGTTGGGAGCCCGTAAACCAGTCAGATCAAAACAGTATCTCAAACCTTGTAACATTAAGACTTAACGTTTTTTCTGATGATTTGGTCCCAATCTTAAAAAAACAATCAGCAGCCCGCGACTCGTATAATGTACACCCAGATGTGTAAGTGGATAACTTGCTTAAAATACGTTACCTGTTTTGACAAAGAAATCTAAAGCTTTTGCAGTGCAATTAGTCTGAGCTGTGTGAGTTGGATAACCATGTCTGCTTGTAGGGCTGGTGTTGCATAAAATATTTCAAAGTCTGTTAAAAGTATGTGCTTAGTGCTTAAATATGTGTTAACATTTCTTTATTCACTTACGTTTCCATCTTTCTGTCCTCAGATTGGAGAGACTTCAGAGGATTGTCAGTAAAGTCCAGATGGAGTCAGGAGTGTGTGAGGAGCAGCTCAACCAGGTGGAGACACTGCTGCAGTCGGTGAGTTCCTTATGAGATGATCTGATTGGTAGACCTCTAGGTCCAGCCAGACCCTGGCCTGGATCCAGCCAACAATTTTGACTCATGATGATTCAACTCCAGTGTTAATTTATGACCAAAATGATCTTGACAAAATATTTGTGGAAAACACTTGCATTTACATCCAGGTGGATTTGAGGAGAAATATTGATTAAATCCAAGGCCAAAGGCATGTAGCCCTTCAGTGCAGAATTTGTTCATTAACAGTGTCCACTAGCTCCAATTGTGCAAGCAGGGCTGTCCACGGCTGCTGCCTGGTCTGGTCAATCAGTACATCTGCACAGTCTTGTAAATCACTCCACCTGAAGCCTGTGACTTGCTTAAGCTGCTGTCAGACCAGTCTCTTCATCTGTACAGCCATGTGTAGCTGTACTTCACATTCCAAAGAGAGTTGTTGAAGGATTTTCCACTTTAAGGCTGACATGACATTTTCTGACATGAAGCTTTGTATAAGGAGGAGGGCAGTTTGTAGGTCGGAAGGAAGATCTTTCCCCAGTGAAATGTTAAAAATTTCAAAACCACAAATTCACATGAGAAATTTTATTTTCTTTTTTAGAAGTTGATGTAGCATGTGGAGAATTATATTTTTGTTTCTTTGTTCCAGGACATTCGTCTGCTGAATGCGGGGAAGCCTGCCATGAACACTCGCGAGGTGGATAAAGACCTGGACAAGGCCGACGGTATGATCAGGCTGCTCTTCAACGATGTGCAGCTGCTCAAAGATGGGCGACATCTGCAAGCTGAGCAGATGTACAGGAGGTGAGACTGGCCAGAGAGAAATGAACCATTTAGAAATCAATTTCTCTTAACCCAGATTCGTGATCATGCATGTTCATCGTGTTCGTTGCATAGTACCATGGTAGGATTCATGCTAATTCTAGAATGTGCGATGATATTGTTAAAAGGGTTCACTTATTTTAAGTACTACCGGTTACGACCAGACCATTGTTGAAGGTCCCACATATTGATATTTGTACCATTCTCAGGTCTGTAGGTGTGACTCTACCTGTCCTGGGTTGGGGTAGTTCACCCTCATTGTCCTGGGGTTGGGATAGTTTCTCAGGTGTACCCCTGATGCCATTACTTGTGGTGACGCTGGATTTTCAGACTTGGTTTTCACCCTTAGTCTCTCTCGCCGGTCCCCAGGGTCTACCGCCTCCACGAGCGCCTGGTTAACCTGCGCACCGAGTACAACCTGCGGCTGAAGTCCGGCATGACCACCACCGAGATCACCAAGACGACCATCTCCATGGGAGGCCAGCAGTCCAGCATGAAGATGCGCCCCGAGCTGGACGAAGTGACGCTCCGCTACGTCCAGGACCTGCTGGCCTGGGTAGAGGAGAACCAGCGACGGATCGAGACAGCCGAGTGGGGCTCCGACCTGCCCACTGTCGAGTCGCAGCTGGGCAGCCACAGGGGCCTGCACCAGACCATCGAGGACTTCCGCTCCAAGATCGAGCGCGCACGCGCCGACGAGGTATGACGTCTGGCAACGGACACTGGGTGGCGCTAAAAACGGCACGCAGAGGGGCAGCGTTCACAGGTTTCTTCAAACCACATGCAGTGTCAGATTTGTGGAGGAAAGCAGAATTGTTTTTCTCAGTCAGGCCAGTCCTTAGCTAGATCAAGTGGTTAAATGGCCAGATGGGACAGAATGTGCATATGCAGCAGTCTTCCCAGAACAGGGCTGAAGGAACACTGGGAGACTGCTGCGTGGTTTGCAGCAGTTCAGTTTGTGATTAATCTGATAATGACAGGGTCATGAGGAGATCTTAATAAGCCATTTATGACTAAGGCTGTTTTTACATAGTAGACACAGTCACATTTTTATTTTTTTTCATCCACTCATCATTGAGGTCATATATATGTGCGTGTGTGTGTGTATGTTCCACACAGATATGCAGCATGTTGGGGAGGTTTGTGTGAGAATAAATGTACTACACAAGCTGTTCCTTAGGCTATTTATTTTGAGTCATTTGGCATCCTTGTGTCTGTCCCACAGAGCCAGCTGTCTCCTGTCAGTAAGGGGGCATACAGAGACTATCTGGGAAAGCTGGATCAGCAATATGCTAAGCTGCTGGTAAGTACCTTCTTCCAACTCTGCCATCACATTACTGGGTACTGCAGTGAAGGGTAAAAACGTAGGGGATTGTAAGGTATTTTATATCAACTACAATGTGAAGATTTGGTTACAAACTCGAAAACTGACATTTTCTGAGAACAATAAAGGGTAGATTGTAGCAGGGTCTGTAGTGCAGCCAACTTTCAACTCGTGTGTAAACCCCTGCCCCCTCGCCCATGCAACCTGCTGAGGTTTGATTCCCCGCCATAGCATTTTCTCGTCTGTAAAAGTGAAAAAATACATTAGGACGTCAAACCGCCTTCACCTGTTGTCCTTAAAATAAAAAATCTTTTTTTAAAAATTGAAATACGTAGAAATGTACAAATGACCTCAAAACTAGCTGTTCAATCATGAACCTTTGCTTGTTCAGATCTCGTCCAAATCTCGTCTTCGCCACCTGGACCAGCTCCATGCTTTTGTCATCGCTGCCACCAAGGAGCTCATGTGGCTCAATGAGAAGGAGGAGGAAGAGGTGCACTATGACTGGAGTAACCGCAACACCAACATGACCGCCAAGAAAGACAACTACTCGGTACGTACGACCACTCTGGGATGTGAACACCCGAGAGATTTGGTCCCCTGATTTCTAACTTAACCCTGATGCTTGCTTAGGGGTACGTCTTTAAGAACCTGTTTTATTTCTGTGTGTCTCAGGGTCTTATGCGCGAGCTGGAACTTAGGGAGAAGAAGGTGAATGAGATCCAGGCCACCGGCGAGAGGCTTCTGAAGGAGGGCCACCCGGGCAGGAAGACTGTGGAGGTAGGTGGCAGGGTGCCCCCTTGTGGCTCAGGTACAGAAACACTGGCTGCTGTCACACTGCAGAAATCATCAACAACCCTGACTCGTCTCTCTGTCCTGACAGGCATTCACAGCTGCCCTGCAGACCCAGTGGAGCTGGATCCTCCAGCTGTGCTGCTGCATCGAAGCCCACCTCAAGGAGAACACCGCCTACTACCAGGTGGGAAGCCTAATTGCACCTCATTAAAACAATGATGGGAACACTTTTAGGCTTTTTAACTTGGCTTGACCTGTTATACATTGCTCTCATGTCCTCTGCAGTTCTTTGCCGATGTGAAAGAGGCAGAGGAGCGGTTGAAGAAGATGCAGGAGAACATGAGGAAGAAGTACACCTGCGACCGCTCTGTCACAGTCACCCGCCTGGAGGACCTGCTGCAGGATGCCATGGTAATTGATTTGATTCTCTGTGTCCACCCTGGGTATGAGCTTCATTAATAAAATGTAATTTTATAAAAAAATTTATTAACTATGATGACTCTCATTGTAAGGTGCCTTCATAATTACAGTGAACATTAGACTGATTTTCCGTTCTCTCCCCTCTGCAGGAAGAGAAGGAGCAGCTGAACGAGTTTAAGACTCATATCGCCGGCCTGAACAAGCGGGCCAAGACCATCATCCAGCTGAAGCCGCGTGACCCAGCAACGCCCCTCAAGGGCAAACTGCCAGTCCAGGCTGTCTGCGACTTCAAACAGATGGAGGTGAGCGAGCACTCCCACAAAGAAGCACTGTTCCAGCTAATTCTTTTGAGTTTAGAATGGAAGGAATTTATTGTTATCTACCATAGTTTTAAAGTTAAGGTGGTTTCCATGTTTCCTCACCTTTAGATTACAGTCCACAAGGGCGAGGAGTGCGCACTGCTGAATAACTCCCAGCCCTACAAGTGGAAGGTCCTGAACAAGTCCGGAAATGAGTCTGTGGTTCCGTCTGTTTGCTTCATCATCCCACCCGTTAATAAGGAAGCCATGGATAGTGTGTCCAAGTGAGTACTCTGAGATAAGCAGTCCCTCCTCACTTAGCCATTATTAGGCACAAAGGGAGATTCCAGAATTCAAGAGGCCTTATTGTCTCTCCCGGACTCTCAAATGATCGATCAATCGGTATGTCATTCAGACAGTCAGTCAATCAGTCAGCCAGGCAGCCACTCAATAATGTGCTTATTCACTCGTTTTCTCATTCGCTGTCTGCTTAGTTCAGGAAAGGGATTGACCAAGGAGCTCCAGTTGTTATGTTTTAGTGGGCAACAAAACAGGCAACAAATAAAGAGGTTGGCAGAGGTTGTACCATCATTACAGTTATACATTAAATATATTCCTCACATTTTATATTCCTTACAGGGGTGTGAACATGTTTTGCTCTATTCCAGTAATGCTAGATCTGCATGACAAATGAACAGTAAACATAAATGTTATAAAATATGAACCGGAGAAACGAGGACGATGAGGATGAAGGTGAACGTGAGAGGAGATTGCTGATTGACCCTCGCCATGTTCCTTTTGCAGTCTGGACGGAACTCACCAGAACGTGGTGTCCATGTGGCAGAGGCTGCATATTGACCTGAGGAGCATGCTGTCCTGGCAGTACCTGATGAGGGACATCCAGCAGGTCCGCTCCTGGAACATCCTCATGGTGAGTGCTTGATAAAGGTACCCTCCCTCGGGTGCACTTTCAGACTCTTAATCTGAATGTATCTGCTCAATGACTTTAACCAAATGAAACAGATATAACTGTACTATTATATTGATGATGATACTATTAAATGGTCGATTTTGTTTACATCGATTTTGTTTACATTTATAATACATTTTAAATTACAATAATTGTTCTCAAATTTTTGGCATGTCCACCATTTTTGTAGCAGTCATATGTTGTAAGATGTCAGTTATTTATCCCTGCCCAACAAAAGATACCACAAGCCCACTATTTTACTACTTTCTCTTTCTTTCTCCCTCTCTTTCTACCTCTTCTCTAGTTTAAGACCATGAAGGTGGAGGAGTATAAGATAGTTCTGCGGAACCTGGAGCTGCACTACCAGGAATTCATGCGCGACAGCCAGGACTCTCAGCTGTTCGACGCAGACGACCGCATGCAGATCGAAGGCGACTACAACAAGTCCACACAGTACTACGACAACCTGATGCGTTCGGTGGAGAAAGGTGAGCGTTGCCATAGCTCCCATCATCCAACACAACCTCCCCGTTCACCCTGTGTCATGGTTCAGTGGTCATTCACCAGCAACCAAGCAACCGACTATGCCTGTCTATGATAGTAAAGACATCTACTATCATATATGCATGTCTAATCTTTCGTGAATATCCAAGACGGTTAACACAAAGGGTGTGTGTTTTGAGGTGTGCAGGAGTCGGTCGGTCTGTTAACTACAGGTTCACTGTGGAATTCATGTTTCAGGCTCTGTCGTCAGCCCCCAAGGTAAGTCTACCTGCAAGCGGGCTTAGACTGGTCCACGCGGGTGTTTTTCGGCTGAACCTCACTGTCATGGAAGCCATGATTGAAACGCGGCACTTTTTTTTCTCTCATTCCACCCCAGTGCCATTTATCCCCACTGGTTTGGTGTGCTTTCACTAACAAGACGAAGGTGTAGACAGTGTGCACCCAAGTGCTTGGTGTTGAATTGTTGCACATTTTGCGTAGTTCTGAAAAAAGGAAGCTTCGGTTCACTGCTGAACAGGTTGGCTGTGTGTGACACAGGTATTACAATATCGCTGGTTGGGGAAGTCAAACTCAATCCCTGCAGGTAGTTGATCTTGCAAGATCTTAATCCAACCAATCCCATTGGCTCAGTTTCTTAAATCAGTTTTTTAACCCTGTAGATATTCTCTTACTCTGTGGGCGTCTCAAATGATATTTAGGCGAACAGTCCTTACCTGCAAAAGGTGGGATGGAGACAATGGTGGTACTGCATACATTGTGCCCTCCAGGAATTGAGTTTTCTGTCCCTGACCAGAGCTTGTGAAAGCATTTGTATCTGTCCATTGAATTCAGAGTTGAACACCTCATAACAGGACAAAGACTGTGAATCATTCAAAAAAAAACCTTTGCATGTTTGTGCACCTTGTATCAAACATATGCAAGCAGTATTTCCTCATTGGAACCCAAAATAAACTCAAACATAAATAAAAAAAGTTGTAGTACACACATTAGTGTACTGTATGAGCTTCTACAGTGAACACAGAGACCTTACCTTAATCACATATTACCCTCCATATTGAAAATGATATTCTGAAGCTATCTGGGTTGCGTAGTGACGGTTCCTGTTTCGAACAGGCGAAAAAGATGAGTCCGTGTGCAAGAGCTACATCAGCCAGATCAAGGACCTGCGTCTACAGCTGGAGGACTGTGAGGCTCGAACTGTGAACCGGATCCGCCAGCCCGTGGACAAGGACCCACTCAAGGACTGTGCCCAGAGGGCCTCCGAGCAGAAGGTACTGCGGTTACTCTGGGTCATGTGTCTTCTGTGCCACGCCAAGGTCTTTTAAGTCACTCTTAAGAAAACGTCATTGTGCATCAGAAATGGCACTGAAATCTTATTTTTTTAAATGTTAATCCTTTTTCAGATCTTACAAATATTTGTGAATAAAGCCCAGTGGTTCACCACTGAACAACATTGAAAACGATGAAAATTCAGTTACATCCAATTAAATATGAAATCAAAATTGGCTACATTTCCAATCCTGCCACTGTAGCAGTCCATCTTATGAAAGGAATTATATCTCATTAGATGTTGGGTACGTGTAACTTCTTTTTCTGTGTTCAGACCTTTTTCAGGTTCTTTTTTCTAGTTCACATAATGTAATTTAACGCTTATTACGATTTTGTTCCTGTTTGTGTAACTTAGTTTAATGTTCGGTAGGGTAGTTGCAAACTGTCTATCAAGGGTGCTCTTCTTGCACTTGCTGTCTCTCTTGGGACAATATTTTCCCCCTCTAGGGAATTTCAATCCCAGATTTTTGCACTTGTGTTTGCATTGTAGTATCTTCTAAATAGTGTCTTATGAGTAATAGGAGACTTAACATTACGTACTACAGGTTACCACAAAAAAATCTCAAGCATGAAAATACTTTTGCATAGTATATAGTGAATGGGGACAAAAAAATGTCTTAAGATGCAGTGCAATTTAAAATGTTGTACGAACAGCAATTATGAAGTGTGACATTTTGTGTGGAAGAGAAATGTATGTGATGGAGAAATGAGCAGATAGATCGAAATGAAGCAAGCTGCCAAGAGCTACCGACTGGCGCTGCAGACAAAGGTCATTGAGCGTGGGAGGGGCAAAGAGAGAAAGGGTGAGTCATGAGGCCTGGAAAGAGGGAAGGAGCAGAATGCCATGCCCATCCTGTCCAGCGTCAGTTAATTTTAGTGTGCCCAGATAAGAACTAGTGAAGGAAGAGATCTTGGTGCTTACTGTAGCATGACTCAGCACTGCCTGGTTGCCTGGTCAGGCCTCATCCCTCTCTGGAGCCTGAGTCAGAGCTGCTGCTCCCCCTGGTCCTCAACCTCTTGTGGCACGCCCACATATGGGTACTCACGGTTTATACTTGTCATCTAATACTCCTGCCATTACAATAACTTTGACTTACAATTGAGTTTTCTCCAGCTGCTTGGGGAACAACCATTTCCATGATATGTGTGGGCTGCAATCTCTTGAAAAAGTGCTTGTGTGACCATCTGACCTTTCGATGTTTTTGCTTTTCTGTGCACAGAAAATCCAGATTGAGCTGGAGAGCATCAAGAAGAACCTGGACAAGGTGGCGGAGAAGACGGAGGACATCCTGGCCTCTCCACAGCAGTCCAGCTCCACCCCTATTCTGCGCTCAGAGTTTGACATCACCCTACAGAAGATGGGCCACATCTACAGCCTGTCCTCCATCTATCTGGACAAGTGAGTTTGCTCCACTCCTTTGGCATAAAAACCCATATGTCTGTACTCACATTTGAAGCCCAAATATAAGCCAAGAATACTGTAAAGGTAAACGCACATGTTGGAAAATGCAGGTAAACCTCCGTCGGCTTTCATCTGAAAGGTTACCCATTCAGTTCTGCATCACAATGTACTGTAGAACATAATCAGAAACCAGGAGCAATGGTTCAGTGCTCAGGACAGAGCTGAATGCACAGAGTATTCTAACTCCCATTTGACCCCCTATCCCCTCCCCTTTAGGCTGAAGACCATTGAATTGGTCATCCGCAACACACAGGAAGCTGAAGACGTGCTGAAGACACATGAGGACCGTCTGCGGGAGGTCAACAAGGTCCCCACTGACCTCAAGGAGGTGGAGACATACCGTACACAGCTGAAGGTATGGGCTGGTAGAACTGCTGTATGGAGGATTGCACTTAAATGAACTTGACTTAATATGCCTAATTGCTGCTTTGGAACTGTGCAGTCTACCTTTTCATTTTGGAGTGCATCCAGTACATTTGCGTAAACCAGACTCATATAACTATTTATAGCTTCCCCCAAGCCTAGAGCTGAGTTATTTTGAGCTAAATGGAACAGTATAATGTATTGTAGTGGTTATGGCATTAAAAACACATGTACTGGGCATGCATTGGTTGCGCTGAATTTCAAAACAAGCCACTTGACTACAAAGATCGATTTCTTTTCCCTCCAGTAGCACCATTTAATTACATAGGAATGATAGAGGAAAAAATAATTTCATCTTGTATTTCAATGGTAAAATGCAAAAAAATACATTGGTAAATTCACCTATGGAAAAAGGGCTCTTATATAACAAAAGAAAATACACTGTGTCTACCATGCACCCAGTGGCATGTGGTTTTAATGGTAAAACCTGCTGGACCCTGTAGGTTTGAATCCACCATGGGGCAGCTATTTTTTTGCTTGATCAAGGTACATTACCCCAGTTTTTGCTGAACACAATTCTTTATCTCAGTGCAAATACAGTCATGAAAGTTGGGATGGCAGGCCACCCTCCATTTTACAGCTTGGTGGGACATGCCTCATATCTATACAGCACCTAGAGTTTGCCACTTTCAAGGTTTTCTGCAGAAATAAAACATTAATTCAACTGATTTCTTCCATGAGGCAATTTTAGGTATTTGACACTTTCACATGACACATAAACTAACCACATTCTCTTCAGATGGTAAGATGAAAAAAGTGTAGTGTACAGTGGCCAAGTACTGTATGCTCTGTAAGCTGCCATGGAAACAAAGGATGCAAAGTCTGTGTTGAAATATTTAAACCTGTGGATGGAATTTCACATCCAGATGATGGATGCGTACTGATGGACAGGTCCTGGCCTTTTCTCTTCTAGAAAATGCGCGCTGAAGCAGAGGGCAAGCAGCCTGTGTTTGACGGCTTGGAGGACGAGGTGCGCAAGGCCACGACAGTGAGCGACCGCATGTCCCGCGTCCACAGCGAGCGCGACAGTGAGCTGGACCACTACCGCCACCTGCTGGGCAGCCTGCAGGAGCGCTGGCAGGCCATCTTCGCCCAGATCGATGTGCGCCAGCGCGAGCTGGAGCAGCTGGGCCGGCAGCTGGGCTACTACCGCGAGAGCTACGACTGGCTCATTCGCTGGATCGCTGACGCCAAGCAGCGCCAGGAGAAGATCCAGGCCGTGCCCATCAGCGACAGCAAGACCCTCAAGGAACAGCTGGCGCAGGAGAAGGTGTGCTGGGAAGTCTGTTCACATTGCCTCACCCCATTGCTCTCTTTCATAGAGAAACCCAACAGCACAGTGTATTAGGGGTAGACCTTAAGGGTGTCCTTATAGGTACCTCACATAACTGGGGTGATGTATTTGTACTGCATGAGGTTTGGCCTGCAATGCAAACCTCATTGTTTGTTTTGTTTTGTTTTCTCCATCCTTCTTTCATTTACTTAAATTGCTCCCGAGAATCTAATTTAATATTATATCATTTATTGTCCTTTTTATACATATACTAATAAAGTAGTATGAACTACCATTTCACTTTTAGATTTATAGTTTCACTGAGGTATCTCATTAACTGCCCTTGAGTGTTTTCAGAAAGAAAAAATTAGCTGCCCTTAAAAGGCAATTGAGGGGGAGCAGTTATGGTTGTTCTGTTGTAACGTAAAAATAAAATGATAGGTCAACATTTGTAATGATGTTCCCCCCATACAGAAACTTCTGGAAGAGATTGAGAAAAACAAAGAAAAGGTTGACGAGTGTCAGAAATATGCCAAGGGGTACATTGATGCCATCAAGGTGGGTATATTTTGACCATCATCAGAGCTTTCATTGAAGTGATAAAATGTATGTATGTACGTAGGTGTACGTGTAGGTTTGCTATACTCAAACTATTTACAACAATTACAATCATGAATATTATTACAAGGTTACAAACGTATAATCATATGCTTATTGTATCATAAATACATCAATCATAAAATGTTATTTTGCCTGTAATGTTACATACAATGTGTATGTGTGCATGCAATGTTTGTATACAAGACTTTACATAGCTTCCTTTGGTCTCTTGTGATTGTTATCGAAAATCGTTGCTCAAAGTACATTGTCTTTTCCCAGGATTATGAATTGCAACTGGTGACATACAAAGCTCTTGTGGAACCTTTGGCATCCCCCCTGAAGAAGACCAAAATGGAATCTGCTTCAGATAACATCATCCAGGAAGTAAGAGTTTTGTGGTTTGAAAGCGTAGAATTGTCCATGTATGTATTTTTATTTAACTTTACTTTTGTATCTTGGGTTGAGGATGAGCTGTCAAGTGCTGTTGTACTTTTATAATTCAGTCCCTGGAACATGGTCTCTGTTATTGAACGCGATATAACAGTGAGGAAGTGATGCTTGACGGGAATTAACGAGAAGTAAATGTGGGATTTAAAATTTTTCTTCAATCCCTGCCTCTCAGTATGTGACTCTGAGAACCCGCTACAGCGAGCTGATGACTCTAACCAGCCAGTACATCAAGTTCATCACCGACACACAGCGCCGCCTGGAGGACGAGGAGGTGCGTAACAGCCCCCCAATGGAGTGGATCAGTAACCCTGCCTTTGTGCAGACTAAACACACTAACATTAACCAACCCATTCAACAGCACACACTCTCATATGGTTTAATGTATGGGTGATCAGACCATGTATTCATTTTTTCCCTTTATATCAATGTGTGCATATGTAGGCATTGGCTGAACACTGGCACCATTACTAGAGATTGATGGACTTGGGCAGAGAATTCTGAGGTTCAGATTATAGTCTGACTGAGCAATGAACAAATGAAACATTGCTAAAAATAACTCAAACATTTCATTTCATCCTTTTCCCCAAAATTCAATGTGAATCTTGGGAATTTAACAGAATATGTGAGTTAGACATACAAGACTTTTGCGAGAGAGATTGGCAGAAAATAAGGAATTTCATTTACCGCCATGTACTGACAGTTAAGCAAAACAGTGGCATTGCCTGTGAGTAGATGCAAATAGGTGATGCAATAAAAAGCAGTAGTTTTGTAAAGCCTAGCAATATGGACCGATTAGACTGAATTCTACCCAAACCCTAATCCTATGAGTTTTACAAGGTTCTCTTTCAAAAAGAGGGAACATCAGTCTCACTGTAGCCGCAACACCTCATTCATAATGTTATTTGTCTCATTTGTCATGCACTGTAAGATGAAAAGGAAGGCCTTAGATGTAAGGACACGCTTCTGAGTGTCACCTACTACAATATCGATTCAGCCTGAAGCAAACGAGATTCTTTATTGAGTCATGATATGTTTTGTTCAGAATTGAGTCATTCATTCATTATTAAATCAACAAAAGACTGTGTCCACCACCAGAAATAACTCAAATTAAGCAGGAAATTTGTGGTGTGATCTTTATAATTTCCAATTACTTTATGCCTGTACTATATTCCTCCTTTCTTTCTGCAAACTGAAAACAATAGAGGTTTATGTGTCTTATTCAAGTTTATTCTATGGTCATATTCCCTCAACTCAAATGCTTCAGGCTGATTGTCACTCTTCTCAAATTATTTTTTTATGATTAACATAATTTTCTTTTTCCCGTTCTTTTCTAACCCTAACTTTTTTTGTTTGATTCTCTAAACTGCTTGCCAGTGCTTTATCATGATGAATGTTTGCCTTGCTTGGCGCTAAAGAGGTAAATTATCCACAAAGCATCAGGTACTCTAAGCAACCTTTTCCATATCACACCTTCCGTTGTCATAATTTAGCTATCCCTGTCAGATATCATTCAACATCCTCATCTCTCCCTCACTGCCCATTATCATGTCATCCTACATAGCCCAATAGAATTTGTTTTATTGTTCAAAAATGTTTTTGATAGGTTAGGATCTGAAAACGAATTCATTTTTAAATTTCCAACATTTTCATTTCCAATTTGGTTGCATGCACACTGCAGAATAGTGTATTAAAACCAAACTAATTTGTTATACATCCTCATGTAAAGTTTACAAGCTTAAAGCTGCAGTAATGATTGTAAATTACACATTACACATTGTTACACTATGCACAACAAAAGTAATGTGCATATTGCGCAACTACTACCATTCATATCATCATGTTGACAGCAGATTTTAATACCATCTGTTTTTCACAAACACCAGGCTTTTTCTTTGCTGCATCACTTAATTTTCTCTTGTAAGGCAGAGGATTGGGGATTGGCTTGGCAAACTGCCTTTTTTATTCCCACGCATTTTCTCAGAAATGTTATTCATTTTTATTCACACTATTTTGGATGAATGTGAATATAATGCAATGGTATAATGTAATTTATACCTGTAAGATCCTGTAGGATACGTGATGCATATCTCCTTACTTACTCGCTATACCTTGCCTTATTTCTGCCAAGAGCTCTACATCTTTTCTTTATCTGATGTTTCCTTATCATATATGAACTTTCCTTTTCCAATATATAGTACAGTCAGCCAAGCTTCAAATTATAATGGAATAATATTTTAATTGTAGAGCAGTACGAATAAGTAGGGTTAATATCGGCTAAGGTGCAAATAAGAGGAGTAAATAACAACTCTGCCTTTAAATTAAAGTTACGGCCAAACACTGTTGTGTGTTAAATGAATACTTCCCACCCCCACATAAGCAGACAGATACACAGTTCAATTCAATGCAGCAAATGGTTCCTTTTTGGATGCCAAGAATGAAAAAGCTTCAGTTGCATGATGCATACTTGATCCAAATTGTGTTCAGTGTTGTGAATTAATGTCTTGTCTTCCATACATGAACTAAATGTGACATGACATCTAGTATTTGATGTTCAGGAACTCAAACCTCATATACTTCAACAATGAAATATATACATTTTAATACAACTTCTCATAATAACATAATTGTCATGTGTCTTATCCAACATGTACTGTATCTACATGCAATGTATCTTTATGTTAACAACATAATGTTCTTTTGTCTAAAACCATATGTATCTTATCTCTAATCTTCTTATAGTCCTTGTATTTAACCTGTCATAAATAACTCTTGATTACTTTCTTTTTGACATTTGCTTCCACTAATGCAGAAAGCTGCAGAAAAACTTAAAGAGGAAGAGAGGAAAAAGATGGCGGATATGCAGGCTGAGTTAGACAAACAGAAGCAGTTAGCTGAGGCTCACGCAAAAGCTATTGCAAAAGCAGAGAAAGAGGCCCAGGAGCTGAAGCTGAAAATGCAGGAAGAGGTTAGCAAGCGGGAGGTTGTTGCTGTGGATGCCGCGAAGCAAAAGCAAAATATCCAGCAGGAGCTGCATGAGCTCAAGAACCTCTCTGAGCAGCAGATCCAATCTAAGAGCCAGCAAGTGGAGGAGGCCCTGCATTACCGCACTAAAATTGAGGAGGAGATACGTATCATCAGGCTCCAGTTGGAGACCACAGTCAAGCAGAAAGGCACTGCCGAGTCTGAGCTCCAGAAGCTCAGGGAGAGGGCAGATGAGGCTGAGCGCCTAAGGAAAATCGCCCAGGAGGAGGCAGAGAAGCTCCGCAAGCAGGTGAATGAGGAGACCCAGAAGAAGCGCAAGGCTGAAGAAGAGCTGAAGCTGAAGTCAGAGGCAGAGAAGGAGGCTGCCAGGCAGAAGCAGAAAGCCCTAGATGACCTGAACAAGCTCAAGATGGAGGCTGAGGAGGCGGAGCGGCGCATGAAGCAGGCTGAGATGGAGAAGGAGCGTCAAATCAAAGTGGCCCAAGACGTGGCACAGAAGACTGCTGCCGCTGAGCTCCAGAGTAAGCGCATGTCATATGCCGAGAAGACCACCAAGTTAGAAGAATCCCTCAAGCAAGAGCACGGCACTGTCATCCAGCTGCAGGAAGAAGCAGCGCGCCTTAAGAAGCAGCAAGAAGATGCTGAAAAGGCGAGAGAGGAAGCAGAAAAGGAGCTGGAGAAATGGAGGCAGAAGGCTAATGAGGCCCTTCGTTTAAGACTCCAAGCTGAGGAGGAGGCTCACAAGAAGTCCCTTGCTCAGGAGGAGGCGGAGAAACAGAAGGATGAAGCCGACCGGGAGGCTAAGAAGAGGACTAAAGCTGAGGAGTTGGCCCTGAAGCAGAAAGAGACAGCAGAGAAAGAGCTGGAGAAGCAGAGGAAGCTGGCTGAGGGCACTGCACAACAGAAACTCTCAGCAGAGCAGGAGCTCATCCGTCTGAGGGCAGACTTTGACCATGCAGAGCAGCAGAGGTCTCTACTGGAAGACGAACTTTCCCGCCTCAAAAATGAGGTCAGCGCCGCCGTCAAACAGAGGATGCAGTTGGAAGAGGAACTTGCTAAAATGAAGAAGGAAATGGAATCCCTCCTGGCACAGAAGTCCAAGGCTGAAAAGGAGTCCAGGTCCAACACTGAGAAAAGCAAACAACTCCTTGAGACTGAAGTGGCAAAGATGAGGGACCTGGCTGAAGAGGCAGCAAAGATGAGAGCAATTGCTGAAGAAGCAAAAAAGCAGAGGCAAGTGGCAGAAGAGGAAGCAGCTCACCAGAGAGCGGAAGCTGAGCGAATCCTCAAAGAAAAGCTGGCTGCCATCAATGAAGCCACCCGTTTGAAAACCGAGGCTGAGATTGCCCTCAAAGAGAAAGAGGCAGAGAATGAGAGACTGAGAAGGCAGGCTGAAGCTGAAACTTACCAGAGGAAGGCACTGGAAGATCAGGCTAGCCAGCACAAGCAGGACATTGAAGAAAAGATCAACCTGCTCAAGAAGTCTTCTGACACTGAATTGGAAAGGCAGAAAACTATCGTGGAGGAAACCCTTAAGCAGCGTAGAATTGTTGAAGAGGAAATTCGCATCCTCAAGCTCAACTTTGAGAAGGCCTCCTCAGGCAAACTGGACCTTGAGCTGGAGCTGAACAAACTAAAAAACATGGCAGACGAGACGCAGCAAAGCAAAATCCAGGCTGAAAAGGAAGTTGAGAAATTCCGAAAGCTAGCTCTGGAGGAGGAGAATAAGAGAAAACAGGCTGAGGAGAAAGTAAAAAAGATTGCTGCTGCTGAAGAGGAAGCTGCTCGCCAGCGCAAGGTTGCTCAGGATGAGGTGGAACGCCTTAAAAAGAAGGCTGAAGAAGCCAAAAAGCAAAAAGAGGATGCTGACAAGGAGGCAGAGAAGCACATCGTTTTAGCTAAAGAGGCTGCACAGAAATGCAGTGCTGCACAGCAGCAAGTTCAGAGTGTCCGTGATCAGCAGAAGGAAGACAGTATCAAGATGAAGGAGGACTTTGAGAAAGCCAAAAAGCTGGCGAAAGAGGCAGAGGCTGCCAAAGAAAAAGCTGAAAGAGAGGCTGCTCTCCTTCGTCAACAAGCAGAGGAAGCAGAGCGTCAGAAGCAAGCTGCTGAAGAGGAAGCCGCCAAACGAGCCAAAGCTCAGGAAGATGCTGAGCGACTGAGGAAGGAAGCTGAGTTTGAGGCTGCCAAGCGGGCCCAAGCTGAAGCAGCAGCTTTGAAACAAAAGCAGCAGGCAGATGCAGAGATGGCCAAGCACAAGCAGCTGGTGGAGAAAACACTGAAACAGAAGTCACAGGTCGAGAAGGAGCTGACTGTGGTGAAACTACAGCTGGATGAGACAGACAAGCAGAAGTCTCTGCTTGATGAAGAGCTGCAGCGCCTCAAAGACGAGGTCACTGATGCAGTCAAGCAAAAGGCCCAAGTGGAGGATGAGCTGTTCAAAGTCAAGATCCAAATGGAGGAGCTGATGAAGCTGAAGCTCAGGATTGAGGATGAGAACAGGCGGCTGATCAAGAAAGACAAGGACAACATGCAGAAGTTCTTGGAAGAGGAAGCAGAGAACATGAAAAAGCTGGCCGAGGATGCCGCCCGCCTCAGTGTAGAGGCCCAGGAGGCTGCTCGAATGAGGCAGATTGCTGAGTCTGATCTTGCCCAGCAGAGGGCACTTGCTGAGAAAATGCTTAAGGAGAAAATGCAAGCCATTCAAGAGGCTTCGAAGCTAAAAGCTGAAGCAGAGATGCTCCAGAAACAGAAAGACCTGGCTCAGGAGCAGGCTCAGAAACTTCTTGAGGACAAACAACTCATGCAGCAGCGCTTGGAGGAGGAGACCGAAGGTTTCCAGAAGTCCCTAGAGGCTGAACGCAAGAGGCAGCTAGAGATCACAGCCGAGGCAGAGAAGCTCAAGCTTAGGGTGTCTCAGCTCAGCAGCGCCCAATCCAAAGCAGAAGAGGAGGCTAAGAAATACAAGAAACAGGCAGATGAGATCAGTGCTCGTCTCCATGAAACAGAGCTTTCCACAAAAGAGAAGATCACAGCAGTGGAGAGACTGGAAGTGCAGAGAGTACACAGCAGCAATGAGGCAGATGAGCTGCGAAAAGCCATCACTGAGCTTGAAAAAGAAAAGGAGAAGCTGAAAAGGGAGGCTGCAGATTTACAGAATAAGTCTAAAGAGGTATTGATGACGTGTTAAGTGCAGCATATTTTATTTTAACCCCTCTTCCAAATTACTAACAATCTTACAAGAGTTACTTTGTGTACTTCCTTGTAAATTTCAGACTACTAACATTGTATATTCAGTGCTGACCTCATGAAGAGTAGGTATGACTGCATAAAAAATGCATTATTATTATTATTATTATTACTATTATTATTATTATTATTATTATTATTATTATTATTATTATTGTTATTAGTAGTAGTAGTAGTAGTTGTAGTAGTAGTAGTAGTAGTATCCTTATGATATTATTGTTATTTATTTTCTTGTCAAATGCTATCCAGAGTGAAAATGTATTAATTGAATTATGTATTGGAGCTATATTTATTTCTTATATTGACAGATATTGAAAATATTGATATTTCTATACAGTAATGTACAGCAACAGCAAATATTTTGATTCATGACTATGAATATTCTATGTACAGTCTATTTTGTCTCAATGCTTTTCTGTTTCCCTATAATAGATGGCTACTGCTCAGCAGGAACAAATTAAACAGGAAAAGACAATCCTCCAGCAGACTTTCATAACCGAAAAGGAAATGCTGTTGAAGAAAGAAAAGCTCATCGAGGATGAGAAAAAGAAGCTGGAAAAACAGTTTGAGGATGAGGTCAACAAAGCTAAAGCCCTCAAGGATGAACAGGAGCGGCAGAAGAAGGCCATGGAAGAGGAACGGAAAAAACTGCAAGCCACCATGGATGCGGCCCTCAAGAAGCAGAAAGAGGCTGAGGAGGAGATGCGCAACAAGCAGAAAGAGATGCAAGACCTTGAGAAGAAAAGGCTTGAGCAGGAGAAACTGCTTGCTGAGGAGAACAAGAAGCTACGCGAGAAACTACAGCAGCTCCAGGTCACGCAGGAGGCACCAACATCCCATACACGTGAGATTGAGATCCAGACCGATGCAGTTCCTGAGGGCGAGCTCGTTCACAGCACTATGGTTGGGACATCAATGTCAGTCCCCAATGGCCAGGGTGCTACAGATGATGTTGACAGCCAAAAAAGAAATGGAGAATCACCATTTGCTTTTGATGGCATTCGTGAGAAGGTGCCTGCCAGTAGGCTGTATGAAATAGGCTTGTTGAGCAAGAAAGAGTATGATAAGTTGAAGAAGGGCAAAACTACTGTGCACGACCTGAGTCAGACTGACAAACTAAAAACATATCTGAAAGGCAAGAACTGCATTGGTGGAGTCTTACTGGATCCCAACAATAAAATGAGCATCTATCAAGCCATGAAGGAGAAGAAATTAACTCCTGGATCTGCAGTGGTGCTCCTTGAAGCTCAAGCAGCTTCTGGGTATGTCATTGACCCAGTAAAGAATAAGAAGCTTTCTGTCAACGAAGCTGTGAAAGAGGGACTGCTTGGACCTGAACTGCATAATAAATTGCTTTCTGCTGAAAAGGCAGTCACCGGTTATAAAGATCCTTACTCAGGGGGCAAAATCTCTCTCTTTGAAGCAATGAAGAAAAACCTCATTGTCCGAGACCACGCCATCCGACTGCTTGAAGCACAGATAGCAACTGGAGGAATAATTGATCCAGTCAATAGTCACCGTTTGCCCATTGAAACAGCTTACAAGCAGGGACAATTTGATGCAGAGATGTACAAAATTCTGTCAGACCCTTCAGATGACACAAAAGGATTCTTCGATCCAAACACTCAGGAGAACCTCACGTACCAGCAGTTAATGGACCGGTGTGTCACAGATCCAGAAACAGGTGTGGTCCTCCTGCCTATCACAGAGAAAGCTGCACAAAGTGAAAGGTCATACACTGATGAAGAAACAAAGGATGTGTTCAACAAGACTACAGTTTCTGTACCATTTGGAAGATTCAAGGGAAAGACAATCACAATCTGGGAAATCATTAATTCTGAGTACTTTACCGAGGAACAGAGAAAGGACCTGATCCGACAATATAGGACTGGAAAAATCACAGTTGAAAAAATAATCAAGATTGTTATTACTGTGGCGGAGGAAAAAGAGAAAAAGAAAGAAATTGCATTTGACGGTCTGAGAGCACCTGTTCCTGCCACTGAACTTTTGGAGTCTAAGATTATTGACAAAGACCTTTACAATAAACTGCACAAGGGTAACAAATCAGTTAAAGAAGTATCTGAACTTGAGCCAGTTAAGAAGGCCTTGAAGGGTACAAACTGTATTGCTGGAGTTATTATTGAGTCAAGCAAAGAGAAAATGCCTCTGTACCAAGCCATGAAGAAAGATTTGCTGAGAAAAGAGCCTGCATTACATTTGCTGGAAGCACAAGCTGGAACTGGTTTTATCATTGACCCAGTCTCAAATCAAAAACTCACTGTGGATGAGGCTGTCAAAGCAGGTGTTGTTGGTCCTGAGCTGCATGAAAAACTACTGTCTGCTGAGAGAGCTGTCACTGGATACAAAGATCCCTACACTGGAAAGACTGTCTCTCTGTTTGAAGCAATGCAGAAGGAACTCATCAACAAGGACCAAGCCATCCGTCTTCTTGAAGCTCAGGTGGCAACAGGAGGAATCATTGACCCGGTGAAAAGCCATCGCATCCCAGATGATGTTGCCTACAAACGAGGCTACTATGATGAAGACATGAATCAGATCCTGAGCAACCCAACAGATGACACCAAGTGCTTCTTTGACCCCAATACTCAGGAAAATGTCACATACTCTCAACTCCTAAACAAGTGTGTGACAGACAAAACAACTGGTCTTCAGCTTCTTCCCTTGTCAGAGAAAGCTATCAATGCAAAGGAGGAGACTACCTACACTGAAGTTCAGACTAAAGAGGTATTGAACCAGACAACAGTGGAGTTAGACTCTGGACCCTTCAAAGGAAGAAAAGTAACCATCTGGGAGATCATCAACTCAGAATACTTAACAGAAGAACAAAGACTTGAGCTGATTAGACAATACAGAACCGGTAAAGTGACAATTGAAAAGATTGTAAAGATTGTAATTACAATCATTAATGAGAAAGAGAGCAAAAAGCAAGACCAAGCCAACTTAAAGGGACTTCGAGCTCCAGTTCCTGCCAGCTCACTGCTCAGCTCCAAAATTATTGATAAACCCACTTTTGATCAGCTGCAACAAGGCAAAAAGACACCAAAAGAAATCAGTGAAGTTGATTCGGTGAAGAAGTATTTGCAGGGCACTGACAGCATTGCAGGCATCTTTGTTGAGCCAACCAAAGAAAAAATGAGCATTTATCAAGCTATGAAGAAGAAACTTCTGAGGCAAAACACAGGCCTTTCTTTGCTGGAAGCTCAAGCAGCCACTGGGTTCATTGTTGATCCAGTCAAGAATCAGTGTCTCACAGTGGACGAGGCTGTTAAAGCAAGTATTGTTGGTCCAGAGCTTCATGAAAAACTTCTCTCTGCTGAAAAGGCAGTGACTGGTTATCATGACCCTTATACCGGTGAGAAGATCTCCATCTTCCAGGCCATGCAGAAGGAACTCATTCCAAAGGAGCATGCAATGCCGCTCCTGGAAGCTCAGGTAGTCTCAGGAGGAATCATTGACCCAGTTAACAGTCACCGCCTACCCATTGATGTAGCCTTTCAGCGTGGCTTTTTAAACAAAAAGACAGCAGATACCCTTGCTGAGCCTTCTGATGAAACAAAAGCCTTCTCTGATCCAAACACCGATGAGAGTGTGACTTACAAACAACTGAAAGAGAGGTGCATGAGGGATCCTGGAACAGGTCTTTGTTTTGTACCCCTCTCAAAACCTCAGGCTCCAACTGTGGTGGAAAAGACCTACCTGTACACTGAGGAGCAAACCCAGAATGACCTGTCAAGCACTCAAGTTGATATCCCACATGAAAGCTTTGCTGGACAGTCTATGTCCCTCTGGGATGTCATGAACTCCAACCTTCTTCCTGAGGAAGAAAGGCTGAAGCTCCTTGAAGAATACCGTGCAGGTAAAATCACAAAGGAGCGCATGATCATCATCATCATTGAAATAATGGAGCAAAGAGAGATCATTAAGACTGAGCGTACAATGACATGTGACATGATCAGACGAAGAGTTACCATTGAAGAGCTGTACAGCGCTCGCATAATTGACTTGGAAACCTACAACTTGCTGAAACAAGAAAAGAAAACCATTCGGGAGGTAATGGAAATGCCAAATGTGAAGAAGTACCTGTTTGGCACAGGTAGCATTGCTGGTGTGATGGCTGACTCTTCCTCCAAGATAGGGCTTTATCACGCAATGAAGAGAGGGCTTTTGAAACCTGAAATTGCCCTCAGCCTACTGGAGGCACAGGCTGCAACAGGTTTCATCATTGATCCAGTGAGGAATGAAATGCTCACAGTAGACGAGGCTGTCCGCAAGAATGTAGTGGGTCCAGAAATCCACGATAAGCTTCTGTCAGCTGAGAGAGCAGTCACTGGTTACAGGGATCCTTACAGTGGCAAAATTATTTCAATTTTCCAAGCAATGAAAAAAGCCCTAATTCCAGAAGAGTATGCCCTCAAGCTGTTGGATGCCCAGGCTGCCACTGGTGGCATCATGGATCCAGAATTCAATTTCCACCTTCCTACAGATGTTGCCATCCAGCGTGGATACATCAACAAAGAAACAAATGAAAAGCTCTCTGGTGACTTGCAGGAATATGTAGATCCCATGACCGAAGAAAAAATGTCTTATGCACAGCTGCTTAAGAGATGCAAGGTTGATGGTGACAGCGGTATGCGCTTGCTTTCACTGGCAGACAGGAGGCTGCTGTTCAAGGGTCTAAGAAAACAAATCACTATGGAAGAACTGATCCGTTCTCAGATCATAGATCAAAAGACAGTCGCACAACTTAATGAAGGTCTGATTACAGTGGAAGAAGTGAGCAGAACCCTCCAGAAGTACCTTGAAGGTACTAGCTGCATTTCTGGA
Organism: Anguilla rostrata; assembly: GCF_018555375.3. NCBI lineage: Eukaryota > Metazoa > Chordata > Actinopteri > Anguilliformes > Anguillidae > Anguilla > Anguilla rostrata. Next base: position 51,113,850 of record NC_057933.1, read on the forward strand.
GTTTTTATTGAGTCAAATAAAGACCGTTTGTCAATTTACCAAGCAATGAAGAAGAACATGATTCGGCCAGGAACAGCATTTGAATTGCTGGAAGCTCAAGCAGCCACAGGGTATGTGATAGATCCAATAAAGAATCTCAAATTGACTGTTAATGAGGCTGTAAGGATGGGAATTGTGGGGCCAGAGTTCAAAGACAAACTTCTTTCTGCTGAGCGAGCTGTGACTGGATACAGAGACCCTTATTCGGGCAAGACCATTTCCCTTTTCCAGGCAATGAAAAAGGGTCTTATCCTGAAAGACCACGGGATTCGTCTACTGGAGGCTCAGATTGCCACAGGTGGAATCATTGACCCTGAGGAGAGTCACCGCTTGCCAGTTGAGATTGCCTATAAGCGTGGCCTCTTTGATGAAGAGATGAATGAAATTCTTACTGACCCATCTGATGACACCAAGGGCTTCTTTGACCCAAACACTGAGGAAAACCTGACCTACCTGCAACTGATGGAGAGATGCATCACTGACCCAGAAACTGGACTTGTGCTTTTGCTTCTGAAGGAGAAGAAGCGTGAGAGGAAGACATCTTCCAAATCCTCTGTTCGCAAACGCAGAGTAGTCATTGTAGATCCAGAGACCGGCAAAGAGATGTCTGTGTATGAGGCATACCGCAAAGGGCTCATTGACCATCAGACCTACCTGGAACTTGCGGAGCAGGAGTGTGAGTGGGAAGAAATCACAATAACATCCTCTGATGGTGTGGTGAAGTCCATGATCATTGATAGGAGGTCTGGACGGCAGTATGACATTGACGATGCCCTTGCAAAAGCCCTCATTGATAAGTCTTCTTTGGAGCAATACCGTGCTGGTACCCTATCTATCACGGAATTTGCTGACATGTTGTCTGGGAACATGGGTGGCATCCGTTCTAGGTCATCCTCATTTGGCTCAACTTCATCATATCCCATGAGCCCTATTCCCTCCCTCAAAACTCCTGCCACCATATGGAATGACCCATCAGAAGAGACAGGTCCTGTGGCAGGCATACTGGATACAGACACCCTAGAGAAGGTGACCATTACTGAAGCTATGCATCGGAATCTCGTAGACAACATCACTGGTCAAAGGCTGCTTGAAGCTCAGGCCTGCACTGGTGGCATCATTGACCCCAGCACAGGAGAAAAGTTCTCTGTTGCTGATGCAGTCAATAAAGGACTTGTTGACAAGATCATGGTTGATCGCATCAACCTAGCTCAGAAGGCTTACAATGGGTTTGAAGACCCCAGAACCAAAACCAGAATGTCTGCTGCTCAAGCCTTAAAGAAGGGCTGGCTCTACTATGAAGCCGGTCAGCGCTTCTTGGAAGTTCAGTATCTCACTGGTGGACTGATAGAGCCAGACATCCCAGGCAGAGTCACCATAGATGACGCTATTAAGAAGGGTACACTGGATGCACGCACTGCCCAGAAGCTGAGAGATGTGAGCGCTTACACAAAATACCTGACTTGCCCCAAAACCAAACTGAAAATATCCTACAAAGATGCCATGGACAGAAGCATGATTGAAGAAGGATCTAGCCTACGTCTACTGGAGGCCTCCTCCACCTCAAGCAAAGGCCTTTACAGTCCCTACAATGTCAGTGGTTCTGGGTCAACCTCCGGCTCCCGGTCTGGATCTAGGACTGGCTCCAGATCAGGCTCCAGACGAGGCAGTTTTGACGCAACTGGTTCTGGTTTCACCATGAACTTATCTTCATCCACCTACAGTTCCACCAGCTATGGCCGTCGTTATGATGCTGGGCCACACAGTGGACTGAATATGGATCAGCTAATGCTGGCTCTCACAGCAGTCAAAATGAGCAGAACCTGTGGCTCAGAGGAAAGAGCAATCTTCACCACAACACTACCAATGCACTCCCCAGTTGCATAATTCAAAGTAAAAGAAGTTCTTAAAAAGCAAAAAAACAAAAAAAAAAGGAAAAAAATATTATTTATTCTGCTCTGCATGTGGTTGCATTTTTAAACTGCAGTGACAAGTCAAACTGCTGTACTGCTGGAAATAGTTTCATGGACATAGTTATTTTATTTGGTGTGGATATTCAGAGCTAAATCTTTATCTGTCTAACCTATGTTTTAAAAAAATTCTGAGAAAATTTTTATAGTTTAACTTTACAGCCATTTTAATCCATTATAGAGTATGAGTGCATTGTTTTTAAGTGCAAGAACCTTGCAAATCTTTTTAATTTCTTATTTAATTACTACTTTCTAATACTTAAATTGCCAAGTTGACGTCATTTCATTTTTATTGCAGTTGAGCTTAAAAGGTAATGTATAAATAGCAAGCGAAAATAGGTATTTTCCAAACTTCATGTGTCATCTCTTTTGTTGATTTACAGTGTTTTTCTTTCTTTTTTGAATTTATTGAAGAGAATAGTCCACAATATATGCCAAGATAAAATATAAAATTGCTGTTTACTAGAGTAAAATTATATATATATGGCTTCATATTTCTAAATATGTGTATAGGTGTCTCATCATAATCATTTTACAAAGTGGAAATTATTATCTGGAAAAGTATAAAACAATTATTTGCTTGCTATCTGCAGAGCAGAATAAAAAATAAGATGGAAAAGTATAAAAACACTACACTTACACTACACTGGAAGAAAACTAAAGCTTCAAGATTCTAGAATTTTTTGCAACTTTCTTATACTGCCAGTAACCACATCCCCTGAGCAAAACTTGCATCAGATGCCACCCCATCTAAATCTTGATTACCACTAAACAGTGTGCACATAGTGAGAAACCCTCCTCAGAAGACCATACTGTCATTCCCATTTTCCACAAAATGGAACATCTGTCACTGAAATACAAAGAGTTCAACATCCTTTTGTGCAAGCATTCCTGGTTATCATCTCAAGACTTAAAGAAGACCTCAAAGGTGTACTGGATTCATTGACAGTGCATGTTAAAAGACCTGCATCCCTCAACAGCATTTGTAAGTCGTAAGTGAAATACTTAGCACTCCTTAATTATACAGTTTTTGTCTTATTATTTTCTTATTTCATCCATTTCTGATGTTACCTATTTCTGCCAATAGGAGCTAACCATCTTGTACGTCTGTACTAGATTCTCTGCTTTGCATGTGAGTTTTTCCTCTTTCCTCCTTTTTTCACCAGCTATAAAGCCACACGGACATGGCTGTTATCTCTGGTAAATGACCTCATCAGGAAAATGACATGAATAGACAGGGTTTTTGAATTCACTGTGGGTCAGTGTGGTTTTTGTTTTAATTATTACAATAGATCAATTAGCCAGTTGCAGTGAGCAACTTGCAGATGACTGAATGTTTTCAAATAGGTTTTTTATGTAAAACATAAGAAGATGGAAACCATGCTTGCTGCAAAGGTAGCAGGGGCAAATTCCAGCTGTTCACCCACCTTATTTGTGTTTGAGTGCTCTGCTCTCTGAGTATATTCAGAAGGTGAACGTTTGTTCAGTGATGCCAGGGTGCTATGCATCTTTCAGAGGATTTCCTGGTTATTAAACATTGTGTTGTTTCTCACTGACAGATATCTTTCCCGGCCATTTATGGAGAAGGAAGTGTAGAAATTCAGGCTGTTTGGACTGATGGGCACCTTATCACAGATAATGCTGGAACACAACATTTTTGCCCAGGCATTAAGGTAATTCAGTTTTAATTTAATACTTGGCCAACTATGCGCTTCACTGGAAATAATTGGATTAGGGATATGAACGGCTGACTGCGCTGCATGTGTGTGCTTATTTTAAATAATCTCAAAAAGAGCAGCATCACACACATCATACATACAGTGCAGTCTAAGAATTTTGACAGTGACTCAGTATTTGTTGTTCTTTGTTTCATTTCAAATCTAATGTGCTGCAGTACAGAGCCAAAAAAAAAATTGTATCACTGTCACAATCTATGTTTAACCCATCCTGTCATCATGCTTTCAGTTTATTGATTCTGTTTTTATTTTTATTTTTCATTATTATTATTATTATTATTATTATTATTATTATTATTTTGGACATTTCATTCAGGATCATTTTTTTGTTTTGCTTTTAGATCTGCATTCCAGCCCTCCTTCCTTTTCTCCACTACTCCTACTACACAAGAAGAGAACTGGGGCCACTGGTCCTTTAAGGCCACCCTGTTACATAAGGAGCTTCTTTTACTCTGCTTTGAAGCCAGAACTTCTTCAAACCCTGCAGTGCACTGCGAGACACTTGCCTAAAAACTTCAGGAGGGATCCCTTATGTTTGGGGCCTTCCAAGGCTTTGGAATGGCTTTGACTGTTTCATTTCATCTAGCCTCCATTTGAATTGGAAAAGGAACTGTTCTTGAGACACATGGGATGACTGAAAAGACTTGAACATGAACTTATTGTTCAGTTAATATGTCCAAATACCTTGAAATTAGGTTCTGTACTGAAATAAATTTTTTTCATATATTTGACGGGGTTTGGATCCATTGCAGGCTAACACAATGCATATAGCCCACCTTCAGAATTACTTCTTGCTGTCTATCATATATAATTAAGATTTAATTGAGGAATGCCCCAATGGTGAAGTTTTAAGTTACCAAAAATGTTAGTTATAATTACTTGATAAAATAGTTTACTTTACTGTTTAAAAGCATTTCTTCATTTAAGCATTCTTGTTGCAAAAGGATCTTGAAGCTTTGATTCTGTTATTGTTTTACCAGTGTATCCGCTTCTGTTTTCCCAATGAAATTTACATACTTTATGTCCCATTCTTTCTTTAATGTATTTTACTTCTGTAAATCATCCTGTTTTATTTCATTTTTCAGCATATTTTTGATATCATATTATATATTTTTGCTTTGCATGTTTTACTAACTTGGTTATAAGTGTATGGATAAACCAGATGCAAGATGAAGATATTTTAAAATGTATCCACTTAACCAAGCATTTTTTATTTTTGTTTTAAGCTGATTTAAATGATTAAAAATATATTTAATCAAAACTAACTGGTTGGTTTTGCCCAGAAAAAGAAGTTTGTGCTGTGAGGCATGATGAAAGGAATTGGGTGTATGTTTTGAGCGTAACAATAGCTAATGTAAATAAATATGCCATAAAAGAGTTGCACTTGTCTTCTGATCATTATTACAAAAAACATTTAGTACATGCAGTAATTCTAAATGGTGACAGTTATATGTGTTAGATTATCAGATTCAAAATCAAGGACCAATTTTTTTTCCATATATCAAAATATTCTCTGTTAATATAAATCTAAATTAGTAAATTTTATTTATGTATACTGTGGAATTGTTTATGAGCATTATATATTCTGTAATCAGTAAATATAACTGCATTTGACTGAGGTTGAAATGAAATATTTTTTAAATATTGTTAATCTTTTTCAATGGACCTTTTACTGTACCCACACATTTAGTTACATATCATTGTAGTGATACTATATCATGGAGATGGTAATTCTATGATTGTGAAAGGGTTCTGTTCCTAACTGACACGTGGAAGATGGCCAGGTTTTAATCTGAGGGAATTAAGCTGCTGTACTGCAGAAAAAGGGAATCAGGAAATTAATGGATATTCTGGTGAAATCAGTTACTTGGACAGAAGATAAAGGAATTTGAGACCTGTTTCCTTGTGTAGTACTTTAGTATGCCATGGGAAGGCACTGCTATCTGTTTAATCAAGCAAACAAATCTAAAAGAAGGTTAAAGTGTGGCTGCTTTTTATTTGCACAGAAAAGCAAGTGTCCTTGAGAGTTATTACAGAGAGTAAGTGTAACTCCGAAATATGCATAAATACTATGTACTGTTAACAAAAACACTGTCTAAATTTTAGGGTTTTCATTATTTTGATGGCAGCATTGTACAACTTTGTATAACTGCTCACACAAATAATACATTGATAATAATTATAATTAATCATTTAGGTTGATTTGCAACTTATAATACAATATGGATATTGACTGAGAGACAAATGTGAGAGTTGTCCAGTTTATTTTAAAATGGAAGAACATCTCAGTTCTCAGGTAATGACTGCTGCTGAGGAGTGTATATCTACCTTGATCATAGGCTGCAAGCCCTGGAGCAGAGGTCAGGATTCCTATAGGCGGGCAGAAACTTTCCCAGGATTCCTTGAATGGCGTGTCCCACCTGCCCACCTCCCCTGCTTCTGTGGACAGGTGGACACAGGTGAGATGCATGGACCATGCTGAGAGCTTGAAGAATGCTGAAACAATAAAACTTATCCCGTTGAATTAACAAGGTGGTGGAAACATTTGTTAGGGATTTTGGTCCATGCTGACTTGATAGCATCAGGCAGTTACGGCATATTTTTCAGCCACACATTCATGCTGTAAACCTAATGTTACACCTGATCTCAAAGGTACTCTGTTGGATTGAGGTCTGGGAACTGCTGGCCTTTGGAGTAAACTGAAGTCACCTGCATGAAGTGAAACCAGCTTGAGATGATGTCTGCTTTGTGACATAGTGCATTATTAAGTATCAATTTGAAAAAGGGTAGACTGTGGCTATAAAGGGTTGCACATGGTCAGCAACAATGCTTAGGTATGATGTGGCATTCAAATGATATTCACTTGGTATTAAGGGGCCTAATTTGTGTCAATAAAATATTACCCACACCATTACATCACCACCACCATCCCGCACCATTGACACAAAGCATGGATGGTTTCTTGCCAAAGCCAAATTCTCAGCAGAAAAAATTGTCAGCCCAGGCAATGTTTTTCCGTTCTTCAGTCATCCATTTTTGGTGCCCACTGTAGCCTCATCTTCCTGTTCTTAGCTGAGAGGAGTGGAACCCGGCATGGTTTCCTGCTGCTGTAGCCCATTTGCATCAAGGTTTGATGTGTTGTTCATTTAGAAATGCTCTTCCGCCCACAACTGTCATATAATTTTTTTTTAAAAGCTGTTATTTGAGCATTTGTGGCCTTTCTGTTAGCTTGAACAAATCTACCCATTCTCCTCTGACCTCTCTCCTTAACAAGATGTTTTCTGCTACAGAACAGTCACTCACTGAATGTTTTTTGTTTATGGCACCATTCTCTGTAAATTCTAGAGATTGCAGTGAATAAAACTCTCAGGGGGGCAGCTGTTTCTGAGATGCTGGAACCACCAGATCTGGTACTAAAAAACATACCATGGTCAAAGTCGCTTAGATCACATTACCCATTCTAATGTTTGGTCAAACCTAAAAACTGAAGCTCTTCACCATGTATGCATGCTTTATATAGCCACGTGATTAACTGTTTGGAGGGGCAGGCTGATTGTATTAACGAGCAGCTATATGTTATAAAGTGGACGGTGAGTGTATGTATTAGGAATATATGCCGTCCTTGGACTGGCCAGTGGGACAGGAGTCACGGTTATTGGCCAATAGCATGATCTCACTCTTTCTCCATGCATTCATCTTTCTATCAGTCTGATAAAAGTTTATTTTTGTCTCATTAGACTTGTTTCCAAAACTTGTCAAGTTCATCTTTGTATTTTTTATGTTTATTTTTTATCTTATGTTTTTCTGTTCTTGGGCTGATAAGAGATTTACATCTGGAAGTGCAGGCTCTGTAATTTGTGTCTTTCAGTCTTCTGCAGTGTTCTGTAGTACTTTCAACACTAATATATGGAAATAATTAGCAATTACTCAAAAAGACAATTTAGGATTTGACATATTAGGATTAGGCGTATTTGAAAGCTGTTATAATCATCATGTCATCATTTTCTAATGTCTTCCATGGAGGCCTGATCACTGGTGATTAAGTCCTCTACCAGTTAGTTTCTTCGTTAGGACATGTGGAATACGTAAACATGCTGCAACGGCTCTAATTGATTTTTTCTTTTCTTTCATCCTCACAATAGCTTTATTGTTTGTCATATTCAGTTCTCTGGTCCTTATCTGCAGTTTTCTTGTCTTGTATCTTTTAGCTTATCAAGTAGACTCTATATACAAACACTTCCAAATACAACACTACTTTAATACTACTACTTTATTTATCCCCTTGGGGGCAATTTCTGACAAGGAAAATCAGCAATGCATGATGGATAACAGCTGACACATAACAGACAGAGGGTCAAAGAACAAACATTAGGTGTTCATTAAAGAGTACATTCCATGCCAGTTCTTGTGTAATTCATTAATACAGTGGATGGAATAAGGAATGAATGCTTTTTTCCATCTGTTGGTGGAACATTTAGGGCAGCGTAGATGACGGCCACGAGGGAGGAGTTCAAACTGTGAATGGAGACCATGTGTATAATCACCCATGATGTTGTGAGCTTTGTTTATTATCTGTTGGTTGTAGAACGATGATAGAGGCGTGTGCCAATAATTTTTGAGAAGGTGTTAACAATGGATTGAGGAAATTTTTGTCTCTGAGAGGGATTGAAACCTTCATGTGAATTAGAATGAGAGGATACTCTCAATGAAAGCACTTCAAGGTTGTTTACTCTAAATTAATTCACGGAGGTATTTCCTAAAGCCGGATTACTGAGTTAGCTGGATGACTGTGTTGTGTAAAAACCAAAACAGCTTTTTACTTCAGTCTATGTTCCAGATTTGGGAGGTGTCCAGATTTTACTCCCAATTACCAGCAATTATCCAGCTAACTCAGTAGTCCTGCTTCATGAAACACTGTCCAGTTTTCTTGATGATAGCCTCAGTGTTCTCCTGAAATTTAAGTGTATTGTCAATGATGGTTCCACTGTGAATTAAAATGGGGTCCGTCCTTTTGGGCTACTTTATAAGATCAATTATCAGCTCTTTGTTTTTGTGATATTTAAATATAAAGGATATAACCTGACGCCCACAGCTTAATTGTATCATGTCTCACTGGAAAAGATATGATATCAGTATGCAAATGTATTGAATGAGTGTAGCATAATACAATAACGTATGCCTTACAAAAATAATGCAAAAATAAAGCAATTCTTGTCATTTCTTTTCTGTCATTTACAGGAAAGGGATCCTACATGTGAATCACAGAATTTGCCAGAAAAAGAGAACAGGTACCATTAACCGTGAAATAACAAAAAATGGAAAGTCCACTTTTGTGCTTAATTTTAAATGTAAATGTTATGTTATGATTTAAAAGGAAGTGTTTTACTTTTAAGTGCAAAAACCTGCAAATTGCAAATCTGGCCAGTTTATGATTACAAAGAAGAATAAAAAAACATTTCAATTCAGTTCAGAGTCATTTTTAGCAGTACACAGCTCTTGGGATCAGTAACCCTGAATAGGCTAACATAAATAAACACAAAAGGGAAAGCAAATCTCAAAAGGTTTAAACTGCTTTGTTAAAATGACCTCAGATGGGGGGTGGAAGATTGTGATACGGCAACTAACAGACAAGCCATGCTGATTCACTGGAATTCTGAGCGCGTAAACTGTAATGACCTCAAATTTATGAAAAAATTGATGTTTTAAAAATAAAATATAGATTTGAAAATTTGTCTTAGCTTTCGATGGCAAAGGGACATGTTGGACATTGGATTGTAATGTAATGCTGATTTTAGAAGTACTGAGAACAAGGATGGATTAATTCCAGTCGGTTTTATGATCCAGCTTGTATTTTAAATATCCATGTATAACAGAGCACAAATAAGAATGAATAGCCCAAAACACTGTAGTCATTGAGAATTAGAGCTGACGATTTCCTTTCAATCATATGCATTTAGTGCAGATAAATCCTGTCACTGTGTACAATGGGATATTAACAAGTGCTCCCCCTTCCTGTCCCCTCACGTCCCACCAGGAGTACATCAGAAGATTGGAACCAATGGCAGGTTGAGTTCAGAGGTCAGATCCAAGCTCTGCGTCACTGGTTGAAGGACATGGAGATGAGGCTGCCCATGGTGGAACCTGGGGTTAGTTGGTTACAGTTCTTAAACTTTGGTTCTCTTTTAATCCTGGAGAAATGTGGCAAAGGCACTTGGGCAAGGCTGTTGGGCAGCACAGCAGCAGTATGGAAAAAATGGTCTTGTGATCACTATGTTCAGGTTCAAACCCCAACTGAAGCGTACCGGGTGTATCCTTGAACAGAATGTCCCACCAGAATGGCTTGGTTAAAAATCTGCAATCAGCTGGAAGAGAAAATAATGAAGATCATGAAGAAGAAGTGAAAAAAGGAAAATAAGAACAATTGCAGCAACAACTAAAAAGCACTACACTACTACACTAGTTCAAAGTCCTTACACCAGTGTTGGATACTGATTTTTGCAAAAAATTCAGTAAAAAGAGTCTTTTTGGAAAACGTTATTCGCTGTAATGAAAAGGTAATACAGATCTGCACACAGATAAAAAAAATTTCTTTGAATTTATTCAATAATTTTTTTAAATGTCATTTTACAACTACTATACACTATCCAATATTTTAGGTTGTGTTTATTTTTAGCCGTATAAACAATACTTCATAATTCACACTTCAGGTTGCTGTCAAACAATTGTGCTCCTGTTTTTGAATATCTACGGCAGTGGTAACCAACCCTGTTCCCGGAGATCGACCATCCTGTCGATTTTCATATTAACCCTAATTTGGTGCACCTGACTCTACTAATTTGCTGCTCAATGCAGACCTGTAGCTGTTGAATGAGGTGTGCTTTGTCAGGGCTGGAAAATCTCCAGGAACACGGTTGGTTACCACTGATCTTCAGCATTTACTGTAATGTAATTTAACATTTTGAAGTGCATGATTTGCATAATGTTACTCTTATTATAAACTGTACTTTTATTGTATAATTTTGGTGGGATTTACTGAATAACCAAATCAACACAGCCTAGATTCTGGTGCATTCTGTATTGTTCATTTTTTTAAGACTTAACTGGTAACCTTGACTAGTAGAGTGGACAGCAAACGCTATGTGATCCTATAAATTCAGGTTGTCGACTCTACAAGTAATATATAGGTTATCTTAGGTGATAAACCTAATGAAACATAAAGCTGTGGAGGAGTGACACACAAACCTTGGTAACCTTGTTTAACTGTGAAAATTTTTGCTGGCATTCTTTAAAAGAAAAAGTTTAACGGGGCCTCGGAACAATGGAACAGTGGTTTCGGATCATCCTCTTTTATATAACCATGGTCCTTCACCTTAAGGCTCAACGGTAAACACCCTTATCCATTCCCTTTGGGACCAGGGCCACTTCCTTAGCAGCGATTAGTCCTGCTGTCTGAGCCCAGGAGACCTGGGGGACCATCAGGGGTCATGAAGAAGGGAGTGAGAAAGGGAAGGAGGGTAAGTGAAACAGAGAAAGAGAGAGATAGAAAGGGGGTGAGTGGAAGAGAGAGAGAGAGAGAGAGAGAGAGAGAGAGTAAGTCAGGGAGAGAGAAAGAGTGAGTGAGTGAGAGAGTGAAATAGTAAGTCAGGGGAAGGGAGAGAGAGAGAGAGAGAGAGAGAGAGACTCCACTGGAACAAGGGGCAGCCTCTTTTGTACTATGAGCAGGGGTGGCAGTGGAGGCCCTCAGCACACATGAGAGAGCATTCTGAAAGGAAATTAGATTGTGATTGGTGGATGAGAGAGAAGAGAAAAATGCACAATTGGACAGATGGATTGCTGTGATCTGACAGAAGAGGATTTTGTGCTACATATCACTTACACATTACTATGGCCTCTAATACTACTACTACTACTACTACTACTAATAATAATAATAATAATAATAATAATATTTTTTATTTTTTTGTAGTAATTGTAGTAGTTGAACTATTTTAGGTAAGGCTGGAAGGTTTATCCTGAGCTGTCAACCATTTTGTTAGCAGCATAAAAAAAGGCTGATTGAGACTTCCACTTTGTTCTGTGTCTTCGTTGCTGTGGATAGGATAACTAACCTAATCTCAGGCCACAGAGGAGACTCAGAGAGACTAGTATGGGCTCAGATCACCTACCAAAACAGTAAGTATTTATATGCACCAAAAGCTCACTTAAATAAATAGCTTTATCGCCTGCAGAGATAATTTGAAATCAGCCACTCGAAATGAATGCATATATTAGTACCTAATTCACCTCAAATACTTTTTGCATTACTTTGATTACTCTACATACAGACTTAATGTAACTGACATGATGACATACATGTAAATGAATCTGCATACATCAAATCCAGCTTTCAATAGTTTAATGTTTTGTATGAACTCTGTTACAGTCCAGCACATACAGTACCTCAATAATTGTTTTCTGTGAGATTATTTTAATATGTTTATATTACGTGGATTTGAACCTAAACACTGAACAGAAAATTAGCAAGGAAACATAATATCACTGCTATGTGTAGTATGAGGAGAAAATGACAAATTTGGTAATGATATTGGAAAGGTGTTTCTTAAAGCTTCCATTGAGCTTTCACTGTATAAATGTGTGGGTTGGTGGTGGGAGTGGCACTGTAACTATATGGTATGTTAGTTCCATAAACACACTGGCGGGGTTTGTTTCTCTCCCTCCATGAGTTTGTGTCTGTGAATGGAGGGCCCTTTTCAATCTCCTCTGCCATTATCCCTCTGTATTAGCCTGCGCGGCTTTGTCATGCTAATAGCGCGGCCTGCTCAACCGCTGCTTACAGCCAGGGGAGGGCTTGTTAGTTAGCTGTACGAATTCAGTGTGACGGCCCCTTGTGTGTTCACAATGGAAAGGCTCACACCTGGCCTTGTCAAAGCAGAATGTTTGTGCAATGTGTGTACCTGTTACATCTGACCCTCTCTGAAGCATGGGCAGTAATAACTTCAGCATCATGTATAATAATTACATTGAACTTTTGATATTTGTAGCTATCGTGTAAAAATGTATGATACCGCCAAGTTACGGCTTGGTGGGGCAGCATGCCCCGTACCTATACTGCACCAAGAGTTTGGCACTTTTCTTTTCTTCAGAAATAATCACAATGACCACAGATTCTCAGCCCTTACGAATGTTAACTTCTGTACCTGCTGACCTCATGTAAACAGACAGAATTCAAAAACAGCTTTGCCTGTCCACACAATAAAGCCCCAAACTTTTTTCTTTTTTTTAAACTCTTGAAACTATTTTGCATTTTTCCTTCTCCTTTTTCTCATTCTTCTTATTTTTCTTTTTCCTGCCGATTATATCATCACAAGTGCAGAATGGAAGCTAGCTTGCTTACTAACTAATAATAATTAATAAACATTTAAAATGTTGCTTTTACAGATGTATAATCTTTGTGGGGAAACTCATTTATATTTCATTTGAATGCATTATCTATAATTTCATGTAAACCCCACATACAGTAATATTGTTTCATAACTCTGATAGCTGAATGACTAACATTACAAAGTAGGTCAAAAAGTGAATTTGTAAACCGTTAGACTATCGGTAATCAAAGCATGGTGTAACCAGCTACATAGCCACACTTGTTTCAGGCATACAGCTGGCTTAGCTACACTGCTTCATTAAACAGTTGCATGGCTAGCTACTATGCTAACTTCATTTCAGTTCAGTTAACATAAAAATTAAAGTGGGGTTTCCTTTATGCTCTTTGCTAATGTTACTGAAGTGTACCTAGCTAGCTAGCACTGGCATATATGGCATCAATGATGGACTGGACGGCAAAGTCTTGACTAATAAGTACCTAACTATTCTTCAGATGTCAACAGTGCACTAGCTAGCAACCTTCTGTGCTGTTTACTTATAATTAAAACTAAAAATACAGAACAATAGCTAGCAAGCCAGTGGCATTAACTATTGGTAAAATTTAACTACAGTAAACCAGCTAGGTCCTAGCATTTTCCACTCGCCACCCTTAACGTTGAGATTAGCTACCTAACTAAACTAGGGAGCAATAGGGCTGTCGGATCGGAGGTTCTCCTCGCAAGGTCAGATCAGCGAGGCATAGACCTGTAATTTCATTACAAACTACCAGTAAATTTCTTCCATCAATAAGCCTACTCATTAAATTGTCCAGTCGGGACCACAAACCAGACATGCACAAATAATTTGAAAACTGAACATTCACTTCTGGCAACCCTATTTGCTACAAAGAGGCAGTGTAACTTCTCTACAAGCATTTAAAAGAAAAATTGGGTAATAATGGAGAATAACAATATTTATAACTTCATCATGACATCCACTCATCTAAGCTATGGCTGTTACTCGAATCCCAACTAACAGTTATAGCCTACAGGTCAACTTGTAGGCTCTGTATGTGTATGCATGTCTCTCTCCAGATTTATTTATCCTATGGTTCATACATTTATATGCATTAATATTATTATCAGTTACTCATAACCAACACAGAACATAAAGAAATGACATCTCAACAAAAATGTGTGTTCAACTTACAAAAAGCCAAGTTACTCATGCATGCATGCCATTAATTAAAACTTCCTAAATCAAGCTGTCGTTTAAAGTATTGATATCAAAAAGAGGCCAAGTTACAACAAACTGTCTTTGCTATCTTAGCTCATACAAATTAAACAAGCTCTATTCCAAAGAAATGCTGCCGGATGTTTCCTAAATAATTTCATGTAACTTGCCCGTGGTTTTTTCATCAAATGGGGGTTATGTATTAAAAGTGCTGTAATTTTTCCATGGTGAAACTAAGGTGTATAAAAATACTCTGAAATAAAAGCTGAAAACGTGCATTTTAACCACGTATGATTACAAATCTAAAATTGTGGAGTACTGAGCCAAATAAAAATAAAATAAAAACTTTGTCCCAAACATTATGGAGCTCACCATATATATATATATATATATATATAAATATACTGTAGTATACGGAGCTGATATATATTGTGGTGAAAGTCTATCCTGCTGGTTGGACTGAACACTTGGAACAAAAGAGGTGGGGAACCGTTGGCAATCAGAAACAGCCAACTAAATAGTGTACTTGTCCTCATAGACATTTCTGCTCCTCTGGGAACTCAGTCATTCTGTATCCTAAACAAACCGGAACGCACAGTCTGTTGAGCTGCTGAATGAACAGATCCTGCAATGAACTGATTTAGGAGGGCAAACATTGCACTCTTTTCTTCTGTCACTCAGTGGTGTGTATAGGAAGTCAGGAGATGCGGGTGGGGGTGGGATTTGTCGATGTCTCAGGGGAACTCCAAGGTTCCATGTTGGTACAGATCATGGTTTTTAGAATTGAGAGAGTACTGTTTTATTTTGATTCTTTCTTTATATTAGAATTACCACACCTATCAATTACACTTTTCATGCTGGCTTAATTCTTAACAGCTGCTGAAATTATTATTGTGTCCATCTGCATACAGGATAACATACTGAAGTTAACAAGTTTGACAAAGTTGTGCTCTGTTGTGTGCATATCACTGGACAACTGTGCCCTTTGCCTTGTCCTCTTGTCCAGCTTTACTCTCAAAACCTCAGTAAGTGTGCAGAACTGCCCACCTCATCTGTACAGCCATACAGTCCATTGTGACCTCACCAATCCTGTACATATGGCTATTGTGACCTCACTTCCTGTGAGCTTGAGAGCCGGCCATCATTCTTTCCTTTAAAATATTGTCTGCTCCTCTGGATGGATGGATCAGAGATGCATATTTTGTCCCTTGTTACACAGGGTTCATGGGAGCCCCTGCTCTTCATTCCCTGCACCAGGTCCACTACAGGAGCCCATGACCATGGCGATAACTGTCTATGGTGAGGAATGGACCTTTCAGTGGCACTCATCAAAGGGACCCTGTGTTTCTTTAAAAAAAAAATTCTGCGTTCCATTTGTCTCTTTTAGAGGGAGTGGGTACAGGCGGAGAAACCCTAATTACCATATACTGGAGTACCTATTGAGGTCTTATTTGATTTAGGGGCTGGGGGTAGTGGGCAGGGGGAGAGCTGGGGGGAAGGGAGGATAACATGCAAAGGATTAATCCACTTTGCTGTGCTTTCAAGTCCTCGGGCTCATGGGACTTTGATCAAATTTTTGTCATCCGCAATCCACTTACCACCCCACCCGCCTGTCTGTAACCCACCTGAATCCCACTCAACATGCAGGATCTGGATATGTGAAACCGGTCAGGCTCAGAAAAGGTTCAGCATTTACAATTTGTGCACAATGTATGCATGATCCATGGAGTATTGTTTTTTTGTTTTATTTTTTCAATTGTATTCATTTCAACCTGTGCATTCCTAATCAGCATGCTCTGTTTGGTCCCACACTCATTTTAAATCTTTTTACTTGACGTATTGGCATTATTTTACATCAAAATAAAAAAAATTAAAAAATCAAGCATCCACAATATTTCCACTTGCTTTAGTTTTTTTCCAATTTCACAGATTACATCCGTTCATAATATAAACCTATGGGACAAGGGTCAGAGCCACATTTGCTGCATTAGCAGGCCTCAGATTATACAGGAGCTGCTCAAGACTCCTTAAGAGTTTGCAGGCACCTTAAAATCAGGGAGGAATAGAGACCTTTCGGGTTGACTAGGAAATCGGTGTGCCCACACATGTGGTCCATTTAGGGTCCGGCGTAGTTAACATCCTCTTTTCCCCAAGTGCCAGCACCCATGTTGTGGGGGTCTCTTTGTGACCACCTCATTGTCACTTTGTCATAATGGAACTTTGTGTGGCAATGGAATGAGGGGAGAGGGGCAGAGGATGATCCAGATATTTCTGAATGGTGCCGAGCGCGGTGAAAAGTTTAGGGTATGTGTCATTTTTTTGTCTCCCCGGGTCCTGAAAGCTGCTGTTTGGCAGGATTCGGTCTGGTCTCTGCCAGGCCTAGAGGAAAATAGAAGGGAGTCCATTTGATCCCTGTTAAGACACTGGCAATCACAGGCGGGAGAAAGTAATTCCGATTTTGAATGATGCCCGGGGTCCCTGGCGAAGTGGCTGATTGCATTTAATTGACACCATTGATGTTGAATTCCTGTTGATGGGGTAACGGCAGTTAACTGAAACTGCCATGTGCAGGAGAAAGGACAGATATTATCAAGAAGAAAAGATGAGACACCTCTATGGGAAGGCAATACCCTCATGGAAAACCATGTGTGTACATTATTTATCTATTTTATTTTTATTTAACCAGATAGGTCTGCTGGGAATGCAACTCCTATTTGTATTAATGACCTGGGGAATCAAAGTTGGTAGGGAGTGCAAATGTTTCTGTAGCCAATCAGATGTACTGTAGGGGCATGATCAGGTGGTCAGACATTCAATAAAGAGACAGTTTTGCGTGAACTTGACCTGGACACAGGGGTTATCACTGTGCACATGGGATCCTTAACTATCACACTAAGCAGATAAGCAAATTAAAAATGACATTTTTTGGAACACAGCAGGTCCTGCTAATCAACATTATATCTTTTCATTCTGAGCAGTGGCCCTTATAGTCATTTCTATGAATGGCAGAACATGAAATGACAGACTTTTACAGCATCAACCAGAATTGTATCCTACCACTTTTGTTACCCTATCTACAGCACCAATAAAATACACTTCCTTTAGCAATAAACTGAGTTTACACTTCTGTTATTCTAAAATCCCAAAGACCCTCTGTTTCCTCTTTATGATTCTGTCCAATGAAATAATGCAGTGGTCGAGAAGAGGTGGTTCCCTCTGCCATTTTTTATAATGCAGCCCACACTATGTATGTTCAGTTCAGTGCTGTCTCATCTTATGTCTTTACAATTTTAGGGCTTAGATTCAACTGCTGCCTCGCATTCACAAATGTGTGTGCTATGACATGAAATAAAAAAGAATGATTTTTCAGCACCCTGTGCTGCAGAGTTTTCAAACATTGGGGTGTTCTAGCCTGACAGTGCAACTACAAGGGGTTAAATATCTTGACCTCAGGGGGTCATCCTATTGAATTTCTTTCCCCACAGGACTGCTAGTGTTCTCTTCACCTCTCTCTCTCTCTCTTTTTCTTTTTTTATATATTTCACCCTGCCAGTGCAGCTAAAGGAGGGCAAGTAATTTAAGTGCTTGCTTTCAGTCAAGTACCATCTGAGTCCACTCTTAACAGCATCTCTCTCTGATTCAGCCCTGCCTCACTAAGAGTGGCTGATTCATCATCATAAAACCTGACATAAAACACCCTTTCTTTTCTTCTCTCACCCAAATGCATAGCTCCCCTGTATTCTTTCGACCTGTCTGATGTAAAGATAAAGTTTGCCTGACCTCGGGAGTTGTGAGCTGGGCGGGTGTGTTGCAGCGCTCCACCCCTCCCTAAGGTCAGACCCGGGGTCAGATCCTAAGCACCAGGGCCTCTTTTGTTTGTTTCCTCTCCCATAGGATTTTTGTGCCCTCATTCCTTCACTGTCTCAGTCCATTCCCAGTTTCCAGCCAAAAAGCATCTCACGCACAGGCATATCTCTCCCACACCATTACCATACTGATATGGAGGATAGGAATAATTTCCTTTGGATAATTTAGTTTTCCAAACCAGGCAAAAACACATGCACGCACACACACGTACGCCCGTGCACACACAAGCATACACAATGAGTTGAGCTTCCACTGAAGGGTCAGATGTCAAGCAATCTGTGGTCAGCCAATCAGCGATTAGCAATGCAGCATTGGGGGGTAGTCCATGCAACTTAGTTCTGTTAGTTGAGTCTTGGTGCCTATCTCAGTTTGAAGGCAAGGTCAGTATTTCCTTGTCCTTTCCCTTCTGGCGCTTTCTTTTTGCCGGCTAATCCCATGTGCACCCCACCCTGGATTATAGGGCATGGTCAGGGCCTGAGAACAGGGTTGCCCAGATGTTATCTACCATCTGTGAGAATGCTTCCTGGGCACCTGTCCACTGGCATCCAGCAACCCACTGTTCTCTGTATAGGAGACTGCTTATCCTCCTCAAAGTGCCCGGGGCCTGTTTTGTCTTCTGGTCACCTGTCTGCCATTGGCCACAGTTCACTGATACCAGTACAAGGCACTGTTTTCTCTCCTATGCACTTGTCTATTGGCTGATGTCAGTGTACTGTTCTCAGAACAAATAACTGTTCAGCTTCTCTCTTGCTGGAAATAGTGCAATCCGACTCTATAATTGAATAGGCTTTAACATTCCTTCTTGTCTATGGGACAACAGGCGCACAGACCAGTGCTCTCTACTGGCAGCCAATAAGAAACCTGTAAGCCTGTATCATGGATAAGGTTTCAGGTAGAACTCCTTTATTATTCACAAGTAAAGAGGCAATGACAAGTGTTTACTTGCCGTAAGCATTGACCTAGATTCAGTCAGACTTTGTCCTTCACATTGCCTCATACTTTTAGTAAATGTAATTCACAAATATAGATTTCCAGATTATTTCGGTCACTAAATTATCATAGCTGAAATATGTTTGTGAAGGAAAAGGGAATGCTTCCATTAATTTCTTTGTAAACACCGTTTTTTTGGATTAGACGGATGTATGGACGGAATCGCATCTGAAATCACCGCTGGATGTTTAGCTAAGATCACAATGAAGTGCTTGCATTCTTAAAGGCCAATGAGGTCTTAGAAGAAGATTAGATTACGGGTTCAATGCAGTCAGAGAAACACCCATCGTCTGGAACATATAATTTGACAATGGACTGTCTGTTACTGCAGCTAGTATTGATTTTAATGCAACACAAAGGCTTCCAAATATAAAGCTTGAAAGCTTATTCTGACAGTGTGCCATGTAATCACATTCACTTGCCAAGTTCATTTTACATCTGTGGCAAATAAATTTTTTTATAGTTGGACACCAGATGTGATCACAGACATGACCACATCTTCCTGATTGAGAAAATGGATATTTTCCACACAGACAATTTCACTTACGGTCAGCTTGGCTACATAAATCATTTTTGAGAGTGTTATGAAGAATTAATTAATTATTCATGTTCTCTTTCTTAGAGGACATTAAGATTATTGACCTGTAATGTTAATGAGCTGTTTAAGTTGACAGGCCCCATAAGTCTCAATTTAAGTGTTAAAATTTTAGGTTTTGCCAGCAGTCAGTAAAAAACAGACTTGGAGAAATGAACTAGTCCATAACGATTTCCTTTTCTTCTTCTTGCATTGTCCTGCATTTTGTTTCCGTTGGTTGTCGTTGGAGCAACTGGAAGTGCGCTGAAAATGTAATCAGATGTGTTTTACCGTAATTAGTCTCTTTTGTCACCACTGGCATGGCTGGCGAGCTAGTCTTGAAAATAGAGGGGAGAGGGGTGAGAGGGAGGGGTCTCCTTTTGTGGACTACCCTGCTTGCTTCTGCGGCCACAACACAAGCGATGGGAGAGAGCAGGGGCTGGAGGCATCTGTCACTTAACATCTGAATGTGGGGGGACCCTGGGGCTCTTTATGAAGTCCTTTCCCCCCCTGCAAACAGCATGCCGTTTCTGAGCCGAATAAAAAAAAAAAACCTGGGGGAGGGGCCAGCAGAGTGGGTGGGTGGTGGAGCAGGGGGTGTGGATGGGGGTGGGAAGAGGGGGAGAGGACACTGCTGTCTAACAGACTGGTAGGAGTAACACAACAGAGCTCACATCAACAGGCAAGTGCCGGTGTTGAGATGGACCTAACCAAAGCAAACGGGGATGCCAAGGACCTGGAGACCTGTCTTTGTGGGATACGGAGAAAGTGAAAAGCGCAGCACTCTAAGGTCCACCTTGACGCCGTGCACGTCGACCGGGAGGAAATAATTCTGTCTCAGGAGTGAAACAAAAGCCAGCGAAAGGAGGTGTGGTCTGGGCTAGGACGAGTGAAAAGTTGAACATTGTTTTCTGGTGGCTGTGGGCAACGGGGAAGCATGGGTTATCGGCTTGCGTGGAGCCCGCTTCGGGGAAGGGGGAGGGAAAATGAAAAGGATGCTTGAACAAGGCAGGAATTTTTTCCCTGTGAATGGTAACGGACGACCTACCGGATTTTTCTGTTTGCCGCTTGTGCGCCGCTGCGAGGGTGAGTATGCGGCATGTATTCACAACTAAAAACCGCCAACTCCACAGTACGAAGCGGTTGAGGCAGAAATGAAGCAGAGAGGTGGGTAAGTCCCTTTGCAGATGCACAACAGCAAGTGTGGCAGTAACAGGTTTTGCTCATCATACAGACTTGCTTTACATTGGCTTAAGTTTTGTAATAAGTAGTGATAACGTTGAGATGAGTTTAAACAAAATTAATTCAGATAAAGTCCTCTTAAAAGTATTCATTTTTACTTTTATTTTATTTCCTTTTGGATCCTTTGTTTACTTGGGGAATTGGGGTGCTTTGGGTATTTCATCCCCTTTGTTTTTTTACTATTATGGTGTTGGGCTGAATGAATTAGCAGTAAAATTTCATTGTGTGTTCTTTGTCATAGTAGAACTGAAGTGAAGTTGCACTGAGCTCTGTAAAGTTAATAAATGTGTAAGGATGCCATATTAGAGAAAAAAAAAAGCTTGGATGAGAACATATTTCATATGGTATTACTTCATATGGTTACGCTGAATTTTATTTATTTCCTTTTGAAACTTACTATTGCTCAGCCAGTACTTCACAGAAAGGTACATTTGGCATCTTGTAATTATAGGTATTCTTGAAAACTTAATTCTCTGTTTCATTGAATTTCATTGAAGGCAATCCTTCCTATGATCACATCCAAACAAAGACCAGACTGTATGTATGCAGTTTAGAGATGTCAGTGTGCGTAATTCTGTTTCATGATCCTTTTTCTCATGAGGGCCACCTCATTTAGTTTTCTGGAAAGATAACTAGTACTTAATCTTAAAGTAATTAATTAGCATGTACATCCAATTGTATGTAAAAAAGCACATTTTTTGTGATGAGCCAATTCTTCTTTGAAACTGAAATCAAAGCCAAGGGAAAGTGGGTGTTCCAACCACACACAGTCAAATGTGCACTCACAGGACAGTCATGAACCAGTAATGTCCAATCACACACTTTCTCTTTTATCTTCTCACAGAAGAGCGGCAAAATAATTATAAATTATAAGTATTCCATGCATTTTTTACGTAATGTCTGTAGTCTTGAACAAACACACACACACACAAACAAAAGTTAAGACTTACACTAAGAAAGCAGCATCTGATTCTAACGAAGGAATGGCTTAAACAAAGTGTCCCTTGTGTAGTTCTGCATCCTGGTACTTATGGAATCAGGGAGCTGTGGGGGGTGAGTGATGAAAATCGGGGCTTCTGATGATGTCGGTGTCAGAGTGTGTTGACTCGGCCCTGTCAGGAGACCAGCGATTGTCCTGACACCTGCATTAGCATCACAATGACCACTACAGACAGAAATGAATGTCAATTCCAGACGTACTGTCCTGATCCTTTGCACCCGACTCTCACCCAACTAACCTGCCCCCCTCCCAATACTATTTGATGTTTGTGTCAACACTGACGCCGTGCTGCGTGCCATGCTTCAGTCAGGGGTGGAGGCAGGGTTCTTTTTGACACAATGGTTCTGATTGACACAATGTTTACTTACTTATTTCTTTTCTTCATCTACAATTGTGAATTCCAGTCCAGTGACAGTGGAATGGACATGTATACATTCTGTTTAATAGCCTTCATCATCACATGCTCACATCAGTCACAGGCCCAATCAATGGCCCACAGCCATGCTATAGGTGTACAGGTTCAAGACCACACATTCCTGAACATTCATGTACAGTACTTCTAAATCAATGCTCCTGACCTTTCATTTCCTGTAGTCCATCTGAATACTGCCAGCACATTGCATGTGCAATGAAGTGTACTCATCTGGAAAGGAGAGAAAATTTGGCATATTGTATAGCAGAGCGCTGCCCAACCCTGTTCCTGGTGATCTACCATCCTGTAGGTTTTCATTTCAACCGTAATTTGGCACATCTGACTCTCATAATTAGAAGGTCAACAAAATCTCTAGCTGTTGAACAAGGTGTGCTTTGTTTGGGTTGGAATGAAAACCTTCTGGACAGTAGATCTCCAGGAACAGGGTTGGCATCCCTGATATAGCAGATAAACTTTCTGGAACTCACTCAAATCTGGGCATTGAAGGGAAATAGTGGCCCAACGTATGAATCACAGTGGGAGAGTCTGGCTTGCAAGGTTATTGTCTTGAGTGGGTGAATAGAAAGATTAGCACCATCATGCTGATAATATTGCATGGAGAGAATTGTGGCTGCTGGAAGGCAGAGTGAAGCTTTCAAAGACCAACACTAACGTGAAGTCAAAGTGAATTTGCTAATCACCTTTTTTAGTGAATTATCGATTGGCATTATTTCTGCTCAGTTGTTTACTTGGTCTGCTCTGTTGTTTATGAGATGGCATGGAGTGACTTAGTGAACACTTTAAACATTTTTAAAATGTATTCAGGAGGAGGGGCTAGTGAGGGGGTGGGTTTCACTTATATAAAGTGACTGATGTGCTCCAGTCAGATGAATGAATCTTAGGCTAGGCAGTGTGTGCATTACCAGTGCAATGTTTTATATGTCATTATTTGTTAGACAATTTCTGTTCATTTCCTGATGTCAATCAATGCATTCCTGATGGCAAAATAGTAGCTCCCTGAAAAAGTGAATGCAGGAAAAAGTAGATCTCTGTGATTGTTAGAAGCATATTAGTGTACTAAAGCTTTTGACTACTCACCACAGACCTGCTTCTAGTATGACCTAGAATGACAAACTTGTATGCATCCTAGTGTGCGGAGGAAGTGTGCCCAGGATCAGAAAGATCGGTGGGTGGGAACTTTGGGATCACTTTCAAAATAAACTGAGGTTCTGTGCTGGCCCTTTCACTGCGGGGCATTGGTAAAGGCAGTCACTTTTGCATATGGATGAGATGTAGACTGCAGTATGGTTTATTCCTGCGGACAGTAACTGAATGCACAGATCTGAGAACAGTAACTAAATGGACAGGTTTGAAGACAGTTACAGGACCCACAGACCTGAGAACAATAAGTGAAAGGACAGGGTAGAGGACAGTGACAATAACCAGAGCTATTAACATTCTTCTGTGTAGCTTGAAGAGAGGTTAATGTTTCAACACCAATTTCCTTTTTTTTTGGATACTTCGTAGCAAGTTTGTGAAATGTATACAATTAAAATAAGAATCTCACTTGTCTCACTTGAATCTCACGTTCAGTTTAAATCTACCTGTGATTACACTCTAGTAAATTATCTAAGTTCTTTAATTCTGAGCCGGTGCTTTGTCACTTCTATGGAGTTTCACTTTGTTACATGAGTTATACAGCTACAGGCTAGGGTTTCATTTGAGATGGAGCTGGAGTTAGGGTGATAATGATGTAGATAGAAAGGGCCATTCAGACAGCTTGTGCAATTACCCTAGACATTTATGAATACATCATCACAATGCGCTGGACAAAGTGTGTTTTGTAGGAGGAAGGCAAAAACCAGAAAACTTAACTTAATATTAAATGATCCAAACAAATACAGAGATATTGTACTACTTCTTGCCAAGTTGAAAAAAAAATTTACAAATGGAATGTACTCAGCTCAAGTTAATGTCTCCACATTAGATGCAATTAAGCAGAGTTGTTTGATTCTTATTGAAACAGGCAAAGTTATTAGTCACACAAATAGAAAAACAGGTTCGAGAAAATTATTAGTTAATGTGTGTTTTAATCTGAAGAGCCTAAATATGCTGTAGCTTGCCATATATTCCATCAGCTTATGGGGTCCACAAATGGGGCTGTAGCGCCTGTGTTTCATGGATAGATTCATTAATTTATTGAATGATTTATGTCATGAATTTGTTAATTAATAAAATAAATTAATACGCAGAAAGTGCTAATACCTGGTTTATTAAATAGTGTAAAAACAATAGAAAGCAAATGGCAATGAGCCTGAGTTTCTGAAAAAAAAAAATCGGAATCATTCCCATGAACACCTGTTCTCCGTAATCTTAAGTAATTACACAATTAGCTAAAACAAAAACTAGAATGCATAGTGATCCCCAGGAACAAGTTCAGGAGCAAGTTAAGGAAGTCCTGTGCCAATGATAACAAAACGTCTGCCTCACAGGGCGAATGCTCAGAAGGAAATGAGGCAAACAACCCAGCACCTTCTGCTTCAGCGAACCAGAAAACCTCTCTACATCACTTTCTAAGTGAACCCCCCAATCTGCACGTTGCATGCTGACCCATGCTGACATCTGCGTCTGGGAGGTTTTGGGGGTGAGGGGCAGCGGAAGTAGCATCAGGGGATTGAAATTCATGTGATGTCTGCTCCTTTCTCCCACCAGGGTTTTCCTTAAATCGTTTAGGATGGACCCCTTTCCCTAGTTATAGGGAATGGCACTCTGAATCTTTTACAATTGTGACAGTTAAAAAATTACTATACAATTTCTATATAGCCGATGACAAAGAAACTACAATGAATGCTGATGGCTTTGTGAAGACTAAAGGTATACTATATAGCTTTTGTCAGCTTTTGTCAGATATACTCTATAGCTTTTGTCAGCTTAGTACAGACACCACTATTATGAAAACATCTTTTAACTGTATATTATTATACACAAAGACTGCAGTCAGCTTATACTACAACTACTACAGTACAAAAACAACAACAACAACTACTACTACTACTAATCAGAATAATAATCATCATCATCATTATCATTATTATTATAAACATTTCATCTCTGATTTTAACATGTTTATGTATTAGCCATACCCATAAATAGCTGCTTCGTTCATGCAGGTGATGAGTGTACATGCAAAAGCTCCTCAGCTTTCCGTTAAAGAGTTAAAAATAAACAAATGCAAAATATTATTAGAAAAGTTTGGTTATTGTTTAGTCATTGGTTCATTCACAGATAAAGTAAAACTAAAATCAGACTTAAAGTTTAATTCCCCCCCTTATAGTATTATCATCCTGGTGTTCTATTCAATCCAGCACTTGTCATGAATCATGGGAGGCATGGCATTGTGGGTAAAGTGCTGTGTATTTTTCTCAATGTGGCAACTGAGGCCTTTTATCCTGAGCCCTCCAAGCATGCACGGTCTCTTCGCCTCTCGGAAATGAAGCAGCAATTTTATGCCTGTCATATTTGATCAGGGGGTAAATGGTTTCCCAGCGCTGGTCCGCAGCCAGGCCTGGGCAGGAATGCTGGTCCTGGCTGCCAGGCGTAACAGTGGGGCATCCTGGAGGATCCTGACTCACAGACAGGCATGTCAGTGCGATTCTATACCAGGGAATGGCCGACGAGGACACCAGTCCAAGCCATCCAACAATGAGCATGACAAAGGCTTCCTACCCCAGTAGATCCCTGTTCCAACTCATCTTAAAATCAGAAACCAAATGGATTATTTATTACTCAGGTTTGGATTAAATTATTTTTGATTTACAAATAAAAGCTTTAAAAAGTAAACTTGTTTCATTTACAAACGAGGTCTGGCAAGTAAATCTTGGTGATTGGTGAACTCACTATAAGTGATTCTTAAAGAAAACAGCACTTGCATTTATATTAGGGCTGCTAAAGTTAATGTGTTAATTTAACTTCTGATTGAAAATTCTTAACACATCAATTTCATAATGCAATGAATTCACTTTCTCATAGTTTCCGTATTTCCACAGAACATGAATGATGTGATTTTAATAGCTAGCTTACCCTACTGTGAATTCTGATAATACTGAAGACCAATAATCAGCAACTAACACTGAACAGAAAGTTTAATTTTGTACATTTGTAATCTGGTTACAAACTTGATGTCTGAATAGCAAATGGCATATAGGTAGGCAAACTGTAAATCCTTGGAGTAGTCCTCATAGCCAAATCTGGTTGCCCAAGTATGTACTAGTATCTTGGAATATGTGTATAGCTATTCCATTTGTGCAAAAAAATATAACAAATTTACAGCTGTTGAACATTATACTTTACTAAAACACTTGTAAAGTTGTCATTTTGTATTTGCAATTATCTAATATAAGAAATGTGATGAGTTAGCTATGCACTTTGTCAATAAACATCACAAATTAATCTCTTTTTCTGCTCCACAAACATACTTTCACTGACACTTAGAGTAAACGGGAGGTCAAACTTGTAAAACTGTCAAGGCAGGCTGCTACACTTTTTTTTCTCATAAAAGCAGTTCAGCCAGTCATTGGAAAGGTAGGCGTATAGTAAGCAGGACAAGTTAGTTAGATAACATTATTAAAAACTACGATATTGGAGAACTAGCCATTTCATTAAACAAAATATTAGCTAGCAATAGTATCATTAACAACATCCACTGTATACCTAGCTTGCATTAGCTATTCCTATTAGTCCAGGCGAATGGCACATAGAAAAATATCAAAGTGGTGGTGAGGTATTTTTCAAAAGGCTAACCTCCAGTTTCCTGTCAAAATGCTACTCGATGTTTTGCAATCAGGATCAGTTCATAGCAAGAGAAATCTACGCGCTCACCCGTTTTAATTTGTTTGGTGCGTTGAAACCAGTGAAATATCGTCAATTGAAAAGAAATTGGTTCGCACTCAAAAAATGGCTACAAAGCTTCAAAAAATGTAATTATTTATTTTTTTATTTGTTTTTCTCAATGCAGAACCATGCAACGTTTCGGCATGTTGCCTTCTTCAGTGTTCAGGTCAGGATCAGGAAATACCACCTATTTATCTAATTAAGAGAGAACCAACTGAAGGTTGCCAAACGGACATGACTCGTAATCTCAGCCAGTTGATTTTGTAAAAAAAATTGTGTTCATCCAGGACCAAGAACATTTAGTCCTCCAGGCTTTGAGGCTATTGATTTGTACAACCCTGCAACAAAATTCTTTGGTTTAAGTAAACCAAACTGTGACATGGTAGAGGTCACTGATCTAGACCTTACATTTGCCAGTATTCTTTAAATAGGTACTAAACTCTAAAATAGGTACTAAACTATTTTTTTAAGTAAAGATGAAAAAGTAGCCAGTTCACAACCTGTGGGTATAATTTTTTGGATCATAGAAAACCGTATCTGCCATATACAGCATCTGCTATGTAAGTCAAAGAATTGGTATGACTGTCAACATTTGTCATCTGCAAAAGGCATGCTGGGTTTTTATTTGTAGGCCTTTTCTTTTTTAGGCAGCAAAAGCATCTTCTGCATGCATGACCCCAGGTCCCCTCGTCTTTGGCCCGACTCACTAGCCTCCTGGCTATAGAATTATGGGAAACCTCATCAGCCGGCCCAGTTGCCTAGGCCAGAAATCAAAGAAGGTGACCTCAGAGGAGGACTTCCTGCGAGAGTGCTACCAGCGCCGGAGCGAGCGCCCGCCCTCGGGCAGCCTCCAGGAAAAGAGCGACACAGTCGCGGTCACGCCAAGTCCGGACAAACCCAGGAGCCCTCCCCCCGTCTGCACCTCGGACAGAGCGTGGCAGGGCCCGCCCCCTGCCATCAAGACCCCGCCCAACGGGACCCTGCCGAGGAGGAGTGATGCTGAAATAGGGAAGAAGGTGGGCAGTACTCCCGTGTCAGGATGGGGTACGACAGGGGAAAAGGAGCAGCCCCCAAGCTTCCAGAGGCAGAACTCTGGAAGCCCCTGGTCCTGGAAGACGTTAGCCTCCAGGGAAGTGACGGAGGTGACAGAGGTGACGGAGACAATTGTGACTGAGATCGTGGAAGTGACGGAATATCCGCCAGGGGAGAAGGGAGGCGACCCCATCGTCACTCGGACCGTAAGGGTCCTCACCGGAGCTGCTGAAGAGCTTGCCGAGGTCAATACACGGTGCCTCCGGCTTTTAAACACACACCAGGCCTGCAAACATTCAGACAAGCAGCGACCAGCAGGGAGCGCTCTTTCTGTCCGCAGCTGCTATGTGTATTTGCATTCTCTGATAAATTAATGTAGTCTGTCATTTAACTGTATTTGCTGTCTTTTTCATAGCTGCAAAGTGATGGCCACTCAAGTTCGGACCAGGACTCCAGCTTGGACCGATGGAGCACTCTTCACAAGAAGGTTGGGGCCATTATATTCATATAATTTAGTTATGTTAATGGCATAACAAGGCTTAATAGTTAAGAAAATTGGTCTGAATGTTAAAATCAATATCAAATAGCAATTCGTTTTCTGAAGCTGAAATTGTTCCTACACAACTATGCCCTAAACCTCTCGACAGACTGCTAGTATTAGTAGACAGAGGGAGAGGTGATCGTTCCAATCAACGCATAATGACATTTTGAAGCTAACAAAAAGGTACAGAAATAGCTAAAATAGCCTGACAACTCAGGAAAAAATTATGAAGGCTATGATAAAAATGAGTCTTAGTTCATTATTACAGTATGTGAATGGAGACTGTATGATACCTAGTTTTCTTGTGGGAAGTTGAATTGGTTTCTATACTGTATATCAGAGAGTAGTGGAGATTCCTTTTGACACCTTTGAAAACTCTGTTTCCTCATCTTTGCTAAGGGTGCACGAAGTGCCTTAACTTTGAGAGAAGATATGGGAGATCCAGAGACCCTTCTCCAGAACTTGGAGTCTTTGTTGAATTGGGTTTCTGAGATGGAGGATCTTATGGCCAATCAGAAGCCTCCTTCATCAGAGGTCAAGGTGGTGAAGGCACAGCTACAGGAGCAAAAGGTACTGCTGAAGTTTCTATGGTCTTTCTTGTCTGTAATTCAAATTCCTATATGTTGTTTTTGTATTAGCTGTAGATGAAATAGACATATGTCTGATTTACAGCTGGAAGCAATTCTCTGGACAACAAAAATGTACAGAAATTGGGATTACCTGAGCATGTAATTTATTCAGAGAATCCCCAAATTTTGTCTATTTGCAATCTCATGCATTCAAGAGGCTCTATTCTTTCGTACACTTCCTGTACAAAAAAGATACTCACCTTTAGAGCTAAAATGATCCCTTTTGTGTGTGGGCAGGTGAGGTGAAACTTGCCCACAGTTCCACAATAGAAGCAAGAAACTTGAGAAAGGGGTTTAACCTGGCAGTGCAGTTCCAGGGAACTTTTAAACAAAATAGGCTTTGAAACCTTCCCTTTTCTCTTTGCCAGGAATAATTGTGTGCTCCCTGAATCTGGGCCATATGTGGGATATCTCCACATATTTTTATCTTCATTTCCAGGCTTCAGCTTAAATGCAGGTGCATATAAAATGCACAGGCACACATGCATACACACTCAGACACAGTCTCTACTTATTCACAGAGAATGTTTAATTTAGCAAAATCTCTTAGTTGCTTATATACCTTTCTTTTAGTATTATTCATCACACAAAATGTAGTTTGTCTGGAAGCAGGCAAAAGGTACACTGAAGCCAGCAAAAAGTATTTGATTTTCAAAACAATGTTGTGTCCTGTGGCTTCTATCCAAATCATGAATATTGTTTAACCATAAACAAACTGCGGCACTGTTCCAGAATGTTTCTGCCGTGCCATCTGTTATGCTAATGAGCGTACGTTCTTCAAATGGATGGAGGCGTTGCGATGTTGGCGAGGCTGAAACAAGGTGTGACCTTCCCACAGCTCCTGCAGCGCTTGCTGGGGGACCGAAGGCCGAGCGTGGAGTCCATGGTTCAGGAAGGGCCGCTGTTCGCAGAGGCGTTCCAGGGGACGGACAGGGAGCAGGCCGCACGCCAAATATCCCACCTGCGGCAGAGATGGGAGGCCTTGGTTCTGGATGCAGAAAGCAGGTCTCCATACCTGTCTTTCCATTTCAACACACTGTTTAAAGCACTTTCCAGTGCAGTGTCCACTTACCAGTCAAATGAAATACTACACATGCTACATGCAAAGCATCTTTTATAGTATCTACAAAGTTGGTTTTACATATGTTCAAAACATTTAAATTCCAGGTTTAACCACATAAGGAGTGGGCCACAGAAAATAAATTATTTTGCTAAGTGCGTTGATTAAATAATATTATTTCAATCTAGACTTCCATTCCAGTTTACATCCATGTGGATGGCAAATCACAGCACAACAGATTAATAGATAACATTTATTTCCACTCTAGAATGTGGGACCAAATGTTATCTGTTGTGAGTTGAATTAACACTGTTAGAGGTGAATTAACACTGTTAGAGGTGAATTAACACTGGACATTTTACTGTGTAGCCAGCTGCAATTCCGTAATCCCGCAGAAGGTTGCAGGCAGGTGGTGTCTCATGTGTCTGTGTTGTGGTTTTGGGGTGCAGGCATAGGGCTTTGGAGAAGATCCTTCCCAGAGCTCAGTGCTTCCAGGAGAGCACGGACGGCTTCCAGCAGTGGCTGATCTGTGTGGAGCAGGACCTGTTGGAGCTGAGGGGGGCAGAGAGGAACATGGTCCTTATCCAGGAGGCTGCCGCACGGGCCAAGGTATGGCACCACCCTGGGAAAGGCCTGAGACAAAATGACCTCTGGAGTTTTATCGGATCATTTTATGTATCCACGTAATGTGATGAAGATCATGGTTATAATTTATTCATAGTAATTGTAGTAGTAGAGTTGTTGCTACTTTAATTCTGCATTTTGTTGCTGTTGTTGTTGATGATGATGATGATGATGATAGTAATGACAATGATGATTACTGTTATTCTTAGTAGTAGTTGTTTAATACTACCAATTTGCATACTAAAAGTACTACAGTCTGTATTTCCCTATTGTATCTACTATGACATCTAACTTCATGTTCTAAGATTATGTATTTACTACTATTGCTTGTGAACGCGATGTATTTCTATCACCACTGTTCATTGCCTAAACCTGTATGTGGGCGCTTATATAACTTGCTCTGGGTAAAAGCATCTTCTAAATGACTAAATGTGAGTGTAATAGTAGTAGTAGCAGAAGTAATAACAATAATAGTAGTAGCAGTAAATGTAGTAGACGTGTAGTATTTGGATTTTATCATCACCATCTTGCTTTCATTAAGTATCTTTCTTCTTGTAACCATAGGCAGCAGTGGAAGAAATCCAAGCCAAAAGTGTGATCCTAGGGGAACTTCGACAGAACGGTTATGAACTCATGAAGGTCATATCAGGTGAGCTGAAATCACGCACTCATTACTGTACACACTCCACACTGCATTGCCAAACCTGAGCAATTAAGTGGTGAATAGCAGATAGCTCTGGGGCTCTGACCCTTCTGTGTGTCCCCAGAGGAGGAGTCCCAGCTGGTCAAGGAGAAGGCCGACAGCCTGGGCATCAGGTACTCCGTGCTCAGCCTTGGGAGCGCAGATGTCCTGCAGAGGCTGGAGCAGGCCCTGGAGGCCTCCAGCCGCTGCACCTCCTCCCAGGAGGACCTCCACCTGTGGCTGGGGAGGATTGAGAGGGAGCTGGTGGGATCCGGGAGCCAGACGTCGCCGGGGGATGCCGTGCTGTGCCGCACGGAGAGGCTGAGGGTGAGGCTTTGAGCCGTCTGCCAATTACACGCCTCATTGCATTACATCAAAGCCTGTACCTAATTAGAGAGTAACAAATGTTCTCCTCATTCAAAAAGGAAATATATTTCATTTTTAATGTTCGGTACATCAGTTTCAGAGTCTTTTTTATACAAGCACTCTTGGTCTCTTTGAAGTTTGAAGGGTTTTATTGCAATCTTTTCTGCTTGTAACTACAGGCAGTATGGCACTTAATGTGTTTGGAATGTACTTGAACAAGAGCAGTGGTCAGGAGTGAAACTGAATTGGGTGTTTGTCACAGTTGGAGCAGGCTGCTGAGAAAGAGGTGACCTGGTTTGGGACCACAGCACAGAGGCTGGAGCAACTAAAGGATGTCAGCTTGGATGCGGACCTCATTTCCACACAGCTGTATGACCAAAAGGTGAGAACGCTCATAAACACAGGGGAATGTAAGCACGTGCATACATGCATACACGCACACACACACACACACACACACACACACACACACACAATATCATAAAGAAGTGTTATATTTATGAATGGCCCCATTCAAGAATGCAGGAATAATAAGTAAATATCTTTAAAGAAACTGAATTTTAGGACCTTTTTCAAAGTAGTTGTAAGTTGTTACGAGTGTCATTTAAGATGTATTACTGTATGTAATTGGAATCTTTAATGAATTCAGAACCACTGACAGCATAGACACTTTCCCCTTCTGCACTCCTAGGGCTCTTTCCAATCGGTTATTTTAGCCGTCCTCGTCTCCTGGGTCCTTGTGTGACCCGGAAATCCATCGAGGTCCACCACCTTTAAGGACATTCCAATCCATTAAATGTTTCTTGTAGGCACGTGTAATACAATAAAATTAAAATGTGTAATAAGCCACACCCACGTTTGTAAATCATGACCAAGCTTTTGTTTTGAAATAGTTCATGAATCAAGACCATGGGTTTTCAATTTCATGATGTATCCATTCTCAGTCCATTACTGAGAAATGTTTTTTTTTTTTTGGCATTTGTAGCACCAATTTATTGACCAATTTATTCTGTATCATGTTTTGCAACTTTTTATCTCAATGACGTGGTTTATAGTTACCAAGTGTATGTAGGTAACCTGAACATATTCTGCAAGTACTGTTCAAATTGGTGCAAAAACAAAAAATGTTTGAGAAGAAAGTTTGCATAATATGCTAATTACCAAAAAATCCAATATGGTGGACTTTAAATAGAAACTAAAAGTCAGTAAGCATTTTCAAATAAACCAGGTAAATAGTTTAGTTGGACATAAAAACCCATGCTATGTCTTCAGTCATTATAAGAAATATTTTTTTCAAACTTTGTACATCAAACCAGACACTTATGTATGCAATGTGTGCATGTGAATGTTGTTTGCTTATTTTCTTTTTTAGATACTTGCAGTAGAGATTCTCCAGCACAGGTTTAATATTGAGAAAATGCTGAAGATCTCAGAAATCCTGCAAAGTTACAGTGAAGAAGAGGAAACAGGTGAACTGGAGGTATGTTGGATACATACACACTAAAAAGAAATAATGACAGGAAAAAACTGTACTCCCAAACTACTGAAACAAATTTACATTCAGCAAAGAAAAGTATTTTCATCAACTATGTGTGTGTTTTGTTGGACATAAAACAAGGTAAAATGTGACCAAATTAAGGTTTCTCAGGGTTCTCATCATACAGAATCACCCTCTTAAAATGCTTGAAAAAAGCATGCACAAACATGGTGTTCCCCTGTGTGTGTTTCCTTGTTCACTCCCCTCGTATCATAAAGGTTATGGCTGCACTGATTCCTTTTGTTGGTTACTCCTCCCCAGGTACACCTGGCCTCTCTGCAGGAACAATGCCAGTCTGTATCAGACAGGAACTCACACGTTGTGCTTCAGTTGGAGCATGCTCAATCACTTCTGTCCCAGTTCTCCGAGAGCCATGCAGAGGTGTCCCCATGGTTACAGGAGACCCAAGCCCAGATTAGCCAGCTGTCCCTCAACACCATCAGTTACGAGGCATTCAAAGAACAACAGGACCTCTTGCAGGTGCCTCTTACTGTTTTTCCCCACAATGATCTTATTTTATTGGACTAATTCTGCCCTTATAAACTGTTCAATGTCCTTCAATCCAAACATTTAGCAGCAATATTATTTTGGTCAAGTTTTTGATGGACAGAACACTGAAGGTTTTCTCTGTTTCTCTCACGTGGAAAAAAGGTCTTACCCAGTTAAGGTGCTGATTCATTTAGGGTTCCCCAAAAGTGCAAACTGCAAATATTTTGCTAAAAATTAAGGCAGATTTTGCACAGCATTTCCTGATTCTGAGATGCCATGGCACCTTA
Organism: Anguilla rostrata; assembly: GCF_018555375.3. NCBI lineage: Eukaryota > Metazoa > Chordata > Actinopteri > Anguilliformes > Anguillidae > Anguilla > Anguilla rostrata. The sequence continues at coordinate 51,148,407 of NC_057933.1, forward strand.
TAATAATGTTTCTTTGCTATAAAAAACAAAAAGCAAACATAAAACCCAGAGAAAGTTGGTTCAGTACTACTAAGCATTCATATATTTATAAAATGCTAATGTACTTGATGTGCTCTCCATACTTCTGAATAAACACCTGTGTTTGTTATTTTAACTCTTTTTTAAGGTAACTGTAAAAACATCTAGGCCCTACTAATGAGTGAAAGCATGCCACTTCCACGCCCAATGGTAGGCGCTGTCCATAATGGTGCATAGGGGTCTTGTTTTTCTCATCTCTACAGGATTAGAGGGTAGAATGTAATGATTTGGCATCTGCACTTCAAACTCCATCTCACTAGGTGGCAGTAATGCACTATTCAGTCAATTTATGGGCTGCCTATATCACTAAGGAAAACATGGTGCGCAGCAGTGCAGTGTCCTTTTAGTCCTGCACTAATGGGTTTTTGTTGTGCACACAGGGCTTGCGGGAGTCTGTTGCAGAACACAAGCCCCTGATCGCACGCCTCCGCTTGGTGAGCAGGCGTCTGTCAGAACTGAGCCCTGCCCAGGGGGAGGAGTTCTGTCGGAAGGCCGCCGAGGCTGAGGAACAGCACGGCAGCATCAGGGAGCGGGTTCGAGAGGCTGCCAGCATGTTGGAGGAGGCCCTGCCCCGTTATACTCAGGTAATGTACTCATATACACACATATACATGCATGCAGACACACATTTACAGACACATGCACACATGCATGCACATGAGCAAAATTAAAGCACAAAAGTACAGAAACATTTGTGCGCTTATGCCTTATGCATGCACACATATCCACACACACACGCATGCACAAATACATGCTTCCTGCGTGAACAAATACACAGACATGTACACATTGCAGCATGTGAGAAGTCCAGGAATGTTGTCTGGCCTGTGGTTCTACTGTGGTGCAGTCTGTGGTTCTGCTACAGTCCAGCCTGTCCAGCTATGTAACCGCCATCCTCCTTCTGCAGCTGAATGAGAGAATCACCCTGATGGGCGAGAGTCTGGACCGACTGCGCAGTCGCCTGCAGTCGCCCGTTCTTCTGCAGGGCCAGACCACGCGCATCCAGGAGCAGCTGCAGGACAACAGGCACACGCTGGCTGAGCTGTCCAAGCTGGAGCTGGGGCTGACCGCCGTGAGGGCTCAGGCGGCCGAGCTCCTCAGCAGCGCCCTCGCGGCCGGAAACAGCTCCATCGGAGCAGGTGGGGGCCGCTCGAGAGAACTCTGTTACTGTTACTGGTCACTGTCACTACTGTCACTGGTTATCCAGCATTTACATTACTTTTACATACATGGCTAACCATTACCAACAGCCATTATATGAACTTTTACAAATTTGGAGTGCTTATCTTAACTCTCTAGAAACATTCTTGGAACCCAATAATTGTTATTTTACTGATCGATGTGATGTGTCCCCTCCAGCTATCCAGGAGCGGGTGACTTCCTTAGGTCAGTCATGGGAGGAGGCACAAACCCAGGCTCAGGAGAGGGACAAGTGGCTCCTCAACCTCCTGGACCTTGCTGCGAAGTTCTGGAGCGATGTGAACGACCTCACCGCAGTGCTCAGTGACACCCAGCAGGCCGTCCTTGACCTGAACGGGAACGGGACCGAAGCCGAGACCATCCGGCAGAGCCTGGAGACCATGCAGGTACCAGGCTGCAGTGACCGCGTTCTCCCTGAGAACCTCCTCGCCAGCGTTACCGTGAAATTTCTCGTGACATCATTTTCTGTCTCCTCAGACCCTTAGAGAAGACATAGACAGCTTGCAGGGGGATCTGGACACGCTCGGAATTCTGGGATTGGACCTGATGTCGGCATGTGGGGACACTGACAAACCAGATGTCACCAAGAGCTTGGATGAGGTAAGTGTGTAAGGGAAATCAGAGACCTCAGTTCCAATAAACAACTGATGCAATGCAAATTTACCATATGGCTGTTGCTAATTCTGCAGCTTTACTGCATCTGGAACAACCTGAGCAAGCTGTGGACTGAGTGTTACAGCAAGCTGGAGTCCTCCCTGCAGATGGCGCTACGTTACCAAGATAGTATGCAGGTACAGTATGAGTTACTACTGCTGTGGAGATTCAAAGCTTTTGGATTGATACCAAATGTCTTACATAAGCCATTACAGCATTCTTCAATTGTAGTTCATCGGCAGAGTCCTGCACTCTGGATTGAGTGGTTTATCTTGTTTGATAAACCACTCAATATTCAAACAATGATTGTTTGAATATATTTGTTTCATAGCAAACATGAGACTGCGCAGCACATGACTAATAAAATTGGGTTTAGTCATTTATCAGTCATCAAAAGCAATAATTTCCTTATGTGAAATGCACAACGTGCATTTTATTTAAACACATACAGTAGCTGTTTTTTTCATGTTAATTAAATTACTTTTTAATGATTAAACAGAAAGACCTTGAATGAATGAATAAATGCATGATGAATGAGCAATTTTATTAGAAGGGGGAAATTGCAAAATGCTTGAATGGAAGGATAAATGGATTTCTAGGTAAATTAATTGATACATGATGGCATTTTTTCTGCTGCAGGGGCTGTTTGAGTGGCTGAAGTCTGCTGAGCTGAGATCCACTGAGGAGTTCCTGGTGGGGGCCGACTTGGATGCTGTCAAGCAGCAACTGTGTGACCTGAAGGTAACCCAACAGGGCAAAAGCTAGCTGCATGGTTTGCCGCTCCATTAGGTATGACTGGCTTCAAATACCACAGGAAATGACATCAAGGCTATATGGTTCCCTCATCAGGAGTTTAAGCGGGAGCTGTACCAGAGGAAGATTGAGATGGAGAGTCTCAACCATCGCTTCGTCTGCCGGCTGGCCCCGGGGTCGGAGCGGCAGGGCTCTGTCTCGCCGCTGTGTGACTTCCGCCAGCGCTGGGATGCCCTGGAGAGGGAGACAGTGAGCAGACAGGTACAGCCCTGCAGCCTCATTTTATAAGCTGCACCACAAAAGCCGTCTTTGTCAGGGGGTCTGGGAACATTCAGCTACAGTATGTGCCTGGTGCTTTGTTTTGTATCTGCATATTACATGCCTTGATACGACACCATTACATTACATTACATTTATCTGGCGGACGCTTTTATCCAAAGCGACGTACAATGAGTGCACCACCGGGACCTCTTTCCATACAATGCCACACTGTCAGCTAAACACTAGGGCTGCTAATCGCCAGTCATAATGGACACAAACACAGCGGGTTTCCTGTTCTCTGCACACCAATAACTCTCACAGAACTGATGAAGGATGTTAAACAGGCCCAAGACAGCTCAGACAGGGTTGCCAAGCTTCTTACTGTGCCTAAAGCCTGCTGACTCTGCCCTAGACCCGGAGAGCCAAAGCGGATTGCGCCAAGAGTTTTTGTTGACAATTCAAAACACGGTGTTTCATCTGGTGATTTAGCAGTAAAACGGAATGCGTTACGCACGTGGTTACTCAGTAACACTTATGACAGTCATTGAGTAACCAATAGGTTTGTCTTTGATTTTCCTGCACATGTAGCACATGCTTGTACCCACCAGCTATGACTGGTGGAACAAATATATGTATGTGTATGTATACCGGCATATGCCCACATACATTCAGTGAACATGGCCCTACGGCGAAACGAATAGTTCCAGTCACCGTTGCTCTGGATGGGGTACAGTGTAACAGTGGGCGTGATGTTATTTCAGCACCAGCTGGAATGCGCGCTGCTGGGCTTGGGTCAGTTCCAGAACACCCTAGATGAGCTGCAGACCTGGCTGTCCCACACCGCTGACCTCCTGCGTGGCCGCCGGCCAATCAGCATCGACCTGCAGACCTGTGAGATTGAGCTGGCCAAACACAAGGTGCGGTGTGAGTTTCCCCAGTGCGCGGGGAGAGGTGGCCGCATGCTGAGGGACAGGCCTCAGATTCTCCTCAGAATCCATTGGAATGTGTGTGCTGCTCTCGTCTATCAGGCGTAGTTTAATAATCTAGTGAGTACTAACCCCCAGGATACACCATGCTAACTATTTTTGGAAGTGTATAGTCCCCTGTAGTTACCTTAAGCATTCCCAACACAAATTTCCTTGATGTCTCCTGAACATTATTTAATCCTTCCTACTGAAATGAAAAAGACAGAACTTGATTGGAACAATAAAAGAAACATTCTTGTTTTAATCTAATCTTATTGCTAAATAAAAATCTAACCAGAATGTCCTCCAGCATTTATGAAGAGTTTCTTGTTAGGTGGGTAGGCCCTTTAATCTTTTGCGAGTGCCTTGTGCCTGAAGGCGACCGTGTGCCGTCCCCCCTCACAGGTCCTGAGGAACGACGTGATGTCCCACGTGCGGACGGTGGAGTCCCTGAATCAGGCAGGCCAGGAGCTGCTGGAGGTGGGGCCAGGGGACAGCCCCCATGGCCTGCAGACGCAGCTGGAGCAGCTGAACGAGCGCTGGGAGTTTGTGCGCTGCGAGACCGAGAGGAGGCAGCTGGAGCTGGAGAACAACGTGGGACAGGTGAGCTCGCAAACCTGTGCCCAGAACGCAGGCCGAGGGCAGCACAGCCTAGGCACAGGCATAATGGATCATAACAGACACAATGTCACTTTGCAAGTGGAATACTTTTAAAGTACCAATTACACGCAGCTATTTTTGTTTCATTAGTGTCATTATGCATGAAGACCGCTTCATTAATCCGATTTTGCCATTTTAACGTGACAATAAATTAAGGCATTGACTTTCAAAGGCCAATTAAGACTAATATTCAGTTGTCTAGTATCATATTTCAGATATATTTGTTTTATTGTAAGGTATTTTTGACATTATGACACTTGTCATAAAATACCAAAATTTAAGTCATAACACTTGGTATTAACATACCATTAAGTAAAAAATAGTGTCAAATAAAATAGTGTCAAACTGTCACTAACTCGTAATGTTCAACATAACCCATTATCGCCATCTAGTGTTCATTAACTTTGATTAGAGTTTGCTATCATAAAGAGTATTTGTTTGTGTACAGTAATCCATCAGTACAGTACAGGCTGTTGTTCTTATCGAAACTCCACGTGAAGGCTCTGATTGATTGACTGACAGATTGTTTGATTGATTGATTGATCGACCACAGGTCCAGGATCTGATGATGGAAATTCAAGACCTGCTTCAGTGGCTGGAGAACACTGACTTGAGGCTGTCTTCCTCTCAGCCAGTGTGGGGGCTGCCAGAGAAAACCAGTGAGAGGCTCAGCGCCCACCTGGTAACATCCTCACATTGCTTCCTTACTGTATCACGTCTTTTACAGTATGAATCCTGGGGCACGCAATTCAAAAATCACAGTTATACTATGATTTCAGAGTGGGGTATCATAAATCCCAAAGTGGTGGTTCCATACAACCTTGCTCTTCTATGCTTACTCCACCCATTTTACAGCAGTATTTTAAAATAGAACAATTTCCATATGGAGCCTTCCTCCAAGGGTATAATGGCAGTGCACAGTGAAGTCATGACTATCAGTTCCAGAGTCCACTGCTCTAAAATCATAGCTTCCTGCCCACCTTGGCCCCACCCCTGCCCCCCTCTCTGTCACATGCAACACCACGGCATCAGCTGAGCGTCTGCGAACCTCTGCTCTGTCCTTTTTCTGACCTCAGGAGCTGTGCAAGGAGATGGAGTCCAAGATGGACGTCTACTCCAGCGTAAGGAGTGCTATCTGCAGGCTGCTGGAGAATGGTGACGTGGCCAGGGGCTCCAGCACAGAGCACAGCCTGTCTATTCTCGAGCAGAAGTGGGAGACCGTTAATGGCAAAGCTCAGGAAAGGAAGGTCAGAGAATCGTGTTTTGCGCTTCTGAAGAAATTCCTTTGTTGACTTACAGTGCATACAATGCAATTCTCCTGCTAGGCCATCAAAACTTTAGGCCCACAAACTACATCACAGCACAATGTGTGCTTTCAATGTTTGGACACAATGAAAAAGTGATCATTTAAGGCAGGGATGGGCAATTACAGTCCTGGAGGCAAGTGTGTATGCAGGTTTTTGTTTCCACCAATTGCCCAGGGTAAATAAGCCAATTGGCTGTATACACCTCACAATGGTTCAGTCGTAGATTAGATCACAGTAAACCGTTTCATACAGGGAAACAATAATAGTCTTTGGCTGTGCAGTTATGCAATGTAATGTAATCTACTTATCAAGAATTGTAGCTAAATGGTCAGATTACATGTTAGGTCTGGATTACATGCTCACCTCTCATTTAAGGGGATCTAAGTGTGGATCAACCAAAGAGCTGTCAATTGGCCACAAAATCACCTCCAGTTTGTCCTTTCTCAGGCAAAGCTGACCGAGGGGTTAAGTCTCGCCAAGGAGTTCCACAGTTCCATCCAGGACCTGCTGGCCAGGATGTCCCAGTGTGAGGGGGCTATCGCAGCACTCCCTGTCCCCAGCTTCATACTGGACACAGTCTGCACTCAGCTGCTGGAACACAGGGTGTGTGCTGCTGGAAATAACTCTTTAGCTAATGGCTTTGAAGCCAGTTAACACTTCATTTACTTGAATACACAGTAAAAACATTCAATGATAAAGTAAATTCTTACTGTACCGTATATGGTGGGACTGTTCACAACCATTGATGGTAAGAGTTCTCTGCCTCAAAAACTGTCTGACACAGAGATCAAGGTGATATTGTCAATATTATCATTGCATTGTTCCACTCAATAAAATAATGGGCAGTTAACGAAACATTTGATACACTGCAGGCAAATTTGTGAAGTGCACATTTCGTAATAATACAATATTGCTTAATAATCCTATTTAGTCCATGTGAGTCAGAGAAGGCAGTTTTTTGTTGGTGTCAGCCTTTATTGTTGATTAGAAAAAGCTTCTAATCAGCACAAATCCCCCACCCCACAACCCCAACTTCCCACCCACCAGTATACTGTATTCCTTTTTGACTCATTTGATGCCTACTCATCTGACAAAATTATAATTTTACTGTGTAGTAAGCAACAGAAAAATCTGAATCCCACTGACTTAACTTGCTCCTGTTAAGCACATGCTACTTAAGTACAGAAGGTCACAACTGTCATGAGAACTCACAGTTATCAGGATTTGACTGCTTGTGCTGTTTCGCCAAACAAATGACCTGGGCACTGCTATAGGAGCAGACGTGCGACATGCGCGTGTTTGTCCTGATGTGTGTCTGTCATTCAGAGGCTGGTGAGTGAGGTGCACTCATACGGTGAGAAGAAGACCACGGTGGAGAGCGCCGCCTCACAACTGAAAGAGTTCAGCAGGAGGGAGGATTGCGATGTGGTCCGGAACCTCATCGTGACCGTCCAAGACCGCTATGACAAACTGCACCAGCACACCATGGAACGTGGGAAGGCCCTTGAGAATGTCAAAAAGCAAGCGAAACAGGTGCTGCTTGGCCGTGCTAGTTTTAGACATCTTTTTGCAAATAGCATTAAATGTTCCCTAGGCTACACTACCATAGTGGGTCTTCCATTCGTCAAGATAAAGGAATAGTTTTAGAACGAAAGCACTGTGCAAGAACACAGTAGAAATGTACACTGATGAAACAGTAATAAAAATGATGACTCTTGGCAGGGAGGAATTGTACATTATTGCTATTCCAAAAACTATTTATGCTTTTTTACCCTTCAATATAATAAATAATAGAATAGCAGTATTGCATTATCTGTTATCTTTTTTGATGAATTAGATTCATGAATTATGTTATTTTACTCTGCTTCCTCTATAATTGGGAGTGTGGGCTAGCTACATACTTAATGTGCTACAGTTTGGTAAACACATGAATAGAAAACCCTTGAGATGCACCATCTTGTTTTGAAGCGATCCTGACAAAATACACATAAAACACATTGATAGATCATGCTTGTACAAATGAACAGACAGAGCAACAAAAAAACTGGTCTCTACCAGCCTAATGTTGAATGACAGTTGAGCTGCTTTCTCTGAATGGTAAATGAGTTGTCCTTGATCCTTTCCAGTTCAGTGAATCCTGGAACATGCTGATTGACTGGATGGTGGAAGTTGAGCGGACCCTGGACACTCACAAAGAGATTGCAGTGTCCCATGAGGAAATCAAACTGCAGCTCACAGAACAGAAGGTATGGGTCCAGTTAGCTTCCAACTCACCCTTCTTCTGGAACAGTGCTAATAGTAAATGTAACATGAACCTCTCTTAATGTAAACTGTGAAAGAGCGTGGGGTGCTCTAGCCTGGTGAGCAGAGAGGCACTGAAGAAGTCTAAAGATGGGGGCTGCAGTCAGGTGACTTGTCATTCAGAAGCTTTATTTTCATTCAGGCCTGCACATGCTATGCGTGCTGAACATGAATAAGGAAGCTTGTGTAGGCTATGGATATGAGTGTGGATGTGAATGTGGCTAGAAAATAAACAGAAGCAATGCAGCAGCAGTAAGCATATTGCCACCTACACATTGCAGTATATAAAAGTAAGTGTGTGTGTGGGCTTGAGGGTTTTTTTAGTGATTGCATGAAACATTTGTATTTATGACTGATCCCTCAATAAAAAATGTTAATACAAATACAATGTAAACACCACACTAGCTTTATTCGCGTGGATGCACAGTAAGTGAATGAACGGAAAACAAAACTTAAAAATGCACAGGCTCATTAATCACTAAATCCTTAAAGGGACAGGGCACATTCTTACATAAACTGTATTCTTGTTGTCCACTGGATGACTGGAATCACTATACTTGTTGTGTTGTGTCCATTCCCAGGACTTCCTGAAACTTCTGCGGTCAAAGAGGCCCATGTACGAGGCCACTATGAAGACGGGACGGACGCTTCAGGAGAAATCACAAAGCCCCACGGACAGAAAACAGCTGGAAGACCTGGTGTCCGAGCTCCGGGACTCTTGGGACACCATCAGTGGGAAGTCTTTGGAGAGGTCAGGGCGGGTGTGAGGGTGATGATTGAGCAATGACAGGCTGCCCAAACAAAGATCATGGATTCTCAAAATCTAGCAGGTTTATTCACCACTTTCAGAATTTGAGAGATGATTAGATGGCATGAAGTAGAGGGTGAAAGATTGTTGAAACAAACTGTTGAAGAGCATGGATTGTGGGACAGCCTGCAAGACAAGGTCTTTAGTGCCCCGACCTTAGTGAATAAAATAAGAATGCAGCCTTTTAAGTAGGAATTACATAATAGTACATAACACTGCATTACAAATGTGGTTATCCATAACAATATATGCTTTCATCAAGGATACAAGCTGCGGTAGTACCCAAGAGAAGGAGAATAAATGTACTTAATTCCTCAGACATCTTGGTTTTGCTCATAACAATCTTTACTGTTTATCTCAGGCAACACAAACTGGAGGAGGCATTGTTGTATACAGGCAAATTCACAGATGCCCTTCAGGCTCTCATGGATTGGCTGTATAGAGCTGAACCACAGCTGACTGAAGACATACCTGTTGGAGGAGAGAAGGACTTGGTCACTAATCTAATGGACAAACACAAGGTTAGTATGAATTAGTTTGTTAGTATGAACAACTTTTACAGTGGGCTCATACAGGGCCCACTGAAGCCTTCTTCGATCCAATGTAATATAGAAAAGTTAACTAAAACTGAAGTAAATCAATGAAGTAGATCCAATCAATGCATATACAGTTTATGATATATTTGTTGAACTGTATGTGAGGCTGGAACCAGAAATGAGTAAGAATGAGTGAAAGCAACTAGAAATCCATAGGATGGGCATACCTACTGGTGTCAAAAGCCTGAGGCACGTCTTTTGGACTGCAGGTTTTCCAGAAAGAGCTGGGAAAGAGGGCAGGGTGCATTAAGACCCTGAAGAGATCAGTGCGGGACGTGACCAGAGGCAGCTCAGCTGACACCCGCTGGCTGCTGGAGCAGTTGGAGGAGCTGGAGAGCCACTGGGAGACCGTTTGTAGGCTGTCCGTCTCCAAGCAGGACAGGCTGGAGCAGGCACTCCGTCAGGTGAGCCTCTAGTCTGCTCCCTAGCTGCAAGCAGTGGTAAAGTCAGCAAAAAAGAATGTGAGAATCTGTTGTTCACTGTGGTGAATCCCACAGGCAGAAGAGTTTGACAGCGCTGTACACTCCTTTCTGGATCGCCTCTCTGATGTGGAGAGATCCCTGAAATACGGGACCATTCCAGAAGAGGAGGATGCCCTGCTAAATCTTCACAAGCAGTACCAGGTGACTAAATTTCTCATTATGATAATCATCATAATGATCATGACTATCATGAATAGTTCTTCACCATCATCATTACCATCACCATTCTCATCATAATAACTGTAACCACCATCATGACCTTCTCCCTATTTAGCACCATGACAATCACGACCATAATAATCTTCATCATTGAAGTGCCTCTCATTCCCTTGTCCTGTTCTTGCAGGAGTTGACGGACTCCTTGCGCAGTCAGGAGCTGGAGCTGGAGAGTATCCGTTCCCTGGGAGAGCAGATCCTGTCGTCCTGTCACCCCGACTCCCTTGTCACCATTAAGTCCTGGATAAGTGTCACCAGGACTCGCTTTGAGGAGGTGAGCGCTGTTCTGCTCCTGTGGTACCTCCTCAAACATATGCTGGATGCTGGCCTTCAGTTGAAATACGGCCCCTAGTCTGACTAACGCAAATTCCATTCTGGTTAGTTTCCAATGAAATGTTACTTATAACTTATAGTGTTCATCGACGTGAGAAAACCTGACTAATTTACTTGTTGGGAACATTTGTGAATCACTAACCGGGAATGTTCTGGGAACCAAAAATTGTTAGCTGTTAGAGTGGATCCTGGTGGTTGCCGGTCACTCACGACCCACACGTGAATATAGGACTGTGTCCTCACCTGGTTCCCCCCTCTGGTCTCAGGTGCAAACGTGGGCCCAGCAGCAGGGAGAACGGATCCAGACCAGCCTGTCTGCACTGGAAGCAGAGCGGGAGGAGGTTCAGAGGCTGCTGGACTGGATCTCCTCAGCAGAGGAGTCTTTAACCCTGAGGGAGCAGGAGCCTCTGCCAGAGAGCATGGACCAGGCTGAGGAGGCCATCAGCCAGCATGCGGTACAGCCTCAGCAATCCTTATCACAAAAGCAACCGTTTTTTATTGGCAGTAGCAGATTGACCAAGCCTTTATCCTCAGGGCCCAGGAGTTCAAAACTTTTTATCTCAATCAGATCCGATCAGATTTTGAAATCCCATGTTTTGTGATCCAGGATCAGGCAACTCAGCCAGATTTTGTCCCGGTATTTCAAAGCAATTCAGGATAGGATCACCCTGATCCAGATTCAGACTTTTCAGGATTACCAGATCCTGATTATCAGTGCTTTAATGCACTGGAACATTACTGAGAAAGATTACGATTTTCTAACCTTCAAATTATATATAATATTCGGGGGGCTTTCAAGGTGCAATTTGTAACTTTTTGAGTGTCAATTTTTATGGCCCTACAAATGTAAACAACCTTTTCTTTTTCTTTTTTTTACATCTAAAACTATCTTTTAGCTCTGACAGCTCTTGATACAAGGAATAGCAGTTTGCAAGTGCTAACATTTTTGTATTTGATTTAAAAGCCATAAAAGGTCTGTTGTAAACATTAAAGCAAAACAGGCTTGTATTTTGAAAAATGTAAAATGTATTATTTGGTTGAATGCACTGTTCTGAGAGGTAGGCTAGAGGCCACTGTAAATGTGACAGAAAAAGGTCAATAAAAATTTTGCAACCATTGAGCCTACAAACAATGTATTGTTTTAATTTACAAACTCTACCATCTTTTGTATATTGAAATGTATTTTGAAATGAATTGTATACTATATTTTGTTCTGGTAATCCACTCTAAATCCACCTTTCAACTGGGATCAAGGTAATCCTGATTTTTTGGATCAAAATGATCCCAATCCTATGTTAAAGTTTTGAACTAAACATTTTGAAGATTTGATCCAGATTAAAGCTAGGATTCTATTACCTGATCTGATCGGATTCCAAAGTGATCCCAATCCTGTTTTTTGGTTTTGAACTACCCATTTGCAGGATTTAATCCAATCCGATAGTCAAAATATGATCAGATCACTTTTGAACTCCTGGGCCCAGGATATTAAAGATCAGCTACTATGATGTGGACAGCCTTGGTATATTAAAATATTTCTTTAGTTTTAAGCATTTTTTTCCACAAAATTTCATTGTAAAATCTAACAGTGTGCCCTAACAGTCTGATATAGAAATAAATATACTAGCTATACATTTGTAATAAGGAGTAAACATATCATGATGAACAATAACTGTAAATTAATGAAAACATCTCTCCATTGCAGGTTTTCATGGATGAACTGAATCGGAAGTTTCCGGAAGTTGAAAATGTCACAAGGTCATGCAAACATAAGCTGACCCCCAAGCGGCAGGTTTCCCCTTGTCGCAAAACTCTGACAAGTAGGTGCAAAATACAAATTTATAAAGTGAAATAAATATGAGTCATTCAAACCCAATTACCATTTACTCCTTTCTAATCTAAATTCATGGCTTATTCTTAGAGCGGAAAAGTGCAGCAAAGCTGCAGCCCCCAACATCTCTCCCCCTGGATAATTTGGACCCCCAAACCCCTCAGATGTGTCAGCTGATCAGTCGCTGGCAGCAGCTGTGGCTTCAGGCTCAGGCCAGACAAGGCCGACTTGCGGAGCACCAGCAGAAACTGCGAGAGGTGACTAGACCACCCCCTCATGGTTCTTGTGCATTATGTTTTTATTTCGTAGAGCAGAAGGAACATATCCTGAAAACAGAACAGAAACGACATAGCAATGGTTATCCAGTCCAGAGACACCCTTGGGCTCACAATCCTACCAGTGCGTGCGTGTGTGTGTGTGTGTGTGCGTGTTTGTGAATATAACCATATAAACTGAACTATTCATACTGTACAAGATATGAAGCGATACATAAACCCTGAAATAGTAATACTGTATTATCAATAGAGTAATGGAGAGCTATTGTTAATAACTGGATTTCTAATTAGGGAAGCCTTAAAAACAACTAACAAAAATTATTTATTTATTTTTTTTATTATATTATCCAACCAGCTGGATGAGTTTTCCAACTTTGACTTCAATGTCTGGCGTAAGCGTTACATGCAGTGGATCAGCCACCTCAAGTCACGCATCCTGGACGTTTTCCGCAGTATCGACCGAGATCACGATGGCCGCATCACACAAAAGGAATTTATCGACAACGTTATGTCCTCCAGTAAGCTGCTCTAACACCACTAACACAATCTTCAATCATCCAGCAAGTTAAATGCATTAGACATATACAGTATAATGTGTCATTGAAGATCTAATGTTCAATAATATGAGCATACCTGATTTTCTTCAGAATTCCCCACCAATTCCTTGGAAATGACGGCTGTGGCGAATATCTTCGACATGAATGGGGATGGCTTCATTGACTACTATGAGTTTGTCAGCACTCTCCATCCTAGCAGAGACCCATACAGAAGAGCTTTAGATGCAGAGCAAATCAATGAAGAGGTAAAGGCATTATGTTTTTCTTTTCTTCAGGTTTTAATCCTCCACATCAAAAATATAAAAGGACAGAGCAATTATTACATGGGAACGAAAAGCAGTATCGCATGTTAAAGGGACAGGTTTTGCAATCAGAAAGTTTGCCTGTTTAGCAGCACAAGTTTGCTCCTCTGACTCATGTCTTTGTGAGCCTGGCATAAGCAAGTTGACTTCAGTGAGAAACAAGGCAGCAGCAACATCACAATGTAGGTTGCATAGAGCAGCATTGCAGTGTGATGATTGGCCTTTCCAAATTGGGAGCAAAAAGAGGAAAAATCTCAGGATATGGGTGTCTTTCAAGCAAGTAAATAATGTAATTTGTATGTATGTGAACTGCATTCTCAGGTGAGTAGACAGGTGTCCCAGTGCAGATGTCCACAGAGATTCCAGGTGGAGCAGATCAGTGCCAATCGCTACAAGGTAAGTGAACTACCTAGGACAGCTGTCAAGGCACTTACAGTATGTTGACTTTTTAAAGCAGAAGATCAAGGTAGGAGTGTGAAGTAACTAGGCTATGGTTGTGTTTGTTCTCAATGGGCTACTGGGTAGCATCTTGTGTGGAATAATGATTCACTGTTTTACCCTCAAAACTTACAGTAGTTGTTAATACTGTATGTTAGTATATAATACAATTATGTAAACGATTATGTATGTGACATAAAACAAGATGTACATGCCAAGAAATCAGGGTGCACAATGGCTGAACAACCAAATAAAGAAACAGAGTGCAAAAACCTTTTAAGTGTGTTGACTTGCCAAAATGTTTGAGTGTTTTGACCTGCCAAAAAAAAAAAAATCTGCTATGCAGATAACATAGTCATTCCAAAATGGTTGCTGAATTTACTCAGATCCTATTTTAATCATTATATTGATGGAAATCAGTGTTTTCTTTTTGATGGTGTTTGAAATTCTGGCCTTTGTCTCTGCACAGTTTGGTGACTCCCAGCAGCTCCGGATGGTGCGAATTCTGCGTAGCACTCTTATGGTCCGAGTCGGGGGAGGGTGGACGGCGCTGGACGAGTTCCTGGTCAAGAATGACCCCTGCAGAGGTACCAACGTCCTCCTGCTTCAATAAGCCGGGAATGGAATCCAAAATCGGGGGATGGAGTAATATATTTACGAATGAGCTAATGTAAAAGAAATTGAAAACGAACTTTTGTTTTACTGTTATGCATACTGTATCACAGCAAATCAACAGCTCAAAAAGATCGTCTGACTCATCCCAGCTTTACCAAAGAAACCATTTAAGGCGCATTCCAGACTTCCAGAATGTTCCACGCCCTTTAAAAGCATTAGTTTCTACATTTGCGAATACACAGTACAATAGGTACAATAGGTGCGCTGTACTGTCTTGTCAGATGTCTTGTTTTCTGTTCAAGTATGCCCACTCCCATCTCATAATCCCATAAGTGTTTGGGAGAAGTCTGAGAAAGACCTTAATTGGATGACAAGTATAACATGGCTATGCATCACATATGTTTGCCTGCTTGTTTAACTCCCGAGTAGTGAAGGGCCGGACCAACGTGAAGATGAAGGAGAAGTACTTATCCCCGGATTCGTTTGCTGCCCCTGCTCGCAGAGGAACGGCTCCGTCCAAAGGCCTCACGGTCAGCAGATCCAACTCCAGCCTAAGCCTCTACAGCAGTGCGTCAGCTCCAAGCAGTCCCTCAACCCGCAAGGTACGCCGTCCAAATAGCTGATCCTGGATCAGCTCATACATACCACTAATCCTGCCCCCCACTATAATGTGGAGACAAAAGAAGAGACCAGTCAAGGGTTAGGGGTCAGGGGTCAGAGGTCGGGGGTCAGCGGCGATAGGCAGTCTTTCCATTCACAAGCCACAATGAATCACTGTCACAAATTTGGTTTGTGCAAAAACCTGATAAAGGGTACTCATAATGTGTATAACTGAGGATTCACTTGCCTTTTTTGAAAAGAAATGATCACTTCCTCCCTGTTTGTCTGTTAGATGATGCCTGTTCATGAATAATGTGTTTTGATTGATTGCAGCCAGCTGGAGAACTTATGTTTGGTTAATAGAATATATATCAGACACTTGACCCACTGCACAGCAGCAGGTAAATCTGTGGTCCAGTCCATATGTAATATAGATGTGCTGAGGCTGACATAGTGCGGTGCTGTCGTCCTTGCAGTCTGTTCTAAGGAGGAGCCTGTCTGGTGACCGATGTGTCCGGCCCAGAAGCTCCATAGCTGCACTTGGAATGGAGCTACAGTTCTCCTCTGTAGCAGATAACGGGTCCCCATCACCACCAGGTCTGTTGTTATAATTTTTCTATCAATTAATAATTCTGCCAACATCATAAGTAAATGCTGACGCACTTCATAGTGTGTTAATCCATGCAGCTGCAGCTAAAGTACATCATACACATAACCCAAGTTCAGTCATGACACAATGTAACATTACACAAGATCCATGCAGTTTGAAATTCCAATTGCAGAACAGAAGGAGATGGTGTGACAACAAAACTCAATTTATAGCGAGAAATCCATCCAATTAGAGATTATATGCCAAATATGAATCAGGCGAGTCAACCGGAATGTAAATGAACACTAATAATAGGTATAAATTCAGGCATCAATCTCATGATGTGGAAATTATTCCTCCTGATGTCACATTTTCTTTAGATCTTTTCACACACAAAAATGCATATATTTATGCACTCTATTATACAGACTGCTTTTGTTCCTTGTTTATATAACTTACAGTATTACAGTGGTGTGTTGTTATGCATTATATTTCAATTGTATAAGAGGCTGAACTTTCCCCAATCCCTGTGAATCCATAGTGTACAGTTGCTGGCCAAACAAAGGTGTACATTTAAAAGCAGTTATAAAACTGCAAATCTTACAAAAAAGCTAATATATTACTGGCTTGGTGGCTCTCACATGGAAAGACATGTGTCAGAAAATGGCTTTCTGAGAAACATGTTTGCTCATTGGACAGTTTGTGATTATCTTTATAAATGTTATCAGGGGTGTAGCACAAAATTCCTGGCCCTGTGCTAATGCAGTCAATGTGGAACCCAAAAAAAAAAGTTTTCCCCCCAAAAAAGAAAACTTTTTCGCCCAGGGGCCTCATTTATAAAAATGTTCTTAGATTTATACTTGAACTTAGTTTTAAGATCATTTCCGACGGTGTGCTTACGTTCGATTCATAAAAGGTACTGAGCGTAAAAAACCTTGCTTACGCAGGTTCTAAGAAGCCCATTTGTAATGTACACACCTTTGATCCATAAATCTCAAATTAACTTAAAATTGATGGCACCTGAACGTGCCTTACAATCAGCAATTTCCCCTTATATAATGCTAGTACAAATGAGGGTTTAGTCAGGAATAGCCATGGACCAAAAGAGAAAAGCAAACTTTTTGGAAGACGAGATCATGGCAATGGTAGGGGAGATTGAAGACAGGCAAAATGTATTATTTGGTGGACTAAATAGTGGGTTGACAAAAAAAGCCAAACAGGTAGCTTGGTAGTGTGTTGCTGCTGCAATGAACAAATTGTTCATAAAGCTAATGCAAAGTTCACCGCAGGCTTGAATGCATATTCGTCCCAAACTGCAATACCCCTACTAGCCAGCAGGAAAATTACTTACGTCAAGTCTAGACTTTGCGTAGAGATAAGATAATTTCCACGTCAAAGTAAGGTTTTATAAATAACTACTTGTACGTGATTTTCTGCGTAAGTCATACTTAAGATCAAAATTGATCATAAGTCTGTTTTATAAATGAGGCCCCAGGCTTTTTCACCCCCCCCCCCCCTCCCCCAGCTTGGGGTGCTAGGTAGCCCATTCCGCTGTGCCCTCTGAATGTTATTATGCCCCTGAATGATATTTATATAGCACTGATCAAAGCAACCTGGCAGTGTGCTCAGTGCTTCACAGTATGTACATGAGACAATGCAGCAGGGAAAAGGCATTAGAAGTTTTAAAAGCAGGAAAAGATAACAATATGACATAATACCATGCGACGCCAAGTACACAACAATAAAACAACAGTAGAACAACAATGAAACACACAGTATAGATCATTAAAAATAATTATGAAAACACGGTTTCCACTGATAGAAATCCATGAAATTAGTCACTATTTCTTTACTTGTGCCCCTCAGAAGAAGCAGAGAGGCCGCCTACATGACCTTCATGCCTGGACCAGAGAAAGCAGCCATGCTGAGCTCAGACAAGCCCCCCGAGGCCCCATCCAGCACACCCAGGGCCTCACCCAAGGCCTCACGGAGCACCCTGTACAGCCTGATGAAAGACATTCAGCACACGACCGGAACCGATCCCTAACTGGAAAGATAGGGCAGCCGATTGAGACGCAGTTCTTCTGCTTGAAGCTGGTAGATCTCTCTGTAATGCTGAGGTGTGGCCTGGTCAACCTCTCTCTTATGCATTGAAAGTATCAAGGTTTCTTTCATGCCTTTATTTTCCTGTCAGCGTTCATCTCAAAGTGATTCTTTTTCCCGGATAAGGAAAATTATTCCTTTTGGAATCTATGGTAGACCTGAGTGAGCAGGAGCAGGTATATTGATGTTTGTAGCCTGGATACCACTGGCATGCTATGATTGATGTTAGCACAGTGCCCTGCGGTGCTTTGTTGCTCTCTGTTACCTCAGTGGCTTAGCGTTAAAGTTTGTGATGTTCTCTGGCATGCTTAAGGTAAACTCTTGCTGTCCCCTGTGAAACTTGGACTCCTATTCAGAGTTGATCTGTCGTGCTATGAGCAAGACAAATGCTAGTTTGCTGAACATTTTAACATGGCCCTTAAAAACATCATATTTATGTACCTTTCATGCAAAAGAACCTATTCTTTGAGCAACAGAATTGAACCAAATCATTTTAGAACATGTTGTCAGACAGAGTATTCTCAAGGTAAGAAATGAAATATCATTCAGTATTTGGTAATTTGCCTTTCAGCTATTAAAACTGTGTATTATGAGCGCTGCTATACTTGTGGGTACTCACTGGCATGTTTAAAAACTTGGCAACTGTATTTTGACTGAAAATAGCCCACTCTCCTAGTGACATTACTACTATTATGAAGAGATCTACGATCTTACTTGTTTACCACAGTTTGTAATAATCCTTTTCAAAGTAAGGGCCCTGGACCACAGGAACAACTTGAATTTTAATGTACTGTAATAACTCTTAGCAAGCTGCAATAATCACTATGCATCCAGTATTGCTACACTTGTAAAATACAATGCTTTCTAATTTAGCACACAGCCCTGAATCTAACCTAGTGTAAATGTATGGGAATGTAACTAATTACTATGTAAAGTCAACTGTAAAATAAATATTTTGCAATAAAATAGAATATGGGTGTCAAATTCAGTCTTTGATCAATTTCTCAATAAATACATATATGTCGAATGAACACTTTTTAACGTATATATATATATATGCATATATATATATGTGTGTGTGTGTGTGTCTGTGAATATACGTGTGTGTGTATATGTAAATGTCCTACTTTCATAGGTATAAATGGACTGCTCTGATATAGTTCATTTATTCAATAAAGTGATTCAATAAACATGCCCATAAAGAGTAGTCATTTGTCTTTATATATCAGACAGTTCCATGGTCACAGGCTTTCCAAAGTTGTTACAGTTATGGAATGTTTTTTGGCCAAGAAAAGGCTTTCCGAGGAAAAAGGTTTAAGTTAAGATGGGAAAAATTGTGGAAGATATTTTGGGAGAGAAAAGGTTAATCAAATATAAATACAAACTGTATGTGTATAAGCTGCTTGTGAGTCACTTGAACTGTGCTTTTTTCATTTATTTTTGTTTTTGACCACATACTCCTGCATGTCACAGCCATTGCAAAGCCAGCTGTCTATCAGAAACCATCTGTATCTAAACTATTCTTCATTGTGCAAAAAACTTTCTGGGGGAATCGAAAACATACACTAAAACTGAAATAATCTAAAAACCCTGGAAAGTCAACTATCCAAAAGATATATTTTAAGGAAATCGCTAAAATATTGAATATTAATATTACTTGCTGGTATGTTGTATCGCAATCACTTTACTGTAAGTGGAGAGGTTTATGTATTGTTTTCATTCTGAAGACAACATTTGGCAAAGCCATTAACATGACATTCCTGGAACTGCTGTTAGAAAGAAATGATGCAGGTATACTTGTACTGTTTTTCACAGGGTACTGCGTGTACTGTAACTTCACTGTAAGTATAAATAGGAGTGAGGCTGATATTTATAGCCTGCAATTGTGTGCAAAGCATGTGCAAAGACACAGGAAATTTATGATGAAAAACACAGGAGGGGTTATTCTTCCTGTCTTTTGCTTGTGTTCATGTCCCACCGAAATTATCGTCATGAGGGGCACAAAATATTTCAAGATTCTTTTTTTCTTATCCTGACTTCCTAAATGCAGATTATACAAATGCACCTATTGAGAATTCTGTGAACAATGCATTGCATTGATTGTAAGGGGGAGGGGGGGCAATAAACATGAGGAGTCTGAGGAAAATTTTGATGCCTACAGCAAAGCTGGTCACAGTGAGGTCGTGTGATTTTGCCATTGCTATTGCTAGGTCATGTGGCTACCCACACAGCTCTGATACCAATTATGTAATAAATATATTTTCCAATGTTTTTGAAAAGGCTTTCACCTTTTGGCACTAGTTTTTCACCTTTTGTAGTTCCCTAGTTTATGTTTTAGTGGTGGAATAGTGTTCATGTAATGTGGACCACTAACAATTCTGATAAATCTGTGTCTTCAGTAAACAGGTGTCTCAAGACAACAAACTCAAGACTCAACAAACGCTGCTATATAAATACTAGGTTGTTGGTAAACTATTATTTTATTTATCAAACAAATTTATGATTGGACAGTTATGATAACTGCTACCCCTGAATGTTATCACAGTATGTATGCTGTGGATGTACTGACAGGATGGCTACACAAACTTCTTAATGAGAGGCCTGCAACATAGTTAGCATAGACTGGCTCATGCACTGATCAAAGGACTTCACTCTCCATATTCTTCAGTTCAGTAAGAAAATCATAACAGATGCTTGACTCATTTGGAAAGTTTCCTGAACTTTCAATATGTGAGGTTTGCAGCCTAACTAAACCTAAGAAACCCACTGTGCTGAAAAAGACAGTTGGCAAATGAAAACAATGGACATTACAGTATCTAGCAATGTATTTGCATACCTAACACAACCTTTTATGTATTTTATTCCTTTATTGATACACTTCTGCAAATTCAGGACGTGTTCTTGTATTCAAGCCACCAGGATTTTAACGAAACCTCTTTCTCCCTACACTTCTTGTTATAATGGTAGCATATCTGAACTGAAAAGGGAAGCAGTGAAACAACGGAAAATGCTAAAATAAAACAGATTGTAGGAAGCCTGAGAGAATGTCAGTTAGATTTCAGAGTGGGTAATGGAATCTGGTGTTATGGATCACACCATAGAAAATTACAGCTTTTCCAAGGATTAGTTGGTACAGTTATTATGTTACATGTTAATTTTTAAGGAGTCTGCAGCTCACCACATAGCTTAAGTTGTTAAAGATTGCTGACCAGGATGGAGATATAAATTCCGCATATAACAGCACATTACAGGGTGTTCATGGCACCACGAGGATTGCAATACTTAATACCGGCTACTCAATCACTGTTTCATCTGTGGGTATTTGTTCAATATAGTCATGATGTGGCTGCAGAAATTTTATGAAGGATATATAAAGTGATGACTTGTTATAAAAGTAACTTCAGGCTGCATTATTTGACATACAAATAATGGAACCCTTGCAGTAAAGCAACAGTCTAGGTCTACATAACATGATAAAAGCTGTACATAGATTATGTTTGCTCATGTATTGCATTTATAGCCTTGTGTAGGATATCTGTTTATACACAACAGTTTCCTTGTACTCACACTACATAGTTTGTTAAGAGTAATCCTTGTATTTTTTCAGCCCCCCAACACAAAGATGATCAAGGATGGCATTTAGGAACACGAAGGGTAAAAACAGAGATATTCATATGTAGGAATTTGCTGTGTAAATTATACCCCTTGTGCTGTGGAGAATTCCTTCTTTTGGGGAATTAATATTACGTTTAATTACACAACAAATATTACTGATATGCTCAACACCGAAGGGCTCAGTGAAAGACACTATTCATTGAAAACCGCTTTGGTTATTTTATTTCGTTCATCCCACCCTGAATAGTTGTTTGGGTGCTGTACAATCTGTCATTGATGTTATGTAAGTGTTTTACATTGTGCAGTTCTTCATGTTCTTTTGCTTTATTAGACATGTGCTTTATATGACACTTTTAAATATTGCCTGCTGTCTCTTGGTGCCGTCTGCTTTACACAGCAAATTCTAAATGAATTCCCCCACTAGAGATAATAAAGTTAAATGCAACTGAAATCCATTTGTGATTATTTTTTGTTCAGGTAAAGAGTTTAAATAGCTCAATAAGAAATTGTTCACTATATAAAAAGACTTCAGGGATTATCCACAGAAATGCCTGTGGAAGCAGATTCCTGGTGAGAACCGGGCTCCGGGAGCACATAAATTAGCGTTAATCCTGTCTCCGGGTGGTTAACAGGTCACGCCCTCTGACTGGTGCAAATGCACAAACACTGGCCCTCAAGCAGTGTCCTCCAGTCCCCTCAAAACACAACATTAAGAACCAAACAAAGACAAATGAAAACAGGAAAAATCACATATTTTGTCATGGTTACTGAACATGAACCACATCAATACTGCATGTCAATTGGGTCAAATCAATGTCTGTACGATTTCAGCCTAACCCTGGCACTTATCTTAAATGGATATTAAACAAAAACCAGTTTGACATTCAACATCATGTTTGAAAATATTTCACTACAAAAGAGGGCATTGTTTACCAAGGGCTCATACTGTATTTAAGTATGATTCAACACATTGGTTTTATACCTTATGCTACACTTCAAGACCAGTCAATTCTACACTTTATGTTGACTGGTGGGAAGGGGCAGGGGGGACTAAATCAGATCATATGAAATCCAAACATATCACCTGTTAACCAAGCATTTGCAAATCAGGCAACAATTCCAGAGCCTCTGTCAGTGAAGGCAGTATTATGGTTTCCGAGGCTGTCTCATGGTTGGCCAGGGGGAGCACGCCCACTGAGCTGTGAACACATTGTATAAGCCATTCTTCCCCTCCGCTGCTCCACTGCACAAAGCTTTGGCTTCGGGAACGGACCTCCATTCCCCCACTCACTGCAGTGCTTTCTGACTGCACAGGAGTTATAAGGCAGTGGTGTCACTGGGAGAGGGAATTTTGAATACAGGTTGGTGAACGGTTGCACATTAGCAGTTTATGATTGTTGAATTTTCAATAAAATTGGAATTGGTGTTAAGTAATCAGGAGGTTACAAAAATGTGCCTTAAAATGTATCTGTCGAATGCATATGAAAATGTAGTTTGATGTTTATTGCCTAAACATAGCTGTATTTTTATACAACAAACACCAGGTTGTTCTCTGGTTTATATACAGTGCAGTGTGTAATTATTTAGACAGAGACACACTATTTGTTGTTTTGGCTCTGTATTCCAGCACATTAGATTTGAGTGATCCATTTTGCAATTGTGGCAATTTTTATATATAGTGCCCAATTTTAGGGGAGCAAAAGTAAGTGGACAATTGGCTGCTCTGCTGTTTCTTGCTTTATGTATTTGCATTATTACTTCATGCACAAGAAACCTGACAAACAGTCTAAAGTTGATTCTAGGAGTATATGCATTTGGAGTCTGTTGTTATTGTCTCTCAACATGAGAACCAAATAAGTGTCAATGTCAGTAAAGCAAGCCGTCGAGAAGCTGAAAAATCTGCATAAATCAGTCAGAGACATTTCCAAAAGGTTGGGTGCATCAAAGTCAACTGTAATGCATTTTTAGGAAGCAAGAAAGCACCAGTGAGCTCAGAAATAGTAAACAACCTGGAAGACCATGTAAGTCCACTGTAGTGCATGACCAAAGAATACTTTCAATTGTGAAGAAAAACCACTTTTTAACCATCAAACAGATCAAAATCATGCTCCAGAATGCAGACATAAATGTGTTAAAAATTCCCAAAAAGTTAGCTAAAAAGTGCATTTAAAAAACTGTAGAATTAAATGAAAATGAGCATTAACCTGCACCAAAGTGATCTAAAGAGAAAAGCGTGAGAAAAAATGGGTCAGCTTTTAATAGACATACATTTCCTTGGATTGTCTTTTGTTCAATCACTTCAAAACACACCTTGTTAGATCACAGGTTTCCCTGCAAATTTTTTGTTTTCCTAGTTTCAAGCTATGATTCCTGTTCTTGTATGGGCACTGTATCATTGAAGTGTATAATTCAGGCCAACGACAAAAACTTCAAAGGGCTGTTTTTTCACTCTTTTTTTAAAACAAAGATGACTTCAAAGGGCTGTTGTTTTGCTCTTTTTTTAAACAAAAATTGTATATGTCATTTTCATTAAATTCTTTGGTTTAAGTATATCTTTGATATTAATCAGTTACTATGTTTCCATTTGTGTAGAATTAGACTTTTAGAGAATATAAGTTTCCAGCATTGGATGGAGGTTTTGTAGTAGGTATGAAATAACAGAAAATGCTAAAATAACAGACTTAAATGCAAAGTAAAGAAAATTTTAGTTTGCTTTACTGTGTTATTTTATGTTATAAAAAGTTAATTTCTTCAAAAATAAAAGAATCACATCTTAGCTAGATGAAGAAACCGTGCATCCCCACGTGTCCCTGACACAACAAGAGGGCGTGGCTCATGTCACATGGTACTACTGTTCTAAACACAAGGCAATTTAGAAACTCCCGTCCCATCTTGTCTTAGTGACAGTTCTGCACAATAGTAAAGGTAGTTTTTATTGCTCCAAGATAAATTTGCTGTGATATTCTGTTGCAAACATGTGTACTGGACAAGTTTATTGGTCTGGAAAGGACTATTTTTAATGTAACGTTCTACAACACCAACTCAGCAAAAAGGATCATAACAATTTTAACATCCACTAAAACTTCTATTTGAACATATTAGACATAATAGCTTTTTATGCCAATGCCTTCTGGACACTCAAGGTCTTCATTTGGAAATGTTGTGAAGCCTTAAAATGTAGTTTTTGTGAAATTTCACTTAAGCCTATACAATGTTAGAATAAAAACATACGATTGAAGAAGGACACATGCATGTCCAATTTTCTGACAACCAGCTGTATGTTACATACATTTACAAACAGAAATATTTATACAGACAGACAAGGCTAATACAATTGTTTTAGAAAATCATGGTACAGAGTTTTTTTTTATATGTAACCCTTAAAACATTTTCCACAATTCACTAAAAATATTTTTTTAAGAATACTAATACTGTGAGAATCGCTGATTTGTTATTGAGTCTACATACAGATGCTAATGCTGCAGAGGGTTACTTTATTATTATTATTATTTTTCTTTACAGTTGGCTAATTTATGTAGTTGGCACGTTGAGTGGCCTTTGGTCAGCTGAAATCTGAGAGAGCAAAGTGGGAAGAAAGAAGGAGAAAAAGCAAGGTCAGCATTGTCATGAACCAGAAAAGATCAGCAAGTCTCATACTGAGAGAACAGTTACAAAATCAATTACAGCTGCAAATAAATCAAGCTAGTGAAATACAGGCTTTTTGAGGAATAATATTGCCTTGTGTGCTAGGTCTGCATTATAGGTACAAAGATCATATTGCAATATTTATATTTTTTTTAAATGCTGTTGTTTCATCATATTCTAAAGGTAAGATCTATAGCTGCAGGTGCAGAGTCTATTGTTCCATTTCTAGATCAATCAGAGGGGTCGCTGTTTACTAGTTTACTAGTGATGAAATATAGATCTGTGATGGCTGAGCAGTAGTAAACTCAGATGTTTCACTTATTGACTGCTTGGGTGAACTGATAGGACTTACAGAACTTTGGAGAGTGCACAAGAGAGCAAGAGAAAGTTTGTGCTGAAAAGAAAGTCATACTTGATGTTTAAAAAATCCTGCAGTAACAATATTGCAATGCATCATTCTGCTCTATTGTGTGCCTTTGTGCTATGCAATGTTATGTCTGTTCAGTTAATGCTATCTTGAATAGATACACTGAACTAAAAAATAAATGTCCAAACAATTATGGCTTGAGGTCACTGACATTAGCATTAGCATCTAATTTCAGGAGGAAAGAGTATTTGAACTTCAAGGCTTGGGGGAGTGAAAGTAAAGAACTCCGCAGTGCTAAGGGAAGGAAAACATGTACATCACTGTTAAAAGTTTCAACCTCTGTTTGTGATTTACAGCAACTCACACCATTGTTTAGGGAATTACCGAAACATTATAAATGGCATAAATGTAAGTTAACTGTCCCTGCATACTTAATAAATGATCAGGGGTGGATGGTTGCACTGATTGGTGAGATGTGGAAGGTGGGTCAGACAAGGACCGGCTTATATATAAGCCGACAAATTTACTTATTAACTCTTTGAGCCCTTCAAAATCCTCAGTGTTTTTTTTTTTTTTTTTCCGGTTAAACAGGTTTATGTAATAGATAACCCCTCATGCAGCCCCTCATTTTGTTCACAAGACTTACCTCTATTAAGGAATTTCAAGTTTAGGATTAGTTGATAGTCCCTATTATATGAATATAAAAAAACATTTTTGCTCACTTTGAAATATATGTTCACTCGAGTATATCTCTAAAACCAAACGTGTCAGTTCAGGTACATCATCTTACATTACAAAAACAGGTATGGAGTAACAACATCATCGAGCCATGTCAATAGGACATACCATTGCTTTATAATGTATAAAAATATCATCAGAGTTCCTGGAAAGAATATGTTTAGATAGCTGAAATGGTAAAATAAAACAGTTGAATATATAGTTTATTTTTATGACACTGCATCCAATTCAAACAAAAACTAAAACAATAATAAATAATAAAATAAAAATAAACATTATATATGTTTCTGAAGT
This sequence comes from Anguilla rostrata, assembly GCF_018555375.3. Taxonomy (NCBI): domain Eukaryota; kingdom Metazoa; phylum Chordata; class Actinopteri; order Anguilliformes; family Anguillidae; genus Anguilla; species Anguilla rostrata. Next base: position 51,174,987 of record NC_057933.1, read on the forward strand.
GTTACACTCCAGTGAAGTATGTTCTCTGTGCTCCATAGGTGTTTACTACTGCTGGTATTACTTCTGGTGATGAAACAGCTCAACTTTAACAAAATGCAGGCGTGGTTTTCAAACACAACTCAGACAATTCTCCATATTTGAGAGTCGCAAGCCTCCACTGCAGAACAAAAAATGAAAACAATTAAAGGTGTGCTTTATGATGCCAATTGGCATCACCTGGGTTCAATAAGTTGTCTTATGTTGTTGGAAGCAGGGCTAAGCACTTTGATATTTTCAAATTTTCATTACCAAAAGATTCATGGTTTTAGCCTCTTTGAAACGAGACCGTACATGAATATGTTAAGAGCTAATCCAGCTCAGCAATTGAATACCTCTACAAAAATGGAACTTTACTTCTGCTTCTAAACACAGAGTGGATTTTGTTATACAAATAATTGTTTAATTAGGCCAGTAGTAAATCCAGCCATCTCCACCAAGTAACAAAACTAAATAGCACTGCACTGGTTTTCGCTTGAAACTGGAACTGCTCCTAAAAATTTAAATCCCAACTGCCTCAACAACCATTATCTATATAGACAGTAATACTTTCAATGAATGATTTCAGTTAAACGTCAGGCTTCTGTGGCCATGATAAATTTCTTACCCCCAATGGCTCTGGTGTGCTGTGTGTCTTCAGAAAGTAAAGAAGAATTTTAAAAAGAAGAGAAAACTCCAGGACACCCCAAGTTTTAAAATAGAGATGCGACCTGAAGTGTGATCTGTAATTGTAAATGTTTCCATTGATGTTTGTGGAGGGGAGAACAAGGATAGTAAAATATAATACCACATCTGTTTATACTTGTGTTAAACACATCCTCATTTCACCACTTCTGCCAATACTCACAGCCAATCATTTCACAGTGTCTGCTCTGGGCAACTAAATAATGTATTAAAGCAGAAGAAGAAGAAGAAGAAGAACTCAGCATGACTCAGTTAAACTTTTATTCGGGAGACCCAGTTAAAATGCTGTTCACAAAATCTAACTAAATCTATAAGTAATCTCTATACTTGACAGTGAGAGACATTTTTAAGGAAACCACACATATTCAATACAAATATCTCACTTAAGTGCTGATAGTATGAAGAATAACCTGTTTCATTCAGGCAATTCTCTTTTCAGCTTTAAACAGTACCTGTTTTAGTGGGCATAGCTTCATAACGGGTGATTCACCTTCAATAGACAGGCAAGACTGGTTTTGTGGGCGGTCTCAAGGTCGGCAATGCCGGGGATTGAGAAAGAGAAGGAAGCAGAGCTATTTGCTGTTGCTCAGAGCAAGAGCACATGGTTACGTTCTGTGCATCTGAAAAGCTGATTGGAGGAACAGAGAGGAGGGTGGGAGCTCCTGTCTGCCCATCCAGTCGGGTGCAGGGATTATTAAAGCGGCACAACGAGTAGAGGGGGAGGTCAGGCAGCATGCTGATGCAAGAATGAAGGGGTACTTTGACAATGGAAGGAGATGTATCTCTGAAACAGAGGAAGAAGCAAGTCGTTCTTGACTACAGCACATGGTAGGACCCAGACACAAGTGTGACGCTGGAACAGATGGCTCTCTCTCTCTCTGTCTCACTCTCTCGCTCCCTCTCTCTATCTCTCTCTGTCTATCTCTCTCTCTCACACACTGTCTCTGTTGTGTGTATCTGTGTGTGAGTAAAGTACAATGAGAGCTTTTTAATTTTTCACTTGGATTATGTATTTCCTTTTCTACTTAATGTAATTAATAGATTAGCATCTACTTTGCCTTCTGGACTGAGGTGCTTGTGTCCTTCCTGGACTGGTGTATCCAGGAAGTACACATGGTGTGTACACATAATGTACTGTAGAAGCAAAAGATGGCCAGGGAAGTCAGTTTTGCCACGGAGCTAAGCTGTAAATTGCTGGAGTGATTTAGTCCATCAGAAAGTTTCCATTTGGAAAATTGAGATTATCTCTCACATTCTTTCTGAATGTTACCTAAAGGCTAAAAAATTAAGGACTCACCGGTTGTCCGTGGGCTACTTTTTTAAATCCCCAAACTAAAATGAATGAAAAGAGAAATACTGAATTAAAAAATCTTATGGAGGACATTTATGTGTAAAAATGTAAAAAGATATAATGCAGAGAACAAGTTTGGTTGGATGTAGAGCATTACATTTTAAAAGAATCAATGGTTTTGACTTGCTATTCACCTAAACACTCCCCATTTTATGTTGACATAATACAAAAATGTCCTAAGGGCCAAACCCAATGTACATATGATGCATATGTATAGTTGGCTTCTTTTTAAAAAAGGAAAACAGCAGTTCTTGAGAAAGAATTCACCTCTGCAAAGTGAATAAACTTTAAAAAGTACGGTACCAAGGAAAAAGGCCAAGTTGCTCTGTCACCAATTGAAAAATTGATCCCTGTCCAAACAGCACTACTTTTCCAGTTGTTTGACTAAAAAAGTTATTTGTATATGTTTCATACATTTAGCTAAATGTTTTATACATTTATTTCTACATTTAGCTAAACATTTTGTACATTTAGTAGAAGTTTCATGCATTTTGTTAAATGTTCATATGTATATTTTGCTAAATGTTAAAAACCACTAAATAATAAAACATTTAGCTTATATATAATTCTGGGATAGTCCATTTATACTTATCATTATGTAGGAAATGTTGGAAAAAAGGTCATTTTTGTAAAAATGTGAGAAATTGATATTGTGGTTAAATGTGGGACAAATGTATAATAAAATAATTGTTTATGTCACATTTGGCACCCCATAACTTTATATGGTAAACATATTGTGCTTTATTTAATATTAACTAATGCACAAAGTTATGCAACGCTAATAAGAACATATATATTGAAAATTGCCTTGATGCTTTTGTTTCAGATTGGCCAGTCTTATCACTGGGGCCTTGAGCTGTGTGAGAAACTTCTCTACCACTACACTACATCATGTCCTTTTTCACCCACGTGCTGGCCTGCCTGTTTGGCATGGGCTCCTGGGTGGCCATCAACGGGATGTGGGTGGAGCTGCCCCTCATCGTCTCAGAACTCCCCGAGGGCTGGTACCTGCCCTCCTACCTGACAGTCCTCATCCAGATAGCCAACATCGGGCCACTCTTGGTCACCCTGATGCACCACTTCCGTCCGGGCGTGCTCAACGAGAATGCCGTGATCTACGTCATTGTAGCCGTGGGCATGCTGGCCAGCTTCCTCTTGGCCTTCTTCTGGCGTGACACGGTGGAGGTTGGGGGCATCCCCCGCAGCGTGCCTCTCCTGGTCCTCACTCTTTTCCTGTCCACGGTGGACTGCACCTCCTCCGTCACCTTCCTGCCTTTCATGATGAGGCTCAAGCCCCAGTACCTCACCTCCTACTTCATCGGGGAGGGCCTGAGCGGACTGGTGCCTGCCCTCACCGCTCTGATCCAAGGCGTGGGCGTCGTCCACTGCAGGAACCTCACTTGGACGCTCAACGACACGTCGGCCAACTCCACGGGTGCCGGTGCCGCCTCCGACGGGCTACAGGCCATATACCAGCCTGCCAACTTCTCCGCCCAAGTCTTCTTCATCTTCCTCAGCGTGATGATGGTGGTGTGCTTGGTGGCCTTCCTGCTGCTTAACCACCACCCCGCCGTCAGCCGGGACCGACAGAAGAACAACCGGTACCTCAACGGTGGGATCGGGGCGGGGGAAAAGGGGGACCTCGCCTTCAGCCTGAACCACCAGGCCGAGCAGAAGCCCATGATCAGCCTGCTGGATCCCCCTCCGAGGGCGCCCCGCAGCTCCTTTGGGAGAGGGACCTACACCGCTCCCGAGCTGCTGTTCATCTTTGTGGTGCTGGCCTGGGTCAATGCCCTGACCAATGCTGTGATGCCTTCGGTGCAGTCCTACTCGTGCCTGCCCTATGGAAATAGGACCTACCACTTGGCTGCCACCATGGCTGCAGTGGCCAATCCTGTGGCTTGTTTCATCGCCATGTTTGTGCCTATAAGGTATGTTTGCACATGCAAAGTATGGTGTTTACATTCTTTATTTACTGTGTGCCATCAAAAAGAGTATTTGTCAATTTAAGTATACAATGCTCTGTTAGTTAGTCGCAGCCAAACTATGCCAATTATTTACCTTTCCATGTTATTGATTAAACCTAAAGTATGTTCTGTGACTGAATGTATGGAGTTGTAATGTGCAAGTGTTAACTGGATATTCCAGATAGCCTAGGTTTGTTTTAAGGTTTACTGTTTGCCGTTAAACTATTTGCATTGCATAATGCAGATCAGTTGATAGGCTACAGTACAAAGGCAAGTTACATAATTAATGTAACTTAAAGCACCTGTGTGATTGTAAAATGAAATGAAAGAAAATCCTTATTTCAAAAAAAATATCTTCAGGCAGGATTTCTGTTTTCTCTTATAGTATATATATTTTTTGCAGCTTGAGATAAAACAATGATATAATTGCAAAAAACAATGCTGCATATGATTTAGGTGTGGCTTAAGGAAAATGTTTCATATGCATTCACCATTACCTGATCTGATTACACTGACACAAGCACAACCACATAAATACAGTGCATCTTAACAAAAAAAAAGAGTGAATGAACAAACTTCTGTGTAAAAGTGGCCTCATTGTGCTTTCAGCTGTATAAATAGTAGTATAAATTCAGCTTGTGCATGGCAGCAGCAATCTACTGACTTCACACTGCATTGAACATACATTTAAAGCACATACATACATTTAAATTGATCCGGGTCTTTCAGTCCAGTGTTCAAAGTGGCAGCAAAGACAGAACTATTCTGTATTGTGCAAATGTTGTCTGTGTTATTGGGCTAAATGCAAAGCCTGTTGCATGGCATGGTTGAAAATAGCTGTGAACTTTGCACACGGTGCAGGAATGGCAATGCTGTTTTCTCCTTTCCCAGGTCCCTGGCCCTGATGGGATTTCTCACTGTGACGGGTACAGGGTTTGGTGCTTACATCATGACCATGGCCGTTTTGAGTCCCTGCCCCCTGCTGGTCCATGAGAGCGCAGGAACCATACTCATGGTGAGCTTCAATTAATTTACCTTTCACACAAGACGTGAGGCAGTCCATGAATGTACACTCACTGACTGTACTTATGTCTGCATGTTATGAAATCCAGGCTTTTAGGAATGTGTATTCCACTTTTGATATACTGTTCAGATTTGATCAGGTCAATTATTTGCCATTCTGCCATTACTATATGTGTACAAGTGAAAGACTTATATTAATTAGATCTGAAATATCAAGTATATACTTTTAACTGTATGTTTGGTAGTATTAGGCCTACAGCTTTCATATAATGCATGTTTTTCCATATTGCTGAATACACAATGCTAGGTAAACATTGTGATTCTAATATTTATACTATTAATTAAGGGATATGATGGCAGAAAAATGGGAACTTAACGATTATAGACTGTCCAGTGTTCAATTGAATGACTGTATGTTTTGTGTGACTACATTGAAAGGGAGGTTAAAGAGGGTTAGATCACTATTGCTTGCAAGATTATTTAAAAGTTGAAGATTATGTGAATGATAGATCAATAGTCTTAGCCTTTGCCTCTGAATGTTCAATGCCCTGTTGTGTTTCTATGACTTCAATCATTACTCTCTCTGTTGCAGGTTGGAGCCTGGGTCCTTTTTATTCTGACACTGTCCTACGTGAAGGTCATCATAGGGGTGATACTGCGCGATGAGGGACACAGCGCCCTCGTGTGGTGTGGAGCTGTAGTACAGTTGGGCTCAATGCTGGGAGCCTTGTCCATGTTTCCCCTTGTTAGCGTGTACAACTTTTTTACATCCGGGGATCCGTGTAACACAAAATGCTCATTGGAGTGATGTAGACAATCCAAATGTAATGCACTCAGTCCTTCTACAAGTGCTTCTGTAATGACTTCAGTACTTGTTGTCTTTGCATTTTTGTAAGAAGTTTTACTTCAATCACTTTTTGTCTCCACCCCAAAAAGCATATCTCAGTAGCACTGATCGTGGACAATGGAGTGGAATCACTGAAATAATTTGGGATGTGTCCTTGGGGAGGTTAAAAAGATGTAATTGACTTGGTCATGTTTGACTGATTTGTTTTTGTCTGTGATTTGTGCTTTCCTTTGCTCAGGCTCATGTTATCGTATTTATGGTTACATCAACCGCAGAATCGAAAAAGATTCAATTTATTCCATTAATGTTCTACAATATCATACTAAAAGGCTGTGCATAATCCAAAGACCATGGAAACTAATTGTGTTGTAGCAAAGTGTTTCAGTAGTCTTAACATTTGCAGTTCTTTTAAAGGAAAGAAAAAACACTGATGACTGTTTATACTTGACAGTTAAAACGTCAAGTACAGTTTTATGATGAGTGAAATGTATGTATACAGATGAATACCTCTAGATTATTGCCTTAAGTCAACATATGGTTGTAACTTGAAGATTTTTTTTTTACATCTAATCTCATAATATATGTAAACTATAATGATATCTGCATTGTACAGTCGCATAATTTGTATTACATGTAAACTATAATGATGTCTTTATTTTATGCGCCAATAAACTTTTTAAAAACATCCTAAATATGTTTGGATCTGTCAACGATGCTGTATTTCTGAGGTAATATTTTTTACATTTCATTAATAAAATACATAAAATCCATCTTAACATTTTGATTAAAAATGATAAGTGGTCGTCAATAAAGTAGTGCTCAAATAATGGCACTTGTCAGAAGTTCATGAAAAATCGAAGGCACTTTACTGAGACCACTATAATGACAGAATATTTTGGCCTCCAAGGCTACATGTACACACCCACCCCCCCCCCCCCCCCCCCCCTTGCTGTGGCTCATTACAGTCAAATACACAAAAGCAATGCTAACAGCACCTATGGAGGGGACACAGAGAGGACAGAAAAATACATGCAATTAGGGGTGGATATCTTTGCTCCCCACTCCTATCAATTAACCCCCACCACCATGTCTGCCATGTAGACTCATTTTTACATTCATCTAAGCATATGATCTTATCATATCACACATTTTAGCATGCATTTGCATACCACTTATTATATACTGATTGACTATTTCAGTATACAAGCTGCTTGTCTGTGGAGTGAGGTCTGTCTTTCCTGAGCTAACTGACAATTTCTCCTGTTCTTGGCCAGCAATGCCAATATACCACCTGCAGAGGGCAGACAATGCTTGCATAATGCCGGAGATACTGTGGTTTCAGGACAAATGTACATTCATCTTGTGTAATGTATAGTACACAATTACAGATCAGAGTATCACAATAAATCTTACAGAACTTTAACATTTTCATTATCACTGATATCAAGCAAGTTTGCAGATGCTGTCTTAAATCCAGATGCACAAACTAATGAGATAAATGCTGTCAGGTTGATTTGAATCTATTTATTGACACATTTGATTTCACGTGTTTCCGCCAGCTTATCAACTTCTGCTATGCATCATACCTGTTTAAAAGATGGGTTGGGTAAATGCACCAGAAATAGTGAGCATTAATCACTAACTCTCATTGTCAGGAATCCTTTGCTGGAAGATTGAATATTGAAACAGAGTAGAAGTACAAAAGAGAAGTATAAACATTTCTGTCAAACAAATGGCCTTTGTTGAATTTAAGGAAAGGGTCTGATGGCTCTTTCTGAATTTGTACTTCCCATAGCAATAAGACTGCAGAAAAAAAAATCAACAAATACATATTTCTCTCATGAAATGTTTGCAAACTGAAAATAGTTTTCTAGGAGACAAAAATCTAACAATATTATATCTTCTATTGTTTGTTAAACAACCAATGTTTAACAGAAGATATGAATCTAGGAGATACAGATATCCATATCTTCTGTTAAACTTTGCCCCTCACATTCCAGGGAACCATAATGTTTGGGACATATTAATGTTATGTAAATTAAAGTAGACATGTTCAGTACTTTGTCACATATCCCATGTGAAATAACTGCTTGAGGTCTGCGACCCATAGACCTGGTGCTGAGTATCTTCTGTGGTGATACTCTGCCAGGTCTGTACTGCAGCCATATTCAGCTCCTGGTCTCGGGGGCTAATTGCCTTACATTTTCTCTTCAGTATATGAAACGCATGTTCAATTGGATTCAGATTAGGTGAATGTCTCGGCCAATCAAGAAGTTTTTTGCCTTTGAAAACTCTTTTGTTGCTTTGACAGTATGTTTGGGACCATTGCCTTCCTGCAGGATGAAGTGCTGTCCAAAGAGTTTGGAGGCATTGGCTTGAACTTGAGCAGAATTCATTCTGCTGCTGTCGGCACCCATACATACCCAAACCATACTGTAACACCCCCTCCACCATGTTTTCACAGATGAGGTGTTTTGGATCTTTTGTTTTGGAGAGAATCCTTCAGTAGAGGTCTTCCTTGGCCTACCAGGCCCTTTGTGATTTCTGAGTTCATTAGTACTCCCTTTCTTTTTAGGAAATTAAGTTAATAAAAATGCTTTTTGTTTTAATACAGAGTTAAGAAAGTAAAGAGTAGGCCAAAATCAGAAAGTAAGAGCTTGGTTAAGTGTACAATGTCATTTTCTTGGCAAAGTAAATAGCTGCCTAATTTATATTTAATCATCACATTTCTAATATTAGAAAATTACAAACTGCTGGACAATTCTTTTTCAATGCTCAGCAAATTAAATATGGGAAAAAGGATGTAGTTTTTAGTATTAGTACAGCTATACACATATGATATTCTACTATTCCATTATATTCTGACTAGCATCAATATGACTAGGCTTCCCCGATTTGACTGTTTGGTTGTCCAGACGATTGTCAGATGGATTTGTGATTTTCCCTCCCCTTTGGGAAACAACCAAACAGATACAAAATGAAACTTTGATTCAATGGTCCTTGCTGAGCATTGTCTTCATCATGAGTCACCACATCAGCCATTTGTACAGTTAGCTAGTGATTATACTGTAGATATATAGTCTTGTTAATTATACAGTCTCACTCATACATGGAGAGTTCCAATCAGCAGGATATCCTCAGTCTCTGTGCCATATAGCAAATCCTCTGGTCTATATCCAGGTCTACATCTCTCAAGTGCAATGGCTGTGCAGCTTGTCTGGGGAGACAACAGAGGTGGGTGGCTGTCTGCATTCAGAGAACTCCCCTGCTAGTCTGCACTAGTCTGCTAGTGCCCTGCAATGTAGCAATGTAGAGGACCTACATTTATGCTGTGGACATTCCATATTAGGGTACAAAAAATAAATTGCCATCAATGTAATTTTGATTTGTATTTTTGTTTGATTTCTAATATTGATTCACCAGACCAGTACCAGGGATCAAAACTAGGGAGAACTGAAACCATCCCTGCATGAATGACACTATGTACACTATGTATAATTAGCAGGACTAATAGCTATAATGGTTGCTAGCTAACCACACAAATGGCTGCTGTGGTGACTGATGATAAAGACAAATGATCAGCAATGACCATTGAATCAAAGTTTCATTTTGTGCCCGGTAATTGCATGCACAATATGCAGTGCCTTATTATACAGTAGTATAGAGACAATAATATAATCAAATGTCAGAAGTCATCAGGGGGATGTCTTGCCATTCCATTTGCTGAACCAATAATGGTTCTGGAAAAAATAGCCTACACTGAATTTTGTTGGAAACTCTAACCCTAGCAGTAACCCTAACCCTAGCCATAACCATAACCCTAACCCTAGCAGTAACCCTAACCCTAAGCGTAGCTGTAACCATAACTCCAACCCAACCCTAGCCATAACCCTAACCCTAACGCTACCCCAGCTGTAACCCTAACCCTAACCCTACCTGTAAACCTAACCCTAGCTGTAACCCTAAACCTGACCATAGCAGTAACCCTCACCCTATCCCTAGCCAAAATCTTAACCCTAGCCGTCACCCTAATTCTAACCCTAGCAGTAACCCTAACACTAGCCATAACCCTAACCCAAACTATAACCCTAACCCTAAGCCTAGCTGTAACCCTAACCCTAACCCTAGCTTGAAACCTATCCTTAAACTTAGCGGAAACCCTAACCCTAGCCATAATCCTAACCCTAACGCTACCCCAGCTGTAACCCTAACCCTAACCCTACCTGTAAACCTAACCCTAGCTGTAACCCTAACCCTAACCATAGCTGTAACCCTTACCCTAGCTATAACTCTAACCCTAACCCTAGCTGTAACCCTAACCCAAACCCTAGGTGTAGCCCTAACGCTAAACCTATCCCTACTTGTAACCCTAACCTTAACCCTAACCCTTGCTCTAACAATAACCCAAGCTATAAACCTAACCCTAACCCTAAGCCTAGCTGTAACCATAACCCTAACCATAACCATAGCTGTAACCCTAATCCTAACCCTAGCTGTAACCAAAACCTAATCATAGCTGTAACCCTAACCCTTGCTGTAACCCTAACTCTAACCCTAGCTGTAACTGTAACCCTCACCCTAGCTGTAATCCAAACCCTAGCTGTAACCCTAACCCTAGCTGTAACCCTTACCCTAATCCTAGCTGTAACTCTTACCCTAAGCCTAACCCTAGCTGTAACCTTAACCCTAATCCTAGCTGTAACCCTAGCTGTAACCCTAACCCTAACCCAAGCTTTAACCCTTTGATGCACAAGCTATGCAAACCCCTTCTAATGCACAACATGGGTCAAAAATGACCCGTATTCATTTCCTATGTTATTTCATGCATGGCTGAGTGTTTCTTTGCTATATCTTTTGAAATAATTTTATTTCATCATTTAATACTCCAAGTATTAATTAAATATCTTGTTTTTGATTACCACAAATCATTATTTTTATTTTTCCTTTCTTACTTTATGAACAAAAAATAGTTTTTGCATTACTACATCAAGGTTACACACATGGACCAAAAATGACCCATGTGATTTTAAAAATATAAAGACATACTATAATAATAATTTTGTTAAAATAATTATTTTAGCAGTGATTTAGACCAAACAATAATACATTTAATATTTCAAATATGTTTATTTGTCACTTTGTCACACATAGCATGCATATATCACTGATAACCGGTAACACTGATATTGAACTGTAGTGTATCTGTTGTGGTACTGTAGTGAACTGTGGTGAATGTGACCGAATAAAAGAAAATAAAACTGATTAAATAAAATCACATGAGTACAGCGCAAATTGCCATCTCAGTGCTTACATGCCTCACAAATGTCGCAAATGACAAATAAATGCTTGTGCTCCTTGCACACAGGCCTGGTGCACTGGAAACACCAGCTGCTGACTTTTCTGTCTGTGGCAGCTAGGCAGATCTTGCACCTCTTCCTCTTCACTTGGTCCTCCTCTCTGATGTCCTCCTGTGGCTGGGTGGTGGCTGCGTTTTGTTTTTTTATCCCACATCTTCCCATTGCCTCTGTAATATGCTTTTGGAGGTGGGGTGCGCCCTCCATGCGCCTCTTCATATGTGGCATGACAATCTCTTTGCCCAGCTCCTTGATGAATAGCCGCCGTGCATTGGTCACACCACCCATGTAATCAGGGTGTTGTGCAATGAAGTTTGTGTAGGCAGTGAGGGTGGCAACATCCAGCACATTGTACCAGAGCACCATGGGCCACCTCCGTGTTCTCCGCTTACATGAGTAGGTGCCAACCATCTGATCCATTGTGTCCACTCCTCCTTTTGCTTTGTTATAGTACTGGATCACTTCTGGTTTCTTCTTCACACTGTTGTCATCCACTGCTTTGTCATCATGCATGGTGCTCAGGAGGACAACAGCCTTTCCCTTCTTCGGCACATAGCTCACCATGATCATGTTGCCACTGAATCCAAATTCTGAGCTATGTCACTGATGGACATATCCCAGGCATCTTTCGGTGAAACAGCTGTTGAACCGGGTGCAGGTCCTGGGCAGCTCCTCGATATGTTATGGCTTCTTGTTCTGCCCTGAGTGGGGGGATGCTCATTCCAGTAAGACCCCTTTTTACTCAATCTATTAGACTGGGTCTGAGTTTCCTCTTCAGAGGACTCATCAGACGAGTCTTCTATGTCATCAAAGGAGTCTTCTTCATTTAGGAGAGCTGGATTCCAAGACACACCCATAACTCCAGCTTGACCCTGTGGCACAAAGTCTAGATCATCATCAGAGATTTCAGACTCAGAATCAGGACCAAGAATTGCCTCTTCATCTTCCTCATCCTGTTCTTCATGCAGCGTCTCTATGACCATTTTAGCAGTAAATCTGGTAAATCTGGAATGACTGGGACCAGCCATACTAACACTCTGGATAAAGAAAATCAAAAGCACAAGAATGTTTTCAAATGCACATCAATATACTGTTATATTTCGAGTTTTATTTTGTTGACCTAGCTAACGTTAGCTAGCTAGAATAGAATATGTCAACAGCTAGCTAGCTAATAGTATTGGACATATTTATCTTTCTCACTAGTAATGGATGTCAAGGTCAAGGTAACCTTAACCTAATGTTGAAATATTATGCACAGTTATCTTTCATAAGATATCAAATATTTTCTTAAAATAGGTAAAACAATTGTAAAATAAGACTTACATGTATCAGATGTGCAAAAGCAGCCGTGTTGAATTGTGAAATGTGTGGCAGGTGAATAGTTGTCTGCAGTAAATATGTTCCTAATTGCAAACATTTACAAATATCAAAAGTTTATATCAAATTCCATAGTGAAAGTAAGAAAGGAAAAATAAAAATAATGATTTGTGGTAATTAAAAACAAGATATTTAATGAATACTTGGAATATTAAATGATGAAATACATTTATTTCAAAGATATAGCAAAGAAACACTCAGCCATGCATGAAATAACATAGGAAATGAATACGGGTCATTTTTGACCCATGTTGTGCATTAGAAGGGTAGTGATACAAAAATGATTTTTATTCAAAAAGTAAGAAAGGAAAAATTAAAATAAGAATTTGTGATGATCAAAAACAAGTTAATTGAGGAATACCAGGAATACTGAATGATGAAATTATTTTTTTGCAAAGATATAGAAAATAAAAACACAGCTGGGTCACTTTTGACCCATGTTGTGCATCAAAGGGTTAAACCTAACCCTAACCCTAGCTGTAACCCTAACCCTAACCCTAGCTTTAACCCTAACCCTAACTATAGCTGTAACTCTAACACTAACCCCCTGTCTTGTGGATGTTACTGAAACATGAAAATGACATGTGTTGTGTTGGCATTGTGCTTTAGCAAGCAGAATGAACATTCTTCCTCTAACCCATCATAACACAGTGAGAACAGCAATACTTTGAGGCCTGATTCTTGATTCCTACCTGTTCTGTGCTGCTGGGCCTTTAGAGACTGTAGGAAAAAGGAGCTTTACTGGAGCAGGGAGCACTTGGCACAGTCTGTAAAGGGACCTGCCTGTCAGACCGATTGCCTGTAAGATTTCACTTTCCCTGTAATCCAGAGGCCACCAGCTCAGGTCTGGGAGAGACTGGCTCAGTTAGCTCACTTGGGTTCCATGTTGTTTGCTCATTTAAAAATGAAAATAAAAATCTTAACATCCTATTGAGTTTCTATAGTCCTCTTCAGGACTCTTTGCAAAGACAAAGATGAAGAAATTGAAACCTCTTGCATTCTTCCCAATGGCTCCATTTCTCACGGAGTGTGTAAGAGCACAGCAGGGCGGGGTAACCCCTTGTCAAGTTGGAATGGAGCTGTTCTTCAGTACTGACTAGCAGAAGTATTGGATAAGACTGGGTCCTTCCCCTTTTTTCGGATGCCTGTAAACAAGTGAAATGCCATGTATAAATGCTTAGTTTAGTTTAGTTTATTTGACAAAATTAAAACACATAGATCAAAAGACTTGCATGTGAAGAAATTGTCAAGGATAACGCGAAAACAAGGATAACACGAAAACAAGGACTTATTCCCATCGTGGTCCTTGATCGGTCCATCAGCCATAGCAAGATAATATCAGGCTTCAAAAGAACAACATGACATACAAAGATTCTTACCACAGTCTAAAAAACATAATCATACTATAACTACTATTTAAATCGCATACAATTTACGCCCATTTTAATTCACAGTGCTACATTATAGTATATTTATTACAGGTATTTACATTATGTTTTATTTATAACCTGACTAACCTACAGTACCTGGTATACAGCCCTACAGCCATAGTGCAATTAATCATATTTCCTTTCCACACAATATTCCCTGGTTGACACAATAGCAAGGTATAAATAATTCTAAAATGGAAATCCAGAATACAGTATCCCCTTTGATTATTGGATGTTAAAATTATATCAATAATACTAATCATTACAATTACAACAAATAAAGTTGCAGTAAACACAAGGATATCCTTCATGTACTGTAATCCAAAAAGATGTTGGTTAATTCCCTGAATTAATCTTTTACACAGAACACTTTCATAGACAGCAGAGTGGTTGCAAACTAAAGCTGAATGAAGTTCATCCCAGACCTGGAATATTATGCTCAGGAGAGGCCACGCCTTCCTCACCCTAGAGGCTACACTGTTACTTATTCAAACACTTGTAATCTCAACTGGACTTTTATAACTCTTTGTTTTGCCATGACTCGTTTTGCCAGTTGATTCAAAGCACACAATTTGTAGACCCAACAGAAGTTCAGCTTTGTAGTCTTTACATTTCATTTTATTTCTCCCTTCTTTTGAAGCAGAAGCATTCTGATTCGTCTGTTGCTTACAATGCATGTTCATGAATGGGTGGAAGCTAGTACTGGGTAGCTTCCGCATTCTGAATCTCATCTGCTTTTGTGAGCCATCATGCTATGTGATGGACCTGAGCCTTGCCAGAAACTTCTACTGAGACCGGGAGGACCTGAGACCTGAGTCACGCGTTTTACTAAAGGTTCCAGTATATCATGAAATAATATTCTTCCCGTAATATCCTCTGCCCTGTGCTGCCTTTCACAGTGACTTACTGCAAACTATTTTTTGTTATTCTCACATCCTCTCATGACTCATTGCTTTGTACCGTACCGAGAAGCGTGTGTACTTAACTCGCCTGGTTGTCTGTTTATCCTTTGAAAAACAATTTGGCTAGATGTATGGACCGTGACATTACTACAAGGTTTGAAGGACTACACTCTTCTTCAAACCGTCTTCAGACCACATAAGCATAATACTTTAACAATTTATACACTGTATATGTAATTCGCAGGGATCTGCAGGAGTGTTTTCAAATCTCACTGGCGCCTGGAGAGTATGTATTTGACTGAGTCTGCTCTCATTGTTCTGTTTGTTTATACGTGGTTTATTTATCCTTGGTTATCTTTTGCTGCATATTTACATAATAATAATAATAATAATAATAATAATAATAATAATAATAATAATAATAATAACAATAACGGGAAGGTGTTCCCTGGCTGTTTACAAAATATCAAGTCAGAGTGATGTAATCTGTTGTAATCTATCTGCTAAACCATGAAATTAGTAAAAAAAAAAAAAAAAAGAGCAAAGTACCATCTGGCTTTTGTTCTGTAAGGCTAACATCATTTCAGAACCCCCCTCACAAAAAAAATATAAAATAAAACAGATAGCCAGTTAGCTTTCACAACCACAGGTCAGTGTGTGAAAAAGCCAAAGCTGGCGAGACGTTGTGTGTATGTGTGTGTGTGTGTGTGTGTGTGTGCGCGTGTGTGTGCGTGCACACGCGTGTGTGTGTGTGTGTGCGTATGTGCTAAGATATTGCTCTGCTTGAAACAGTGTCCCTGAGGATGACTCTTGCCTGAAGGTTGCTGAGGTGATGAAGGCTGGGAGACACAGTGTGACGAACAGGCCTCAGGGCAATGCATCACAACTGTTCCATAGCCTTAATTCACATTCAGACCAGTCATGCTGCGTTTTCAACTGCAATAATGTTGTTTGTCTAAAGGTGTATAAATTCAAACATATGCAACTATTCTCTACTTACTTTTGATCAATGCAAAATACTAACATAGGTCCTTGAATATCAAATTCCAACAGAAGTACTGGTACTCAAAATTACTGCGGTGATGAGGTAAATCAAATTGAAACGTATCATTTAGCCTCAATAATGACGTGTCTAAACCTATGCTGCTCATTACGGAGGGTTTACAATAAGAACATCAAGTACCATAAGGAACAAAGCACAGAGAACAGAAGTCACCTGTCAGTCTTCCATCAGCTCCCCCCAGTCTGTTCCACTCTCATGTCAGCTACAACACTAACACTGTGAGGTCGACATTTCCCCTAAATGGAGGAAACATCTTTACTGCTTTTATGAATACATTAATGGCTAACACTATCAGACCTTCAGCCACTGCGCCTTTTTGGATACGGTTAGAGTAGGATGATAATGGACCACTCTCATCACGCTGTGTCTCTCAAAACCAGAATGCACACAGTAAAATGCTCAGTGTTCATTAATCTCTAACGGAGTTTATATGGGTCCAATAGGGAGCAAATGTACTCAACCAGAGTACAACGCAATCTATCAGCTGATTTAACACTGAAAACTTTACTTTGACAGGTACATATTAGAACAGTGGCCAGCGAGAGTGAGTGCCCCGAAGATTCAAAGACCTCTTGCCCCCAGCTTTCTTATTCATAGAGCTCAGCAATAACTACTGCACGTGCAGGCTACATGCAGTACAAATGGGAATTAAACAAGGGTCTAGGGTACCTGTTTAGCCATGGTTTTGTGCACTGCGCATTGTTCATATTGAGCCATTGTTCAAATTCACGACAATCAAATTCATATCAGCTGTTCACACAAATCAGTTTGTTCCGCACTAATTCCTAGCCATGGTACTGTCATATTATGAGAATAAGCACAGCTGGAATGCTTATTGACTAATTGGCTTACTGTAACAAGCATTGCATTTTTATTCAATTCATTGACATTGCGTTTCAGTCAGAGATAGAAGTTAGCATGCATGTTACACTCTGGAGAGAGTCTGACATTTATAAATTCCCTTGTTTCTATCCCATGTGCTTATTCCTTACCGCACGCAATATAGCATCAACGCTGTAAGTAGAACTGGGTTTGGTGTGTGTTGATTGTAACCTTGGGAATGGTGCTGATGAGACAATGGGTGGAGGCAGCCGGAATCTCTCACTCTCCCAGCACATCATTATACCCTATGTGTGACATTGTCTCATTCAACCCATACAACGGATGAAGCATCTCTGCTGCCAGGCCTACGCCCTGCTGCTGGTCCTGATAAATAATCAGGCATCAAATATGGGCCTTGCTTCAGATATGTTACAATGACCTGGATAAGGGTCCTCTCCTGAATTGCTGCTAAAAACACTCCAAAGGGCACTTCCTCCTTTAGACCAGTGGATGTCACTCAAGACCTTGTAAAAAAAAATTGGCAACAGTCACCCTCATAAGCACAAACCCTTCGCTTTCAAATTGGTAAAGAGCTTTGTTGAGTGACTGTTGACGCAGCTGAACTTCTGTGTGAGTTTGTACCCTGTATCCTGTATACCCTTGAGTGGAACTACAACTTTCGTGTTATTTTTTAAATGGATTTCCGGGTATTTCAAGTTATTTTTTAAAATGGGTAATAGGTAATGTACTGTAAAATACTGCAGCTGCTGCAAAATGCTAAAGATTAGTTCAAGGTGAAATTCATTCGAAATCATTCAAAATGGAGCTATGTAGGTCATAGCCATATTTTTTGACATGTCGCGTTGATGTCAGAAGAATGGTTCTACCACAGTTTCTTCCGCATGCTGTCAGGCTGTGACATTAGAAGAGTCTGCAAAGAAACAAAGAGTATCATTGCTCGCCCCTGGGTGCAGTAACAGCTTTTACTGTAACAAAGACATCAATTTCTCACTAATCTATTTTTTGTTCACGTAGCTATATTAGGATTGTAGTAGTATGCTGTATGGTTTTATATCGATGTCAGCCATATGAATCTGATTTGTATTACTGTTCTAATTTTGCATGACTTAACTTACATTTATTGCTTTCTTGGTGTTACATTGTCAGGCAACCTACTAGCATGTTTGACAAGAGAGATGAAAACCTCAGAAATTGTCACATGAACTGACATGACAATCCCATTCAATATTGCGTCACTTTTTCCAGCCTTGGTTTTTACTGTAGCTACAGGATGTTAGCTATGTGAATATGATTTGTACTATAGTTCTAAGTTGGCTTAAGTAAACTTACATTTAGGGTTCGATTGATGTTCCGCTTACGCTCACTTGTCTGTGAATGTTATTAGCTGTAAGTCTGGCATTGCTCACATATCTCTGGTGGATGCACTTACGCTCTCGTTCATTGCAGGTCGCTCTGGATAAGAGCGTCTGCTAAATGAATGTAATGTAAATTGAAGTGCTGTACTGAGACACTGGCTTAAGTAGTGAAGTATTGGTCCCAATGTCCACATTTGCGCTGCTCATTTTACAGAAGATTAGATACAGTATTGTATAGATTTGATGACTCCGGACAGCCTAGCCAGTTTAAATCAAACCTCATCCTCACCCAGAAGCCATTTCTTCAAAATTTGATTGTAATAAGTGCAATGCAGGCAATTCAGACAGACCAACAAAAACTGAGTCCATCGAAATGGTATGCAAATAGAACCCCCCAATATACCCACCAAGCAGGGAGTCTCATCAGAAAATATTTTCACCTTGACTAAATGTACTGGTGCATAACAGTACTATTACTTCTTGTCCTGGCTATGATTTGTTTTGAATCATATGAACACACTTGTATCATGGTATAACAACAATGATTGCTGTGTTGACATGCAAAATAATACACAAAGAATAACATTTTTAAATCAAGGATTGGAAAAAGTGACTGTATGGGTTTAGTTTGAGTGCACCTAACAGGTTCTGAATATTTCATCTCTTGCTTGCAATGCAATGATACGCTTTGTTTCTTTGCCTAATCTTTTGCCACCATAGCCTATTGGACAGCAGGTAAACAAAAGATGCATGTTCTGGTGGAACCATCCTTCTAATGACAAGCAGAGAGGTCAATGAATTAGGCTGTGTGCTTTGGGCAGTGCCAAACATCTTACTTTGAACTAATTTAATTTTAACAGCCTTGATGTCTGACATTACCTACTACCATTACCAAAACTTTATAAAATGTTGCAGTTCCACTTTAAGAGAGGTATTTGCCTCGAGATAAAACCAGATCCATAAACGGAGTAGTAAATTTGTGAATATTCTCTCCCAGATGATGGTGTCTGGTAAGCAGGGTAATATTACTAGCATTTTTTCAGCCAAACATAGCACGACTGATGCATTGCTTTTCCATTATTGCTGAAGTTATTATACGTGATTTCTGCTTCCCAAGGGATTTAATTGTGAGCGTTCCTCCTGTCTGTGCTCCCACATTTCTTTAAGGGAAGGGGATTAGACATCATTGCTGGTGGAAGCTACTGTCTGGAAGTTCAGCCCCTCCCTCTCTTTCTCCCTGACTCCGTCCTGCTGAGTGCACCACGGTCACACAAAGTTCTCACCTTATTATTGGGCATCCGATGATGGGATGCAGCACTTTGCCACAGACACTCTCTAGTAACCAGATGCCCAGCTCCAGTGTGCCTTTTATCCTCTGTTTTTCCTCACTTTAGGAGTTTCCACTTGGTAACAGGACCATTTTGGTGTATGTTACAGTTCCTGGATATTCATGAAGAGTTTTATGTAGTGACAAAAAGTTCCGTTCCACCCTTATCTTGTTCTTGCTATTGGTCTTTGCTAATGCTCCCCATAATATTCATAACATGTATGTAACTGATACTTCAGTTATACAGAATTTCCAGTGTTAAGGATATGAATGTTTGTCTATTGAATATGTTGCTTTGCTTAACCACTGTTTCCTTTAACTGGTCCTGCCTCAATGCGGACCGTTTCTGGGGTGGCAACAATGCATCCTTGTTGACTTTGTCGTAAAAAAAAAAAATCATAATTACAGTTACCCACTTTCACTGGATCTCTCAGTTCTCTCTGTTCATGCGCTTGGCATGCTTCAGGATCATAATTTCAATTTAAAACACATGAGGGGAAATCCTAGCTCAGGAAACTCTTTTTAATGGCTAGATCTGGGATGTAGGAATGCAGTGAATGATTGAATATGTGAAAGTGCCAAGAACGTTCAGGTCTAGCCTAGCATTATGTAATCAACTGTTCCTGTGCCACAGTATATAGTCTAGTAAAGACGGAAGAATCCGAAAGAGCAACAAACCCAAGAGCGATTCTCAAAAACCCCTGTCAGGCTGTAGTTATTTTTTCGCAGCCTGAGATACCATATTGAAATCAATACAAGTTTTCTTTTACACTGATCACACAAAGGGAAAGTTAAAAGGTTTCAGACAAAGTGACTTATCTTTTTTACACGCTGATGTGTGAAATTCTATATTTCCCTGCAGTCTGAAACATATGGATTCTATAGGACTTTGGCTGTGCAGAGGAATGCTTTTTTATTTATGTGATTAAGTCATGTCTGGGTCTCTCTATCTCCACCTGCTTCTCTGCTTTCTGAGACCTTGGAGTGAAGACGTTCGCTTGTTGACACGAACCCTCGCTACTGCGCTATCCCGTCCAAGATAATCACGGGTGCCATTTTGGAGCAGGGTTCAACTCGCTCAGAGGTGCACGCGTGGGCCTGCTGGGCTTCAGGTCATTTTAAGGGAACGCACTTTTTTAACTTCTTGGCTGGTCTTAATGCGATATTAATATTTCATCCATTAGATGCCTGCGTATGATCAAAAGTTAAAAGCAACACTTGAGACTGATCTTCAACAAAAAGCCTTTTATAATAAAACATTCATTAAAAAAGCAGCTTGTCTGATTATTGATTACAGAGCTGCACTTGCGGTCTGGGTCTGTTAGTGCAGCGCGGAGCTGATGGAGGCAGTCCTGGTGGTGGCTGTCGCTGAGTGAGACTATTGATAGAGGCCGTCCTGATAAACTGTGAAATTAGAGGCCATTGTGATTTATGATGCCATAATTCAAGCTGTATAGACAGAGAGACTATCTGGAGAGAGACCGCTCTGATTGAGGCTGTCCTGATAGAGGGTATTGTGATGGAGGCTATGCTGGTAGAGGATATTGTGATTGAGGCTCTCCTTGTAGAGGGTATTGTGATGGAGGCTATGCTGGTAGAGGGTATTGTGGTTGAGGCTGTCCAGATTGAGGGTATTGTGATTGAGGGTCTTCAGAGAGAGGGTATTTGCGATGGAGGCTCTGCTGGTGGAGGGTTTTGTAATTGAGGCTGTCCTAATTCAGGCTGCATGGATAGACAGACTGCTCTGAGAGAGGCCAGTCCATTTGAACCTGTCCTGACAGACACACAGTAGCATGCCAGTGTTAATTCAATTCTAATAGAGTACATATGAGTCCCGTACAGACCATATGCACTCTATAAGAGTTTATTTAACAGTGAACACTTCACTGTGTACAATCCCTAATCAGTGTCCCTGATTCATAGACGCTTTCCCTTCTCAGGCTTGGGTGACCCAATGTGTATACGGCTTTTCTGCCAATTCTTTATCCATTAAAAAAACATTTTCTTGTCATTGCAATGTTAGTTTGGGAAGGTACATGCTGGTGTTCTCTGAGACACACTGTACCAGCTGCAGCTCCATTTTCTCTGAAGTTGAGCAGCTGAGTTGCACAGTACAGTCATCACTTTTCAGACCATCACATGTGCACCAGAGGCAGTCAGAATGCAGGCACCAGTGAGTAAGCCTGGGGGGAGCACCCCCCCCCCCCCACTCCCCCGAAAATTCCAATCAATGTATTAAATGCCTGTAATAAAGAATTCAGTCCAAGTGTTCCAAAAACATCTTTGCTCTTTGCAATGCTTCATGTCACTACAGCCCACAAAGAAAGAAGCATTACAAAGCTGAACAGAATTAAGGGAAAGCTGTTCTCTGAACAGATTGACTTTGCTGTGAGAACACAGGGACATTGAGATGATATCTTCTGCTCAAATATGAGGTGGTTAGGCTTGGTTCTATAAGGTAGGAAGCAGTCTTCTTTGTTATTATTCTGGTTCTGTTGTAAATTTCATTTTTAATAAATTTAATCATAGTCCCAAAATGACTGCGCTCAGACTTAAATTGGGCGCGTGATTTAATTAATGAATCAAAGAAAGAAGGCTCCACACATCAAAAGATGCCTCAAACACACTTGAAGCTGAATCTTTTAATGGAAGACTTACGACAAACGTTTCTGTGTTGAGCTTTCTTCAGTGTGGAGAATCACTGAAATGTCTTCATACAGAAGAAAGCTCAATGCTGAAATGTTTGACATGTCTTCAATGAAAATATATTGTGTTTAAGGCATCTTTTGGGTTGCGGAGCCTTCTCTTCCTTCAGTTTAGTCAAACATAACATTGTGACAGACAGGAGTCTGGACATTTTGTAAGTTTGTGTGTGTGTATTTTGTGTAGCCAGGAATTAATTTGTGGGCTGACCACCGCTAGCACCCTGCCCCCATGATGAATTCCTAGCTATGTCATTGGTAGGCACCCAACTGACCATAACTTCCCTTGTATAATGATGATAATGGGGTAGCTCTGATTTGTTAGCTGTTAGCTATTCATGAAGCGATGAAACTCCCATTGTTAACATTATAAACCACACAGCACCAGCATGTCATGATACCAACTGGAGCAACCTACTGTAGAATACAGAATTACACACAGGAGCTGAATGTAAATGGTAAATGGACTGCATTTATATAGCGCTTTTATCCAAAGCGCTTTACAATTGCTGCCTCTCATTCACCAGAGCAGTTAGGGATTAGATGTCTTGCTCAGGGACACTTCGACATGCCCAGGGCGGGGATCGAACCGGCAACCCTCCGACTGCTAGACAACCGCTTTTACCTCCTGAGCTACGTCTGGTCTGAATATAGATAGTTTCTGCTGGCTCTTCTGGGACTTCCTGTCCTTTGTGGAAGTACTTCCTCTCAGATGCTGGTGACAGACCAGCTAGAGCACAGCTGGGCACTGAGCAGTCACGTCCATAGGAAGATTGTCATCCTCGTGTTAGTCAGGACTCAGGAGGCGATGAGTTTGGAACGCATCAGACACAGTTAAAAATATATATTTTCTGCTTCAGGAACATCTCATATAGAGCCCAGTACCATCATTGAGAATGGCCACATTGGCCAAATAAGCTTTGTTTGTATACCCATTACTATGCTACCATGAGACAATGTGCTGCATGCCAGCCAGATGTGGACTTATCTTTGTTCAGCATTCTGCTGTTACCACACGTGGCATGTATTATGGAAGCAAGTTCCCATGCATGAACACTGGCAGGAACACTTTTAAAGTTGCAGATTCAACAGGAAGTACTGGGGTGTTTACATCAGTGAATACGATGTGCACCAAAACCTCATGAGCCCAGGGAAAATAGTTCGCTTGGCTCCAAGAGCATTTGAAACCGATTTGAAATGGAAGTTTTTCATATGATCCATTTACTGAAAATGTGTGCTTTCAGAAAACCTCCAATAAGAAGTGCTCACACAAGGATTCAGGAAATGTATTTTATTTGTTTTCTGTTCACTGCCCCATGGGCTGAACGAAATTCCAGATGTCAGACAATGGAGATCGAGAGGCCTTCAGTTCAATTCAATTCAGTTCAGTTCAGTTCAGTTCAATTCTATTCCATTGACACTGTCACATACAATTTACAGAGGGAATACAAAAGAAAATTTGGCAGAAAACAAAGCCTGAAACCCCTAAAGAGTGGGCAATTGAGGTAAAAAAAAAACAAAAAACAAGCACAAAACCGTCCAGACCCACGGCGCACCTGTACAAAGTGTCATGAGTAAAACTTGGCTAACTATATAGCTAGCTAGCTATGGCATGTCCTCACCTCTGTAATGTTATTTGTTGTCCTCCGTGTGTCCATACATCTGCATTGGTGGTAGGCGCTAACTAGGTTAACTAAAGTAGGTGAAACGCTAACATGTTAGGGTTAGCTAAAGTAACACTAGGCGATAAAGCTGAGCTTAAAAATCTTGTGCCGTTCAAAGTGATGATTTTGGGAGATGCACCTGCGCATGCGTCCCACCAAATGTCTCTCTCAGGTCGTCCATGAGTGAGTGAGTGAGTGACCACAATTTGCCACGCATAGCCCACGGCTGCAGGCAGTCCTGCGCGCCGTGGGAAAAATACCCACTGTGAAGAAAAATGCTCAAACAGATGGGAAGATGGGAAGAAATCTTAAGAGGAACCTGGCTATAGAGGGGGACCCTGTCCTCCTGCGGCTGGGCCAGTGTAATAGTTCATATAGAACTGATGGTAACAGAAATGTAATGAGGGGTCTAGCAGAGCAAACGATACAATGGGCTGGGCAGGTTACACTCAGAGGTAGTTAAGCTAGCTGGTAAAACAAGCAGTCCGAGCAGAGAGATGCATAGTAATATGCAATTCAGAGGGGTGTGGTGATGCATCAAGGTCTCCAGGTTACGTCATGGCAGGGGCTTGAACCAGGACAGGGAAGAGGCTGGAGAGGTCTACTAACTCAGATCTTTTTGAAGTACAAATGTGAGAATGGCCTTTGGAAGAGAGGATTTTTATGTCAACAGTTTTCAGTCTCCGGACCTTCTCCCCATGCAAGGCCGGGTGGCGCACGCCTCATGGTGTCAACCAGAGGTCAGCTGGCCCATGTCTGGGTTGTCCATTAGAAGGCTATTTAGCTTATTATTTCATCAGTGGGAGTGATAGACCAGCAAAAAAGAATCATTATCCGCACCCCCCCACCCCACCCTCGCGAGCGATCAATAATGAAAGATCATTAAAATGAATAGATGCATGTCCCTTTCTCTCCGGTTGCTAATTGTGAAATCAGTGTCAGGGGAAGGAAGATTGAAAGAGAGTGAGGCCTTAAAAGGCTCCTCTAGCTGTCAGGAACTCATCTCCGAGATCACAAGGATGTCCGATGACAAGCCTTCTTTTCAGACCTTTAAGACTCTTGCTTTTAAACCCTTAAGAGCGACGCGTGCCGCTCAATATGATTGCGTCCACATGTCCGCTCGGAGCATGGCCATTCAAAAGAGCACATTTGTGTGCCAGTTCCAGATAGCGCATGAATATTTCACTGGTCTTTATGATAAATAACTTGAAATTACCCAAGACAAATACAGTGCATCGATGAAACACCTTTGTTAGTTCGCGAGCAGCATTTGTTCTATCTGGAAGCTCTGTGCTCTGTGTGAGTCGACACAAGCAAAGCGCTTTGTTTCGCACGTTAGGAAACGAGGCAGCAGTGGAAAGTGATGAAAAGTAAAAGTGGAGGTCAAACGTTGAGCCATTTCCATCACACCTGTATGACTTTGTAAAGGAAATCTGCCAGTTTGAAGATGGATAATTTCACTGGGCCAGTGGGGTATCCAGTCCTTGGGCGCTATTGTGCTACATTTGGGCAAAGAACGCCTCCTGTTCCTTTGATTTTATGTCTAGAAGAACAGAGACAAAAATCCTATTTCTTACAAGTTCTTATAAGACAAAAAATATGAATGTCCTGCATGGTCAAGTAATCATCCCATTAATGTCACCCCTGCGGGACATCAGAGGTGCCCTCCTTGACCGAGGTGCATCCACAATTTATGGCGCACAGATGTTCAAAGGCAGAGGGGGTGAGAGCGATGTCACTTAAATGAATCCCAGCACGTCGCCCCCACTTCTGCCTTTGTGCTTAGTTTATAAAAGCCAGCATAAGAGGCACTCTGGGATTACAATAGGAAAAGAAGAGGTCTAATAAAGATGAATGGACAAGCTGTAACTTCGGGGCTGTCCTGCGTGCAGGGAGAAGGAAAAATGGGCTCCTCAGACATGCGTTATGTATGGTATAATATGCAGGGCTTTCATGTTTATCCGCAAAGCAGACACCCTTTTCTGTGATGACTAGACTTTTACACATATCTTATGCACGACGCTATGTGATGAGAGTAATTCTGATTTAGTGCCTTGCTTAGCAGGTTACAGCTGTATCACGCCAACCTGGCTGTGAACCCGCAGCCGGACAGTTTGGTTCTCTAACCACCAGACCATAAGGACAGCCACATGCGCAAATCTGATCTTTGACAATCACTTTCGGACATTGTGTATGATGCTTCTACTTTGGCCTGGTAATGTGCATTTGGCCTTGTTAGTAGATCTGGATAATACAATATAATATTTTGTTTTGTTTGGGAAGGGGTCAATGGTCTTCAACCAGTAGAAGTAAAACAACCGGCGGTAGATTTGTCTGATTTTATTTAAGCCTGGCAGGTTTGTTTAGGCTTTAACCACATTGTACATCTGTGGGCATGACTATGCAAATCCGGTTGAATCTTACATACACCTCCCCAAATACACACACACACACACACGCACGAATGCATGCACGCACGCACACACGCACGCACACACACACACACACACACACACCTGCATAGTCCTACACTCTGGCCAGATGTCTCTCTTCCACAACCTCATTGCATGGTTGATTCTCCCAGTCACAATGTCTGTCTGTACACAGTAGCAGAACAGGCATCCCAGAGCAGTCAGGCCAGCAGAATCATTGGCCGCCTTCTGACACAGACCGAAGACCCACCTCTTCAGACTGCATCTTCTTTCCCCTCCCCCTACTATGCCCACTGAAAATGATCTTTTCTGCTAATTCAGGTGATAGTATTTTAATGATGTGGTTTATATTTTTATGGTTTTATGTTTGTATTCGTAGTTTGTATTCATTAAAAATGTGGTATTTTGGTTTTTGGTT
This sequence comes from Anguilla rostrata, assembly GCF_018555375.3. Taxonomy (NCBI): domain Eukaryota; kingdom Metazoa; phylum Chordata; class Actinopteri; order Anguilliformes; family Anguillidae; genus Anguilla; species Anguilla rostrata. The sequence goes on from NC_057933.1 coordinate 51,201,762, forward strand.
AGCACAGTTAACTTGCAATAGTGCTTAAATGATACATCTATACTCACTGTTCTGTGAGTATTGCTAGCCAGGAATGGTACTGTTGTTCATACCAATCAGGTGAACGTATGTACAGTATATCTTTCTTACACTAAAGTCATTCTGGATAACAGCATATGCTTATTAAATGTAATGTAGTCTGCACACGAGAGACATGCAATATGAAAATGCATACATTGGAGTATGTTTTTGTGCTTCTTTATTGTATATACAGACACAAAATACAGGGTATTTGCAAACATTACATTATCATCTGTCAGAGGTAACCATAGCATATAAATATTACAACTTGATTTAAAAGAAGAAGAGAAAGAAGAGGAGGAGGAAGAAGAAGAAGAAAGCTGGATATAAAAACAAATTGGGAAAAAAGTGTGACTGGAGCTTTAAATAGGGAGACTATTTTGGGACGGGCTTGGACGAGCACGCGGAGGGCAGGGCTGTGTTCTGTCACCATGGCGATGGCGGATTTGGAATTTCACTCCATGGAAAAAGTCTGGAGGACTGGCAGGTGGTACACAGGAGCGTGGCATGGGTCCCATGGCAGACAACTGTTTTTCACCATGACCCCGCCCCAACCCCCCTTCCCCACCCCACCCCGCTGATGCACAAAAAAGACGTCATCAAAAGCTATATTGGAACTTTTCACTATAAATACCTCGCTGCGGCCATCGCTTACAAAGTACGAATGGCTAAGCTTCAATCTGTCGGGTGAAACAAATAGCGCAAAGTTATCCACATACGTTAATGTGAGTTTTAATTTAGCCAGTCACTTTTGAACTTTTCAAAATAAAAATAAAAAACCAGGAATACATAATGCATGTGTGAATATATTCCTTATATGCATTAAAATATGTAAATTATTTAGACTTTTACACATGCTTTGTTTTGCATTTGTTATGGAGCATATTTGGCAGTATAATGAACTTTAAGATATATTCCACGATACATGCCTAAAATTACAAATGCGAGAGTGAGGATAATAGGTTCAAATTTAAATATAGGCAGCGTGTTTGACAAAACTGGATTCCTAAAATGGGGATTTCATATTCTAAAATATATAACCTCTATGTGAGGGGGCTTGTGCTTAATGAAAAGCGAACCTCATTTTTGAAACCCTGCATAGGGGGGAAAGAGCCTCATATATCAATCTGTCTGTTTATATTTAAACATTTATTAGGCATATAGGGAGAAGCCTAATTCCTCCCTAGTTTTATACGGTCAATTGGTAAAAGAAAAAAAAAGAGGAAAAGGCAAAGAAATATGCTGAAGGTCTTAAACTAAAACGTAGCCATATGGTCAAGGAATGGAAAGGAAATACGGAATACATTCAACATGCACAGACAAATAAAAAATGGGGGTAATTGATTCAATATGATTATTTTACATGGAAAATATTGTTTCAACCTTCAAGGCAAATTTGCCATGGCGCTCTGACACATTATATCACCCAGGACAGTCAGAAGAATCAAAAATAACATAATAATATCTGTTAATAACTGCCACGGAGAGAGGAGTATGCCACTATTTCTTGATCATGCCAAGGGCAAAGAGAGCAATATAAAAAAGCAGAGGCTGACAAAAACCATTACGAGTCTCTTTGTAAAATGCCTATACACATTTGGAGCCACATTATATCCTTGTCTTCACAGTAATGTGCAAATATTACGAATATGGCTTTTTAAATATTTTTTTTGAAGACCATGTACTGTATACATGAAACGCCCTTTTAAATCCCCATAAATATTTCATATTCAGAAGGAAATACATTTTCACTGTGTGCCAGGCTATGAGTTTGATTTACAATCATGTCTAGCTGAGAAAAGAACGATAAGGCACTAAGTATAACTATCCCATACTTAATCATGCTACCACATACTTTATGAGTGGAAAAGTCATTCCTATGTATTTACTTAGCTATGTAAAGGTAATAGTAAGCTAAATTATAATTAGCATTGGTACTGCTTGCATGCTCGAGAAAGATATTTACAATGCACAAATAATGACACTTAACGATGTGGAAGATCTTTGATCTTCATTGAGAAGAAATCTTGTTGTTCAGTTTGACATCCTTTCTTTGGATACTCAAAATGTAGATGTGTGGACACCAAAACCGGTATAGACTGAAAATACTACCTAAAGTGCATTCATTCTCTGACAAGGCTACCTATTGATCACTTACTACAGATTCTAATAGCCAAAGAAGCTCGAACAATAACCACACCAAAAGTAAAATCCTTTGGTATCAAGTACGCCATTATTGCCAGCTTTATTCCTTTTTTCCCCTTCAGACGGAAAAAAGAAATGACAGAGAATAAACTTGAGATATATTAGGAAATATCAGTTGTATTTACATGCACTCTTACTTACATTTAGTCTTACCAAAATGCTGGGCCAGGCATAATTTCTTGTGTACAATTTCAAATAATCTCTGGAATCCTGCAGAAAAAATACTCCATTCACGGTATGTAGACCCAAGCTTTCAAAGCAAGCTGATACAAAAGCTGGGAAAGGCCCGGTTGTTAATTACTGGTTAGAAAATGCCAATAATATTTTTCATGATTGAACGAGATCACATATTTGACACCTGTTCCTGGAACATCAACAAACACAATTTTCCCAAAGAAATTAGATGATCTTTGTTGAAGTAGAGTATTAAAGTTTTTTTGATCAGAGGGCACAGAATTATGAACTCAGATGGGCGGAACTATCAATGGAGAACAGACTGAAGAGCAGACTGGTCAATAATTGACAGCACATGGAATGCTCCATTTGTTAATTTACCCATCTAGCACTCTCTTGTCAAACAATCTATTTTTTGTTCAGCCCAGACATCTGATGTTATAACATAATCTGACACGTCTCACTACTCAAAGTCTCTGTTCATGTCTCTGAAAGCACAACGCTTCTGCTTAGCTCTGATTGGTTTTAAGTTCCATCCAGAATTCAGCAATGTGATGTGTCACACTCCTTGTGCTTTCTGCGGGAATCAACAATCTACACCACAGTTAAGAAATATATAAATGTTGGTGTTTTTACTCTTGTTGGCATGACTCATTCGTTACTTAGAGAAATAGGAAAACGGCAAAATAGCTACCAAAGAATTTCTAAACAAGATTAAGGCATACATTATTGGTACAAAGGACATTAGGCATGCTTAATTATCAATGGACCCTAGGATAGAGATAAAAGGCAATACAAGTACAATCCTTGGACTTTGCTTCCAGCTGTCTTCCTGTAAACATTATTAAAAAAAGAAAGAAACTTTAAAAAAAGATTGCAATAATATTGATACGAAATGTGACTAGGTTAAAACTAACAACACATTTTGCGTCTCAGTTTGTTGGCGATGTAAGGCACCTATTATGGCTGCTCCTTTCTGATAGGATGCTATAACCGAACAATGGCGCCCAGAGTGTCAACTGTCCTGTTGTGTGAGTAACACAAAGAGCAGTTCATTTTTTTGAAATATCAAAAAAAGGATTCTTGGTCCATGGAAGAGCATCTTTTTTTAAGGCAGAGTGAATTTTGGTGATTGTCGTTGATTTTTTTTTCTCTTTCGAGGTAAGGCTTTTTCCAAACGCGACATTCAATCGCGTTATTTTTGAAGCTTGAAACGCAACAGTGCGGTCTCCGTAGACACAGCGTGTTCCGGATTCTGATGGTCAGGAAGTTGGGTTTGCGTGGGACTGGGGTGAGAACTGGGAGCATGTGGGCCCTGAAAAAGGTCACTGTCATAGCACGAATGCATTGTCATGGATCCGTTCCGTCCCCTTCTCTTCCTGTGCTCCGTTGAGCGGGCATTCGACGATTACAATTGCCGGGTCTTGAACATCTAGGCGTGGCTGTGGACTGAAATGCTGGAGAGGTCGTTGCGTATTATTTCATTAACTGTGGAGACAAAAGAGAACAAAAAGGCGCATTTGTTAATAACTTACTTCTGTATAATTACTGCCAGCAATGTGTGTCTGCACCAGTGTTCAGTCAAAAATCACACCACACTTAGTCCCTGGCTTCTGTTCCCAAGAAATAACTATAATCTAGCAAAGACATGGAAAGTTAGGTAGCTGTAGTGATCTCCTCAATATACTCCACCAAATTGTTAGTGGTAATGGGACAATTGTTTATTTCAAGTTGGGGGGAAAAAAGAAATAAAACAAAGGGCAAAAAACAACAAAAACTGCACTTCATTGTGAACTTGAGGCCTGAAAGAAAAAAAGCTAACATCCACACTGCGTGAGCTGGGGCGTCTGATGGCGAGTGTGAGAAACTGGCTGGCCCCTACCCCCGGAGACTTGCGGTCTTGTCTGTCCCACTTCCCTGCTCACGACCGACCCCACACAGTTCCCACACTCGCTCGCTATCGGCAGGGCTCTCTGGCCACTGAGGAGGAAGCGGCAGGACACAGCGGGGGCCGGCCAGGGCAGAGTAAACAGTGCTGTGTCCGTGGGCTCGGTGATAAAGGAAGATACGCGGCTGCCATGACACCACCACCACCCCCAAGTCACCAGCCTGCGATGAGGTCACACTCAGCCCCGTGGAGCCAGGACAGGAAGATGTCTCACTCTCTGTCTCTTTCTCTACCTCCCTATTTTTTTTTTGCTCTCCCTCGTTCTTCTCTTCATTCCTATCTCCTATTACATTTCTTCCTCTCTGTCCATCCCTGTCATTCTCTTTATCTTTTGCTTTGACTCTCTTCCCCCTTTTCTCTATCTTCCTCCATTCAGTGCCAAAGTCTATCCAGTTTATCAGTTCCAGCTCCTGGAAGTCTGCATAACCACACCAATATGACCCTACTGCACAGTGTCTCAGAATTCTGCAATGTATGAAGAGTTGTCATTTGGTTAGTCGTTTGGCTATTGCATTGCAATATTGAAGGGCATTAGCAAGATTAGGATTTAGAGATATCAGTGAGATTAGAAATGAACAGTTTAGAACATAATATGATGTGTTTAGATGACTGCTGATTTCATAAATGGGAAAATGTAATTTGCACTGTAACACCACAAAACATTATATTCAAAATCAAACACCTTCATACTCATTTCAACATCTAGATATTGCAGGGTTATAAGGCAATAACAGCAAACAGTAGTAGAGCAAGCTGTCAGACTGAGAACAGTAGCATAAACACGCAGCCTCCACTGAAGTCTCTCGATTAGCATTTCCATTTGACAAACAAATCTCAACCCCATCCCCCAATAGCTTGTTCCATTTGAGGTTGACAAGGTTGCTTCAATAATGCAAGGTGCTTACTTTCACAAGCCGAGAGAAAGCAAAACAGTGATTTAATAGTTTGCAAGGTATCACAAAATTCACTGAAGTTCAGCGCTTGAGTCAATAGCAGAAACCACTTCCCAGTTTCCTCAACTTAAAAAGAAAATGATACACCTTTATATTTTTTTATCCCATAAGAAAATGAGTGTGCTCATGACATTTCACTGCTCACTGGAGGTATAAATGAATTTTTATATATTTCTATTCATTTATATACTATATATTTTTGTTATCTTTTATTCCATTATCTGTTTAAAACGTGGGTTTTTTGTTATATATGCACACATAAAAACTATTGAAATGCAGTGTACGATATACTGTACATGAAATACATTGTTTAAGTATGAAACATATGACAACTGCAACACCTGACAATTACATATAAAGGTTATACTACATTAGACTATAGAAATATTTCAATGTACTGAAATTTTACGGTATATTGCACATTATTAGCTTGAACTGACTGAACCGAGAAACCACCAGGAAAGCAATAAAAAGTGAGAACTCTGACAGTCTGCCTGTGTACCTACACGTATTCACATCAAGGATTAACATTCACTTTCTGACAGTGTGTGGAACTCCCTGTGGAAAAAAAACCTCACTCTAATCCAGAATTCTGTTTTTACCTGTGAGCGCCTAAGGCAAAACAGGCAGTTACCTGTAACAGATGTAACTATTGTACGATCAAAATGGAATGCAAGTCTTTTATGGCATTGTACGACTTGGAAAAACAGTAGAAGCAACCCCCATTATTAATGTTTTTAAAGAAGGGGGGGTGTCAACTTCCCTGCAACAGAAAAACAGCATATATTTACCAGTTTTCAGAGAAAAAGACATGCGTTCGCTCTTTCATCACATTGGCATTGTTATCTTTGACGATACTAACACCCACATGTCAACCGCAGCGTTGCTTTCTTTATCTCAACTAATATTTTCCATTTTCACCTTCGGGTTTTCCACTGAGAGAGAAAATAAGATGTTTAACAGGTAGTCATCTGACTGGACCCTTGGCGGCCCGAGGCACATGCAAACTGTTTTCTTGTGACGTAAAGCCTCTGAAACAGGATGTGGTGAACGGCTAAGCCACACAACTTTAAAACAGGGTTATTTTTAGCCAGGTAATCATGCTGATCACTGCACATAGCTACCGCAAAGAACGAGTCCCGTTTGGAAAGAGAACAAAATTTATTGACAGTTTAGCACAAAATGAAGGCCTCGGATGGAAGGCGTTCAACCGTATTTGCCTAGTCTTCACGATTCGTTTTTTTTGTTGTTTTTATTAATTAATCAGCATGGCAGTAGACATGTCAAGGGTGACTGTACTGTATGACCGGTGATTCTGCAAAACTATCCATACAAAAATGTATAGATTTACTGAACTAAATACCTTTCTGAAGGCTACAACAGCCCACCCAGGTATCGCACCAGAAACATTCAAGTAACAAAGCCAAAGTGTGCCGAAGGAGGGGCGTCCTGCCCCTTGATTTATAACAATGGAGAGGGCCTTCGCATAAGGGGGACGGAAAACGGCCCTCGAGGGCTAGCATAAACTCCGCGGCTACGAGATTACGAGCCGTAATCTCACAGAGCAGACTTCAGCAGGACGCAGCGAGAAGCCTGCGCCGCGTCACTCAGCCGGCCCCACACCCAGGGAAGAGACACACTGCAGCGCAGAGACCGAACGAAGGAGAGGGGTCAGGCCGCAGCCTCTCGGTGCATTTCTCAACGCTTACGCGGCAGTGGGGGAAGGCCCGGCGCTTTCTCCTACTCTGCCCTTTCAGGAGAGGAGCAGCTGTGTCATCATGATCCAAGCGGCACTTTGGCCTCTGAGAGGTCCTTTAGGGTGTTGTATTATCTGCCTACTTCACTTTTATTCCCCCCCCCCCACCCCATCCCACCCCTTTTGTCTAGGTACATAAACCTATGCAAACACGCATATTTACAAAACAACACTGTTACAAAATCGGGACGTAAAGCGCAAACAAGCTCTATTGATCCATGTGAAGAGGATGATATAAGATAAGAATGGATTTTAAACAGTGTCAGACTATATATGTTGTATTGTATATATTGCAATGTATATGGTGTGAGTGTGTGTGTGTGTGTATACTGCACGCACACACACACACACAGCTCCATAATAATGTTGCGTTTCATTTGAATGCAATGCCTGCTTGAAGTCTGTGACCCATAGGCATCACCGGGTGCTGAATATTTTCTCTGGTGATGCTCTACCAGGCCTGCACTGCAGCCATCTTCAGCTCTTGCTGTTTCGGTGTTGCTTAAGTTCGTAGTATAGAAGCGTTCAAGGTTCGTTCGTGAATGACTTGCAGTCAAGTTTTCCATTTGGCTTGAGGCGCTAACGATTTCGGTATCATTTCCCATCAGCATGAAGCACCGTCCAATGAGTTTAGAGGCATTTCCTTGGGCTTGAGCAGATAAGATGCTTTTGTCCACTTCAGAATTCATTCTGATTCTGCTATCAACAGTTACAGCCTCAACAGAACTATTTTTACACGACTAATAACTAATATAGTCTCCTGGGCAGAAAAGTTGACAGAAGGAATGACGAAAAGTAGTTGTAAAGTTTCAGTAATAAAGATAATCAGTTATATCATCAATAAAGTGAGACAGTACCCGTGGCAGCCATACATGTCCAAACCATAACACGCCCACCAACATGTTTCATAGATGAGGGGGCGGTGCTGTTAGTTCATTTTCTTAGACTCATCTGTCCATAAGACCTTTTTCCAGAACTCTACTGAATTTTCTAAGTACTTCTCAGTAAACTGCAACCTGGACATCCTGTGTTTGTGGCTAACTAGTGGTTTGCATCTTGCAGTGCAGCTGCTGAAGTTTTGTTTGTGAAGTCTTCTGTGGACATTAGTCACTGACACATCCTCGCCTGCCTCTTGAAGAGCGTTTCTGATTGGTTAGACCGGTGTTTGGGGATTTTTCTTCATAATAGTAGCTTCCTTGACTTTCATTGGCAGAACTCTGGTCCTCATGTAGCCAAATGCCAATAATAGAGAGTGAAGGTACTCAAAAGTCAAGAATTAAGATTAGATACTGAAAGCACTCTTATACCTGCACCAAGGAAGCAACTGAACGCACCTGACTAATCAAAAACACCTTTGAAGCCAAAGTATTATAGTGCCCAGAAATGGGGGCTATGTATAACATTGCTGTAATTTCTACACGGTAAAACCAAATGTCCAACTATTTTTTTGTCTCCTGGGTAGAAAAGTTGGAATGAGGAACAGTAGTTAATAAAACAGTTGTAGTAATAAAGATCATGTATGGGATAAAAAACCATTTTTCAAACTTTATTTTACATTGGAAATTCTTTTGTTTCAATCTGCTTTGCAACTTTAATTTCATGTTACATGTTATGTTATTGCTGTTTGTGGACTTAAATTGGGGTCTGGGGAGACCTCCTGTTATTCGACGGTGTGGCGAACAAACAAACAATGCAGTAATGGAAAATTCAACTGAAAGGGTTCCGTCTGTGAAAAAAATGCGCGCACACACACACACACACACACAATCTCTGCCTAAGAGGTACACCTTTATTACCCTGAATGCCTCTGATTGGTTGAAAACCTCAAAATGTTATTTTTGTCTCTGTAATCGCAAAGTGCCGAGTGGGATATTTTTGGAAGGAGTCTGCTGCTGACACAACAAACAGGGAGGCTTTAATAAAACCGGCCCCTCCCAGATCGCTCTTCACATCTGCCAGCAGTGGATGGTGGAAGGGCCCACCGGGCAGAACAATGGGAGATTTTTCCTCGCATCGTTTCCCTGGGCGTGAGCCCACGCCCGCCTCTCTCACGTTTACACAAGCACACCCTGTGCCCCCAACACACCCAGGCTGCTGCTAGCCCCACAGAGACGTTCAGCTTCAGCTTCTGGAGCGGGTCCACCGCGTTCCATTTTCTGCTCCTTTCCCTCCCTTTTTTTGACGGACTCTTACATCCCCTTTGCACACCAAAGCAGGTCTTGCCCCGCCCCATAAAAACACCCAGAACCAATCCGATTAAGACAAACTGGGGGAATCTCAGGCACCTGTGGTATGTGGGCAATTTCTGTGGCCTTAACAAGTGGGTGATTTTCAATCTGCAGACCTTTTCCTTGGAACTCATTAGAGAGATCCAAAAAGACTTATTTTGTTGCTAGGTTTCCCTCATAAATAAGTAATGTCTTCAGTATGAACGCTGGCGCACATTTTTGTTTAGGGTCTCGAAAGATGTAGCTGACACCCAGGTGTTGCATTATCTACATAACATTTATGTCAACATGCTCTGAAAATATTCAATATTAAACATAAATGTCAAATACTTAAATCACATTGTACTAGAGGTGTACATTCAACCAATTTGTTTCTTGCTCTCATGTATTAAACCAGTTGCTACATACCCTGCTCTTTCAAAATTTAATTCAAATCCAACTTTTCATTCAAATTTTCTGACTGTTACCTTGGGTGATATGAATTTCTACCAGTAAACATTAACATGATAGATATAGATATAGCATATTTTGATATTTAAAGTGGTACAAATCACATAATATGCCAGATAAATTCAAGTGAAGCTTTCAGATTAGGATCCATTAAAATTCTAAACTGTAAAGAATACGGCCTTTATGATAAATGTGATGAAATAAGTGGTTTATATTGTCCTCACATCGATCAGACATCGATGATCTGTTGAGGCTACGAGAAACACCATCACATCAAGCTCGGAAAATGTGTTTACTTTCAACTTTCAGTTATGTGAGACGGGTTTTATTGCTTCATTTGTCGACCTGCACCAGTTGACATAGTGTTTAAAACGCTTGCTTTATCAACTAAGCGGACTATCAAAGCGGATCAAATGACAGATGAACTCCAGCTCTGAGGATACAGTGCGGTTTTAAGGAGACGAATAGACCCGAGGTGCTGAACAGCTCCTTTCCCCTGATATTCCTGTGTCTGTAATCCTAACCTTTGTTTCCTGACAAAGCAGCGAAGACCGGCAGCTCGCTCTGTTCTGAGGACACAAGCTCCTAGTCGCGATTATATTCTGCCAAGGCCGTGATCTTTCCGGAAGTCCCGCAGATTTCGGTTCTAGATCAGTTAGTTTCGTCTGAACGGGTGAGCTCGCCTCAAAGGCACCTAGGGTTGTCCTCTGAGGGGAGAAATCCCTGCGCTCAGTTGGATGTACGCTACTAGGCACTTCTGAATCAGCCTTTTAAATGAAAAACGTTTCTAAACCAGCCTTTCGAATGAAAAATGTTCCCCTGGGGTTTGTTTTAAAATGTCTGCTGTCGTTTTTTTATTTATAAAGAATATACATTTCAAGCTTCAGGGCGATATACAATACGTGCTCCAGGTTGACACTCTTAAATGCTCTTTTTTTGGGAGAGCAGGCCCCAGCCCTTTAAAACACACATCTAAAGCCAATGTCAGTAACAAAGCCTCTGCCTGTTCATCCTTCTGTCCACCCCAGCTGGCTCCTTCCCCAAGGCTTATATTACACATCAAGGATAGTCTTCTTCCTGAACAGCTGTAACTTCTACAGTATTTGTTGAGCACAGTCGTGTAGGGTCAGGGACTACACACATTCATCAAAATCCCACCTGAAAAGACTTCTCTAACTTAAGCAGAAAGCGCAGAGAGCACACCACGCCTCTGAAACATTTCTGAATAATACAGAAGACAAAGTAACTAATGCAACTGTCTGTCTCCATGACTGAACTACCAAATTATTTGAACCATTTAATTGTCATATGCGCAGTAGAAATCACCCTTGCCATTGAATCATATCAAACCATTTTAGTTGCAGTCTGCCCAAAAATTGTCGTGCAGAAATACTATAGAAAAGTCTCCACCTAACACACCGAACACAAAACACAATTTGACGTATTGTTGATTGACTGAAGGTGTCATTCTTGTGTGGCAATCTAAGACAGTACCCTCTGTGTTAGCTGACTGCGATGAAAAGAAAAAGAAAAAAACACCCTAATGATCTAATTTATCCTTCACTTCTGTTGAGGATGCTTAGCTCAGAAGTTGGAGCAATTGAATTTCCTAGAACATATTACTTTTTGTTTCCCCACAATATCAAATCTGCTCTCTCAGTTTCATCGTAAATGCTTTATGGACAATTTGCTGCCGCCCACACGCATCTTAAAATGATAAGGAGGAAGGGCGCAACCATTTGCGTTATGGTATTCCGTTGCGCCGGTCCCAGCCGGCGGCAGAGAGCGTGAGGTGTGGCAGCTTGATTCATGCGCCGTCGTGACCCGATGACAGGAGAGGGGCGCGGAGGAACACTGGCAGCCACTCGACCTGGTATCATAGGAAAACACTGAACCGCAAAATCTAGTGGGCGGAATGCAAGGTAAGAGGAAACCGAGCACTGCCTGTCCTAAAGTGCATGCTGCAGGAAATGCAGACACACGCACACACACGCACACACACACGCACGCACGCACAAACAAACACGCATAATCGTGTGCAAACACACACATTCTGTATGTATACACACATGCAAACACACACACACACATGCACACACACGTGTGTGCACACAAATATGCACATTCGCACACAAAAAGTGTGTTGAGAGTCACCTGAATTCACTCAACATTTGTCCTGTGACATGAAAAAAAACTAGTATTTTTTTTCTTTTTCTTCAAAAACAGGTTGTCCAGTTAATGTTGGTGATCTTGGCCAAACTGTATTTGTGAAGAATACAAACAGTTGCATTTAATAATAAAGTCTATGACTAATAATGACTAAAAACATCTTTCTTCACCGGGTCCACTTCATAACCCATGTGTTTGTAGAGTGTAGCATAGTTCAGCTTTCCTTCCACTACAAACAGAGAGAAAGTGTCTACGATCTACAACTATTGCTGCAGTTATGCTGCCATGGTAGGTAATTAACATACCATTGAGCACACATAATTGGGCCTGAAGTCAAAATAGAATTTTTTTTTCTTCAGCACAATCAACAAAGCAAAACCAAACACAATACTGAGTAATGACTTCTGAGATAAAAAGGAACTGATAATGGTAATATATGTCATGATTACACAATACTGTTCGGAATGAACAGCAGTAAATATCAGAGGCCCACCCCCCTGAGACGGGTATGTCACATTTGGGGGGAAAAAAGTAAAACTGAAAAGCTGGTGATCTGTGATTCCCATGTGGAAGTGTTTAGTTGCTTGACTGAATTGGGGGGAGGGCGGGGGAGAGACGGAGGAGAAAGTGAATTTGTTTGAATATGGAGCTGAGAAAACTGCACGTCTGTCTGGGTGATGTAATGACCTCCAGCAGCTATTCTGCGTCCTGGTGGCTGGCCAATCCCTGCCCCTCATGCACCAGCAAGTGCAACAACAAAGGGGGAGGGGGGGGGATTGGACATAGATCCAAGCCACGTTGGCGGGCAGCTAGGCCTTGGATCCTATGGAGGAATTCCCTTTGGCCTGGCAGCTACCGGGACTCCCAGAATCCAAAGCTGAATCCGAAGACGGTAGCCTCTTACGCGAAGGTGCACGACTTGCGGCCATCTCGCTCCGAAGCAACAGAGAAAACCCTCCCCTTCCCTTTCCGGTGGTGCGGGGCAGTCCGCCACCTGCAGCCGAAAAAAGGGCCTCACCCTATCTGATCTCGTCCCCAACCCTTTTCCCTCACTTCCTCCGGGTCCCCAGGGACCCAGGCGTGCGCGACACTGCTCATCCCGGGAGGGGAAGCCAGGAGGTGTTTACACGCTCTGCCACCGTCTCCAGGGCTCTAATCACGGGACTGCAGGACGCATTCGCGAGGCTCCCATATTCTCGGAAGGCTGGCGCCTCCACCCTTTTCCGCAAGGCCCTGGTCTAAATTCCTCAGGCTTTGGATGCGCACACAAACTAGACCATCAGTACAAACAAATTCAGTTATTTCAACTGTTCCACATGTGTAATGCAGGCCAAGGAGAGCGATAAGCTTACAGGCAAAACTGCATACTATCTAATCTCAGTCTTCTTTCTCCCCACTTCCTTATCTGTGAGCCAACGCTGTTTAATTTGCGTAGATTCTGGTAAATATAACAGTAAAGCAAGCAAACTCGCATTGTGATTTCTCTAGTGAGTCAAATACCACAGGCAGCCAAAGCACTTGGTAATTGTTCCGCAAGAGTTTTTCCAGAAAAGAATGAAACCCGAAAACCGAGAGAAAATATCTGGCTATGGTGAATATAATTCAGAATAAAAATTTTGCATTGAGGTTCGATGGAAACATATGTACATATTGAAACAATAACTTTTTTTCATGGGGGAGGGTGTATATTTTTTTGTCAAAGCATCTCAGTGAGAATTTGGCTGTACACCTGCATATTGTGCGATTTATGACATCATCATTTACAGTCAGGTACTTTAAATCACCTGTTTGCTGTCACTCGTCATATGGGATTTCCAAAAACCTACTCAATGTCCAAATTCTTACCTCAGTGCAGAGTTTTATCGGCGGCATTCATCATCGATGGAACACTTCCAAGCACCTCTCTCAGATCTGAATTAAGCTCACGACGCAATGAAGGACAGGGCCAGCGGACAAAGGAGGGGGGTTTATCACGGGAGATCGGTCAGACACACGGCCGTCTATGTGATTAACGGCGGCGCTGCCGTTCCGGGTGCCGTTGAGGTCTTCGGAGACGAAGGCTGGACCCCCCGGAGGTCCTCAGAGCCAATGGAGGCCCACGCAAAAACATGGCAGCCCCAGGGGCAGGCTGGCGAATCCACATTCCATTCGCAAAGAATAAAACGGTATGACTTAAGAGCGCTGTCTCTGGATGGCGGGTGAAAGGGTTGGGGCCCGGTGCCGTAAAATGGTCCGTTAACGTCCCCAAAATGTTCTGTGCTTTTGGATCATAGTAAACGCCCATCTGTCATCCAAGCACTGCGGTCGGAACACGTGTCCAGGATTCACGGGGTCAGCCTAAACCATGTGGGACTGGTTGAGTTTGGTATGAAGGGAGAAGTGAAGAGTGGCATTAGAGTATAGTATATAGTTTTGGGACAGCAGACTAGTGAAATCTACTGCTGCTTGCAGTAAACAACCAGGGCAGCTATTTCAACAGCCTTAATTGGGCAGTAACTGCTTGGGACTGATGAGGGAATTGTCAAGACCCCTTTCTTCAAGTGCCTCGAGCTCTCACTGTAAATGCTTCAGATCCCCTCTCACCAATGACTTGGCCTCACACTACCTCAAAACCCTGCCCTGCCATGTACAGTCTACTTTTGTCTAGACCAGGAGCATTTGGCTGACTGTCACCCATCTCCTGAAATGGCTTTTAAGTACAGTCCCCCAGCCCTTACCGCCGCACCACTCCCCACCCCCCATCTGGAGCTTCTGAAATATCCATACAGTGAATTCAAGGCTTCCAAATCACAAGAGGATTCTGGGGGGGTTTCATTCCAGCATCTCAATACATACATCAATCCACAATGTCATCTGTAATTCATAGCCAACCGCGCAATTTCATCACCTGCAGATTTAAGACTTGAGCTGGCGTTCGTATCAGAGCGATGGAGCTTGACCATCTTCACAGAAAGCCATCGTTACTTTGGGAAATACGTCTAGCTGGTCCCGGCTCAAAAAACAAGCATTCCTGTTCATTATTACCTGCTTGATTTATCAGAAATGAGCACTGCTCTAACAGATCTACCAGGAACGGTTCGAAAAATATGTTGATGAAATCAACGCACTGAAGGTTAGGAAGCTGATTTACTGTGGGGGAACGACCTTCAATATTTAAGTATTTAAGCATTTTCGAGTCTTAAAAACATTTGTCATTTGGACAACCCGATATCCTTGGTCCGGTATGACAGCAGTGACTACAAAAGTATCTTTGGCAATAAAAAAAACTGAATTGGGATACAAGTGACAGATCTATCAGTTTAGGGACTTCAAACTATGTACATGGTTTGCCACTTGGATCTCAAAGATTGTAAAAACCAAAAGGTACAAAAGAAATAAAAAAGCACTGAAATTTAGCCATCTCAACAATGGTCCGAACATTCTCCTTAACATGCCTTTCATTGGGAAATGCTCCTCAGCCCAAAAAAATGTATTTTAAATGCCATATTTTTTTTTTCAGACAAAGAGCACCCACAACTCAACAATGAAAATATGTTTCATTCCTTACGTCTTCTCTGATTAATTTCATCTTTCTTATTTAAAAATTCAGCAATGACTCCATTTCGCTTGAGACAGCCCACATGTGCCTGGACATTGTCAGGTCTTTGCAGGTGACGAATGCTCAAAACGTTGACTTCTATATCAGCATCCACCTCATCATTCTCTCCTTCAGAATGTTTGCCTGTCATCAGGAGAGGAAACGGGCCCTCCGGCTAAGACGGTTGCAAAAATAAAAGGAAATCAAAGGAATGTTAATATGCCGCTTCGGAATGCTAATTCACTGGAGTGTTCGATTTTACTGTGCTTTTTTTTTTTTGAGCGTCCACGCGGGGGATGATTTGTACAACAGGGCGTGCACATGAAACGTGGTTGATGTGAGGTGGTTTATAGACCGGTGACAGCAGCTACTGTGAGGAAAAGGGGGGCCCTGTCTGCTCTTTCTCTCTCTCACTCTTTTTTTAAGGGTCGTTGCTCGCCTGAACGCTGTGAAGACAGGGAGACTTGCCAAGAGCAGCAAACACCGTGGCTTTCCCATCCTGTTTTGCTGAATACCCCCCTTTGTTTACCTCTGTCACTATCGGGATACATTTCTGATACGCTAAATCTTTTCACATGAGAGACGCAAGAAAGCAGCAGTGGTGAATTTTTACATGTTTACAATGGGATATGGATTATGCCATAAAAAATACAGAAAATAAAAGAACAGACAAATGAAAGACAGTAGCAATACATTAAACTAGAAAACGTTTCTTAACTTGAACATACGGGTAACACAATAATGGCACCTAACGCTAACATTGAAACTAGCACTTGAATATCAAGGATAAAGACTAGATAAAGGCTAGATTTTTCTGGAGGCTGATTTTGTCCACCATACGTTGTTAATGAGGGAGGCTGCTTCATTGGTCTAATGCAACTTCAGCTTTGCAACTTCTAATAAACAGTGAGATATATGGCTGAGTTTCTAAAAATGGTTTACAATAAAAAAAAATCTTGATGAATTTACTCCATTAAAACCAAGAATAGTGCAATATAATCACAGCATCTGCATTAGAAATTAAACAATGGCGAATGGCAAAAGTTATGGGTTCGAGGGAGAGGAACAACTGCCCAGTATCGCACAGTACCAATAGCAATGGGACAAACGACTGTAAAGTATTTTATTGCCACTCTAGGCTGAATCGGCTTGAAGACTGTTTAAATCATCCATTCTGGCCACAAACCTCAGGCATATCCATCATCTTCAAAAACAGATAAGTAAGGGCCACAGGAGCATTGCTGCAGAGGAATAGCTCGACCGGGCCAAGCCACAGGCCTCGAGATGTTCTCCGTCCTCCGGGCCTGACCTCCCGCCATCTCGCAATTAGGTGGCTTTTGAGTGTGTTTACTCTGTGCGCCGGCATATTCGCGAAACCATAAATTCTTAACCCAACAACTGATTAAATGGCTGCGGCCACAGAATTTGCGCAAACACACACGCGCAACGAGCCAACGCACGCACGCATGCGCCGATATGCATACATAGACCTTTCAGACGGAGCGTGCAACTGCTACAGTATGTGTGGTTGTCATTAGCTGTTTGGCAACTATATACACAAGAACCAATCTTCAAAGGGCTGGAACTTCTGATGGCATCGGTTTGCTTTTCACACAACTTATTTTCTCATACCCAAGAGCGCACAGCATGAATTCATCCAAAATTAATACTTTCTCCATGGCAGGCTATTTATGGCATTCACAACTTTCCTTGCATTCTTTCACAAATACGCAAATCACTTTGAAAAAAAAGAGAAATCTGATTTCCAATTTAATTGCAACAAGCTTCAGACATGAAAACCCAATTTATTTAGATAGGGCAGCATTTACCCACCAGACAAATGCCTTAGCCATGACCGAAGATATGATGGGGTCGTTTGGAATTGGATTCCTCTGCCGGTATAAATGGCGTCGTTTAACATCAAAGGCGAAACGCTAATCTGATGGTGAGGTAAGGCTTAACAATAATTGGTCATCGCTTTACCTAAAGTTTATTTTAGTGGTCGAGCTCTGAAAATATTTAAGGAAAGATAGTAACTCTGAGAACCCAGAGGGCTTCAGCAGGTGCTTCTCCTGCATCTCCTCAGCTCAGCAGAGCATATCCCAGGTCATGGTAAAGCATCTCTGTGCAGCCCATAGTGTGTTAAATGGCTGAGTTTTGTGGTTTCTAACTCACCAAGCAATAACTACATAAGATACATGTGTGATATACTACAAATTAATTTTAACATGTTTATGATTAGATATAGTCTCATGATCAAATATCACTTTTTAATCCCATATTTCTCAAAATTTTTAAAAACATAATTAAAAATGTGTTAAATTTTAAATAATGAAAAATAAATGCACATGATTCAGAATAATTACTTCTTCCACCTTTTGGATATCTGATTGAATTACCTATGTACATTGTAAGTCTGGAACTTTGAAATAGATGAAATGCATTCTATGATTAATGAAGTCAAGAGAGTGTGCTGTGAGTGTCCATAATGCTGCAGAACTCCCTCAAGGGCATCAAACCTGTTGTATAATAGCATTCAAATAAACTACTCCCAACAAAATTAGACAGCTCCATTATGATAACCTTTATGAATTAAACTACAGTGAGTCATTGGAAACATCCACAGAAGAAAAGGGTGCAGGCTAGGGAAGCTGTTGCGTTTTGCCCAAAACTCACAAATAGAAATCTTTTTTACTGGCGCTGACGGATCACTTGGGCTGACGGCTACCTGCTGTGCAGGAACGGAAGACTGGCGCTAGCCCTGTGATCATCGCAGCATGACGGTTCAAAGGTCGCCGCGGTGACCTAATTCATCCGCCAATTTTAACTCCCGTCCCACCCACCCACCCGTGTTCTCAAATATTGATTCAAAAACTCCAGAAGAAACAAAGTACTGCATGCCAAAGCACAGCCACTGACAGTATTCTTTTTTTTTTGTTTAATGACAGTGTCTGCTCAAATCAAACAATACCCTGTAAATCAAGTTCCCTGATGCTCTGTCATTAGGTAATTGGCCAGGACGGAATTTTAAATGCGACCCAAACTGGCAAACTGATGAGCCGTTTATTCCTCAGAGTTAATTAAAACAAACATTTTGAAACTCGATAGACAGTTGGTTTCAATTTTTAAGAAACTATAATTTGTATCCAAAATCTACCACATCTGCTGGTTACATCTAGCCTTTGATTCACAATTGTCTTCATAGTTGTCCAACTAAGTCTTTCAAAGGCGGTAAAGCTAATATTTCAGTTTCATTACTTTTTCGTCTATGGTTCCAAAAGCCATGAAAACACAATCTTTTTAGGTCTTTTGAAAAGTTATTTCAGGGACAGGCAGAAAAGAAGATGCCATATATCTAAAAAAAAGTGGTAACAATAAAAGAAAAAAAATCCTTTCTAAAATCATAAATTATAAAAAACCCCTTCGCATTCTTTTTTTTAACCTGTCAATAAAACCGCCGGGCTCCGGCCGATTATTGTCTTGACACTGCACTTAACCAGCAGAGAGCGGTAAACATCCTGCTCAATTAGGGGCCTGTCCTGAGCCCTTCTCAGTCTCGGAGAAGAGGCCCGGGGTCAAAGGTCGAGTGTTGTAAAAGCACACGGTCTAACCACCGTCGCCTCAGCCTTCCCATCAAATGGTCTACCGCTTCCCCCAAAGCTACCCCCCAACCCCCCCACCCCCCCACCCCCCCCCCCTCCCTTCCCAGCGGCCAGTCCGGCCCGTTCCCATTAAAGCCCGGGCCCTAATGACAGGCTCCCCTCTCTGCAGAGCTGGGCTCCGGCACCCTCCAATGTTAGCGAGTCAGCACGTTTTATCGCAGCGCGGACACCCTCAATCATAGCCGGCCTTTGCGGAGACCTGGGCCTGGGCAAGCCGCCAGGATGTGTAAAAGTTTCCGTGAGGAAAGCCGTCTGCGGACTCCGAGAGGGGAGGCAGGGGACTACGGGCGGGGATCCTCGGAAATTTTAGAAGGGGGAGGCTGCTGGGGTGGGGGAAGGGTTGGGAGCAAGAGACTGCCTAAAAAAAAAAAAACTGGAAGGCTTGTTGTTCCCTTTCCAATATCAGGACTAAGACTCCTCCTTCTCTGCTCAAAAGGGCTCCACTTTGTTAATGTCAAAACTGCACCGTAGTCCACTCCCCGTTTACCAGAAAAAAAACAAAAAAAACAAAATCAGGTATTTAAGGACAAAAACCCCCGCAGGAGGCTGAGTTTTTTTTACGTGTTCTTGTGTACAGAAGTGAGCAGATTTTGTGCCCTTGGCTGCCAGAAATACTGCGAGCCTGTGGCCTGTTATAAAAGCGGCTTTTGTGAATAGGGCTCACTGTGCTCAAACACAGCTGGGAGAAATCTGTGCCGCTGATTACCAGCCGGCTGCGAGCGCAGCCGCACTTCATGATATCACTCCCTGCGCCGGGACTAATGCGAAAAGACAAACAACGGCCCCTCGGGACCGGGACGTCGAGCGGTCTCCCCGCGCGGCCCTCCGTCGCATTACGCCCCGGGAGCACAAAGGGACCTTCATCAGCCCCGCGCTCTGGGCTCGTCCCCGCGCGGTAATGAGGCCCACAGGCCCCCGATTCGCTCCGCACATCTGCCAGGCTGGGGATCAAAGGAAATCGTGCGCTCGCCAAAAAATGGACAAGTCATAAAGATTATGTCATTGTCATCTCCTTGCCTAATTTACATCTGTGAGTTCGGGCTCAAACCTTTTTTATTAGTTTTTTATTTGGAAGACCTACTTAATTGTGGTTTTTTATAGCTAATTAAATATTTCACTACTGAATGAAGTGACCTGCTATTTTTGATGGTGTATAGACTGTGTCTCAACTTGGAAAAGGGTCACTTTGTGCAATTTGCTTCAAGCCTTCTACGGAAGCCATTTTGTTCAGTTCTCTTTGTCCA
The DNA here is from genome assembly GCF_018555375.3 of Anguilla rostrata. NCBI lineage: Eukaryota > Metazoa > Chordata > Actinopteri > Anguilliformes > Anguillidae > Anguilla > Anguilla rostrata. The sequence continues at coordinate 51,222,188 of NC_057933.1, forward strand.
ATGAAAAGCACGAAAGGCACTTGCAACTAAATGTTGCTACATATTGCAAGTTTTTATTATTTTACTTTCCCGTATCTGAAACCCTACCCCTAACCTTACTTCACCCCTGACAATGATCCTCTTCTGCCCTCACCTTAACCGACCCTTGAAGCCCTCCCTTACCCACCCCACACACTGACTGTGACCGTATTCCTGCTTACCCAGTCATGCATGCTTTTATGGTCTTCTCAAAAATAACAACGAGTTTATTATAGCTTTTCAAATGGCCCTTGCATCGAAATGGATAAAGTGCAATTAAATAAATCAAAATGATCCCACACCTAATCCCAACCCTGCCCGCAACCTTTACCTCATGCTGCTTATTTTTTTGGTTCTCAGCCCTCCCAGTAGTCCCTTTTTGCCCTCATCCCTAGCCCCGTTCAAGAAAAGTGGCCTCTGGGTACACAAGAAATATAACATGCTGATGCATGAACATCAGGCAATCATATAACTGGTGAAATATTTGCAAAGAAGCATAAATCTGAGGTTATACATACATACTTATACGTGTGTGTGTGCGCATAGCTGCAGAGAAGTCACCTCAGGTCGTTATTTGAGACAATCAAACCGAGGGAAAGTGCTCTAAATTCATGGCTCTCTAGGGGTGTCCCTCCCTCCCCCCTCTCCACAGTCCATGCATAGGCCTGGACAGTCGAGCTGGAGGCCCCAGCACAGATCGCTGAATTCTCCTTTCAGTAGCTGCCCTGGCTCAGTTAGCATCGTCTGTGCGGACCCGTGATGGATACATATTTCACCCGTTAGTGTACGAGCCACAGCAAGCGCAGGGCCCGGCTCTCACAAAGCTCACGTATCCCCTAAACTGAAAGCGACAAGCCGCCAGCCGGGACACTTAGCGGCGAGCGCTAAATCACCCACGGGTGAGGTCATGCGTTCCCCTATCGGAGGATCCCTCGTTATCGTCCGAGGGTAACGTATCGGGAGGCAAAAACCTTTGCCCATGAGTTAATTTTTTGCTGTATAGTTTGAGGGCCCCTGGAATGGCATTGCTTCATCTGGCAAATGCCTTCAAAGTATGCTGTTACCACCGCACGTCTCCGCGCGCCGACCGAAGACGCTTATTTAGAGATGAGATGTCGGGAGAGTGCCGCTTATTGTGGTTTACGAGAGGTAATTCGGCATCCTTCGCCAATCAATATGCATTCCTGAGAATCCCTAATGCAGCCATTATCGTCCCCCGAAAACATTTGTCCACAGATGAGATATGGGTCTTCTTAAAGTGACAGGAGATTAGATGGTGGAACATAGTAAGCAGGTTACTCAACTCTGAACCAAATTAGTTAGACATGAGCATTACACAAATTTGAAATATCTCCGTATTGCATCAAAATGCATATCAATTACAAGGTAAAACGATCCACTAAAAACCTTCTTCCAGAGTCTACTGTGCGCATCAGATTTCTTGGCTACGGTGTGCTTCATTCCTTGTGGGACCAAACATAAATGAGATATATATAATTTTTTCACGGAAAATATGTTTGAAAGGAACATGAAGACCCCAGAATTACAGTGTCCATTCTCCTGTGTCTTAGAGCCCAGCATTATAAACGACAGGATGAATGTTAGCTGCACACGTGCGGATGGAGAAAGTCCAAAAACGAACATTTGAGGGAGTTTCATTGTGCTAATGACGGACAGATTTTGGAACTCTCTCTTCTATGTACTAGGTGAAGATGAGAAGAATCATTAGGCTTATGGTTTCACTGACATCTACGTTCAGACTCTACCCTGCCATTCAACCCCCAACCCCATTTCTCATTTCACTGCTCACCCTCGGGCTTAAACTGCCACCCATTTAAAACAGACACAAAAGATGCACGAGAACTGTGATCTCGCAGCATTGAGCGGGACGTGCTTTTTGCCCTAGTTGGATGCTGAGAGCCGAGATTTGTTGGCGGGACGCCTGGTATTCGTTTCACAACCGGGGTATACAGTACGTTATGCTACGGTCTCAAATCAAGGTTTGCCCCAAACCGAAATTACCAAAAGAGATTAGGATGCTAGTCATTAACCGCCTTCGGGGACAATGACAGGGAACACAATGGTGAGGAACACGTCCCAGCACTGGGGTGGCACTGGGTTAGGCGCCAGGACAACCACCCTTGGCTGCCCGCCCCCAGCCCCCGACCCCGTAATCCCAATGACGACAGCATGGCAGCAGAGGACCCGCGGGGAGAAGGAGCCAAACAAAGAGCGGGCCCGCCTCCTGACATCCCTTGCCGGGGCACGGCCGCGTTTGATTTTCTCCGCAGGAAAAAAAGATAAAAAAAAGAAAGAACGAAAAAAACCCCAGGACAGGAAACCCCTTCCTATTGTTTCTGCTTCCTTCATTAGTCGCCGTGTCAACAGTTTGTGCCGCCATGCGTGTGCCTCTGTTTTCTCTGCCTCTCCCTGCCTGACCTTGGCTCTCTTTGTTTTGACAGATTGTTTCGATACCCCCATCGAGGTACGCTACGCTAAAAGTATCAAGCCGTGAAAAAAAATACTGGCCAGGCCACCTGCAGTCGCAATGGACTGGTACTGAACTGCTCGAGTGCATTGAAATAATTCTGAAAAGACTGAAATGGGATCCTGTGCGTTTCTGAGAAGCTGCTGCATGAAATACATTGGGGTGATTGACTCACACTTGTCTAGAGATAAGAGGACAATTTAAAACTTGGAAGGAGATGTGATCTTAAGGGCTTGTCATTGTATCAGAGTAAAAGAGAATGATAAACTGTAGTTGTTAAAAATGGTTTGCACTGGAACTTTCTTTTCACTTAATAATCTGAATTATCCAAATATTATTATGCATTGTAAACCCAAAATTGACAGAATGCATGTTTAATAAGAATATGTCATGCATGTCTAAATCAGTTACATAAAGTATGTGTATGTTCTTACTCCAAAATTGAATGAATACTGTATTGTAGTATGCTGTAGTGTAGCTTTGTGTAGTAAGTCCTTTTTGTAAAGGGGTGTGCAGGCCTGAGGATGTTGTTTAGTCATTGGGAAAGTGGGCGTGTTCCCATGACTCACCATCGTCTAAATACATCTGGTCCAGCTCCTGTGGCTCCTGCTTGACAGTGACGGCCAGCGCGGGCGGGCTGCTGTCCTCCCTCAGCAGGGCGGGCGGGCTGCTCCTCAGGTGGGGCGAGGCAGTGGGTGGGGCCTGCGGGGGGCTGTAGGCAGGGGCGAACGGCGTCTCGGGCCCCGCCCCGGGGGTGGAGGGGTGGGACACCGGGGAAGAGGCGGGGCTGCCGTTGGGGTAGACAGCGGGTGGCCGGTAGCCATGGGAACAACTGCCGGTTCCGGGGCTACTCAGGTGGGGGGCCACCTGGGGCTGCAGCATGACCAGGGGGGCGTGGTCAGGCGAGCCGGGGTGCACCCCCATTGGGCGGCCGGGTGTCTCCTGGATGGCGGGCACGCCCGGGACGGCGGGGTGACCGCCAGAGAGGCACTTGGGGTAGGCAGCGGGGGACAGGTCGTGAAGTTTGGGGCTGGAACTGGTGGGCGAGGATGTGTAGCCCCCGACCAGACAGTGCCCAGGGTCCGCAGGCATGGCCGGAGTCACCCCCAGCTGGCCGTAGTAGGCCTTCGAACGCATGGCCAGCCTAGCAGCCCCCTGCGGTTCATAGTCATCATTGGGTTCTGTTTTTATTATGGGAACTGACAAAAAAGAGAGAGAGAAAGGGAGGGGGGGGAAGAAAAGGAGAGAGAAAAGTGAACAAACACACGTTTGGGCTTCATGTGACTGAGAGAGTGGGTTTGTGGCTAGGATACCCTCAGCCAAACAAACAGCCAGCTGAATGGGACTCTGTGTGACTGGCTCAGTCCTCCCACCCAGCTGAAATAAAAAAAGAGCGAGGGAGAGAAAAAAAAAAGAAGGAAAAAAATGGATGAGTCATCACCCAAGAAAGTCACAGCTGGTTCTAATATACAGTAGAAAAAGGCTTATTTTCTTTGGATTCTCATCCAGCTCTGATATCCTATAAAAGTGTATTTTAGAACACGGTGCTTCTGCAGGGGCCTTAGAACCCGGGGCTCCAGTGCAATAATTACTGCTCTAGAGACATAACATGATTCCATTTAGACTGGATGGACAGCGCTCCTTTAGAACGACCCGCCCTCGTTTATCATTTTAACTGAAGGAGACCTTTTCAACGGCCACCTGTGCTTATACCCAGCAGTGCCATGTCATGCTCCGTTTGTGCTATGCTTTGGCAATTGTCAGGCTTATGATTGATAATCATCACTCTCCCTTATAGCTCAGGGGCTAGTTTTTCAAGGCCTTAACTCACTACAAAGTTATGGTTCTCTAAAAAAGGAAGAAAAACATTCAAGGCATAATCTGAAGGCATGTGCGTCCATGCAGATAGACTGGACTAATAATACCAACACATTTTGTATTATAATGGGATGTTTGTTTTAGATAGCAAAAAACCTCAGAAGTTGCTCCCGCAGTAGCATGTGTTACCGATGAAGGGACATTTATGGAGCTCACAATCCACGGCATACAGTGTGGGGCCATGGTCATAGGAAATCAAAAAGAAAATATAAGCATGCTTAGTGACAACTACTGGAAACAGCAAAACTTAAATGGCTTAATTCCAGGTTTTGTAGGAGTGAGGTGTGGGCACATCCCCAAAAGCTGCAAAATTCTTTCAAACTGAGAAATTGACACAAGCTCTGTTCAGCCCAGACCCCTCAACACACAGACACGCACACCTCAGTCCACAATCCCAATGAGTTTTTGGCTGTCAGTCTAGATGGAGGTACTGGAGGGGTTGAGTTCCAAATAAATATGAGTTTGTGTCAAAAAAATTTAAAGTAGCTGTTGTTTATGCTCCATGTCAAAGCTGTTTACAACCGAGGTAATCTGGGGTTTGCACCACCAGAATTTCTTTTGGCTCAACCAGGCCAAAGGCCTGGCATCTGACATAGTACAAATCCCAGAATGATCTTCTGTCGAAGGATGAATGCAGCTGAAGGACACCAGTTTATGTGATGCCACATACCAGGGTCCTTTACAAATTTTCTTGGTTTGTAGGCCCACTGTCACAGATCTGATCATGCAGGGTGGTCACATTTGAATGTGATCTCAGTCCCTGCTCCAGAGAACTCTGAGCTGCCACAGGTCTTCTCTGTTCTTGTGATTTCATGATATCACAGTAGAAACATGTTCTCGCCATATGCCCATGGGTCTAATTCAGTCTGCACAAAATGCACATTGTCATTCCCCTTCACTAAAAAGTGTCAAAAGTTTTTGTTGAAACCACAAACTAGCCTAAATGATATCCTTCTAAGTACTCGCATCTTTGAATCAGTGAGAAAACGCGACAGAGTAGAGTGCACGGAGGATAAATTATGATTAAGTGGAGAGGAGCACAAAAGAAATGTACATTTCAGTTAAGACTCTCTAATCTAAGCCATGACTCAATGATTTCCTCTAAGATCCAGTCTGGATACAGTACATTTGCACAGTTCTTTACCTTTTAAAAAATATAAACAGCTTAAAACAAAAACTAAAGTTTTTGAAAGATTAAAGTTTTCTCCTGTAGTTTGCCCCAGGAAAAATAGTTATTATATTCTATTATATTCTAAAAGAGCTGCCCAACCCTCCAACCAACCACTCCCCTTGATGTACAACAGAGAGCCTGGGGGTTTTGTTTCACAATGTGTTCCATCAACAACATGTGAGAAGCGACTCCGATGATGAAAGACTAGGTAAATGCTTGTTTAAAATAGCAACTACCCGCTTATTTTAGTCATGATAAGAGGAAGCGTGATTCTCTGCTAGCTCCCCCACCCCCCTTCCACACACACACACACACACACACACACACACACACACACACACAGATGCTGCTCTTTGGCAAACACTAAGATGAGCAGGAATGCGAATGTTTGCCTTTGCCACGGCACGGTACCTGTGGACGTGTTCGGGTGCGTCCGGGGCAATACAAACTCAGATGGGTGGGCCTGGAAGGTGATTATTGGTTCAAGGATTTTATGATAGCGGAACAAGTGTGGCAGATGCCCAGGATAGAGGCACCAGGTGTCAGCACGCCTCTGTGGTTTCTGTTCTGTAAGGCTGCCAAAAGAGCCTCTCTGAAGGATGGCCCTGGAGCCTGGGATTGACTTGGGTTTATTTAAGATTCCACACTCATTTCAAGTAATAATTACACTAGAAAAATATGCGACTGGTACACTTTTCCATTCTAACATCTCACGTATGCATACTAAGCTTTTGATGTATGTAGCAAACCAATTACTCTGCTATGTTTTGGATTGATGATACTCGATTGAGTCTGGCAGGTTTTCTCTTGTGTATTGAACCCACAAATGTGCTAATTAGCTCAAAACTGCCTCTCCGGGGTGGTTTCATGAGAAAATAAACCCAGAAAACCTGTTTGGTTGGCCGTACCTCCAGGTTTAATTTCAAAGCATTTCCAAGAATATGAAAAACAAGCACCAATTACATATAAATGTACTACAATAACCGAGTGATTAAAACCACTCACCACATTTCTGAGGGCAAACAAAAAGTTGTCTGCAGACGACAAAATCTAAATCTCTCTTTACACACTTCACTAAGAAACAAAAATACTTTGAAATAATTATTTACTCACAATAGCAAGCTTTATCTCTCTGCAATTATTGCATGCATTCTCAACCGATCTAGGCGAATACACGCCACTGAGGTCATTAAGCATCTGAACTGATGTTGTTATTATTCAAGGGGATTCATCCAGAGAAGTTGACTTCCTCAGTGCAGTCCCAGCGCTCCTTCGGAGCTGGGGGACTCAGTGGGAAAAGCATTTACGTCACAGCCGCCTGCCGAGCGGCGTGTGAGTGAGGTAAGGGCTCCCTACGGGGCACCTAGCCCAGGCAGCCCTCCAAGGCGAGGCCCAGGCGTGGAGGAATATTAACCAGGCCTGCAGGCCTCACCACCTCCCCCCCCACCCCACCCCTCCTCCTCCCCTGCACACGGAAATCACAGCGCTTCTTTCAGAGGCAGCGGCGGCACACGCACATGTGCGCACACACACACACACACCCACACAAAGGCATTGGCAAATACAAACAAGCGCACACTCACGCACGCGTACACGCGTAACTGACGGCGACCAGGCTGGCCGCACAGAGAACAACACAGCCATGCAACCCTCCTGACAGACACTGCTCACAACAACACCGCTTACAGACAAACAGACGGAATAAAGGCTAAACAAGGAAAGAATTGAAATGTGTTTAATTGCATTGACCTTACTCGCCTACTTTACATGAGGAATAACAAAACTGGCTTTGTTTCGCCCGTTGAAACTGCCCCCGCACAAAAGGGATAAAAATATTTGAATGTCCTTAAGCCTGATTAAGTGGGGCTGTGGGCTGGGTGGAGTTACTGAAGAGTGAGCCTGGCCTGTACTAAGACAGTATAGTACTAGTGCTCATTGCAGGGGCTGTTCAAATGCAATCATTCGCAACAGACGAAAGCAAGAGGCAGCATTTGAAGCATGGCAGCAGAACTCAGCCCAGGGAATTCACCACTGGGGGAAAGGTCTGCACATAAGGGCCTGTCTGTGCGCTTGCAGTTGGTAGTGGACTCACCGGTGGTGACGGCTCCCCTCACCCGCCCCACCCTAACCGCCCCTCCCCTCGCCTGGTTATCTGTGCCAGGGCTTGGCGACACCGCGTCACCGAAAGGCAGATTTGCTCTTGGAGCCCTGGTCCCAGCTGTCTCCCATTTCCTCCCTGCCTGCGGGTTGCAGACGACAGACAGTTTGCATGCTGCCTGTTTTTTCTGCTCCTCTTCTCCCTCCCTCCCTCCTTCTCCTTTGTTTGCGTCTGTCGGTGCAGATTAGGGAAATTGGGCTTGATCTGGGCTTTCTCCAAGCACACACAATGACCGCAGAAAACATCACCCCCCCAACCATCACAAGGTCCAGTGAATATAGATCGATCTATCTATCTATCTATCTATCTATCTATCTATCTATCTATCTATCTATCTATCTATCTATCTATCTATCTATCTATCTATCTATCTATCTATCTATCTATCTATCTATCTATCTATCTATCTATCTATCTATCTATCTATCTATCCTCTCTCTGACTGACAGCCCTAAGGCTGTGGTCATTAATCCAACTTCAAATTCTCTGACAATGACAGCACCTCAACCACACACGCGCTGGGGTTCTGGTGACGGAGACCTTCCACCCCAAGGAAGCCAACGCTGCTTCTTCACAGTGAACCGGGCCGGTACTACACGAACGGTACGGCTTCGGCACAACGGCTCAGCACTCGAGAGATCCAGAGGTCGTGACAGGACATGAGCCGTGCGTTTTTTCAGCAACTAATTCATTAAGGATCAAACCCGAGTGGGAGTAGCCACCGTGATTGAATTAGCTGACAGTGTTGAAGTGACGCCAATCCCTGTCTGGTTGCTCAGCGCACTTGATGAGACTTATCATTGACTGAGAGCCTTACTGATGTTGCAGATTGTCAGAATTATGATGATGTCAATGATGTTGATGATGGTGATGGTGATTATTATTACTATTAGTATTATTATTACTACAATTAAGGCCTTCATATTACTATACATGTATTTAAATGATCTACAAATTAAATAAGCTTGTATATCAAAGTGACACATGGACGTTTTGAAGTTTTTTGACACCAAACCACAGAGGAATTGTAGAAGACAAAACCCCATTACTTGGCCGTCCTCTTTTGAATTTGAATTATTACACCACCCAGGCGCCTTCAAAGGCCGTTACGTGGCTAAGCTGCCTCTCTTGAACTGTGAGGAGCGTTTTAACTCCTGCAAGAGTGAGCCAGGCCTCAACGGAGCCTGCGACCTGACCATGGCTGCAGGCCATCTCCTCCGCACCTCCCCCACCACGATGGAGGGCTGACAGTCTGGCTGACTTTCTCTCATGTTCCCCTGACGGGCCTGTCCCTAACCTCCACGAGGCGCACGTCACATCGTGAAACGGTCACTCAGCCGTATCGCTCTGGCCCGCGTTCGTCCCCAGTGGCCTGGGCTCAGTTCTCCGTGCTTTCGCACATGGCCGCGCTTGGCTCATTTCAGCCATTGCAAAAGCAGAGGGAGCTCCTAGCATCTTTGGACGCCGTCTAGCTTTTCTTTTCAACATGCTCCTTGTTTCCTTGATCTGACCACAAGCCCTTGGCTGATGACGAACCCGGTTTGCCCGCTTTGTTATTAATAGAACCCAATACAGTCAAGGAATCTCCAACTCACTGTAAAAACAAAGGCATTCCGAGAACCAACCTCAACCGCTGCCAGCTCTGCTGCTGCTGTCCTTCCACGTGGCTGCGAAAGCTTTTCTTAATTTAAGCAAAGTAAAAATGACGCCATGTTACGATTTCGCTCACACAGGACTTGCAGTAGAGTAGCTTGGAAAGAAGTATGAAGATCACGAAGGAAAGAAAGATACAGAAGCTCCTTCTACACCAACTCCCCTCATAAACAATTCTTTTAGCTGTATCCTATAAATTTCTAGGAGAAGCATGAATCTTCCAAAGTTTTCACTTTCACTTAATTTGCGAATGGCTATTAACTCAAGCAACTGGAAATATAAAGTGATGATCATCTAATTTGTCAGTATTTTAAATTCCAGCCTGACTTGACTGGAATTATTTCCGAAACCGTAAAAGCCTCCATTTCATGGACACATTTAGTGGGAGGGAAAGCTGCTTTGGATTAAAACAGGAATAATAATGGAAATGATTACATGCTATAGTTTCCCATTCCTTTGTTATCTAACTCATTTTCACACAGATGATAAGGCCTACAATTATTATACATATCTGCTCAATCAAAATAAGGCAAAACACAATTCTAAGTAAATTAAATAATCTCAGAAAATTAGAAGTGCTCAGAAAATTAATTAGTTCAATAATTATGCACACTGGAAAATACGAAACCTTTATGAACGTATCTTCAGCCAGATCGGTTAATGCATGCATTTCCGCAAGCGGAGCTATTTAAAGCAGCGGTTGCCTCTCTGTAAAGAACACAACTGTGACTACGCTAAAGAGTGAATGAGCTGTTCTTTTCAAATATCACTAGCCACCGCAGAGCGTTTGAAGTGGGGCAGGAAGGCAGGAGCCGTTTTTAGACCAGTGCGTGGGCTGAGGTGACGGTGACGGGCCTGCTTGTCGTTGTTTACACTATTTTGTTATCCGCTTGCATGCAACATCTCGTGTGTGAAAATGGCCGGCTCTCCTCCGAGCGACCGCGTCGGGGAGAGTTGGGCCCGCGTGCGGCACGGGAGTGGGAGGTAGGCAGGAAGTGGAAAAGAGGTACCGCCGAAAAGAGAGGGAAGCCAGCGGCCATTTCCTGTTAAGGTGCGCCACGCCAGGGGAAAATGGTTTGTTTTCCCCCCTCGTTTTTTTTTCTCCTAACAGCGTAATCATAACAAGAAATACAGGTCAGGGGCCAGGCCTGCCGACTGCACGACAGGTTAGCCTCTGCATTTTTTTTTCAGGGGCAATTTCCTCTTGTTTTCTGTTTTCATTTGATTTCTTTTTGTATCGGCACACGTTTGATGGCTTTGAACTCACGACCAATGTATAAATGTTTTGGCAACACTTGCCATCCCTCACCATTGTTGAACTACCAATTCACCAATTTTATGACCGTGCAATTATTATGCACCACAACCAGACACTAGATTCCTTTCATTTAGGACTTTCATTCACCATGGACATGCTAAGTCTTGAAATACACAGTAGACAAACCTCAAGAACCTATGTTAATTAATTCTCTATTTAATTTTTTAATAAAGCCAAAAATACATTTCAACACTATTGAATTTATATATGTATTACATTTATGTGCATCATGCAAGTTAGTAAAACTAAAAAATAAAACAGTCCCGTGTGTCTGTCAAGTTTTATCCATTTAATATAGTTTTTTTTTTTTGTTAAGACAGTGATTTATGTATAAGAGAGGCTCCAATGTGTCAAGATAATCCAGGATTCAACCTTCCTAATCACAGGTCTCATGCTTATCACTGTAGCAGCATCAGGTTATTTTTACAGAGGTGCAGGGACATTCTTTAAAAACACAAATACACCTCATTGTACCTGTTACCGAATCCATATTTTAATTAACTTGGAATAACATCAACAACAGAGGACTACTGTAATAGACACACAACATGGGATAAGCGCTATTGTTGGATGCTGAGACAAAGGTGGCCTGTGCTCTAGTAGCACACAGACAGATTGGTTCCAGCGCTGAGCTCTGGGGATACTCAGTGCTGCATCGAGCATACATTCAGTCTGTTCTTTTTAAGGTCTTTCTGTCTCCCCCAGCCAAAAAAAACCATGTAGGAAAGGCTTCTGATGGCGAGCAACTGAGTGAGCGGTAGCAGGGTGTTTTTGAAAGGCAAGGCCCAGGGGTTCTGAAGAAACCTCTTCCCCCTTCTCTGTGCATGAGGGTGGGTGGAAGGGGGTGGGCGGGGTGTCCCCTCTAGCAGTCGCTGAGTGAGAAATGCCCTTAGCCCCCCTAAATACAGTAAAGGCCAGGCAGTGGTGAGTGATGGATCGTGTGACGGCGCTAGCCGTGTTTTCTCTGCTCTAAGAGGCTTCAGAGGTCAGGTTATGAACTGCTGTTGCTGTAGCACTGGGCCGTGGAGGAGCTCTTAAGAAGCCTGCTGCTTGCAGGGTCATGCCTGGCTAAGCTAATACACCTCAGTATCTCAGCTAACCATGCCTGAACTCTGCAGTACCTGCAATACAGTTCCCAGCGTTCATGTAATCACTATCTTTCAGCTATCTGACCTGAAAAAACACCACTCCTTTGCCAGAAAGTGTCCAACACTCCACCAAACACTAATGATCTTTTGATTCTCAGTTGTACCCCATGATCTAGTATCGAAGCCTGCCCATACCAGCAAGGCCAACAGCCCTGCAGGGCAATGTATAATTTTGGTCAAAGGAAAACCATGTTTGTCTGAGGACACTACAATGACCAATGACCGGACATGCCTATGAATGAATTGGGCATCCCAAACCAGGATGAAAAGACATTCACTCCAATAACCACAAGCCAAAAAAATCTTACAATGACTCTACAAATACCTTGCTGAAATTTACTGTATGCACATATGGCTGTACAATAATAATAATAATAATAATAATAATAATAATAATAATAATACATTTTCTGCTGCCATTGCTTTTACTGTTCAGGAATTTCAATAAGGGGCACTCCCAACTCTTATTGTGAACTCTGAAATTCCAAAGTGAAAAGAAAAATGCGCTAACGTGGTAACATGGGGTGGGTCTCGGATCTGACAGGACTGAACACGATTGTGGAAGCTGTGTGCAAAGTTTACTGTGTGAGAGGTGAGACCAGGGATGGGAAGATTGGCATTCCAGCATCAATAGCCCAGGAGGGTCTGTCTGTCTACGCTGACATCACTGCTAAAACATGTTATACACATCCAGTTAACGTGTCCACTGCTGCAGAATGCAACTTGGCAAAGCTGTGCTACTTTAAACCATATACTGTTTCTACTTCACACAGAAAATAATGCTTTATGTATTTTAAACCCTCCTAATTAGGCTTTAAATAGTTATATTTTAAACCCTCCTAATTAGGCTTTAAATAGTTATATTTCAAATGTTTGATTATTATACCCCAATATTTGCTATGCTAAACAATGCCCCGTGCAGGTGCACAATGCTTAATTATGAAAAATGGTCTTCAAACGGAAACGGCAGTTCATTTACACAGAATTTTGGTGGGGTGCCAGTTTGCATGGAGGGTTTAATTGCTTGTGTAATAGCGGATGTTGTGCTCCTCAAGGGCTGTCTTTGTTCCTGCGCGACTGACAAGATGAAGCCAGAACAGGAATCCGAGGCTTCTCCTTTTCAAACAACCCCATCAAATCAAAGCACGGCTATCCACACCAAATAACAGTGGCTGCTTGTTTTAAGAGGGCTGGGAGACGCAGACAGCCACATGTACAGTAAATGTTTGGAAAATTTTCTCGGGTCGCTGATGCAACAGATTACCCTTTCATCATACGATGATGAAACTGCGGCATTCTGCTCCCTTCCCCGACGGAGGACTCAGAAACATGACCAAACAAGCCCGATGGCCGCACTTCAGCTACAGAATACCGGAAAAAAAAAAAACCCAAGCCAGGGTAATGCCTGCTGACCTATGATTCTGAGGAGTGTGCTGTTGCTCTGTGCCTTGAAGCCTCAAAATTAAGACCAAATGAAGTGGATGAGTGGAGGAAGTGGTCTGGTTCAAGCAATTGTGATTGAAGAGATAAACATCAGCAGGGGGGGTTCGTCAATTGGGCAGAAAGTTAGGTGAATGGATGACAAAGGATTGAAGAGATAGGAGTGCTCTATAAATGCACCATTGGCGCTGGGTAAGAAAAAAGGAGAAAGAGGTTAAGAGATGAAAGGATGAGAAGAGGGAGAGAAAGACTCACCATTTGGGGACAGGTACGTGAAGCGCTGGTACTGGCTCCTCTTCCTCTTGCCGTTGCAGACATAGAAGTTCACCTGAACAGGGTTGGATATCCTCTGGTTCCGATATGGAGGGATGTCAACCAACAGAGTAGTCTGTAGCATGGAGACACACACACATTCAGCAGAAGCCCCTCTGCAATGCGTAAAAATGCAAGATTCTATGTTATGATGAAACCCAGAAAAAGTGCTTGTTTGCACTTTTTGTACAGTACCAACCCTCTCAATATTAATCGACATGGCCCACGTTTGGTATGTTCAAACTGCAAACCTTCCCTGGGGATTTCTATATTTTTATTGCACACAGTGATGTATATTAAGTTTATCGCATGCAGATCAATTAATACACCATGATGTATCATACAGTACCTGTACACTTTCATTCGGCCATATATTCATTTACACTGTCGGAATATTATGGAATATTCTGGTAATGGATTAAAAAATGCAGGTGGCCTGAGACACACAGTGCACTTGCTGTGCCAGGCTTCCGCCTGGGTGGGCTGAGCGGGAGGGTTGGGTTGAGCACGCGCTCCCGTCTGAGCGGTCTAAAGCTCGGTCCTGTACTGTTCCTACGATAGTCAGGCCCCGACTTCATATACTGAGCCCCCTCCCCTTGTCGCCCCTGCTGTCTACCCTGCCGCTTCTGAGTCAGTCCTGGACAGACGTGAACTTTTGACTGCATTAATGGGCCCAAGCTCGGGGAACAAAGCTACAGGAGAGTTCTCGCAGCACGCGTGATGTCATGACATCTCAAGCAAAGCTGTCCGGAGAAAAGATGGAGGTCATAGAGGAAGCAGCTTATCGCCAGGCTGTTCTCTCAGCTGCCATCAAACCTGGGCTTCGCTTACTGCCCAGGGCTCCTTCAGAACATGAAACAACCACAAAGCAGTGAAAACACACCGTGCCGGCCATGAAAGATTTGCGAGAATCTTTAAAAAAAACTTGGCACGAACACATCATACGGTATGTGCTGTTGCCCCCCACATTATCCCAACATCTGGGCTGAACCCTTTCACCCAGCCCTAAAGGCCAATTAGTCTTTCCAGCACATTCTGCATTTAACCCCAGTGATGCAACAAGGTGCATCACCTGACATAACAAATGCAACAACCTCAACAACAACAAAGACGAACGTGACTCAAGCGAGCCAACCATTTGAAGCAAGCAAATTTGGGGTCCTGGTGATCGGGGATATCAGCTTTCCTTCCAAACCAGTGCAGCTTGAATATCGTTTTTTTTTACCATTTTTAATTTGTCTCTCCGTGTGATTAGCTCACTGTTTGCATCACATCGTTTTTACAAATAGAATTTATTTTATGAGCCCAATTTCTGAAATAAACTAAGGGCTCAGCAGCAACTTCTGTTTACTATGGGTGACTTGGGGAGACGTATATCAGGAAAACCCCCAAAACCAGCCCCATCCACCCTCCCATCGTTGCAATAGGGCCCCAGGGAGAGGTGGAAATCGAGGTGACTTTGTGGCGAGTGTAAAAGGGCACCGGTTTGCTCTTCATCCAATCCAGAGGGCCAGACCGTTACAATAAAAAATCGGCATATTAAAAGCAGACTTCTCTGGCTCGCGCTAGTCATAGACAATGAGGGTTTTTTCAATTACGCGCAAAGCGAGAACAGGCCTCAGGAACACATGCACTGACACTATTCATTTCTGTTGAAATAAAAACCAGTTTATGCCTTTTTTCGAGGAGAGATTAAATGCGTGACTATCCCTTTGCACACAGCACAGTAGATCATTTTCTCTTGTAAAAAAAAAAAAAGGTTAAAATGAGTTTCGAAAAAGAACGCAGTGTTTAAGACACACCACAGAGAGAACGTTTGACTGAGTGCACGTATCTCTGTGAGGACACGAACCACAGAGAGAACGTTTGGTTAAGTGTATGTATCTCTGTGAGGACATAAATCACAGAGAGTGTTTGGTTGAGTGTATGTAGCTCTATGAGGACATAAATCACAGGGAGAGTGTTTGGTTGAGTGTACGTAGCTCTATGAGGACATAAATCACAGGGAGAGTGTTTGGTTGAGTGTACGTAGCTCTATGAGGACATAAATCACAGGGAGAGTGTTTGGTTGAGTGTATGTAGCTCTATGAGGACATAAATCACAGGGAGAGTGTTTGGTTGAGTGTACGTATCTCTGTGAGGACATAAATCACAGAGAGTGTTTGGTTGAGTGTATGTAGCTCTATGAGGACATAAATCACAGGGAGAGTGTTTGGTTGAGTGTACGTATCTCTGTGAGGACATAAATCACAGAGAGTGTTTGGTTGAGTGTACGTAGCTGTGAGGACATAAATCACAGGGAGAGTGTTTGGTTGAGTGTACGTAGCTCTATGAGGACATACATCACAGGGAGAGTGTTTGGTTGAGTGTATGTAGCTCTGTGAGGACATACATCACAGGGAGAGTGTTTGGTTGAGTGTATGTAGCTCTATGAGGACATACATCACAGGGAGAGTGTTTGGTTGAGTGTATGTAGCTCTATGAGGACATACATCACAGGGAGAGTGTTTGGTTGAGTGTATGTAGCTCTATGAGGACATACATCACAGGGAGAGTGTTTGGTTGAGTGTATGTAACTCTATGAGGACATACATCACAGGGAGAGTGTTTGGTCGAGTGTATGTAGCTCTGTGAGGACATAAATCATAGAGAGTGTTTGGTTGAGTGTACATTGCTCTATGAGGACATGAACCACAGAAAGAGTACTTGGTCAAATGTACCAAATGTTTTTTTAGTTTTTATTGCAAGTCAGCCATGTAAAGGCAATTTAATTAACAGCACATTCAACTAACAACTGGATATCAGCATCATGCAAAACACACAAAAAATCGGAATTCTCAGGAATAAAAAACTGTTTCTTACTTCCATTAACCAACATAACATGCTTTAGACCAACACAGAATAATGTTATTGTTTGTTGAGTAATGAGACATTCACACTGAATAATAGATCTGAATAAACAAAAAAACTTATAATATGTGCAAAAACTACAGATATAATAAAACTTTTTTGACTTGCTAGAACATGACATTGATGATATGCACATTAAATGAAAATTCTAATGTGAACTTTTTCTTTAACAGCTCTGGGTTCTATTTATGCATTCATGACCTGCTTGGCTCACAGGCGCACTAATACTCTGACTGTGCCGGGCCCCATCTGAGTGCAGAGCTTTCATCAAGAACGAAAAGGGGAAATTACCGCAGATAAAAGCAGATTCTGTTCACATCTGAGAGCTCCAAGTGCGGCCCCTGATATTTAGTAGAAAACTTGGAATAATTGGCTAGCAAAGGTTACATCAGGCAACTTGCAGGCGGTGTTTACAGTGGGCCGGCTCCAGCACACTGCGCAGTGAAGAAAGCCCTCAGACTTCCTCAGACTGTTTTTATCGCAGCCGAGCTGAATTTAATGGAAGACATGTCCAAATGGAGCTGGGGAGGGGGGGGGGTTCTACAAGAGAGCCAATAGGTCTCTGTCCCGATAGACTGAGAGAGCGGGAGGGAGGGAGACCCAGAGATGGCGGTGGGGGAGATGAGGCATCAAAAATCGAATTTACTCCCAAAGTTCACTGGCTGAGCAAGTCTTGTGAATTGTTTACCCCACTGGCTTGGCTAGCAGGTGAACTTCACACTCACCCCCACCTTCCCGGGGAGCTGAGCTACTGACCCATTTTTTAAAAAGCAAAGAGATGCTCCAAGAGTGTCTGTCCTCAACACACAGCTTTACACCAAAAAAATCACATTAGGACATTGCTTCCCTTCTAAATCCCATCTTCCCTTTACAACAGCAGTCTAGTAATTTTTCACCTCATTTCTGGAATACTGTTAAGGGATTTGTGGTAACTTCTGTCCACTCTGTCTCTACATTATTCTAAATTTTACAGGCAAGATAGCTGCTTTGAATATTTACTATTTTTGACCACACTTGTCTCTTAATAGCATTTCAGTCATGCATTAACAACAAACATTTGTGTATGACGAATCTCCTTTACTATGAACTCTGCTTGTTTGTTTCAACCCCCTCCCAACCCAATAAAATCTTTTTACTGCACTTCAGAAATGAGATGCTCCTTTGTAATATCCATTTCAAAAGTCTACAACTGGTAAACCACAGTGTTAGTCAGCTGCCCTAATTCAGCTGTCTTAATTATCACGCGAATGGCAGTTTTTCATCAACATGATGAAACTGGTTTATAGTTGCCACAAAGGGCGTGGGGCTTTGCCGTAAGGCAGACTTACAGACTTGAAGGAGTCCTTGTCAACTTTGGCCTCAGTCTCCCATAGGTGGTGACCATCTACAAGAAAGGAGAGATTAAAGAAAGAGTAAATCACAATCTGCAGCAATAAGACCGAAAAAAATCTGCAATTCATTCGGCAAAGGGTCGCAATAATTCAGTAATCATGAGCACAATAATCCAAATTAAATGCAGACTCCCGAGTGGCTGAGTTGGTATAGGCAGTCACAATGGTCACATGACTACATACTGCGTTCTGTAATCCGCACATGCAGGTTTGAGCCCAGCATGTGTCTCTAGTGGACTATGGCCTGGATTCAATCACCATTTGGCTAAAGATTTAATGTAGGACTTGTGTTTTTTCATCACAAACACAGTTTGAGGCAAGTTGACCGAATACCAAAATTAAGAAGTACGGTTGCCAAACGAGACGAGAAATGGGGGATAAATGTTATTTATTATATAGCTGCTCTATTACAAATAAGGAGGGAAATAGTTTTATTTATTCAGAGCGCAGCATACACAGAGTAATTACAGAAGCAAACAGCTGAGGGAAGTCAGCGCCACAAAGCCAGGCCTGTGACGACGGGCATCTCCGGTTCACACTCTGCGCAGCGTCGCCACGGCGAGCGCTGGCCCCTTCGGCGCGGTGAGGTTAAGTCTGGCCTCCCGGATAATGATTGGTAAACGAGCCTCTGAGCCGCGGCAGCTGCGTCTGTGCCTACTTAGGCTGCCGGAGCTGTTTCATAATGTCTGGACGGCCTGGCCAGGCCCGGAGCGCGGGGGGGTGAGGTGGGGTGGGTTGGGGGGGGGGGTGTTATCCGAACCCCAGCACGACGGCGTACGGCGCGTCGTCCCCGGGAGCTCTCGGAGGGGGGGATGGGGAGAGGGGGGGGTGCTACGCTGAGCTCATTTCCTGCCGCAATCTGACCCACTTGGGGGCAAGGGAAACCCGACGCAGCGCTAAGGAGCAAGCCAGGCCTCAGGATTTTGAGGCAGTAGCTCTCGGTCTGAGAGAAGACAGAGAGAGAAAGGGGAGAGAGAGAGAGAAAGAGAGGGGGAGAGACAGGGAGAAAGAAAGAGAGAGGCTTTATATCTTCCGCCGTTCCCGACGTTGTGGGAAGGCTGGGGACTCGTAAACAGGGCACAGTAAAAGGGCTTCTCTAATAAAGACAGCCGACGCATAACTGGCAAGTGACATCTTGCGTGCTCTCCACCCGCATGTGCCGCCTTTTTCAATAACCCAACTGCCTTTTGTCATCCTCATTAAAAGCCAGATACTTTTTTTAACCCCCATCCTTTAAAAGACATTCATTTCATTTTCCCCACCCCCGTTTTTCAACTTCAACTTGTTGCAGCGCAAATGCTTTCCCATCGACCAATAAGAACAGTTTCTCCAGCTGTGGGAAATCCACGCCGCATATATTAAAGTCCTTTTGTGATTTCATGCCACACTTTGGTGTACAGACATTTTTAGCTCTGTTTATACAATCATTAAGAAACCACTGCCCTTTTTTCTGTGACGGCGATGACTCATTAGCACTGTCTGAAATAGAAATGACACCGTACAGATGTGTCTTTGTGTCTGCAGCGCTGCTGACCCTTCCACAGACAGACTGCGGCGGGGAACGCAAGACCACAGTACCTTCCTAAGCCTGAATATAGAAGCAAGAGTGCTGTTACTGCCACACGCCTCTGCAACACCAAAAGGCAAGGGTCAGCATTATTATCACAACTGTTTATTTACTTGTCAGTTGCCTTTATGCAGAAATGCAGAAAAGACCAGAGTAAGCAGGCAGGTACAATATAACCTGAGAATATACAATCTGTAGGCAGGACTGAGCCCTCTAAACATGAATCTGGAAGCAGGGCTCTAATATTTCATGGTCATAAATAGCTGTCGGCTGTTGGCGCAATTGAAAAATGGCAAAAAGATCAAGTGATAACTGCTGAGGGAGGTTAAAATATCGGTGTCGATTCACTTCGTCCACTGGGAACTTTGTCGACATTCAACCTAAAAATACTGTCAGTTCATTGACAGCAGTGTCATTAAAATGCCAAAGACATGAGGTACCGTGATAAACTTCAAAACACTAAATAAACCTCTAAAAACCAAAATAAGCACAAAAGCTTTTTTCAAGGCACATAAAAGGCCTTAAAATCATTACCAATCAATTCTATTGGATTATTTCCAATTAATAAACTGGTAACTGTTTAAGGACCAATAATTGCATATATTACATATAAGATGATAACTGAACCAGTCCATCAACATTTCATATTGAAATGAACATTTACTCTTAAAAGCAACAGATTCGTAAAGCCAAATTTATATGAAAATGATTCAGCCATGTTGCACTAGGAACATGAATATCTCTAATATACATATAATATACATCTATCTCCCAGATTTCACTTTGCTTGCACTTTGATTGCAACCGAAAAAAAGTGAGTGTGGGTGGGAGGCGGAGTCTCCTGTCGGGGAGTGGAAACCACCAGGTATCTATTTCCAAAACCTGTAAACGTTATGAAAACGAGAGACAAAAAAGCAGATGGTCAACAGATTAAATGAGGGAGATTTTTTTTTGGTAGGGGAGAAAAGAGAGGAGAGAGAGAGAGAGAGAGAGGTCTGGTGTGCGTGGGGACACAGGACTCCTCACTGATGATAAGAGCAGCCAGGAAGGGGGGGGGGTGGGGGGGTGTGTATGTGCTGGGAAAGGCAGCGACGCAGGGCCTGAGCAACCATGTGCTAGAGATGGAGTGGCAGATGATTCTTCTTATTACGTCTGGAGAACCAGGGGGGGATTTCGCCGCCTACGCTCTGGGAATGAGTCCAAGAGGGGAAACCTTACACCTCGACGTCAGCCCTTCAGAAGTAAACATGTTTTTCTGAGGCTTTTTTACACTCTCTCTCTGTGTCTTGCTTTCTCTCTCTCTCTCTCCTTAGTGTCCTCTCTCTCCGTCTCACTCCCTCTCTCTTTCTTTCCCTCCCTCACTCTCTCCTTCTTGCCCTCTCTCTCTGTCTCTCTGTCTCTCTCTGCCTTTCCCTTCTCTCTCCCTCTCTCTCCACCCCCTTTCCTCCTCTCTTTTCTAGATTTGTAGAAATTCAGAAGCAGAAACGAAAATGCTGCAATTTGTTGGGCTCCCGTACTCGAATCGCTTTGCGAAAAAAAAAGCCATAATAAAACCCACATTGAAACAAATATTTTTTTCTTCCCTTCCTTCTTTTTCTCTTCCTTTCTTTCTTTCTCCTCCTTCCAGATGAACTGGGAACGCGCCACATGTGTGGCATACCTCCTCCTCCCGGCGCGCGCCAGAGGACCGATAACCGCAGAACGTTCCGTTGGCTCTCTGCAACATCTGCAGTTCGGCTCTAATTCCGAAACCCTCGGCAACTCCGCCGGCGGGCCCCGCCCGAGCCTCAACCCGGCCTCCCCTCCCGCCCATTTGCCTTGGCTGCCGCCCATGTTCCTTTAGTCGGAGTAGCAATATCTCTTCTGCGCCGTCCTCCCGTTAATTGCTGTTACAGACATAACATGGAGTAGCTGAGAATGAGGTAGGGGCGAGCCGTTTAATGGCCTGTTCTGATGAAATGTAATCAATTCTGCAATTTGATGTATGGGGAGGAAGAGGAAGTTGGCCAGCTGCCTCCGCTTCTAATTGGTAGAGAGACATAATAAGGCCTCAGTGAACATCGGGAGAGCACTCACTTTGTGTATACACACAGTGAAGACATAAATATGGTTGGGAGAGGTCTGTTTGTGGTGCTGGATGGGTGTGCTTTGCGCGCATATTACTGTATATGCACTTGCCTATAACAGAAGTGAGTATGGCCTGTTTTCAGCCAACCTCATATGTACCAGAGAAGCTCAGTCAAATGAATCTCAGCTTTAGACTTCTAAACAGTCCACCCGTCGCCTAACTGCGTCCACTCTCCAATGCCCATGCAGAGAGAACATCAATTTTCATATACTGCTTACTCCATACATTCCAAAATAAAGCTGTTTCTTAAAGTGGATGTTAGCCTATTTTTTTCTAGATTCAGTGATCCCTATATTATGGTTTTTCTCCAGAATTTCAGGCCAAAACCACTTGTTTGCGCTCCGGCTCTTGTGTAACCACATAGGCTTTCCTTGAAATATGTGTGCTTCTTAGATTACAATCTAAAAGAACTCCAAAAAAGACAACTAAATCTTCCCGTTCGGCTGCTCCTGTTTCTGTCAGAGCGCTCTGCACGCGGAAGCAGACTCGCGTCCCCCCGTTTTTTCCACTGTTTTCTAATGTGGATTTTTTTGTTTTCTGGCTTCGATGGAAATGCCCCAGAGGCCAAGGTGTGAAAGGAGAAAACCCCTATTATAAAGCAAGACAGGTAGAGACAATAAACCCGTAAAGCCGCCCAAGGAATCTTACTTTTGCGGTCTGGGAATGGAAAATCCGATTCACATGCTAATTACAGAAGCACCAGCAGAACAATCCAGGATTTTTTTTTTTTCCTTTTCAACCCGAGGGGAATTTTTTTCGTCCCCCTCGCAGCTTATTTATTTATTTACCTATTAATGTGTGAATCTGACATCCACCTGGCAAGCCCTCTTGATGCTAATCTTTCAGCATTGAACTTGGAAGCCGCGGCAGACGCAGCCCAGGGCCAAGAACAATCTCCCGTGTCTGGATTTCTGCAGGGCGCTCCTGCGCAACACCTGCTTTTGTCTCCCTCGTTTAATGGGGGGACCCGTGGACGTCGGACGTCCTGAGGGAGGTCCCGCCATTCAGCCGCGAGGGGGGGGGCAGGGCGGCGGGGTTCTGGAGGAACGGTGACCGCGTACGTGCCACTGTGGCAGGGGCGGTTTGCCGATCGCCATGGATACAGGCTCCGTGGCGCTCCCGCAGTCCAGGCAGCGGTCCAGCCGGACCAGATGTAAAAGCAATCCGACTCATGAGGGAATTCCCTCCGGTCTGAGTCAGTGAGAAGGCTTCCCCGCCACTCCCTCCCCACACGCCGCCCCCGCAAGAGGCCTGGGCACGCCGGAGAGCGCACACGCTCGGCGAGGTGCGCCGGTATGCCGTCCGCCGCGGTGCCAAAACAGGGGTGGGAGCCCCCGCAAAAGCAACAAAGGCTGTGCCTCACATACCTTCCTGAGACAAAAGCCAGCAAGCGCGGGGAAAGACAAAAACGACATTAAAAATCTGGAATCGGGGCAAAGGTCTCCCCTATGGCAATATTTCCCCATAAAATATAACGTTCAACAATGATGTGCTTTTCTTCTGCAGGTCAGAAAGGCAAGGTGAGGCTTGTTTGAGTGGAACAAAGCACTATTGTCTATCAGGCACGGCTAGGTTCAACACTGAGGGTTTGTACAAACTGCTCTGTCATGAGTCATAAAGCATAAAAATGGCTTGGCAAGCAGATTAAGGTAGGTGGCACCTACATTCTTTGGTTTGGATTTATTTTTTCTTTTAAATTAAATACAACATGAATGCCAGAAATAAGATACAAATGAGGGTTTTGCAATGCCTGAAGTAAAGGCAACAGTAGTGTTATACTTGAGCTGCTTTAAATCTCTTTTTAAAAAGTTTATGATTATTCCAAAATGGAAGAAGAGAATAGTTGAGAATAGTGATGGCTTCAGTTGGTAAATCAGAGTTCACTGTAAGTGTTAGGTGCTTCTGCAAGGGAACCCAGAGTTCAGTTAACACCTGGCACTTACAGTGAACTCTGATTTACCAACTTAAGTGATCCATCGCTATTCTCAACTAGGCAGAGAAGACTGCTCTTCTTCCATTTTGTTTTCCTCCCTCCTTCTGTGATTCTTTCTCAACAATTTAATGCCTTCCATCACTTTCTCATCTGTTTTTTCTACTGTCCAAATGCACGCAAACGCTTGAGGAACTCATCTTGTGTTTTGTTGCCTCATCAACTCTTGGAATGTTTATCCATAAAACGGAGTGCAGCAAGGCTCTATTCTTGGTCCATTTTTGTTTTGTTTTGTTTAATTTCTTGGTTAACACCATTTTTTGCTATTCGCTGTAATTTTTCTCATTAAGTTCCCTCGACTGGCAGCTGGTTTGAGGCTTGTATCCTCTCTTCAGACTGTACATAGGTTTCCCTAACACTGATGTCTCCAGAAAATATGTGCTCTGAAGCTATAATCACAATAACTGTACCTTTCTTGTAAAATTCTTCAAATGGAAAGGGAGAATGATGGCGCACACACATTGCTTTGACTGAGACTGCACCAATTACAAAAGTTTTTACGCCAATTAACAGTTTTGTTCCTTGTACTTTTTGCTAAAAATGACCTAGCTTTTGCATCACACACTTTTGTATTGCATCACATATCTCTGCAAACAAATGAACCTGTTAATACTATGCAAGGCAACAATACATGTCAGTAGCTGGTAGCCGTGGAAAGACAAGCCTGCCATGTCAATCAGAATTGTAAGAACTGTGTTTTTATCAATGGGACACATGAGAAAAGCTGCAAAGACAATGCGATTCTGCCCCTCTGATGGGATTCCCTCCAGGATGAGTCACTGAAAGCCTGCCTACTTAACACACAAACAGGCCCTCAGGCAAGCTCTTCACACACACACACACACACACACACGCACACACACGCCCACACAAACACACACACGTACAGGCAAACACAGAATTTAACCCTTTACTGGGCCACAGCAAACCTTCAATCTGCAGTATGTTTAACAGGAACACCTCGGAAGAAGCACAGGCTATTCTGGTTTTCAAAATTACAGGAGAGTGGCTGCAATTTGGCCTGAATTTATTCCTTAATTTTCCTTAATGTTGACTTACAAACTAATTTAAAGTTTTATTTTATTTTTTTATTTATTTTTTTGACAATTCCAATGATGGTTTTACTTGCCAAAATGTAAAAAAACCCCCAAAAAAACCAATTTAATTTATTTGCAATTGAAAGTTAAGGACAAATGTTAAGTAAAATTCTGATTATTATTCAGGAAATTACTGCTTCTGATCATGCTTCCATTGAACCAGACCTGTTCGATTGTAACTTCAAATTCTCTGGGGCAGCCCCAAGCTCTGTTCTGTTCGATCATAAAAACTCCCAAATGATCGTGATTTTCCTTTTGCCAATCTATATGCTTTTTCCACCATCGTCTGTATCCGGTTTTCCATTTGAATGAGTCGAACAGCTGTTGAGGCTGTCCAGTGTCTGCTCTCTAAAATGGCCACAACACATCCTAATAAATTAGCTTCAATAAAATCTCCAGGAACAAATGACGGGAAAAAGTCTTTTCCTTTTAAGGACTGTGGCAACCGTGAGTACTGCTTGCTGGCAAGAGCCTTGAATGGGCATTCTTCAGATGACAAGGCAGTCCACGAATACCATCTACCTACCTGTTGTACAATTAAACGGCACGCTGTAATTCCTTCTCTTGGTAAAAAAGCCTACGATATAGCTTCCGCATATCAAAATGGAATGCAGACTCGTCTGTTGCCACTTAAAATCCCAGCATTTCAGAGAGGTGTTTATTGGAATACATTCTGGAAAATGAACAGAACCCTAAACTTTGATCATGGTAGTAGTAACATATGCCAGTGATATAGCAGGCCATAATTAGCCAGATATTATGCAGAATACTAAGATTTACTGGGCTTATTCATGAACTTTCCAAAGTAATATAATTTCTGGTTTATGATATAAAACATTATATTCTGACCAATTTATTGTTGCTATTTTTTCCTACCACTGACATAGCACAGAAAACTTGTTGCTTTCGGAAACGGAAATTTTTTTAAGAAGAAGATTCGTCTCATCAGAGGGAGGGAAAACATTTTTTGAAACATGCTGGTCTTTGTTGGAAGATTTTCAATACTTATGATACAAGGGCCAACCTGGAAAGTACAATACTGAATTAATCCATACCTTGTGTGTACTGTAATAAAATTTATTTTCACAGGATAACAAAGGGCTTGCTCACTACTGCATGTAACTAAGGAAAAAAACTAAGGAAAGTTGGTGGATGTACTTGGTCCTTTTAAGGATCATTAACTTGCTGTGTGGATCAACCATCCAGCTACTGTAGCCATGCCATTTTCCTACATTTTTAAAATACTCATTGCCTGAAAATACTCAGTTCAAGGCCTCATTTTAACTTACGAGTTACATGATAAAAACAAAGTTAAGCATGAATATCCCTTTCAGGGTGAACAGTCCTGGGTACCACTTTAAAGGGGAGCTCTGCATTAAGCTTTCCTGTCGATAAGCGGAGGAACCAGGAGGCGACAGGTCTCGACAGCTTTTTGCGAAAGGCGGCTAATGGAGACAGACAGGGCTTGAATAAAGAAATCCTTTACTTTATGCACTTTCCGGAATCTCTCAGGACGCGGAGAACGCAAACAACCCTCTGAAATGTCAATAGCAGGCAACAGTGTGCACTCCCAGAAGCTCAGTGCTCCACACCACTCTAATCTGTTTAGCAGGCTAGGAAGCTGGCAGGAGGAGAGAGGGAGAGGGAGGGAGGGAGGGAGAGAGAGAGACTATGTGTGTCTGTGTGAGTGTGTGTGCGTGCATGTGTCTGTGGTGGGGGCAGGGGCTTGCAAGAGTTTCCTCGTGAGGATTCCCCTCACGAGGACCAGGTTAACACAGAGAGACTCTCGGCACATTAAGGAGTCAATTGCAGGCTCTTAGGAGCTCTCGAAGGTTGAGGACCCATCCGTCAGGATGTCACACTACTCTTGTGTTTCGAGGAAGAGGGAGGGGAGTGTGTGTGTACGTATGTGTGTGTGTGTGTGTGTGTGTGTGCAGTGGGGGAGGGAGGGTGTTGGCTGAGGGATGTTTCCATGGCAGGCTCACAGTGGAATCCAAGGCCGGTACCAGGCGCAGGGAAACCCTCTTCACAAACAAGAGCCCACACAGCCAAAGGCTCATCCGGTAAGCGCCCTGGGTCCTAGAGCCAGTCTGTTTAGACCCACGGGAACACAGTGTCCTGTCTGCCAGCAGGGATACTGGAAGTGGAAAGGCATCTGAGCGACTTTTTCTTTCTGGGCTAAGACTGAATGCTATATCAGACATTCAAGTGTTGATGTAATAAGCCGCACATGGAAATTCTGTCCTTTAAAGGCAAGCAGGATTTCTTTAAAGTGAGAGAAAGGCAGTTTTTTGATTTATTTAAACTTTGACTCAAATCTGACATTGTATTTTACTTGAATTTAAAGTGTAACTAATTAAAATCTGACATTGAATTTTACTTGAATTTAAAGTGTAACTTCTTTTCTTTACAAACAGGTTGGCAAGGTCAGTGATCCCTAAAATTCACCAAATTAAATTGAGCAGGAAAAATTCACACCTGCAAATAACTGTGAATAAAAGTTAAGGACAGCTTTTTCTTAAATCCAAGCCAACATTAAGGATGAATTTTGACTGAAGACTGGACAGTGTGATCTGCTGCTGTTCAGATATGGGCGAAAGAAGTAAACACACACTGAAGGGAAGGATATGAATGACTATGGGCCACGCAAACATTGGGCACAGAGCTCCAGCCATCATGCCCTCCAATGTGCTGTGTTTACAAATGTCTCAGTCGTTCTGTGGCGCTAAGACTAGCATCCAGGCTCTTCCAGAAAGTCTCTACTCACAGGTGGAAAGATTTATTGCTTCCCTCCTGCTCCACCCACCCCCGCATCCCCCCCCTCTGCCGACTGAAAAGGCCCTCAATCACGTGTGTTTACGCTCCTCGGCACTGGCCCCGTGCCACGCTTTCATTTTCTAAAAACGAATGGCGGAAATTGGTGTTTGTAAACCCAGTAACATCAACATCTTGGAGCGGGCCGCCCTCTTCTCTCCCCGCCCCGTCCCGTCCAGGACGAAGGAAACAAATGTTCCAGAGAGCGGCGGAGAAAGTGCACATGCCCTGCTAGTGATTCATTCCTCGACTTGTGGCGAGCGTCAGTGAACAGGCAATGGAAACTTCTTGCAAATGTAAATACGTTCAGTTAAAAATATAGTGCTTTAATGCGCACCACATGTGGTTTGCTGGCAGGACCCGGAATATTTTGACGGTGGGGAGAAAAAGAGAGAGAGAGAAAGCGGGAAAGAGAGAGAAAAAAGAAATTGAGAAAAAGAGAGACAGACTTTGACTTTGAGCGTGGATCACGCAGCTAAATGGGGGGGGGGGGGGGGCTTATACACTGCGGAGCAGGAGGGCTTACCTTGGGCCTTCTCCACAAACACCACCTTGGAGTCGGGCAGGAAGTTGTGCCCGCTCAGGACCATGGTCTTGCCCCCTGTGGCCGGGCAGCTGTCCACGCTCTGCTTCTCCACCAGTGGCAGCTCCTGGGCTGATCGCTGGGCTGCCAGAGGAAGAGCAAAGAGCTCCTCAGTCACGCACACCCCTTAACCCTCTCCCCATCTACTCCCGAACCTCCAGCCCACATCTTCCAACCCAGGGATCCTGCCCCCGTCTTATTTTTTAACTCGGATATTCCTTTCCACTGTTTTTCAGAGGGAAGTGAATATGTCAGCAGAAAACTGTTTTATTTAGCACCTCTTGAAAACAATAACTCTCATGAGATCAACAAATACATGAAACTTTTTTTTACAATAACTTCCCGCTGACAAACATAAGTTGAGGCCTGTTCACACAGTTAAGCAGGTTTTACAGACACACACACACACACACACACACACACGCTTATAAAATTGAAGTATGCTTATAAGGTATCATTTGTTTAGTAATTGTTTAAGGTGCAATAAACATGTTTTCATTTTAAAAAATTGCACAAATATATGGTAAGGAATGAGCATTTACTAGGCTTACAAGCGCTTACAATGATGTTCATTGCAGAGATTAGGTTAGTGTCTTGTCAAGACATTCGAATGCCAGGGCGGTTGACGGCAACTCGACTGCCAGACATCGGTCTACCGAGCATGATTATGCATGGTTGAAATGATTAATTTGCATTGAACCATGGTCAGATGCGATTATTGTTAACACTTCACTTATTGTCTTAATTGTGCTTGGTCATTGTGATCGCATTCACAGCCAGGGATACTTAAATTGTAATGACATAATCCATTTATTTTTATGTCATCAACAGTGAGCTCCCACTAGATACAGTAATAGCATCATAGTAAATTTATGGGAAACATTAGAAACATTAATGAAGGCCATAACATTGGAAAGTGCTTTAAGCTGCTCAACGTCTTGGTACGTATTAGGTCTTCAAAGCATTCAGAGCCTCTGCACCTTTAAATAACCTTTGGCAGTCAGTAATATTGCTCTAAATGATTTCTGATTTCTTACCAAAGCCCCTGCAATGGTGGAGATAAGGTGCACAGTTGTCGACATTAGGCTTCTAAATGAATTTCTATTCAGAATGATTACCAAATGTTTCTTCTAAATTACACTGAGAAAAACAACAAAAAAAAAAACATCTGGACATGGGGTTTTCCAGAGTGCAATAACTAAGTCATGCAATAACTAAGCTGATAACAGTTTGCGTGGCTCCACAACCAGAGCGGCAGTGGACAGACAAAGGGTACTCACAGCACTCGATGGGATTGGACGCTGCCTGCAGTGACACGGTCCGACCGTTGGGCTGGTTGATGTGAACGCGGAAGACCATCCTCACTCGAGTGTTCTTGCGGCCAATGTCCGTCTCGCCCTTCCGCAGCTCGATGTCGGAGTTGCGCAGCTTCAGGATCCCCGCGCAGTCGATTCTGCCAAAGGGGAAGGAGAGCACAAATGAACTGCAAGGCGAAGCCTACCTAAAAGAGGTGTGACCCTCTTCCCCAAGGTGAATGAACTCCCCCCTGTACCCACCTCCCAACTGTCCATTTTATTTGAACTTAATTTTATTTAACCTTTATTTATCCAGATACGTGAACGGAGGCATCGATTTTCATTTGCAGCGAGAAAGTGAGGTGAGATCAGGAGTGGGGCACAAGGGATTGTGATTGGGCAGTCAAACAGGGCTCTGTTACCCAATGGAACAACAGGAGGAGCTCACTTAAGGCACTGAAAAAAAAACACTTCCATTGAATGTCTACCCTAAATTTCCACTCGAACCCTGGAATAATTTCACAGGGTACAGTGGGGTCAGCCCAATCAGAGAGTGCCGGGGCCCTTCGCTGCTGTGGAGTTTCAACGTGACAGTCGCCAACGAAAAGCAGCATCTGTCTAGGGCCTCCTTGGACCTCAAAGCGACGGCACTGTGAGTTTTCTGTGGAAACATGAATCGGCCACACTGTCCCTCACATCCAATCCAAACCTTTCAAAGAGTGCTGTTTTGGAAATGAATTACTTAATGTCAGAGTTTTAATGGTCCACCAAGGAGCATCCAGCAAGACCTCGTCACGTTGGACTCTCGGTGAATCTTTCCAGCTCGAGAAGTCCGTTGGCTCTTGCCGTGCATTTTACACCCACTTCGACCATTCATCATGCTCTTTATTAACATCTTCATTGTCCTATCCTCCTCTCAGTTTAGTGCTGTTAGCCTTTTCAAAACATTTATGGTTTCAACTTCACTAACCATTGCCACATTTAGCATTGGAGTTTTTTTCATTTTATCTTTTTTTTGTCAGGGGATTTTCCTTTGAATAACTGCTCAGTGGAAAAATGCTTCACTTCTCAGCCTGGGCTTTCATGAAATTAAATAAAAGTACACTGGCTGATTAAAAAAAAAAAAAAAAAGAATACGAATTGGAGATGGTTTAGCATTTTTTAATTTTACATTCTAACTTTGGGGTTAAATTCCTGGAACATGATAAATGTCAAATTTTATATATTAATATTTTCCAGAATTCAGTGCCTAAAATGTGACTGAATAAAAAAAATAATACCTACTACAAGCTGCTTAGTAGTCTTGCATGAAGTAATTTTTTTGCAATGCACTCTTCATGGAATCAGATGTGTGTACTCGACAGAGTACTGTCTGAAGGCTGTTTGAATCAATTCAAACAATAATGTCCTTGAGGACATTAACGGATGAATTTCACTGCGTATAATGGATTCACTGTTCAGCAAATTGAAAGCAAAAAGAAGCATATTTATTCAATATACAGTATAGTTAATTATATTATATAAAAAACGATGTTCTTTATATAAAATGAAACATTACAGTTCCATACATTGTGTCTGTGCCCAAGGTTTGCCTTCATTTTTTAATACACTTGTGTCTGACTCATGCATGCCCGCATGGGAACACATGCTAACGGCTTCATAAATCCTTTGGCGAGCGGGCATCTGGTGATGCAATACGGGCCGAAAACAATGAGCCGAGATAACCTGAACTGTCCCCCTCCCACGCGGGGCCCGCGGCGCTGGAATGAGAACAAAGTGATGGCTGAAGATATCAAGATGCCTTTTCACGACCCATGGAAAGACTCAATCAGCGGCGCAGTACCCGGTGCGACCTTTCCGCGTCCGCCGGCCTACACTTTCCTGTCAAAGCCCTGGAGAACAAAAAAAAAAGTCCACTTCTACATCTCTTCTTTGATTCCGTTGTTCAGAAGTGAAGATTTAACCCTTGTGACACGGTTGCTTCCAACGGCTAATATCGTTTGACTGCGCTTGAAAAGACAAATGTCAAGCACGCGCTTTTGTTAATTGCCTACAGTTAGTCGAGTTTTGTACAAAACTTTTTCGTACAGAAGGCAACTGCTGTGCAGAAGCCCGACAGAAGCTCATTTATTGCCATTTACAAACACAACTGTCACTTGCTTTTCTTAAAAAAAAAAACTGATTCTATTTTCGTTGGAGTGAACCCTGTTTCTGACCATGAAATATCACAACAGAGGAACATTTTAATAAATCTTAAATAAATTCCATCCTTAGATTATGATGCCGAAATGGGCCTTTCCAATCCAAAGCAGTCCCTCTGTGCAACGCTAAATATCACAAAACAGGGTCGATCTTCCTGAGACATTTTAGTAGCGTTATATTATTTGTAATGTTTATGGTCCATCTGATATATTTCGATCGATCCCATGTGTGAAAATTTCCCGGTGGCCAGGTCATAAAAACCTTCATTGCATTCTAGAATAAAAATAAATCAATTTGAAAAATTTAATTTCAGGGAAGCCCTCTTCTCTGCCAACATTCTTCGCCGAGGCGAGAGCGGGGCTGTCTCATGACTGAACTGAGAAAACTCCTCGCTGAGGTGACGCGGTTGCATAACTCCGGTTTGAAGAATTACACCCGCAAGCCCTTCCAGACGCTGCTGAGGCCCAGTCCGCTGCTGAGCAGGTGATTGGCTGATTTAGGTGAACTCCTGGCCAGTGGCCTGCAGCCCTGAGTTCCTGACGAATGTGATCGTCTGGCAACGGGCCTCCTGGGAGCAAGGGCTGGGTATCTCAGAACCTGAGTGTCTGGGCTCAGAAATGTGACATTCCCTGGCAAGTTCCATGCACAGGGGAGAACTATGGCGCCCCAGGCGAAGAAACTGAAGTGAACAGCTTGTCATTGAGATGGCAAAGCTTGCCTCTGACTGTCCCATTGGTTAGTAGTAGGTAACAGTGTAGAGGACACACGTGGGCAAGATTAGATACATTACTCAAATGTGTGCTGGTTCTCTCATTTAAAGACAGGTCTTAAAACAGTGACTATTATGGGGTCCGTACCGTGAGCCTAGTTTATTTTAAATACATATATGCAGAAGAGCCTGCACCAGGCTTGAGGACAGGTCCTCTACGACAGTAATGGAGGGGCATTCCGTTTTCAGGAGTTCTAAATTAACCCGTATTCCAGCTTACAGTTTTATTCCAATTGTTATGTTACAATGGCAGTTGGCTTCCATGATGCTACCGCAGTCCAGCTCGGTGAAAGAATCACTGTACATTCAGTCTGTGGCATGAGTCAGTAGGGATTGTTTGGCACCCACAAGCTTCTTCCATCATTGAAGCTGACACATTCTACCCACAAGGCAAATGAACCTTCCTCTTTCATATTCGCCATAATAAACACCAGTGAGAAACCTCTCAAACGGCCAGCTCCCCCTTGCTATTTCTGTGAATCACATGGGGGGCGTCGACCAGGGAGGGGAGGACATGGCCACTTCTCCCTCATATCATCCACACGCACTAGAGAGAGTACTGAAGCAAACTGACAAGGAAAAAAGGAAGACTGAATTTTCCTGCTTTATTGCATACTCTGTGGCAATGCAAATGTTTGCTATAGAGTAAATTGAAAATTGAATATGTATATCTTGGAAAATAATCTAGATAAATTTGTTGAGAGGGGAAAAAAACTCATGTGTGATAGAGAGGGAGAGTGAAGGCATGACCAAAAAGCAAAAGAGGAGAAACACCAATAGAGAGAAAGAGAAAGAAAAGACAGAATCTAGAGACTGGTTTAGATAAAGGCACTCAGTCAGCCATGTGGTCACAGAAAGACCCAGCACAGCTAAACAGGACAGACAGACAGACATGCGGACGGACAGACTCACATGGCCCGCATATTGTTCTCTGGCAGCAAAGGGATCTCCAGCACCTTGGTGTTGGACTGCATGATCTCATGGCTGGCTGTGGAAACGGTCTTGCCGGTGATGCGGTGGACCTGGTAGAAGGCGTGCGGTCGCAGCAGGCGGTCGTCTGCGGTCCCGATGAACAGCTGCAGGGTGAGGGGCTCGCTCTCCATGTAGCCATACAGCTGGCGACAGAACAGAGGGATCCAGCTAAGCCCCCGGGCAGACAACCCCGCTGCCTCCACCCCACCCCATTACAGCCTTCACTAATAGGCCCTCATTTGCAAAATAAAGACAGGCTAAAAAAAAACTTGACAGCTACTGACAGTCCCATTTTAATGAGTTTCTCTTTAAAAAATTGCAACGTTGCTTTGTTTCTGTTTTGGGATGCTGGGAGGAGACATTTCATCCATCCCTCTCAGCATCCTCTTTTTATAGTTTTGATCTCTTTGAGGTTTGTAGTTTGCAGTCGTGCCCGAGGCAGTTTGTAGTCACATACTGTCTGTATTTCACTGTTCATTACATTTATTCATTCAACCTTATAAAAAAGAAAAATCCCCATGGGGAACCTGGGGTTAATCTCCCAGTGACTCAATGAGAAGGGACCTTTTTCAAACAAAAAAGAAAACCAGAAGGCCCGTAGATGTGTTAATAAATAAGGAACATAAGACCCATTGAGCAGAACTGTAAGTTGATACTGTTAATTTACCAAGAAAAACAATTACATTTTTTATGTAACTGAAGTATGAAGTATCAAGGTTAAATGTGTATTTTACAGAACGAATATAATCCAACTCAGAAAAATAATTATTTTTCTTTTACTGCTTTAGACTTTGTGATGAAAGAGAAAAAAAACAAGAACAACATATGCATATCACAAGTACTGCAGCACTCAAATTTTTACATGCCAAAACAGTACGTTTAATCATGCCCCCGTGTTAATGCTCATTAAAAAGCCACTCGCACTGAAAACTTGCAAACGGTGGCGCCTCAGCCTTCCTGTCGTGCGGTCCGCCTTCTCCACATGGAAATCGACGTGCATTATGATTTTCATTATGCTTTATGAACAACGGGCTGGAGGCCAAGACAAGCATCGTAGAGAGATGAAAGGGCTACTGTATCAGAGCTGCCACTTCAAACAGGTACTGCTTCCTTTCACTGGCAGCCATTAGACGCTACCGCTCCCCAATAAAACAAGAGAGATGAGAACACTGTAATAATCAGCATAAAATACCATAGAATGTGGGCTTACTCAAACAGCCGCAGTTACATTTTGTGGTTGTACACTCAGCATATTCATTAATCATAGCGATTTGTAAAGCAATTTGTCTGTTTAATCTATTACTATTGCACTTATTCCATGCTAGTCCCCTCCTGTGTCACTTAAACTGACTCAGGCATCCATTAAATCTAGCCACATTTGAACTTGTTCTACATTTTTAATTAACTTCTCTAACTTAAAATTAAGTTAACATTTATATAATCGGCTTTGCTTTTTTTGCATATTTTCTTTGCACTGTCTGCCACACGGTGATCTCATACTCATATAAAAACAGGAGGAAAGCACACTTGTACAGGTTTGTTAGACAGATAGCACTGCTGTCTCATGGTGTACTACTGTGCTTTACTGAAATACTTTTGCCATCCATTTTATTAATCACTATTATTTGAAAAAGAAAAACTTCTACATACAGATGGTGAATTGTGGGGTGTCATGTATAAGTACTACAGCTCTACTCATACTGTAACTGTACACTTCTAGTGTCTTTGATGCCGTGCTGCTTTCTCCTTCTAAAAGGACCCTGTTGGCTCCATCTAGGTTTGGTGCATCTAAGAGCCAGACAGCAGCATTAAGCATGTCCTATGGGAAAGGAGGACAGAGGGACCTCTTCTGGAACTGTGGCTGTCACATATCACATACCCACAGATCCTTTACATGTGGAAAGGATCTGTGGGTCATTTTTATGGACCTTAATTAAATGTGTGGTTGGTTGCTCTAAAGCCAGTTTGTAATAGGTCTGCAGCACTGTAACCTATAAATGTGGAATTTTTTTTTGTTAGTTTTGTTTTGTTTTTGGTTAGAACGCAGCCTTTCGATAAACAAAGGAAAGAGGGAAGACTAACTAAGACTGAAAAGTTCCTTTCTCTCAGTTTCAATTCTATGTTCCATATTGACACTTGTCCACATCTCAAGACTGAATAATATTCCTTCTTCATTTTGTGGTCACAATTTCTTCTGGAAAGTTCCAGAACCTGTTGTTGAATATAAAAATGTTCCCTATGACAATAAAAACACAAGACGAAGACTAAGACACATCTTAGTTGCCAATCTCCTGTGTTCCATCACAGCTTTTCCACTGGTTTTGTATTAACAGTGTCCTCCCCATCAAAGATAATAACCATTTAAGATAATGAAAAGATTTTTAGTCTAGTTAAGTCTCTAGCCATTTATTTTGAAATAACACCTCCTCTGCTGGTAGCCAGATAGTTAATCCTGAAGGATTTGGCCATTGAATCACAGGATGTGCTGCTCCAACCTCAAATTTCAGGCAGACTTTGGAAATTACTTACACCGAAAGAGATCACACTGAGGTTTGAATTCAGTAGGAGATGGGGAAAATGGTGGAATAATTTGGCAGAACAACAACATTCCTGGTAGCAGAACTGCCCCGTCACCAGCACGGTGGTAGATGCTGGAGGGAGGTCTTCTGGGAAAGAATACTGGCCATGGTGTTCCCAAATCAGAGAGGAGAGCTTCTGGTTTGTTCTAACCCATTACCCTCTCCGGCTGCATTTGTTCAGATGTGTGTGGGCCAGGGGAAAGCTGCTCCAATCCAGCAACATTAATAAAACGGGGTACGCATTTGGAACATTAAACACTCAAAGCAAACTCTGCCGTGGTCTGGGATGGAAACATGTGGGTCTCCCGTCCACGTGCGAGATTGTATGGACTGCGAAGGAACAGTCTTCTGAATGCTGTGCAAATTGTTCTCCATTACATTTATATGCATATTTATGTGTACGTTCTAAGTTCTATCTATCTCAATTCAAATTGCACATAAAGTAAGAACGGCAAATCACTCAAAATAAAGGTTCAGTCTTCATTTAACAGACCGAGTCATATATCAGAAGCCAGACCACATGTAACCAATGACATAATCTGATGGATGAACTTTTAATTACCATAGTAAGGGGGTTTGGTGGTGGTGGAGGTGTGTGTGTGTGTGTGACAGACTGTGTGTGTGTGTTTGTGCGTGTGGGGTTGAGGGTACAGATGATGTAGATGTGGCATAATCAAATTCCATGGCATTTAAAGATGTTGTCATGCTGTAAAAATAATAATACCCCACCAACTGATGAAGGCTTCACTGTATGAGTTAGCATGGCAGGGATGTGAAAAATCGCTTCAGAGGTCCAAGAAAAAAAAAAAATCTTAATTAAATCCATTTAATCTTTGAGTCAATCCGATAATGAGCCTGTTCTGTAACTGTAAAGGGAGTCGGGTGATTTAATTAGCGAGAGCGCAAATTGGCTGCCGTGTGCGCCTGTCGACTCGCTATAAAATCTTGGCTCTCCCCAGGTGCGGCCTGACACACGAGGGCCTATGCCCGATCTCTTCAGCCTCCCGGAAAGCATGCAAATCTTTCAAATGCCTAATCACTTTCAGACCAAGCAAAGCCAAGACTTAGCTAGAAAAAGTTGGATAATTCTTCACCATGGGGGGATAGAGAAATATATCAGATAAAGGCTTCCACTCAATATAACTGTAATGATTTGGTTAAAGATGCATTAAAGATGCAGTTTGTACAATTGTTTTGTCCTATTTAAATGCCTGTGGATCACTATTTTCCTTTCGTTTATATGACAATAAAGTTATGCCGTGTTTTCCTCTGAGACCTACGTATAGCAGTTCCTTGGCAGAACTTACAAAGGCATAACTGTGCAGCGCAGAGAAAGAGAGCATGGTGGACAACTTAGACACAGCTGGGAAATCAAGAGTTAACCCTGGAGCAGCAAATGTAAAACAGATCAGAAAAGAAAATACTTCTTTTTGCACTGTACATTTTGTCAAATCTGCAATATTTTGCTGAAACTCATACAATGACATCTTAAATAATGGAGATCCTTCTCAGACAAAAGGCTAAATTAAACCAAATTTAATGTTATTTAAACTTTAACTTTAAAACATTAAATTAAAACAAATGTTTTTTTTTTTTTTGTCTTTTTCCACAAATACAGTTTGGTTAATTCAGTGATTTCTAAAATGAATGGGAAAAAAAATTGTGTTTACATTGAAAGAAAATACAATTTGAATGCATTTGTAATAAAAACTAAGCAAAATGTGGAATGAACCAAGACCACTGTCTTGCATACAGAGATGTATGCAGATCAAATTTTAAATTGTTTTTTTTTTTTTTTTTTTTTGTGGATTGGGAAGAAGTAATCTACTGGAACCGATAATAAAGGCCATCCAAAAATAATCTTATACTTCCAACTTTTAAAGGTCCCCTATTAAAGTGTGCTACTTTTTACAATTTTATATTAGTCAACAAGGTATACCAAACATGTTGATAAGGTTTTTTAAGGGAAAAAATTGTGCAGTACATTTATTAAAAATATAAATCCACCTGCATTGATTGGTTAACTGACTGTGAATGACACTAGTGCTCCTCCCATCTCCCGCTCACACTCCCACTCTGGAAAAGGGAACAAACGTACATGACTTCCGTAAATCGACCAGTACGCTGTATATGTTTGAGCCACAGTCGGACCTCAACCAGGAGGCAGTGAACTGTCTGAATTGCAAGCATTTTCCATCTAATCATAAAATACTGGTTACCTATCACATATCTAGCTGCCTAGCTAGAGAGCTGTACAGCACTTATTTTCCAAGCTTTAACTGTTGTAGCTGATTATAGCTGATTGTTGCTGGAAAGATTTAAAAAAAATGTAAAACACCACATTTAACATGGCATGTCTTGTTGGTTACGTTTGAAATCTCGCTTGCTTGCTCCTTCGTTATTATACTCTGTGGTCGTGGATGGTAAATCATAAAATGGTGGGCGTTATCTCATTTTAAGAAGAGGCTCGCCAAGGGTGTGGTTTATGCAAATAACATAAAATAAAATGATGGGCTGTTTTTACAGGAGCCCAAATTGGGGCCGGTTATGAACTGATCGTTTAGCCAGGTAATTTCTTTCTTATACAACAATAAAAGATGTGAAGTAGAAGCAAGCTAATATTTTACCAGCACATATAGTAAGTATCATGTCACACTACACAATGAATTCCAAAACTAGGTAAACTCTGATTTCTAAAATATGGGACCTTATATTTCTACAGTCAAGCCAGTAACCTTTCTATTTTATGCCTACTCTTTACGCCCTACTTAGTCTTCTTGACAAAGCCCATTGTGGCTCAGCTGAATGCAGGCCTTTGTTATATAAAATTTGAATTTGATCCAGTGAAAGCAGAAAGTAAAGCTCTTAAGATATGGTGGTTGCTTGGACATTTGGCTCCCTCTCGTTTTAACATTTCCCTCCAGTCTCTTAGAGGCCAGTAGCTCTCCTGGCTGTCCTTAGTCACACATGCTAGTCATCAGTGAGTTACTTTGAGGTCAGGAGCTTCTTCAAGGTCCCAAGAGTTCTCCAGCTATGAGTTTATCCAGGTGGCAACCTCAGTAATTTACGTTTTACTCTCCGTTCCACAGCAGTCATTATCATTATTACGTATCATACCTGTTACTTAAGGGAGAGCAGAAATTAAACAAATGTGTTGGTACCCATTACTTTCACTGGCCTGGTGACTTTAATAGTGCACACCAAGACCTTTCTTAAAAGTCTAAATAAAAAATAAATAAAAAAAGCTAATTAAAATGACAAACATTGTATTAAGTGCTGCTTTCACTGTGGTACTATATTTGGACTGCTGGAATTTTCTATCTTAGATGTCTTAACTAACAGTGACGCATATGATCTTTCTGCACTGGTTGTGGGGAGAACTGAGGGGGTGATTTCATCCATTCACAAGTGCTGCGGTGCAGCGGGCTACTGCAGCACCAATGACCTCATCCACGAGAGGAAGTGATTAATGAGAGGGCACAAACCTCAGTGACGGGCTGATAGCCTAGAAACTACCCGCCTACTCTAGGGTCGTCACCAAAATTGTTTAACATATGTCTCTGCTTAGGACTGTTCCTGACTCCATCAGACCTACTCTCCATGTTTCAGTATTTCTCCAGATGCACCATGGGGATTAGGGCTGACCTCATCTGTTTACGCTCAACAGGGTAAATATCAGGAGAAATATCAGCTATGATTGCAAATCTACCAAGAAAAATTCTGGATGAAACTTTGAGCACCTGCCACATGGGCAGAGGCTGTCTTTGATGGAAGCATGAAGTTAAATTCATACCAGCCACGTTTGCTCTGGCTACTTGTGCAATCAGTACAAAATATTTAAATTGCTGCAAAAATAAATTTGGTGCTCAGTGTGGGTCAGGATATGTAATGTATCTGCCATTGTGTAGACATCACACACTTCCCCAAAAAGACAGCCTTTGCCACTGCTGATGCCCTATCCATTTCCATCTCTAACTACCACCTATGGACAGACCTACCGCTGTTTCCTAACACTTGTCAAAATGCATTTATTAAATCTCAAAGAAATGCTCTACTTGTCAGTTGTCCAATCAATTACTTAATCATAAACAGCTGTTTCGCCTTCTTGTACTTTTTATGATGTGCTGTACTGTTCAGCTAAAAGGACCACCCCAACTCTTTTCGTTTAATAATACATTATAAACCTGTTAAATGCACAGCCTTATATTTCAGAGTTCTGACAAATCATGACACTCATTATCTAAATTTTATTTCAGAATTTTTTATATTATTATTCCAAACCAAAATCAAAGCAGGAGCATTAAGTTTCCCTCTCTGCGGTAGAAGATTGAATGTCTCACAATTAATGGCTGATAGGGTGTGTCTTGCAGGATAATTACCTGAAAATGGAGTATCTACAGTTTCTCCAGTGTAATGAACCTGTTTTGGTTGGAAGAAGTTGCATCTTGGGGGTAACTGGTAGCCACGTGGGTGAAAATCACAGGTCAAATGACGCTGACATGTCTGTCCAGCAGCTCGTGCGCAGGGTGCTTCTGAAGGCTGACAACGTGAGGGGTTAATGACTTGCAAAGCACATATTTGTTTAAGAAAATGAGCTGCTGCTTGGCACTGCTGTTTGTTTAGGCTGAGCCGAGAGGAGTGATAAAACACGGGGCCCGGCGCGGGGCGCGCTCTCCCACCTCTCCAGCGCATTTTATCACTGTGGGGAGGAATGTCATGACTGCGGCTCCACGTGGCGCAGCTAGGAGGGGAGAGGAGGCAGCGGGGCTCCCTGTCGGAGAGCGCAGGCCTTTCCAATTACCACGCTCCCTCCCGAGTGCTGACAGTAACAAGTCTTCCAGCCGCGCCGCGCGCATTCTCCACAAAACCGGCTCATCTCACTCACGAAAGTTTCGCTAATTATGCATCCCCCTTTCCATCTCCGCCGTTTTGACATAAATTATGCCTCCCCCTTTCCATCGCCGCTATTTTGACACAAATTGAAAACGACGTCTGGGCAACATTCGCGTTTTAAAAGTTTTATTGTGTAAGACTCTTTCGCTGGTGAACAACACACGGTTTTGTGCAGGTCACAGGCGGACAAATTGCTAAGTGCGTTTATAGTAAGGTTGCCGGGCTTCGCAAGGAGAGGGGAGGCAACTTGTGAAAAATGTCAGCTCCTTATAAATCAACAGGACCGAAAAAGAATGACGAGTTACTTAAAGACTTGTCAGAAACCGTAGACAAGCTACGGAGAAAAGATGTGCAGAAGACTGGGTGACGTAGTTTTTGATGGCTTAAACTATAGCTTGTCGGTATGTTACCTCGTAAATCTCCAGTTTTGGTCACCACTTCAGACCACTAAAATGCAGTTTCCCTGTGTCATTTTCCAGTTGCCACTCCCCAGTTAGTGGTTAGTCAATACCATGACCATGAGTAAGGGTAGCTCCCCAAAAAGAGATTACCGCGCGGCAAGAGAGTTGTCGATGAATATCCCAGCAACACTTTCAAACTGCCAAGTCACTTTCACTGAAGACACGGTATTGCTCACGTATTTAAAAAAGAAAGAAGAGTTCCAGAGAAAAGTACAGACGGTGTTTTAATGTTAAGTTACAGTTGCAATGGGCTGCTGTTTGCTCT
This sequence comes from Anguilla rostrata, assembly GCF_018555375.3. Lineage (NCBI taxonomy): Eukaryota > Metazoa > Chordata > Actinopteri > Anguilliformes > Anguillidae > Anguilla > Anguilla rostrata. Next base: position 51,263,688 of record NC_057933.1, read on the forward strand.
GGAGGAAGCCCTTATTTCACTGAGTGGTTCGGGAATTGTCCGCACTCCCTCTGAGATTCAACCGTCAGCGTTCAGTTTTTCACCATCAAGAGTATCGCCTGATACTGCCAAGGGAAAAAAAAAGGAGACGAGGACTAGTCTGAAACTGCCTTGCGTTCACAATATGTTTCCAATTAGAGCAAACCACACTCTTTTAAGTTGTTTTTTTTTTCTTCCCCTTTGCAAGGCCATATGAACTAAGTGTAATTTTTCCCTGAAATACAGGTGCAATTCACTACCCCATTTTCCAAATTGATTGCACAGGTATACATACAGAATAGAATACCTACACTGCACCTGATGAAACCTAATATTTGTTAAAGCGTACAAGTCTAACCCCTGAAAAAAAGTGAAATATATTCACATTAAATGCTAAGCATACTTCATTGCAAAATGTGAAAAATGCTATATGAAAGTAGGTAATTATTGGCCATTGTATTTACCTCTACACAAATACTGTATACTGTGTCATACTTTATACACACATTATAGAATATATTTTCTATAATGTGTGTGAATGACATCTACAGTATGAAAGTGGCAATGAGAAGATTATTGGAATATATGGCATATGTGAAACATTGATAAATTTCAAAGAAGAAATATTTCACATAGAAAGTGCATCTGGAAAAGCAGGAAGGTTGCATGGACATTTGAAATATTCTCAGACAAAAACTCTCTTGACTTTCTTTCGGGAACCCCTCAGTGGATCTGCGTCTAGCCGACTGCTGCTGAGGCTTGTGTAACTGCACATTTGCTTTCCTGACGGTCGCACCCCTAAGACACCCCTTTTCTGCCGGTCTTTTCCACCCCGAGGCAAGGAGAGCCCAGGGCAAGCGAATCCTTTAAGGCCAGTTATTATACTCCACAGCAGCTTGCAGTAGGTGTAATAATTTGCAGGTGTTGTTTTCACTTCGTAGTGAAGACTCTATGGGGTTGTCGGCTCTGCCTGTGATTTTTCTGGCTCGCGTACGCTGGACAACGCCCCTTTGTCTCCCGTCAAACTCTTGTGATTATTCTCTCTCTCCCTTGCTCACTCTCTCTTTCTGTGTGTGTCTGTGTGTCTGTATGCATGTGAATGTGCTTGCGCATGTGAGTTTGCATATGTTTGTGTACTTTATGTTCTCAACAGTATTACCAAACACATCCTCTACAAAAAGCCTAATGTTTTACCTGGCATCTTTGGCAAGACAACCATCCCTACATGCCAGGCTGTTGAAATGATCTCACAAGCACAGAAAATGATGTAAAAATGTACTTGTTATTATTTCAGTTCTGAATCGTTCTTGGTTAATATAATGACCAGTTGTCACAAAGCAACTCTAAGTGCCCACTGAGGTTGGCGTGTCAGGTTACGGCCTCGTGCCTGATGTTCTGTCACATGGCGGTGTTTTCTTCCGAAGGTGGGTAAGGGCCGTGTTTTTCCTGACCGGGCCTGGAAACGGGGCGCTCAGACGTGGTGCATAGCTGTGGTGGGAGAGAGTCTGCCTGGCGGACAGGAACAGGCATCCCCATAATGGCCGTGCGGTCTGCGGGGGCCGGCCGCGCTAACGTAAACGAGCCGAGCGGCTGGAGGGGTGGGAAGGAGCCGCGCGCGCTCCAGCGGGAGGGTCGCCCCCCGGGGGCCGAGGAACCGCGCTGGAAGTCTTGGAGAAGGTGCAGGAAAGCGGCGCGGGGCGGAGGGGCGGGGGCCCGCGGTCGGGGGGGTGGGGGAGATGGAAAAGGAGGAAGGAGTCGGGGGGTTGACACGCGAGAGGCCGCAGAGCCGAGCACCGTGTAATCTGGAGGTTTCCGCGATCGAGTGGCTCGATTCAGGCCCCATTAGAGCGCCGGAGCCCCGGTGCGGTCGGAGACGGCCGGCCTCGACGAGACGCCGCTAGCCATGACGTCAGCGTCAGAGCGGGAACTTTTCAAAACAAAGGGGGAGGCCTGCACAATTTTGGCAACAGCTGAGAGGGAGGTGAGAAAAACAACTCTCTTTTTTTTTTTCTAAAGGGAAGCGATGCAGAAGTTTGGGCGATGGCCAATCGGCAGCCTGGGATGCAACGAATCCCAGAGGGACAAGAAGGTGTAAAGCCACCAGATGATTCCGCTGCCCTGATAATAACAACAACAACAACAACAGCCAGAAGAGTCACCGATCAACAAACAGCCCCGTGATCTAGGCTCTGAACACAGGCATCATAGCACCCGTAATATCTTACAGAAAGATTGGACGCGACACTTCTCCTAACTGCCTCGCCGGAGGTTCAAAAATAAAGGTGTCACAATAGCTGGGGTGTGCATCCGTCCGGCCCTGAGCAAAACAGCAGACGGCGTTTGGAGGGTTTTTGTTGAGCAGCGTTGAGATGGGGGGATGAAGCCCAGGAGGTATTTGAGGAATGAGCACGCTCCTAAAGGTGACACCGGCACTGAAGCGGATCGGAGTAAGAGCCAGGCAACATCAGGTGGGTGCTGCGCTTCGTCGGGTGATGAGGCTGGATTCGTGGGGGGGGGTGGGGTGGGCGGGAGGGACTCTAATCAGCCGGAAACGGTGTCCTCAGAGGAGCACCGGAGCCTCAGCTGCCCGCAGATCCCCCGCTCCCTCTCTCTCTCACTCTCTCTCTCTTCCTCCTCTCTGCCACGGCACCCATGGCCTGGAACTCATTAGCGCCAGACTTTGGGGACGGGGCCCACAGCCCTGGTTACACTGCAGGGAGAGCGAGGTTTGCGGTGTACCCATCTCTCCCCCCCTCCCAACCCCCCACCTCCCCGGAGATTTTTTTTTGTTTTGTTTTGGAGGAATGGTAGAAAAATTTGCCGACGTGTGCGGCCCGGTGGTCCGTTTCCTTCAAAGCCTGCCTCTCTCATTGAGGGCCACGGTTGATTTTGAGCTGGGTCCCACGTTGACTTACCACGCTCCTCCCCTTTGAGAGTCACATGACACCTTCTGTCAAGATTTGACTAAACTTCTGACACGTTTAGTGAGGAACTACCACTCCCTTTTTTGGACAGTGATTCTCTTTCTGACATTTGAGTCAGAACTCATTTTTAATAATACCAGGGTTCACGTATCACAAATGACAACTGAATTACAATGAAACGGAACACTGGTTTTTGATATGTACTTGTTCTATTTTAAAATCTAAATTTCCCCAAGATTAGAGAAGTGGCATGAGGAATAATTTATACTGGAAGGAGTAGTGGTACTGATTGCACCTAATATTTCAATATGATTTTAATCAACATACAGAGCAAGAGGGAAGTCTGAGACCAAACTTAAGTCAGTCTCTTTAACCTCTGCTCCATTCACACGATTGCTTCACTGAAACCAAGAAAAATAAGTGCAATTCAGTGCCGTCTGCACACAAACTGAGATACTTGGCCCGAATGATATTCCCCACAGATATCGCACTGAAAAATGAATAGTTTATGCATTAAATCATTGTGGGGGAAAGTATGCTAAATCATGGCAGAACAGAAGCAATCCAGTCTGGATCCATCGTGGAGCAATGAGTCGAATGACAGAAGTGCGTCAATGCAGTAGCCGTTGCGCCATCACTCGGTGAATCACAGCAGAATTAGCATTCCGTGCCAAAAAGCACACAAATACCATAGCCTGGCGCTAACTGATGTGGCTTTGTGGAGAGGTACAATTCCAACTGTTTATGTGAGGACATAAATTGCTTTCACTTGAGCTGGTGAGCTGGTGAGCTGGCATCACGCGGCTCTTTGGCGGAGATGTTTTGTCAAAACCAAAAAAAACATTCCAAGGGTAGTATCAGTCAGACAACTCAGCCAGCTAACGGATAACCCTAAGCCACTGTTAAGGAGAAGCTGGTGAAAAAAAATTCCATGTGATGTTTTATAGTAGGTATCAAGCGCTCACATGCACAATTGAGCATTCCAAACCATGCCCTTTAAGCCCAGAGTAAGAACCTCCTATTCTGGTAAAGGACGTGGTATAGTTGCAGCAAGGCGGCCAAAAACGTTTTTGTAGATCACTTCCTGGTCTCGTTTTTTCCTTTGTCTGATGTCATTCCATGTGCCGATTTGTTAAATTGTTGTGTTATAAAAAATATAATATTTAAATATTCTGTGGATGAATTAGAGACAGTTTGCATCACTGCCGAGTCACTGTGCATCACTGTATCTCATGCGCTTAGTGGATGCCCCGAACCTGGCCAAGACTTCATGCCCATATAAGGGTCGCCCCTTTTCCCTACTGCGCAGTCTCTGGCTCCAATTTGTACAACAAGGGGGAACAAGAACTGCACTTGAGTGGTTTCAAAAACTCTTTTCGTGAGCCCAGGGAAAGTCAATGGGTGATGTCACATTCACTTTGTCCATATTTGTTCTACAGTCTAGAGTTGTAGTAGAATGCAACTGTACAGGCCTGAGCTTTCAACTGTAGTGAATGGAGAAACCCCTGTTTAAAAAAAGCCAATACCTCTCTGATCACTGAAGGGCACCAATAATCATGTTGAAAACATTTTAAGAGTTTATCAATGGTATATCAAATTGTGTTTTTGGACTAAAATTAAACTCAAACAAAACAAGAGATGATACTCACATTTATGATGCTTAAATTAAGAAACATAAAAAAGTGAGCTCATAAACATGCATGATTAAACTGTACATCGATATGTTCTCAAGAAGTTTATTCACATGATTTGTGGTGTCCTTACTCAGTCATATGTGGCAGAAAGGGTTTTTAATGTTTTTTTTATTTGTTCAATGAAAAAAATGAAGTGCTTTTAAAATGACTTAAATGAAATGCTGTCATCGGTAGCATGGCAAGCTTCATCATCTTGAAATAGAGGGTTGGGGTTCTATAGTTGCAGAACAGTTGTGCATGTCTGCTGTCATACACGTCTTAATTATATCTAATTTATACTTTAATTAGCTTTTAAAGGCTACCCTTTTTACTGGACCAACATGATGGAACCATGGAACAAAAACAGAAGCTATTCTACATAAAAATAGCATGTGGCAAATTTATTTGTACTGAAGGATTATTAAATGTATCATGTTGAGATCAGGGATATTCAAAATGAATGATGTATGATTAATAATCTTACAGCACACAAAGGTCTCATACTTGAATCCTTGAACAAACCAAGATGTATAAACAATCTGACGAAAATGGCAAGCAGTGAAAAGAGCTCTCTGTGCGACTGTTGTGGTGAGGGTGACGTGCACCGTTTAACCTCTGCCAAGCACAATAACCAAGGATGATGGTCCTGCGTGATGCTAATTGTGTCAATATGTGTGACGGTGGTCCACCACGACCTTGTGTGGCAAAAAGTCTGGCTCCCAACCTTCAGCAATAAATACAACTCACACACACACACATATACACACACACGCGCACACACACACACACGCACGCACGCACGCACGCACACACACACACACACACAATCGTGAAGTTTTCAAGACGCAAGGAGGCCGACAGGTTCTGTTGAAGCAGTGAGAAACCACTTTGGAATGAATGCCAACACGCCCTGGCTACGGGTCATTTACAATAATCAACCAGCACAGCCAGACCATTCAAGTTGGCACCCGCACAATGGTGTGAGGACTCATGCGGACCCCCTTCAATCCCAGAACACATAAGACAACCCAACCCCGAGGTCTGGTTTTGTAGCTTCGCAGAGCCTGCAATGTGCAATCAAATGGGTTTAATGAAGCCATTTGGCAGTAATACCTGATAAACTGCCAACCTTGAACATTTTTTTCGAGGAATACAATGCATGGTCATACGTTTTCAGCCTGGTACAAGCTTAATCCCAGATTCATTAGCAAAGGTGCCATCAATCCGTTTTGTAAAATGGGAGGGTTGGTGAGTCACCATACTGCCAGGCTGCAGTTTCAACATTCGGGGGACAGCTGTGGTGTTGTCAAGGGGAAATGAAAGGTGTTAAGGTTAATAGAAGAACAACAGACGATACCTGCACCACGGGATGTCCTCCAGACAAGGCCTTGACTGCCCCCCGGCTGCCCTCTGTCTCGTAGTGGGCACGGTGATGGGATTTGGGCTGCACCTCAATCTGAAGGCTGTACGGGCCGGAGCAGGATGGCAGCTGCCAATCAAGAGCAGGCAAGGAGGGGCTGCAGTGGAAAAAAGGGAAAAGAGTATAGATACATGAAAACACATGCGTGCATGGAGTATGTGCCTGTGTGTGCATGTACATCTGCTGTTTGTGGTGTGGATTCAATCAATAAGCTCTTAACTTTGACTTACCAATAAATTCAACTGTTACTTTCTTCTTCAGAATCTAAGTTTTTCTAAGTTTGCTAAGCACCAAAATTAAGTAGCCAGATTCAAATGTATTTCTAAGGACAAACTCTGAGACAAAACTTAGGATCACTTTATGAGCTGAAAAATATCAATAATAACAATAAATATGGTGAAAATTACAGTGAGAACTATAGTTGTCCTACAGAATGCCACAGAATAAACTTCAGATTGCAGCTCAGTGGTCAAAGAAAATTCCTTGTCATGCCATGGCTGGGAAAACATTCAGGGAAAACAAACCCTCCTAAGTAAATATTCTACTGTCCCGGATATCTGTTCAGCGTGAGCATGTGTGCAGACAAAATATCTCACTGCCGTATCCCAGCTTCCAGTGTGTTCGCTGACCCAAAATGAACCAATTTCCCGTCTTGTTCATTGCCCCATTCGGAGAGTGACATCACTTCGGTGACAGAGAGGGGATCAGCTTGCAGGCGCAAGGTAATGCAATTATCCCACCGAACCTTTTCCTCTGCCTGCCTGTCACTATCACTTCCTGTTAGAGATTATCTTCATCAAACACTTGATTTCCTACAGGAAAGTGTGCCAGTGCGAGAACAAAAAAAGACCAAAACCTAAGGAGACAAAGCAAATTAAAAAAAAACTGTGTCATAAAAAAGGTCAAGCCAGTAACTGTGTGTATGTGTGTGTGTGTGTGTGTGTGTGTGTGTTTGTGTGTGTATGTGCGTGTGTGTTTGTGTGTGTGTGTATATGCATGTGTGTGTGCGCGCGCACGCTCGCACATAGGTGCGTACGTGCATGTGTGTGTCCATGTCTGTGTGTTTGTGGGTTCGTTTCTATGGAAACCTGAACACATACGCCGCTCCTCCCTGAAAATATGAATTATGACATGTTTTGATCTTCAAAGAAAATCCTTTCTGGAAGCAAACAGTGACTTAGCCGCGACTGCTGCACTTGCTCCAGCCTTTGAAGATACAACAACATTACTTTGCGATAAACAAACTGGTCTAATTTTGGTCAAAAAAGAACATAGGATGCAGTAAAAAAAAAATTCCTGTGTGACCGAAATGATCTCTCCTGTCTGGGAACCAGGGGGCAGACCTTGAGCTGGATACAGCAGCATCCATTAATCATGAAAAAGCATAAACACATTCCAGGTTCATTGTTGCTCTCAAGAACGCTGTGTGCAAATGCTGAAACATTATTTACAGTAGTCCTACACAGCAGCTAATTTAAAAATAAATATGTTGTTTGTGTTCTTATTTTAACGTGGGGCAATTCTTTTGAAAGATTAGTACTTCACTTTTCTGTTCAGCATTTTGACTTTGAGTGCGCTTCTTGATTTGTCCCAGAAAACCTCAAGTAATAAAATACATGCACACATGTACTAGATTACGTTATATTTTCTGGGACACATCAAGAATTGTACTCAGATTCAAAAAATGTTGAATAAAGCTAAGGCCACCCACACACTTTGCCTATGCTGTGTGTTATAAGTAAATGCTTTGGGGTTTAATGCTTGAGTAAAGTCTCCCTCCTTACCTGATGTAAGGCTTTGGTTTGGACCAAGGGTAGGGGTGCTGCGGGACATCCAGGAACCCCCCGCAGTAATTCTCCTTCTTGAAAGGCAGGCGGTGGGCGGGGTAGTCATCCTGCCCCGCCTCCCCTGGGCCGGGCTCCTCCTGGCCCGGCTCCACCTTCAGGCTCATGGCGGGGCTGTGCTCCAGGCTGGTCTTACGGGACTTCACCGGCACGCTGTCGCCGAGGTCCACTATGCCGTCGGTGGTGAGGGCGTTGATGGCGGCCACGATGGCCGAGTTGGTGTACTGGTTGGTGTTGGCCAGCCAGGACTCGTCTGGCACGCTGACCCTGGGGGAGCCCTGGGGGGAGGCGGTGGGCGAGTGGCCGGGCGAGTACGAGGGGTGCCTGCAGGGGGCGCCGTTGAAGCTGTACTTCCTCTTCCCGTTGCAGGGGGAGCTGGGCCGGGAGCCGCGCGGGGGGGCCGGCCAGTTCTCCTCGGCGACGCTGGTGCGGGGGGAGGTGGAGGGGGAGTGACGGGGGGAGCCGGCGTGGGTGCAGGAGTGGAGGGAGGAGGAGCCCTTGGGAGAGACGCAGGGCGACTGCCAGGGCGAGTTCTGGGGCGAGTTGTCGTAGTTGTAGGAGTAGCCCGACTCGTAGGACGAGGCCTCCGAGTTGCAGCTGCGCGAGGACAGGCTGCTGGCGGGGCTCAGGCAGCTGGGGTCGCGGTAGCCGTCGGCGTTGGGCAGCGTGAGCGTGACGATGGAGTTGACCCGCTTGGCGATGGGGAGGGTGCTCTCCTCCATCTCGTCCTCGGGGAACTGGCCGTAGGCCGTGATCTCGATCCGTGGGCTCTCCAGGGCCGGGGCCCCGTTCGGACGGAGGTTAGGGGTCAGGTAGTAACCGGAGGCCCCGCTGTTGTCGTGGAGACTGTAGCCATCCTGGTGACAGGAGGACACAGGGATGATGGAGCTGGACTGCAGGTTGTGGTACTGCGTGGACAGACAGGGGTTTCCCATGCTGATCGGCAGAGAGAGGGTGACATTGGGTGTGTAGCTATATGCATCTGGAAGACAAAAATGAGGTGGAGGGTTATGTCACTCTTATGAACCTGCTACGAAGGCATTTTAACCTTTTATGGACACTCGTCATAATGTCTCCCCCAAACAAGCTCAGCTGCCACAAAACCACTTTTGTGTGTGACTGGTGAAGGCCACCTTATAAGACTGTGGAAGAACAATGGACAACTGAAAACGCAAGAGCAACTCAATCTGTTGATGCATACACTTCAAGCACACCCTAGTGAGCACACCTGACCCTGACAGTTTGGATTGAGAGCTTCACTTTTGTTCTTGCTGAGTAGATTACCGGTTTCCTCCACGCAAGCAGACAGATTTCCAAGCTGGGATTGTGATTAAACCTGTACGTTTATATGGCTGGACTCGAAGGGGACATCAGCTTCTCTCATACTGCCAGGTGAAGACTTTTCAAGACTCTAAAGTTTGCAACAAGCAATAAATGACATCTGAAAACTGTGTTATGTGGCACACTGTAAATATGTTTTTTTTTATGTTACAACAGATCACTGTGCCAAACAGCCTTCACTCTAAATGAAGATGTAAAGTTTATAGGTTTTCATGCAGAGCTCTATATTAAATGTTTTTTTTGTTATTTGTCCATGCTGATTACAGGGATTAAATATAGGAATAAAGGTTATCACTGTTATGACAACTTCTAATAAGGAACAGTTTAGCATTGCAGTTGGGTAACTAGGTGCAATAAAAAGGTTGGCAGTTCAAATATAAAGTGAGCCACTTTATATTTTTTAAACAACATATGTTACCTTCAAAATAAATATCCGACATAGTAAATCTTTAATATGAAGGCCTTTATATTTGCACTACTGTATGTAGTGACCTATTGGCTAAAGGTATTTGACCAAATAACTTTAGCCAATGTAAACCAAATGGTAAATGTAATGCAGTATTGCAACAGGTTGCATACAGTTGCAACTCACAATATAATATTACGGTCAGGTTATAGATTTGTTAAAAATAGAGATCACCAAGTGAAATGACTCATCTGTCACACAACACAGAATGCGTGGGCAGACGATCTAAAATTAGTCAATGACGGCCAATTTCCACAACAGTTTGCTATCATATACAGGCACTATTTATTATTAAATGTGGAAGCAGAATTAAAGAATGTTTAAAACATCCAAATAAATGGAAAATGCAGAAATGTAGCAGAAGCAATGAAACGAGGCTCAGTGTTTCTATCATGAGTGCTCAGGTTTCACAGACTCCAGGCCCAATCCTTACACCAGCATCACTTACTAATTTACTCGAAGAGGTACAGAGGCACAGCATACATTTATAAATTAGCCTGGGCTTCCAAATCACACCAGCGGGTACACATTCTCCAGTACAATTATGTTTTTTTACCACAGTGCAGCTCAAAACATTGCTTCTCCCCTCACAGATAACTACACTTTTGTCCAAAAGCATAAAATACAAGAGCGTACTGAAATGCCCTATACTGTATGAATGAACAACCTGTTGCCTTTGCATACAGCTACATGATTCAGTTACGTCAATACCACTTCCCTTTACAGACCTTGCTTGCCGGGTTCCGCTCCTCGATTGTACTCAAACAGAAAGTTAAAATCAAATTCTTGCTCTTCAGGCAACGAGGACATCTTCTGGGCCTTGGGACTTGTCTGTTCTCAACAGTGTCAGCTAAGTGGATTTCACTTCACCAGCTTGACAAAGTGGTGAAGTGAAATCCGGGTTCTTGACGGGTTCTTCCTAGAGTCCCCTCCGCATGCAGGCATGCCACAGCTCACGCCACCCAGAGACGGAGGAAGTAAGGGTTGGCTGCGAGGTGCTGCGTTTTGGGGGGTTTTGTGAACCCTGCGTTCACTTTAGACTGTCTGTCGCCGGCTGCCTGCGTAACACATGCACGCACCCACATTTATGGGTTTGCGCTCCCTCTTCAACTTTCACTCGCTCATCCTGCCTCTGCAGACGCATGACGTCACATTTCCGGGTCTGCAAAGAAATTCTTTTTTTTAAAAACCACCGAAGACACGAGATGGCGAAAAGGATAAGCTGTCTGTGACAGCGTCGGTTTTGAAAAGAAAAGAAGACACAAACCATGTTGCAAACAGCACATGAGAAAAAGGAAAAGTAGACTGCAAAGCTTATATCTGTGCAGCCATGATAATAACAGCCAACAAAATCACATAAAGCCATCAGACATTTACTATCACCAAGCCATATCTGCTACAATGCCCAGCATGAGGGACTCCATTTTTATTATAAACACACATTTTAAAATGAGCTACCAGCAAACCACCGTATACGCAGCACATACGCCGTCATAAGCAGCTGACCAGTGCATCGTAAATTATATCAAGCTTTCATCTTTCAGCGCAGCGCTGCTCAGAATGTGGTTTGAGCTTGCGCAAACAACTTTGTGCCCGAGCACAGCCAGCAACCAGACTTAAAGCGTTTCAAAGACATCAGCTTGGTGGCATCCCCAGAGTGCCTTTTGCACGTGTCTGTGGAGTCTGCTGGCATTGGTCAGGCCGGCCAAGCCAGGGGAAACCTCAGAAGTAGATGCCCATGCTGTCTGAAGTCTCAGCGAAGTTAATCATGGCCGTCTGGCTGCGGTACGGGCAGAGCCAGCCGCAGAGGGGGAGAGAAAGAGAGGGTTGGGGTTTGGAGGCTTGGGGGGTTGGCGAGGGGGGCAAACAAATTGCTGCAGTCAGCACTCTGGTAATAACGAGAGATGGTGTGTCTCCACCAGTCTTAGGAGCGCACGTTTACCACTGTTTATGTCTGCTATCAATTACAAAAATCTTGCAAGTCAACATTTGCGGTGACTGAAATGAATAATACTAATCCAAGCTCCCAACCCCGCAAGAACAAAAAAAAAAAAAAAGTTCCAAATCCGCAAAGCCCGTGGCACCAGCATAGAAGCTTAGGGCCCATGGGATAATGCCACATGAAGTATGTGTATCTGGGTGATGATGCTAGTAACCCTAATTATAATGTGTTCACTGTGAAAGCGCAGAACTGGGCACTGATACAGGGCCTAATGACACACCCACTACAAAAATGCACTCAAGGGTGACAAGAGGGCGGATACATTTTAACTTATGTTCTCGATCTTACAATCTACAGTATATCAATAGAGCTATACCATTTTTCACGCTTGATAGTGAGAGCAACAGCACTGACAATTATTTGGCCTGACACATTAAATTTTTATAACACCACATCTATAATTAGTTATTAATGGGTGACTGGCAAGTGTTCCCTTCCAATCAATAATAATAATAATAATAATAATAATAATTGAATTAAATAAATGAAAATTAAAGCAAAATGATGCTTCATATCCTGATGTCTGGAGGAGGAGTGTTTTATGCAAATGAACTTTTCTTTAGTAGGTAGCCATTTGCTCTAATAATAATAATAATAAGAAGAAGAATAATAATATAATAATAATAATAATAATAATTATTATTATTATTATTATTAGTAGTAGTAGTAGTATTGCTATTGTTATTATTATTATTATAAAAATTATTAAAGCTAACTTCTGTCATACAGTAGGTCCGTAGCAAAAAAAAAAAAAAAGAACATTTGCATCAAACACCCCTCCCTCAGACAATGCGCAGAACAACATCAACATATGAGAATGTAATTTTGTTTTTATTTAACTTTAGCATTTCCTTGGGACTGTGAAAGGCCTAGGATATAACAAAACGATTCCTAAAGCTCTTGAAAATAATGTCACTGATTACATTATGCATAATCTTTTGCAAATCCTTAGAACTTTGTGGAAAGTGAAAATGCCAGATGTTGACCTAATGTAATATTTGGAAGAACAGGAGGCATGGTTTAATAAACGTCAGTGAAGGCGGCTTCGGGAGCCACTCCTACTCCACCCTTATTAGTCTGAAGTTAGCAAGTGCAGGCGCAAATGATACCCTCTTTCACCAAGAAGGCCAAACTTTGTCCACTTGCCACAATGCTATTACTCTGCACTATGTAGTGTTATCAAAACACACAAAAGGAAAATCAATTGTAACAAACACTTGAGCAGTAGTAGTCTAAATAAGTACAGTAGCAGCTCACAAACTCGGGCACCGGGCTGAACGCTGAACAAACATTCAAAGGAGACACCTATTGGCGATTACCTGAAGGGTAGACCTCGCACTAATAAAAGCACAGCATCATGCAAATAGAGGGGATTCGCTCTTTCCCGACGCTTACCATTCAAATTTACTATTTTGTGATTGGCTAAAGTAACCTACACGAATCTAACCTTAATATTACAGCGAAAACGCAAAGTATTGTCCGGATGGAAAATTATTGAAAAACAAAACAGTAGACTAACACTGAATAAATTAAACCACCAGACAAGGAGAAAGAGTGGGTTACCTTCCTCAGCAGATTTCATGTTGGTGGCGAGAGGCGCGATCAAATGCAGTCCCGTTTCTTTTCCTCCGGCTGAAGGGACGAGCGATCCGAAGTTGAACTTTGAAAAGACTTGCAGGCAGCTGTTCTGCATCCAACTTGTAGCAGGTTTACTCTTGGTATGGTGACGATGATAATTTACCAAATAATAGTATTTTCAAAGCATGCTACTCACTTGTAAAAACATTAATAAATAAAAAGAAATGGAAAAAAAGAAACGAAAACATTGATGATATTATAAAAATAAAAAAATAAAAACCCAAAACATCGGTTATGCAGGGATAAACACAATGTAAATATCTAAAATAAAAGAGAAAATCCCAACTCTTACTGGAAGCGGTCTATTTACGCATTAAATCCAAAAGGCAACGAAAAAGATATTAAATGTGAACACGAGGGACCTTTGCACGGCTTCTTAAGTTAAGTTATGTAAAATACAGAATGGCTGTCCCTTTTTCTTTCAGACAGGGAATGGTTTACTGTGTTTTGCTGTCCCGGGCGATATAGTGCTCGAGATTTCCAGAGACTCTACGTGACGCAGAGCTTGTCAGGAGAGCAGACGGCTTCCTTTTTAAAGCTGGAAAACACCTCCAGCTCAGAGTACCGCCCCTCAAAGCATGACGTTATTGCCTCACTGCCAAGCTCCTCACTGGTTTAAAGACTGAACGCCTCGAGACTGCGCGAGCCTTTCCGCCAAGGGATTCCAGCTGCAGACGTGGGATCTCGGCGGGCGGAGCGCTAGGCGCGAGGCAACCTGTTTGTTTTGGAGATCAGAGGTTTTTCCCATTTTTTATTGCTTTTTTGTTTGTTATGCTCTCGAATATTCGATTAATATGCTGTCAAATATAAAAAGTGATCATTTTTTTCTGCGCATAGACGATGTATATTGCAGGCCACGGGTTTTGCCAGAGCACACACACTGGATGACACTATCATAAAAAATAATTTTGAGTGTGTGATCTGAGTCTGAAAAAAAATTACAGAAAACAGCCTTGAAAAAAAAAAAACGGCTACTGTCCAGTGAACATTCTTTTCAAATCATTCTGACAAAACTAGGATTTAAATAAGGTAAATCACTGGAAACGCAAATTTACATTTATTCTAACAAAACAGACCAGTATTAGCTACATAACTTAAACATTGCATTTAAAAATAGGGACCAGCGAGCACCAAGGAGTACAGTATAGTTCTGTTAATGCACATTAATGTTACAAATCGATCTTGTTACCAGCCCAAAATTCAATACAAGATCTGGATTTGGTCGTTATATGCTGAATTTCTGTCTCATTTGAGAGAAAAAAACCTAATTTGACCTTCCCATTAGAGGAGAATACTACTGCTGAGCTGCATAGAGAAACACAGCTATCTGCATCTACCCCAGGTGTCTGGGATTTGTGACAGTTTGAATAGTTTGCACAGTGATTTATTTATAATAAGAGCAACCTGGAGGCTTCTTTTGAACATTAAAGCAAGTTGGTGATTTAAAAAGATGACTTTCATAGATAAATAATGACAAACAGATATTTCAAGCTATTAAATGTTGAGTAAGCATTATTTCAATGATTCATTTGCCTTGCAGATGCCCTCATACGTGAGAGGCTTATATGAAATGCACAATGCAATCCGTTTATGCAGTTCAATTTTTAATGGAGATGTTGGGGCAAAGCACTAAGTTTGAACGTGCCATAGCAACATCCCACCTGGAATTTGATTAAATGGTCCTCAAGCTAGGAATCCAGAACTTCAGCCATATGCTTTAACCTGTGCTTCCATGACCATGCCCCCATGTCAGTATTCCCCAATGCATCAACCCAACAGAATGTTCTTCCAAGGGGCAACGGCCTCAGTTTTCCATAATAATACATTTCTGAAACAAAAATAATTTACAGCGCTACATCTGGAGTCGTGGAATCGCACACTCGAAGAAAAGCCACAACATGTCTGCATAGGACATTGGAAGCACGGAACATCCTCCACTTTGAGATTTATGAGCACTCAACCCCACAACTATGTTTTCACATGAAAATGATTACTGGTTGTCCTTGTAAACAGGCATTCATCACAAGCTGAGAAGTGTGCGATCGCTGCAGTGTTCTGTTTTTTTTTTTTCTCGCTTCATCATAGTCAGAACACACAAGACAATTTGATTTCAAATAAAACTGTGTTGTCAGCAGCCATACTGTCTTTCTCCTGCCAGGTAGCTGAAGCTACATGGGGCCGGATTTGGTCAGTGGTCAGATTGGAGGCCTTTTAGGAATGACTATTTGCTACTGGAGGTGATTATGGTTAGCCAGTAGAGGGCAGTCAACATCTGGGGCAATATTAGAATGTTATTGTACAATCTTTTAGATGAGGCAATAAACCAAGGGATGAGTGGTCATTAAAAATCCCATGGAACATATCCAAACATCTCTTAGTGTAATTACTTAAATAAATCCTTCCCAATCCACCTCCACTAATGTTTGTAGTAAACTTTCTGGCGCAAAACAGACCTGGTCATAACAGAAGTAAGTACTGCATGCTTTGAGATCCTTGAACGGAGGACCAAATAAAGGAAAGCTATTGTTTTACTATCTCTGAAACAAATTTGAATATATTAATTACAGTTTTAAGCAATTCCCCAATGGCATTTAAAAAAATTGTTCTATTTGTCCCAAAAACCAAACCATTGTCATTTATGCCATGTTTTGCAAGCACTATTTGGACAAATATCTAAAAAGAAATAAATCGGGAAATAAATACCATTACTGGATTGGAGATGGAAGGGTTTTCCAACTCTTAGTCATTGTGGGTTTATACTCATGCTCTGGATTGGGTCGGAATTATGGTTTGTTTGCACAGACACAGGGAAAGTTATTATTGGAAAAAGGAGAAATTATGAGAGAGATATGAATTTGGACAAGTATTGCAGCTTAGGCCTTAAGCTTTCAAATTCAGAATGGTGGAATGACAGTAAGACATTCTGACTCACAAAAGAGCATTAGCAAGCAAATGATCTCAATGAAAATCAAGTGGACCGGCTCCAACATTTGACAGGCTATAGCTACGTCAATAGATTACCATTGGATCACAACTGACATGATTGTACATGTTCCACATTATGGAATAGAAAGAATAGATGTCAGAATTTCCACTCAAATGAGATTCATAATTTCCCTCAGGCCTCTGAATGGCTCAATCTGTTAAGACGCTCACCACGATCACAGGCTGAGCCCAATATTTGCAGAATTGAGCCTCGGCCATTTCATTCCCTGACCAAGACGAGAAGCCTGCCGTGGTCAGGACACATTTTGGCCTCATCCCACCAGGGGTAGGGAGGGTTTACAGTGTCTGTGGATATTAAATAGTCACCGATTCACATGTATGCATATCATAGGAGTGCACATGGGAGCAACAAATGGTGATTCCAAATAGGGGAAAAATGTATTTGAGGAAAAAAAAAAAACATTAACATTTTGTAATATTAATTTTATTTCTGCGGAACCAAAAATTCCAGTGAAATTAGAATAGACTACAGAGATAATTTCAGGGGGAATTGATTTTGTTTCACAAATGACCTTGGTGGAGAATGTCACTCACGAATAGTACTAAGTGATAGACCTGATAAGTGAAGAATTGATAACCATGATAATTTACAAATGTGCAGACTTAGCAAATAAGATGAACATATTTCCTTGCTGTTAATGAACTGTATATAATATAATGAAATAATATGATTGAGCTTATTTTAAGGACAGTAATATATTCGACCTCTTTCCATGATGATTTCATGGCTTTCTGGGAATTAAAATATTTCCCAGGATTGTCAAGGTCCATGGAAATCATGGGATAATTTTGATAACATGGGACTGAAAACACAGTTCACTGTCAGTTTCAATTTTGACTTAAACTGTCGAAGATTATTCATTTCTGTATATTGAAATAATCCCACATACAAACACACAAACACACACGCACACACAAATTACTCATATCTGTATTTGCAGAAAACAGTACAGTTATGCAACTTTGAGATAACCTTATATTTTGTCTCATGTGCCATTGGAAATCCCCAAGCCTACCTTCTGTGAATGGTGCTATGCATGAATGAATCAACTACACTACCATGACTCCCTATCAATATGAAGAAAATCAAACTTTTCTGAAGTTCACAAGGCAAACGATCGTTCTGCTAAAGGGAGTGACTCCTGCACCCACTCACTCGGAACTCAGACTAGGGGGGGATTTCTAACTTCTCCTTTTTTTTCCCTGCATGGCACTATTTATAGAGGCACACGTTTCACCAGCTCAACGTTCACGACGCAGAACCGCTCTGAGCTATCTTGGGCAAGTCTGGACAGCTCAGGGGAGTAAGTTTAGCAACAGTAAAAACAACTCAAGTGGAGTGATTCTCCTGTTCGTGTCTGATCAAGCAACCATAGGAAGAGCCTAAATATCACATGGGCACCAAGAGACTGACTGCCCACCTCCTCTGAACAGGAAGTGCTGCTGTGGTGAACCTACAGGTGTAGAGGACAGAATAGGGCCCACCTGTCTCAAAGCGATGAACTCTTGCGTGCCATTATGTGTGTCAGGGTCAATGTCTTATCTTATGTCACTAGGTGAACTACATTTCTTAAATCTTAGACGTAAAATACACACAATTAAAAAAAGCTTGATGGTGAGAGTTTTCATTAACTGCAGTCCTGAGCTCCCAGAGCTCGCTGAGAGAAGAAAAGCAGTCTTGCATATTAAAGGTTTTCCCTCTTATATTGTGTTGGATGCTTCGACATCCTACCTCCCAAACTTCACTGACCTGTTTTACTGCTAATATTCAATGATGTCTCATTGATGACCTTGTCTGCATGACCAGATGTAGTCCTTTTTTGGGATTTGATCCTAAATTGAACCTAACTGCATCATGTCACTTAATTTACTTTTCTTGTTAAATCAATTACTAAAACACACATTTATGTTGGCTGGGACTTTGCTCTCATGAATGAAACCCTTTTCAAATGCCAGCAGATAAATGTTTGTTCGTGATAACTTAAAGAGTCAAGTTTTAGATGAAACAATATGGTTACAATATAGAAATATTACATAAATGGTTTAACTTGAGCCTAAAAGGGAATGGCACTCTCTTGGTTGGATTAGCAGTATAACACATTCTTTTAACCTTGAGGAAATCATCCAGGTACTCACATTCAGACATTCAGATATTACTGTGAGATCAGTTTGGGAATTCAATCACAGTAATCATTTTCCTTGGATAAAATTAAAATAATACTATTGTATATTATTTATACAGTACAGAATACAGACAACCATTTGCCTGATTCCACACAGTAGCCTGATAGATTAAATAAAAAAATAAAAATAATTCCTGTACTGCTGCTGTGGAACCAATAGGTTAATTTTACAAGCCATTCTTCAGACTGCTATGAACTTCAATGAGCGGCAGGAAAACTGAAGTGATCTCAAGCTACGAAGCCAACAGACCAAATAGTTAATGCCCGCTCTGTGTTGTGTTACGGAAAATGAACGCAGTAAAAACAAAGTTACAAGTCATTAACAAGGGCCCACCATCCTGTGATGTGAACCCTGGCTTAAAAGCTAAGTAACTTTAAAAGCATAAATTATTTAGGCTTGTCATGCAGGTCTCACAAAGAAATATTAGACTGTAAGCCACAAACAAGGCATGGATTCCTTTTCTAACAATACCAATGTACTAATACCAGTGAGAGAGGAAATGTGAATTATTCATATATTTAGTTACGTTCCATCAATTTGGACATGCTTTATGAATGTTTATTAGATACAAGAGCAAACATGGTATTTTAGAACATAGTAATTGATATGTAACTTTTTGAAAAGAGTTATACTGATGTTTTGTGTTGAAGGGGACATAGCCACGCTGCAGATAAGGGGGTTTGTAGTACCTGGTAAAATATGATTTTATTAAAATATATAACTAATAACATTTTCTGCTGTTTGGGGAAGTATGACTCTGCTCTTGCCCCTGACAGGGCATTTTCCTAATGCCCTAATGCAGAAGATCTTATGTTAGCTGGGAAGAGGGATCTGCCATTAAACTGGACTCCTCGGCAAAGCAGTAAAATTCTATTTTAGAGCAGATTACATTTTATTCTATTTTTCTGAATGGTTTATTAGTTCAGTATTGTTGCAAATCCCGTAATGATATGGTGTTATGAGACTGAATGGTTTCATTTGGCTGCTCTATGACTGTCACATCAAGGTCTATTATAATGATTTAAACCATGGTACCCATGCCAAGCTCTTTTTTATTACGAGGACATTCTAAGGCTGAAATGCATTAAAATGCCTTTATACGATATGGCGGAGCATGGCGAACGGTGTGTAAACTGGAAGGGGATGTCGCGGGCGTCGTTCGGCCTCCAAGGCCAGATCGCAAAAATAACAGCACCCTCACCAAGCCGTACTTGCAAAACGGATAATCCCCTTCCAGCAAGCGCAAGAGACATTTGCCCTCGATTTTACATTTTTATTTTT
This sequence comes from Anguilla rostrata, assembly GCF_018555375.3. Lineage (NCBI taxonomy): Eukaryota > Metazoa > Chordata > Actinopteri > Anguilliformes > Anguillidae > Anguilla > Anguilla rostrata. The sequence goes on from NC_057933.1 coordinate 51,283,485, forward strand.
TCTGGTGATATGACACAACCCCAGTAAAACAGAAAATGTCACCCTGGAGACGGTCTCCGCGTTGCGTGATGCGTTAGCTCGGCACAGGCAGGCCTGTGTGTGATATTTAATTGCCTGGCATTCGCCTGTGGATGCAAATGCCACCATCGTGCCAGGCTGAGCCACCCTGGCTATTTTTTGAACAACAGTTTCCAAGAAGCACGGAGCAGATGTTACATTTTGTATGAACGCATGTCAGACATTGTTATGACAAAAGGAGCTGGTAGTGAGGGGTAACTATGGGAGCACCACTGATTTCAGCAGACTTACAGCTGTTAATTAATTTATATTTCTTTAGTTTCTAGACCCCCTCTTTCACATTGCTTTGTTATTTTCAATAGTATTCTTATTAAACATGTCATTGTGTTTGTGGTAGAAGGGACGGGGTATGTATATTTATAATGTACAGGGGAATACAACTTTCAATTTTGCTCATGTACTACTGTAAATACACCCCCCCCCCCCAAAAAAAAAAAAAGGTGGTGTTGGGAGGGTGAGGGATGGAAGGCTGGTGATAGGAATTGACATAGGTGAAAAAGGATATATTTTATAATTTAATGCAGTTTTCTACCCTTAAAATCCCTCAGATAAGCAATAAACTTACATTCTAATACCAATTTTGAGGTTGTGAAATGTACATTTCACATTTACACAGATGTATTTAATTTGTCATATTTAGTATGTCAACACCCAAATTGTTTTAATAAGGTAATTAGAATTAATGTTGTGTGCATACTGTTTTATGCTATACAATATAATTTTATATGCATCAATAAATTAATTATAGGTAATTTACACTGTACATATTCTGAATATGTGCATTTATCATGTATAACTTAACATTATGGAAAGCAAATATTTTATGGCAAAGAGGTGGCCTCTTACTCAGAACCCTCTCTGTCAGAATTCCCTAAAAATGCCAGTGCGCCAGTCATCAACATGTGGGCTAGAGGGCCAGAGCTAATTTTGCACTCTGACTCCAAGTTGACCAATAACCTCCCCCCCACCCATAACCTTCCCAGCAGGACAGGGGTGTCTCGCTGCATGATGGGACACCTGCACCGTCAGACCCTCCACCCCTCCTCCGCCCACCCTTGCAGCGGAACGCCCCGTCCCCAGCGGGACGCCCTTTGATGTCATAGGCCACCTGACCCCGCATGCCGCTCCGTGTTGGTCTTCGCCGTTTCGCAGGTTTTACAACCTCGCTTGATGTGAGCCTGACCCTGTTACCAAGGGGTGGGACAGGGTAGCGTGGGGGGATGTGGGGTTGGGTGGATGTGGGAGGGCTATCAGCTCATTTTTCTTTCCATGACTCTGACTGTGAATCTGCTGCCAGCCTTTGTTTTCTGTGCGCGTCCTTCTGTGTGTGATTCACTCTTGACCCTGGGTCTGTGTCATGCTTTTCTCACATTATGGCTGTGGTCAGGTTTGGGGTTGAGTAAACTCAGACTGGATTGATTATTGGGGACACCATAATTATCTTATTGTACAGTTGAGAAGTAAAAATGAGTGTGGAGTGGGTATGGTTTAAATGCTCCATCGCCATGATTAATGTCATATGTTGAACAAAAAGCTACTCATTTGCATCTTAAAAAATCACCCTGTCTTGTTGATGATTTGATGACAACATTGAGCGGCTTCAGTAATTACTTTACACCTCCCTTTAAGGAAGTCAGGTAATATCAAACACCTTTCTGTGAGAAATAATACTACACCTGTATACTATACCTGTTCCTCCATGTGTCAGAAGACAATGCTAAGCCTCCTTCTGTCAAAAGAGAACACTCCATCTGTAAGCCAACAATACTGTGTCTCCTTCAGTCAGAATATGACAATACCACATCTCCTCCTGTGTGAATGAAACAATATCGTACCTCCTTCACTCAGAGCAAGGCAATACCACACCTCTATCTGTCAGAATGAGAAAGTACCACGCTTTATTTTGTCAAGATGAAATACAGTACAGTGCCTGGCAAAGTAAGACAAACCCGAAACATTTTCAGACAGTGAGTAATTACCCTGAGGACAAAAAGAATGTTATAAAATATTAGCAAATCCATTTATATTCGCAAAAGCAAATAAAAGACAGGGATAAACATGCATGAGAGAGAGGAGGAAGAGAGAAAAAGAGAGAGAAAGAAAGAGGGAGAGACAGAAAAGAGCAGGACTTTAATTGTGACTTTTATGATCTGCGTCTTACTGCCTTGCCATAAAATGCTTAAAAATAGTCGCCGCATAGTTTCCAGTGACAGAACAGAAACATGCTCCAGTGAGACGTTTCAGACTGGACACTCCTCTGCTCGAAGCAGAAGCAGCTACTGTAGGCAGTGAAAAAAAAGAGCGCGCTTACATACTTGTGTGTGTAGGACGGGGTCAGACTGACCGGCGGGGGATGGTAGGGGGGTGCCGGGAGAGAGCTTTCCTGTCTCCCGTCAAAGCTTCGCTTTTTTCTCCGGCCCAGTGACGGAATCCCCTCGTCTGTTTCCTGCTGTTTAAGGGGGTTGCCGGGTTACCGTGGCAGCCCTCCAGTTCGGATTCCCCGAGGGCGCGTTGGGCAGTCCTGATCTCCCCCTCCAACTCCGGCACGGGGGCCGGCTTGACCAATAGGGGTCTGACATGAAAAGTTGCCTCTTTGGCAGCCTGTTTTTTTTGTCTGTTTTTCTACCAGCGCTGTGGTAGATAAGAAATGAGTAATGTCCCTGCTATAGACTTAATTGATACCTTCATGCATACACGTAGGTGCGATATATGATACTTATATAACTTATTACTAGCATAAATTAAAACATTTTTAAAAATAGTTTTATCATCAATTTGATGATATGTAAAAACAAATACCACAAAAAGGAAAAGAAATTCACATAAGCATGATATTGGCCAGTCACACAAAATCAAAATAAAGCAGAACTTGCACATTAGACAACGTGCAAAAAAAGGCTTATTTTTGTGATTCATGTTAATATTTTTACATATCCTTGGCAAATGTACCCAGATCCTGTTTTCTGATCCTAAGTGACTAAACCTCACATGACAACGAAATGCATAGCATTGACAGTTGGGGGTGGGGAGGGGTTACTGGACCCCCCCCCCCCTCCTGGTAGGTTTTACCCAAACGGCAACAAGACCTTCCAATGCAGGTGCCTCGCAGGCCAGAGCTGCTGTCTGCGCCCCTCCAGGACCCCCTCTGAGGCTGGACGGGCGATGCCTTCACTTTCTTCGCAGTGACCACACCCTCTCCCCTGCTGGATAGTGGAACACGCGGCAAAGCCTGGCGATGCTGTGTCCTCTCCTCTCATTGACCCTGAAAATAATCACCCAACCAACCACTCATTTCAATTACGATGTTTCTTTGGCCTGAGTTCATTCAACAGTTGCCCTTAATTTTGATTTACAAATAACTGCCATTTATTATCATTTTTTGTCCTTCACATAAATAGTTTGGTGAGATTGTTTTTTGCTTTTGTGTTTAATTGTGAGTCAAGGTTAAGGACAAAGTTGACTGAAACTATTTGTCAATCATTTGTTTTAAAAACTCAGTTGCATTCATAGGCCTGTCTCATTACCCCAAGCAGGTGGCCCACTCTGTAATATGTGCTACTAGCTGTAGTTTCATTTCAATTCACCTCACAGTCTACCAGCTATCTGTGGAGCAACTGCTTTCAGTAAAATGGCCGACACTTCATCTGGGAGATCGAATACAGGCTCTCAATCAACTATTTGGGTTACTGGTGCATGATGAAACGAGGATAATTCTGCTGACTGAGACCTTCCCTCCCAGAGAAACACTAATGGTACTAGTCTACTCAAAACCAAACCTTTTTTTTTGAAAAGCCCAGTTTTGAACAAGAGATGAACAAAAACACACCGTGTTTTGAGTTTGTACCCCAAGGTGTGTGCAAGACCCCAGAGTGAACTGTTCGCAAGCAGTTCGCAAGTACGCAGACCTCCCCCCGTCTGTAATTGTTCCATCAATATATCACATGGTTGTTTGCGTCACAAGTTCAACTTTACTTTCCTGTTCATCTCATCACTGCATTGCCCCGTAGCAAGTCATGTCTAGATGGGATACATGAGATTTTGGGAAGTTGTATCTATACGATAGGTTCACCACAATAGAAGAACTAAATCATGCCTTCTTTCCTTCTTCCATAACAAAAGTTTGACCTCATTTGTTAACCAAATTATGGATAAATTGTTTGGACAGAAAGGTAGCCAAATAAAAGATGGAGAAACTAGTAACAAGGTAGCTAACTCGTAACTAGCTAGTTACTAGTTTCCCCATCTTTTATTTGGCTACATTTTCTGTCCAAATCATTTAACCTCAGTTGGACAAATGAGGTCAGAATTTCCTTGATTTAATTCTTCCAGTTCCTAAAATCTTCTGAATCCCATCTAGACACAACAGCGGTAAAATAGTTGTTGTGACTTGAATACTTTTGAAATTAATACTTTTGAACAAAGCTTTCAGTTAAAACTTGTGCAAGTAGGATGTCATCATCTTCATGATCGATCACACAGATTTTAAAGACAACAAAATGTGCTCAAATTTCTTGTACAAAATTTCCATGAAGTTGGTATCAACAGACAGTTTTAGCAAAGTGTATCTGGTGTCAATAATCCTGAGCTGAGCAAAGCAACTTGGAAAAAATCTGCAGCGGTGTGGAGTGACATAAAATGAAGAACATGGAGTTTGTTTTGCGCATACTGACCACACTTTTTGGCGGATGTGTTTGCCAGTGGTTTCTTTTTGAAAGGTTTGCACATCGTTTGGAGTATATTATCCAAGGCCCATTATGGTCTCCCTAGCAGGGGAGTACAGTCACGTGGCACGTCCATGAATAAGCCTCCCGTCAGGCTCCTCCCCTTTCGAACCATGGACACAGTCTGCCGCATTTAGCCGGCGTAGTGGAACATCTGTATTTAACACGTGGCGCTGCTATTGTACCGTGAGCAAGATGTTTAAAAAGCGAGAGGCTTCAGTACCTCGCTGTCGAAATGATATCACGTAAAACGAATGCTTCAGATGCAAGCATTCACTAAGCAAATAAATAAGGCGAGGACCGCAATTTAAAAATAATGTAAAGAAAACACTACGGTATATATGTGTCATTCCTGGCTTCGCAGCGTGGCTGGAGAAGGTTTGTTTGTTCACACTGAACATTTCCTGAAAGGTAACGTTGAGTTAAGAATGCGCTCCGGCACCAGGCCACCATCTCTTCCTGGTCATACTCAGACAGAAATATGTGGGAAAGTATGAACTGGAAGCTTGTGATGTAAATATTTGAGTCATATTTATGGATGCTAAGGGAGCAGAGATGAGCTGCGCTACAGCTGCATACTGTAGCCATGTGTGCTAGCCCAGGGTAGCCAGATGGTTAACCAATCAGAGGGACCTGGAGGAGGATCCTTTGATGAAACCTGACTTTTTGTGCCAAAAACCATTACCGCCGTTGTGTTCCCGAATTACTGAAAAAAAACATGAAGTCACACATACGCACTCACGCTCATACACTCACGCTTACAAGCGTACACACTGCACGCACAGGGAATACCTCATCCACATATCTCCGGGGTGAACTTGTGTGTGGGTCGCGGTGACTCAGACGGCCATACCAGCCGCTGACCAGATGGCCTCCCACACACGTAAACACACACCGGTGCTCGTACTGGAGGAGCTGAGGTCAGCGTGCCTGCCGGAGGGCACGGCTCTCAGGGGGGCCGGGGATATCCCAGCAGCCCGCCGTCCGTCCTGCTGACGTCAGACCCCGCCCACCCCACCCGGGAAACACACGCGATGCGTCTGTCAACTGAAGTGGGGGGGGGGAGTCCCCCCGCTAACCGGTTGCATTCCGGGGATCCCCTCGAGGATCTTCCCACCGCTCACCTTTGACCCTGGCCGTCTGAAAGCCCAGACGGGGGGGGGGGCCCTTGTTCTGCCTCACAGGGGGAAATCCCTTCTTATGAGAAACCCTGGAAAGGTATAGCTTCCCTGGACAATGTAGCAAAAACACAACGTTGCCCAGTCCGTTTGCCGGTTTTTCCCGTTCAGATACAGCCAAGCAAGGAGCTAAAGCAGGCTTCCCTCTGACAGAAACACCCTGGGAGAGCACTAATTGGGAAATCCCTTTCGACAGCGATGGCAAAAGAAAAGAAACGGGATTTTTTTAAAAAAGAAAAAGAAATGGAAAAAAACTTTCAAATGAACGCAGGGTCTGCGGAATACAAAAGTGGCATTCTATTCTCATTTCCTCCTAAATTTACGAGACGAAACGATTTTGGTCGGCCTCCCGGCTCAAGGAGACGTAATCGGGAGCCGCTGAAAGATATCCCTCACCAGAAAACATGGGGCACAGCCGCCCGTTTGAAGTCGCACCCCCTCTCGCCCGCTGCCAAGAAACCGAGCCACAATTGCTGGTAATTCCATCTGTGTCGGTCCCCCCCTTCCACGTTAATTTAAACAGGGTGCTCCTAAACTCTACAGCGGGTCCAATCAAGTGGAATACCGCTGGAGATGCAGTTTGCTCATTCGCTGTAACCGAATAGCATAATAACATAATTGGGGTCCTTTCTCCCCGAAAAATGCTTTTGACTGAAAACGTTCCATGTGACTATACAGCAGCCTTGATGACTGCTCTGTTTTCCACTTGGCAGACAATGTCAGTGACTTTAGAGGGCTTTTACAAGAATAGACTTTGTTTTACATGAGGCTACTTGATGCAGTTTCTTTCACCACCTCGGTGACGTGTTTAAAAATTTAACGATGAACCTTTTACATTTTTCAAACTTACTTTCTCGAATTCAACAACCGGTACAGCATTCATTTCTGAGATGGCTGATTGGGTCACAAAGGGCTGGAAGCTGCTTTGTTTCCGGGGCATAAAGTAGTACACGCGTGCGTTAAAGAAGTTAAGTAGTATTGCAGGTACCTGCAGCTGAAATCAAATACTCTGCAGAGACTCGGGGGGCGGGGGGTCAGGAGGGTTCGGCACAGGTTTTTGGGTAGAACCGAGTAAACAGGATACGCGGCCTCACCTACCCACGCCGAGCGTCTCCCCAGCCAGGATCAACACAAACAGGCAGCCCTCAGTGTGTGAGCTACGGTGCGCTTATTGACCGACTGTTCACGAGCTGTATATTTAAGCAATGAGAACTCTCTGCGGGCAAACAAAAGACTAATATTTGGCAATGTACAGAGCAGTCATGGACATTGAGGCGGTTGTACTCCTGTCCCAATAAACCAAAGGCACAAACCTGAAATGAACTCGTCCTCGGCAAACCCACCCAGCCTTAACTAAGAGAAATGGAATAAAAACGTGGCTCTCATTTTTATGTTTCATCAGAAGATGGATTTCGTTTTTTTTTTTTTTTTTAAAGAACGAAAATGAATGTGAATTCGTCCAAACAAAACCTCTTAAAAAGATTAATTTGTCTTTAAAATCTTTTTAAAAAGAAAACTATTTTCCCCATCATGCCCCCGCGCGATGTTGCAACTCTACCAGTACTCCTGTAGTGTGTGGTCTTCCAACAGGTCAGCCAGGGCTGCTCAGCACTGCGATGTGTCATGAGTCTGGTCTCTATTTCCAGAGGCTTCTGGGAAGCCTAACTCCCTGCGTGAAGTTAGTCATCTGTCTACGTGGAGACGATGGCACAGGTTTGGGGCCAGTTCGAGCCAGTGTAGGCATAAAGTGCCAGATGTTGTCCCACAATCAATAAAAGTGAACAGTGCGGGATAGGTTTGAGACTCCTGGCTTTCTGTAGAACCACCTTTAACAGTGGCCAGGTTCTGCAGATTTCACAGCTGAGCTGGCAACCCCCATACTTAGTGGACTGCTGATGTGTCTGTCTGTATGTCTGCCTGCCAACTTGTGCCCTATCCCAGGAGTAAGCCCTGCAAGTCCGACCCCTCCTGTTTCCCTCCCTTCAGATTTTCAAGAATGACAGCCATGAAATTCACAGCTTTCGCTGATGGACAGGACTAGGTCTCCAATCAGAGATGCCAGGGGTTTCTGACATTTACCTCTCACGTGGTCTTATTGAAGCAAACCTTGCAAATTTAAACCACAACCCCCACCCCACACACGTGCACGTGCACTCATACACATCATTAGATGGTTTAGCTCTTGTCAGGAGGAATCATCAAAGCCAGATTGAAGCTAGTCATGCACTTTGTGTCACTTTAAGGTTTTCTTTTTTTTGGGGGGGAAGGGGTGGGGGGGTTGCGGGGTGCCTTGACCCACGTGTAAGAATGAGTGACTCACTTTCCACAGTTCCTGGATATTGGGGTGATTTTGTAAGCTTAGAGGCATCTGAGATTTACCTCACCTTACAGAGGGGGAGTCAGATCCTATTACCACCTCAGTCTGCTTCTCAACTCTTGTCCCTAAAAGCACAGAGGGTGGAAACATCTTGTACACAGCCCTCATACCACAGTTGACAATGTAAATGACCCTACATTCAGCTGGGTGTTATAACTGGGGTGTCAAACCTGTGGTGGAGAAATGTTGGGACAAATATTGAACTCTGTTAAAGGAAAGCTATAATAGCCCAATTACATGGTTGTAGCATGGCTTTCATTCCCTATGTTAGAGTGAACCCACTTCACAGCCAACAAGCAACACGTTCTCAGCAGAGTTTCTCATCATAAATGCACAGTAGGGAACACGCGACAAAATAATTTAGATAACCTTTGCAATATTTATATATTATAATATTATGATATGATCGATTATGTATATCACAACATTAATGGCATAAGAACATACATGATTCATATTAGAATATATTTGATATTTGATAAGATATACATTTAAAATCTGGGAGCTACAACAGATGCAAAGTAAACACTTCTAATCAGATAAAACTTTTTGAAAAATTAACTGTTCAGTACACATTTCTGCTTCAATAAATGCAATCAGAAAATGATTTGGAAGAAAATAATTTTTCTTCCAAATCATTGCTGCACCTAAAATCTTTACGCAAACGTGTACATAATAACCTTTTCAATAGGCTAAGTCCAAAGAGGTGCCAAAACACACATAGACACACACACACACACAACTTTAACTTCAGCACGGAGACAGAAGCCGTGCGGTGAATGACATCATATCCTGTCTGCACACACACATGCCTTAATGTAGGGAAATATTATACTCCCAAGGATTCAAATCTGCAGCTACAGCAGGGCTGTCCCTCAAGCATTAAGGCCGATGTAAATAAGCCGAACAGGCTCTGTGCGGAATGGAAGGAGTGTGTGTGGTACGGGGGTGAGGTGAGCTGGCAGCAGGAAAAACAGCAGGGCACCAGGAGCGGCACACCATCTCCAACCCCTCCCGCACGCAAAGCACTATGGGTGCTCAGATTTGACTGGCAAAAACTGTGCTCGGCTGACAGAGAAAACAATCAGGTGTTCTGGTGTGGGCATCCCCTTTCATAGATCCACTGTAGATTTGCTGGTGCAATTAAGCACCTGGATTTGAGATCCTGATGGTTTTGTACACTTATCATAAATTATATCAAATCTGTTTTTAATTTAGAAACTGACAGCACAACTGTGCCATGACGTCTGCTCTGCTCCAAGCAATCAGAATGAAATAAATATGAAAGAAAAAATAAGCCTGTTGCACCATAATCCTTAAGTCACTGGACCATCACAGAACATTTGTCCACTGTACACTTAACAGTAGGATATTATCATCATAACCGTTTCCTTCATTTTTATTCTATTGGTCTACATATCAGTCCTCCTGATATCAGTTCTGTCAGAATTTATTTAATATTGAGATTAACATCCAAATTTAATTCTACAGTTAAAAGATTTGAAGGACATAAGCATTTGTCCAGGATTTTTATAGATTAAATGTTAGCCTTAAAAGTGGACAACAGAAATCTTCCCCCAAGAGACACTAATATCATTTTTCAATGATAAAAAACAAATTGTCAGGCGCAACCACTAGCAAACGCTCAAAAATGAGCTCATGTGAAATACAAGGCACATTTTATAAACAATGTTTGGCAATTTCTTTCTCCGTAAAGTGCTTTAAAAACTTTAAAAGAATAAAACGAAATGTCAGGATGGAAAAAACAGCAGAACTGAGTGTCAAAGAGTATCAAATGCAAATAAAATTCCGTCAATGCACGCCCAGAAACATCCCCACTAAAAAACTCTAAACCCATCACTTTTACAACATAACAATGCCCCAAAAATATAGAATGATCACTGTACATTACTGAAAAGCTTGGAGCAGAGAGTATGACCAACGGAAATATAACATTATACACATATTTTTTATGACACAAATGCAAATGTTCTTATTATACATTGACATTAATCTGTATGATGCTTTGAATGCCATTCCATCCATAAAAAAGAGTTTAAGTTGCATTTATGTCATTTTACTCACAACAATAGTAATCTGCTGCCATCTGCTGGTGACAAATAAGTATACGCCATAGGAGTACAGGAGTGCTCACCGGTACTTGGGTTTTGACATGTAGGCATTATGAACAAACATGTTTATAGATGCAAGATGAATTCTATGCAAATAATTTTATAGAGTGAAACTATGAAAGAAACTGTAAAGCATTTGGCAATGCTTTGGCAATCACTTGGGGAAACAGCATCTCCTGGTTGAATATCCATCACAATATCCAGACAAAACAATTTTAACAAATAATATATTTCTTTTCCACCAATTTTAAAATGAAAGATTGTATGAAAGCTTGTGCCTGTCCCATCACTACAACATCCTCCTTCAGCATATACCTCCTTAATGTTTTTAAAATGAATGAGCATTGCAGGTAAGCACCATGAAGAAGACAAGGGAGCCTTTTTCAAGGGAAACCTTAGGAGGGGAACAGAAGGAGAGGTAAAGACAGTACACAGATGGAGACCGTCACACACCCTCAAACGTAGCAAGCACACTCCACAGCTGTTATTGCATCATAAAAACTATACACAAATGCACATATAAACACATACTCACATGTATGCATGTTGGGCACACAGATTCACATGCATATGTACATGTAGACACACAAATTACTTTTTACAAGGCGTGGAAATTTGTGTCTATTTAAGCAGTTATAACCCGCGCTGAGTTTTACATGCCCTGAAGCTCAATTCATTAACACAACGTTTTGGCGCCATCTAGTGGAGCACTGGCAGAAAGCAATTAAAAACCATATGAGAAGAAGAAGAACAACAGAGAATACTTATCACGACAAAACTCCGTTCTCTTCTCTGCTCAGTACATTACAATAATATAAAACAAAACCTTTTACAGGGACACATTGTGCCATACACCGAAGAACTCACAGAGGGAACTGAGGAGGGCCACACGGCAGCTAAAACTGAAGAATCATATACGAACGATGGGCCAGTAGAAGGTATATGTCATACTTTCTCCATTAGGAGCTCACCAGTAATGCATGGACGAGGACAGCCAGGGGAACAGCTGATTCAACTCCAGCCTGGACAGGCAGCAGTGTCACCCTTTTGGCACAACAACTGCAAGGCCACTCTCAAAGCAAGATGAAACGGAACCGAACGCCTTCAACACGACCAACTATGGAAAGAATCTTTTCTGACTGAAACTTGTGGGTTTTAAATTCACGGTAGGGTCATGATAGGGTCACAGAATGAGAAGACAGGCATAAGCCCAGCTCTCTATTTATTTTGTATGTGATTTTTTTTCTCTCAATTGTCAATCGAGAAACTATTTTCTAGAAAGTTCTCATATCCCTGTCAGACCTTGTGACGGACCCCTACTCTTCACTCTCTCTCTCCCTCTCTTTCCATCTCTGTGGAATATGCGTGTGTAAGGTCAGGCCATTTGCTTGGGGACGCCACTGCTTGTATACAAGACTGCCTGTGTATACCAAATATATGTAAATATATCCAAAGAAGCCATTAAGAGAAAAACCTCAAAAAATAAAATGCTGGCTGCAGCTTGGAGATGTTGAAACAAGCATGTAGCTATTACACTGTACTTCACAGCTGTAGTATTGGTCTATTTAATCACTCCCTCCAATTCTTAAGTTTAAACTGCTGGGAAAAATATTATACAGCAGACAACACAACCAGCTTACATGGGCAGGATCAACTGTTCTTATCATTAAGCATACCGACAGTATGATCACACATTAAGGGCACAGAGATCTATGTAATAGCACATTGTGTGTGTCCTTTGTGTAATACTGTGGCAAGTTACATTGAGACAAAGCTGTGTGCCTGGTGCTTGAAATAAATTTTAAAGTCATATTTGAGCATAAAGTCAATGACCCTTACAAAATCAGCTTATAGTCAACTATTACGCGCAAGGTGCAGGATAGTACAGTATATCTGACCAAGCACTATGTTCGTTTTTCCAGGAGAACAAATCTTTTGCCTTTTAATAAAATCATTTTACAGTAGTATATGTCTAATCTCAGTAACTTTAGATGTGGTTTTTCCATGCCTATAGAGTATATGAGTGAGTTGTTCAATTACGTCTATTGAGACACAGTAGACTGTAGACAGGGAGAGGATAAAGGAGAAACAGGGGAAAGGTAATCAGATTTAAAAAAAAAGAAATAATAAATAAGTAAAATACAGCTCCTGTTATCCTCCTGGCTTTCGCGAGGGACGTTCAGGCGCCGCTTACTGTATTTTGATAGTCTTTCATCTGTTTATAATGTTGCATAAATTGTGCTCAATGGCCTTTAACTGATCGCACAATTGTATTTCCCAGCATTCCGGGCATTCCGGGGACCCAGAGTCTGTGTAATAAACGAAACGCGATAGTGATTTAAATTTTTCGCTCATATCTAGCCCCCTATTCATTTTGGTCCGCCGGTATTAGCCTTTAATTAAAAAGGAGGAGCGGTCGAGATGTTACGCACCAATAGGAACACCGGGCCTTCTCGCGCGCCCCGATTACACTAAGATCGATTTACCGGATAGACAAAAAGCCGCGTGTGAGCGCTGATGACATGAAGAAACTTAAGATACTGGGAAACAGACTGAGAGAGAGAGGGCGAGAGAGTGATAGAGACAAACAGAGAGAGAGAGAGAGAAAGAGAGAGAGAGGAGAGGGGGGGGAGAGAGAGAGAGAAAGAAGTTTGAACGGAGTTATTCAAACTCCACACAGTAACGGGCCCACAGAGAATTCCTTACTAATACCCAAATGAGAAAAATCCAAACTGCAAGAAAGAGTTATATAACTTGAGATGGATCTGAAATCATTTAGCCGTTAACAAAATCAAAAAATCAAACAGATTGTGATATCACTCTCTCTCAGCAGAGACAGAAGCACGAGGATCGATGGCCACTTGAATGCTAATTTTAAGGGGACACAGTTATTCGCAAGGCACTTTTTTAGTAGCATAAAGACATTATTTTTGGATCTCTTTAATAAGCTGTGCCCTCCGAACAATCGGAGCGAGTCATTAGTTGAGTGATGACTCTAACAGTGCCCAGATTGGGCTTCCTCAAGCATCACTAACTGGTAATAAGCTGCTGCGTCCGTCAAGCCCACAGTGCCAGGCAGACGGGTGAGATCGTCACTGATAAACACGGGGTCTGGGGGTGTTGGGGGGGGGGGGGGGGACTATTTTTAGGGTGCAAATGATGGCGCGTTTAGCACAAATGTCTTTTCTCTAGTTCCATCGCAATCTCTCCTTCTCTGCTGATTCCGCTCTTAGCCGTCTGGTTCGAGCCGACCATCATTTTCTCCCTCACCTGGGAGCTACTGAAGGATTCTGGGTAGGGTCCTCAGCACGGTGCTGGATTCGGTTGATGATATCGTCCGAAAAACAGAAGCCTGTCCTGCGTGTGCCTTCGAAGATCTTCCGAAAGACTTGCGGTTCTCAGCTGTGTTGCCACCTTGTGGACATTTGTAGTAATGGCAACGTTTTGCTTTTCTGAGGCCCACGCTCTCCTTTTCTTGTGCCCTGTATTTCAGCTCATTGTGAGAGCAGACACCCAATAACACGCTACAGCTGGATAATGTCATGTCTTCTGCCCAGAACCAAATTACTGAAAGACCAACACAACTGGAGGACTGGAAGCTTGCACGCACACATACGCATGTTTATGTATATACAAAAAAGTAAATGCAGTGCAATCAAAATAATAACATAACTCGCACAAACCATTAGCTCCCCGGAGGAAAAAAAAACATTTATCCTGGGTTAGATTACAAATCATCCATGTTTACAGTACATGCTTATATTTACTACATAAGATTTACAGATTTAATTTAGACACAAAATTATTACATTTCAGTATGGAGTTAAACTGTATATAGGACTATTGGTAATGAAAACTGAAAATATGAACATATACACATGACAAAGAATTCTTATTGATGTAGCTAACAGGAGTCATGTTCTTTGGATTAAAATATAAGCCTACAGAATGACACCTTTACTGGTCAAATAAACTACAAAAGATGGGTCAAGTTTGAGCTTAGAGTTCGGGATATAGATTCTATTTTTTATCCAGCCCAGTTAAACTTAGAAAGTGAGTTTGATCATCGGTTTGTGAATAATCTGGCCTTCACGTATGTGGGGTCCACGCACACACAGACATTTCCAATTTCACATCGAAAGACGCTCATGCGCTCTCGCCGTCTGAAGAACAGTTGCTGGTTCCGCTCATTTTTCACCCGCCATAATCATCACTGAGGGCTTTAACTGCCCTTCTAATTCAATTGCGTCACTAATTCTGATACTTTACTGTAAGCGAGATTTTTCCTAATTCAATGAAAATGCTTTATTGTTGCTATCATTTTAGCTAATGCAATTTGCCTGCTGGCCGGTTCAAGCAGAAATCTGCGCATACAGAAACAAACAGGCGTCATGTCTGACCCTGACAGACTGGGTCAAGTTAAGCTCTTAATAATGTCTTACGTGGAACAAAAGGAGCACATCATGGAATATTATGAAGTGGGGGCATTTTATGAAAGCGCTCTGTGAGGGTAACAGTGATGCATTAAAGTAGCCTGTAGTACACAAACTGCATCGGCTTCATCTACCAAAGCGTCCATTTGTTTGTACAAAGTCTGAGTCAGACCAGCTCTGCACTATCTGCAGCATGAGGGTTTACTCTATTCTGGTGGTTGCGGTTACCATTGATGTTTGCATTTAGGTTGCTTCTCATAATGGCCTTGGTTGTTTTAGACAATGTCTGGAAGTGTCTGAAAATGAATAAAGGTTAATGTAAAAGAGATGAAGGTAAATCCTACACACGGTTCAACTTCAGCCGGTTAGTTTCACCGGTTAGTTTAACAAACATCGTTGCACTACAGTACAGTACTGGTTGGAGGTGAAGTGGCCAGAGCTACGCAGTTCATCTCCCTTGAGCACGGCGGTGAAACATCACTGATGAAAGCTGGCACATACAAAATTTCATCTCTGCTGGGGTAACAAACGACGCTCTCCGTTTTAGCTGAACAAAATTATCTCCAAGCCTCAGGCCACGGCAGAGGCTAAAGGAATACGGTTTTATAAGGGAACACAGCATAATTCAATGACAAAAGCCATGTCACACGCTGAAAAAGCCATTGTTGGCACCTGCTGCAGGATAATGATCAGTGAAGTGGATGCTGGGTAATTTCCTTTGCACAACCATAAAAATGAAGGTTTAATATTTTTGGACCTAGGAAATTCAGCTTTTGCATTTAAAAGTGTGTTTTAATTGTGAAATCTGTAGGGAAATAAAACATTTGAATTCCCTATACATTTCACCATTAAATCACACTTGCCAGTTGCTGGATTTTTCAGCAAAACCTTGATACCCTGAGACTGAAAATATCTCCCAGTACAAACCTTTCAACAGGATTAGCAGCAGTGACACTAAGGAACACCAGAACACATTGCTTGCCATGATCATAGTTTTGTGCCATGGAATTTCTGTATTCACAGACAGTAAAAAGGCTGGAATACAAGTATTAAGAAAAAGTAATACAAGCCTGGAATTTCTGTATTTTGCAATGGTGGTACTAGGCTGAAATTTCAGTCTTAAGAGAGAGTGAGTGTACAAGACAAAAATTTCAGTATTCAGTGAATATTGCATGGTGTCTGAATTTTGGTATTCAGAAGCTATGCAAGGCTGAAATTTTGGTATTCATGGACAGTGACACAAGGTAGAAATTTCCAGCATTCAGAATCAACACAAGGTCAGAGTTTCAGTATTCACAGACTGTGACAACAGGCCAACGGATATGGTTGGTGTGAAACCCAACACTGCTCTCTCTTTCCTGGAGCTCAGAAGGTCAAGAAGAAATTGTACTTGAATGTAATCAGGTGGCTTTAGCATTCTAATTGTAAATTGTAGTCTTGAGGGTGTCATTTATTACTTTGATTTATTTTATTTATTTTTCTTATTTATTTATTTTAGTACAAATGCATTTATATGTAAATTATATCTAAATAATTATGTCGGCAAATTAATTAGCTTTTGGTATAACACATGCTGGGTTTAGGGCTTTTTCCCAAAAACCCTCACCCTCCTAATTTCACAGATGTACAAAGGCTAAATGTCAAGTTTGCCTAGAATTTGTTGTGATTGCATTATTTCATTAAAGAGACCAGAGAAACAGGGCAAGTCATCTAATTGTATACATACAAAGGGGGTGGGGAGGAACGCTGTTTAGGAGATATGAATATATCGGCCTCTGGCAAAGTAGGCTCATTTTAATTCAGCAAACTATCTCAAGCCAGTCTCCTGTTAAAATCCATATGTGCAAAGGGCAGAAACCATTTTAAAGAAATGTAATGCTTTGATGTTACCAATTAAAAGTGGCCGTATATACATACATGCACACATATATGAGTGCCCATGCATTCCAACTTGCTTTATCCGAATCTGTCCAGTGCCCTTTAGTGTTGTAGTGACACTCGGACAGGGTATTCCAGCTACTGCTGGAAAACAGACCGGATGCCCTGAGAACACAACCAGCAGTCCCTGCCGCATACAGGAAATGATGTGGCCGCGATGACGTCCAGGTGGGTTTTACACGGCTTCTGCAGCAGGAATATGTGGACTTTAGGGAGGCTACAAAGGAACTTCTGCAGGGGGTCAGTGGAGGGGGGAGGGGGTAGCTAACTGTGCCAACAGAGCCAAGTAAGATCGATTAGTCTTTTCTGTTATTAGGACTACAGCATTGTCAATAACTGGACACCAAAGGATCTGTATGCTATTATATACTTGCTTATTTGCTATCTGAATTTCACACTGGAATTCCTACTGTCCTAGTTTAAGGCATATACCAAAAAATCTATAAAAATAATGAAAGTGTCAATAACTAATTACTAAATCTTTTTTTTTTAATTACTGAATACACTTTACAGCACAATACATATAATTCAACATACTGTTTACATTTCCTGGGCTCTGTATAATTTCTTATGAGAAAACAATACCATATACAGTAGCTGATGCACTAAAAACTGATTAGGATATATTCATGAAGTATATAAAACGGTACATAAAATGAAAACAGGGAAGAACTGAGATCCGATTTCTTTGAGAATACAGACATTTTGCTAGTGTTTGAAGGCAAGATAATTTTAACCAAAAAGAGGTTTTAGGCCAGTAATGTGAGACCAATGTAGATATTTATGGAAAGCTAACAAAATAATACAACCATGTCTGTCACTGCGAAAATGAATGTGGAGGCCCCCCAGAAGCACATTTTTGTCTGTCCATCTCTATGGGCAAACGTTGCAACTTGGGCATGACTATTAGAATGCAGTTTGTAAAAAGTGAAATATGTCAGAAGCGTGCATGGCCTAGTTTTGTGTTGTTCTGATCTGGGCACAAAGCAATATGGGGGAGCATGCAAGAATGAGGCCTACCATCGTTTTCAGAGAAAAGCTGCTCTCTGAAAACGACTCATGACAAATGACAGCCTGAATCCTGCGATTCAGACAGAACAGCCTTGCCTGCATCTCCAGTCTCCGAGACGCTCCATTTTCTCATTCTCTGTGCATTTTGCCACTGGTCGGTAAAGGTGTTTGACATCCTTAAAAGCAAAACATTCATTTTAACTGCGGGCGAGGGGTCAAAAGAGGCATTCCGCTCTGGCCAAGTCTTATTCTTCTCAGTCAAAAAGTAACAAAAACAGAATGGGTCCATCAGCATCACGCTCGCCGCACAAACAGACAAACAGGGCGAATAAATCATCGATGAATAATAACCGACGACGGGTCGCCGCGGACGAATCGCACGCACAAAGCCCAATTAACCACCGCCTCAGAGACTCGAACAGCGGCGCGTACCGTAGAGCGAATCGATGCGAAAACATATGGCTTCCGGCAAAGTTCGGAGGACAGGACAGGAAAAAAAGGCGCCCCGCTTGTTTATATTTGATATTAAAATGCGATCAACTGAATCGGTCGTGCAGAACGCTTATCGACGTGTCCTCACCGCCCCGTTGCCTGGACACTAGCATATTACAATGAATTGTACATCATTAACACCATCGTTATGATTATGACATTTTACACCGCCTCCTGGGAAATAAGTTTATTTAGGT
The DNA here is from genome assembly GCF_018555375.3 of Anguilla rostrata. Taxonomy (NCBI): domain Eukaryota; kingdom Metazoa; phylum Chordata; class Actinopteri; order Anguilliformes; family Anguillidae; genus Anguilla; species Anguilla rostrata. Next base: position 51,302,042 of record NC_057933.1, read on the forward strand.
CACTAATTAAATCAAAACGGCCTCTGGCGGTTATTGACTGGGAAATATTGCCAATACAATTATGAACATACGCGCACAAATCACTGGGCCTCCCGAGCTGGTCCTTCCGTGATTGCCTGCTCTTATTAGGAGTTCATAATGGGCAGGACGCGCAGATAATTATGAAGCTCTGAAAAGGTCATTACATAAAGTACTGTAGAAAGAGGAGCATAAAGGACTGAGCTGAGTGCCGTATTAAGAAACGTGTGTTCCTCCGCTTTTGTGCTTCCTGCGAGGAATACTTCCCTTTCTTTTTGCCTGGCGTTGGCATAATTATTTTAAATACTCAATTATGTGTGCTTCTTCAGTCTGAGAGAATGGAGGTGTTCATTACGACGTACAGTGCATAATTTTATCCAAGGATGTTTCTGTACTGCCTGCAATTACTTTGAAAGGACTTAATCTCTCAAACGACTTAATAGGCACAGATACACATAATTATGTTATAAAACACGTTTGCAGTGTATTGCAACCTATGCCATATACCTATGATGGCTAAATAGAACCTTCAACCCTTAAAAAGGCCTACCACACCTCCAAGTACAGACAACCAAATTCAAAAGCTCAAAAAAAGAGAAAAACGGCACAGGCTGCATTTCTTTTTGGCTCACTGTACACAACAAAAACTAACATAGGCACAGAAAGGAATATACTGTTTGCACACACACAAATATAAAAGCATATACACAAACACACAGTACATGCACACATACTGTACACACGCAAACCGTGCACACACACACACACATACTGTACACACACACAACATTTCTTGGTTCCCTCATTTTTAATAGATTATAAAAGACGTCCTGACCCTCACAATGATGCCCATTATTTAGCTCAGTGACGTAGCGGGGAGAGTCCGCAGCCTGCAGGATGTAGTGCGCGTGGGTCTGTCCAGCAGGGGTCTTCAGCTGTATGGAGGTCAGGGCCCGTGCTCCCCAGCCACGAGCCCACGCTCCCTGTCCAGGGCACCAGGGCCACCTGAGGAACAGCAGGGACACCAGTGAGTCAGAGGTCATAGGTCAGGGGTCAGGCACACGCCTGTGGGAGCCGGCTGCTGAGTCAAGCGCTCGTGCCACACAGAGCTTGCGCACACACACACATGCGCACGCACACGCACACACACACACACACACACACAAGCGCTTACGCACGGAGGAAGTAGGGTCAGAGGTCAACTTCCCTACCACACGCTTCCTCGTCCCCCTGAGCGGACGGGATGGGCTCCCCCTCGCACAGGAAGTGCGCGCACGTGCGACCGCTCTCGCCCGGCCTCAGCAGGACAATCAGAGCACAATGAAGGACAGTGTGCAGCCCCGACGACCAACCCCGATCCGCGCGATAGCGACCGCGGGGACCGCATCTGCGCGCGCGATGAACCGGACCGCAACCATACGCCTCTTTATTCGCTTGCAAATTTACAAATAAAAAAGGAAATGAAAGACAAGTGTTCCAATGGTCCAAGTAAAACGGCAAAATAACAAAACAGTGGACGAGTTTTTCCACCACGAGATTAGCATGTGGGTTAATATGCAGCGCTTATTCATGTGTTTTGCTAATCTGCAAATGATTTAATCTATAATAGGCTTACACATTAAGCAATTTAGAAATATTATAATAGCATTTAGAAAAAAAAGGGAGCACAATCAAAATAAATGTCCCTTTATTCCTTGAACATTGAGGTCATGACACGGCAATCAAGGAAATTCTCCGTGACTCACTCGCGGAGGGTAGCCCGAAGGTCAAATGTCAAACTGCAATTTATGTCATGGCAGCATTGATATCCTTGAGATGCAAGATTAGTTAAATATGTACATTAAGATAATGTGTTTGCCCTCTAATCTATTTGAACGCTCCTTGGTTTCCCTGGAACCCTAATGTACTGAAACGTATTTATGGTCAATAATTAAAACGGAAAAGCATGCATTAAAACCCCTCTCTACTTAACAGATCTTAACTAATGAGATTAGTATAATGAATGGAGCACTTTATGTGTCTCCCCCAATAGAGTGGCATTTTTGCTGACGGCGGCTAAATATGACAAGGTCCGAAATGATAAGCCTTTCTCTCGGACGGGGTTTAATCGCAGCCTAACCCACGGTGGGTCTGTTTTGCGAAGCCATATTCATTAGGGTGAAAGGTAAATATTTTTTTGCACATCATAATTCTGTGAGGAACTAAGCGCCGTTTCGGACCTCTCCTCCACCATAGACGCCGGCAACCGACGTTCGCATTCACTGAGAGCGCGGAATAGCGCGGCCAGCAGCCGAGACGACCTCCGCGCGCGTGCCCCTCGTCCAGCCGCAGAAGCCCGCGCGGCTGCCAGGCGGAGGAGCGGAAGCGACCCCGACCGCGGCGGCACGCTCGCGCGACGCCCGATTCCCTTCTCTCGCCCGCATGAAATTGGTCTCGAAACATGTGAACGACAAACCCCCGGAGCAATAAATATTATCCTGTTTCATCATCGCGGATGATCGTTTCCCCCCTTTTCCCTCGCGCATTTTCTGCTCCGGAGGAAATTTCCGCCCAACATGCGGCCTCAGCTGCGAATGATTCAATACTCCAAAGGTTAATTTTCAATTTGCACAGTGAAAGGTTACTATTACATTTTGACCTGCAAATTGCATCTTCCTGCTAATACCCTATCATTTCATTTTGTGTCCCTTTGTAGTTTGGACTCAAGCATGCTATATTTGGAGAGTAGCATCTGTTTATTATTGAGCTCATGCTTGGCTACACAGTCAGTCTGCATTAGAGACTTGAAGCTCTGCATTTCAGGCTACCTGGCCCTGGAACCCACTTTATCAGTCCCGCTGGGCCTATTAAAGTCACGTTAACTCTGATAATATGATTAAGCCTTGGAGGAAACTAACTCAGACGTGATCCACATTTGATTGACGTTAATATCAAAGACACAGTTTTTTACTTTAATCCTGAAAATGAATGCCGTACTTTCTTAGGGGGCTTTCAGGAAGCTAAAATTTTAAAGACAAACACTGTCCACTAGTTTAAGCCTGGCCCACCCGCTGACTTGAAGAACGCTGCCAGTGTGACAAAGCAAGTGGCTAAAAATGGAAGTGTGCAACTCCTGGAGGTCAGTAATCATGGACTCCAGCAGGACCACAATGATGAGCTTTTATTACAAACGGATAAACTAGTGTCGCTATGCTGTGCTGTGCAGGCTAGCAGCGTTGGGGAAACTACTCAGAAGGCGTAGTTGTACAAACTACCAATTACTTCACACTGAAAGCGGTAGAACTACAGCCAAACTACCCTAAAAATGGAAATGCTTGAGAAACTACAATTACTCAAAAAACGTAGTTCTAATTAAATTTTTTAATATTATTTAAAAAAAAAAAAAAGTTATTATCATGTCCCTCAAACATGACATGCATGTGACAATGCCTTTTTTTGCACATGGTGAGAACCACTATACAGCTCAGTGGGAAGAACCTGCATTGTGTGGCAATTGGCAGTTGACTGGCAGTTGGCAATTGCCAACTATAGTGGAGTGGAGTGCTTCTCACCAATCAAGATTAGAGGGAAAGGAGAGGAGAGCAGTATTTGGTCCAAGGGGTTTGGAAAAAATAAATATTTTCAAAAAATACCAAAAGGACCTGGGATTTACAGCACTTACTGTAACTAGACCTCACAATGACAAAAAGTACTACTGCTACAACTGCTTCACAAATCTGAATGTAGTTGAACTACCAGCAAATTGCTGCCAAATGAAATTAAACTACTAGTTTAACTAACTGCAGTTAAACTACTTCACAACACGATGCACTAGCAAGTAAAGATCAAGAAATGGCTTAGTAGGTGTATAACAAAAGTGTATTTTTCCTTTCTGATCAGCATATTCTCAAAAGGAGATATACTGTATTTATCCGTTCCCAACAAGCCAGCAAACTCGCATCAGCCACCACTTTGCATTCCCAGGAATCCTCCAATTGTTTAATGTACACAGCTTTATCTCCAAAGCTAAACAACTTTAAAGAAGGTCTTGGTTGAATAGCATCGCTAACAAGGCACAGAGCTATCCAAGTCAAATCCAGCTCTCCGCAGAACAAAACGTACAGCCATACAGGTGCTCAAAGGTTGCAGACTAATGTGAAACACCTGTTTAGAGACACCTGGGGCCCAGTGTTACCCAAAACAAAAATTCAAGCATTCGGACTGGTTTTTTGGCTCGAGTTGAAGTAAAATAAATAAGAAAAGCAAAGATAACATTTAATCGCTACTATTTAAGTACATGTATCTCAAAGTTGGCAGTTAATTCTGCGATGTAGATAGAAGTAGATTTGGTCGCCGTATATAAAAGCGAACGCAACTATCAACGGATAAGAGAACATGCATTAGATTCTTAACAAAACAAGACCATGTGTGCAAAATTCCTTCCTGTTCTCATGTGCAATTATCAAGTTAAGTAATGAGAAAGACAGTTGTTGGGCCACATTTTTTTAATCATGCTTGACCTTATATGGCAGGGAATGATAACTGTTGACTCTTTTCATGTTAATCTGGGCATGATAAGAGCAAAATCAAAGAGTAGAGCTTTCAGACTTTTTGAATTTGACATGCAGCACTGCATTAACATGTTCCACTTTCCATTCCTATTGGGTTGTATTATGGGTAAAACTCCTGAAAAAAAAGTGACATGGTATATTTTCTCCCGTATTCACATATTGAATAGAATTAGTGCATTCTGTTATTATATCTACACAAGTAAAATAAAGATATTGCATCCCCTAAAATGTTGAACTTTGACCTTACTGTTAAATAGCATGTTTCCTGAATCCACATTACGCCTTTCAAGCAAACATGCCTGTGTCTGCCAAAAGCCTTAATTTCTCAAGTAAATTTACTGGACAAAATACAGTGGGAAAGAAATTGGGTTTAATTAGTTATGAAAGGAGAAAAAATAACTGGTTGTGCAGTTAGAAAAGACAAAAGAAAGTACGAGAGTACCAACACTAATATGCAAGCAGCACAGGAGAGCTGGTACCAATGCAGTCTTCCTCAGAATTTGTCTTTTCCACAGTCTACCTTTAACTCTGTGCCACCAAGTACTGTATTAACTGATCACCCAACAAACTGTGTGTCCCCCCTCCCTCCCACTCTCTGAACACACACACACACACACAACCCAAAAACACATCACTTTAAATAAAATCTATGGGTTATTTATCCTCCTTGGGTCTGTGAGGTCACGACTGTAATGGCCGATGTCAATGACAATGATTCGCTCTTCTCAAATACATTGACAAAGGGACATGATTAGTTGAGCCTGAGTAAGCAGTTGCCTCAGCATTTATCAGCCGTGCAGCCGCACCTTGATCCTACCAGCCCGTCCCTTTCCCCTCCGTGTTAATGCTGTGTCACCTTCTCTCCTCTGCCCACAGGTGTATCATAATTCCCCTTCCCCCACGAGTCCTCCACCCCACGCAGCTTCCCTTTCAAATCACCGCACCACCACGGGCCATCACAGAACTCGCTGGTTAAAGAAAGGGCCCCCCATTACACCGGCAGCATAATAAATAGCTAGTTCATGAGACTCAGCGGTCATTAAAGGCCAATGCCAAGCGATGGCCTCTAACCGCGGAGGGGACCAAAGGTCCTGAGAGGGTCCTGTTCATAGCATGGTTCCCGAACAGCAGGTCTCGTGACCCCTGACCTCCCTTCCTCTCCGCCCCCCCCGCCCCCCCCTCACATCTTCTTTTATGATCCTTCATTACATTAGGGTCACGCCGTCATCTTCCTGTACGCGGAGAATCGACGGCTTCTGAAGTCAGCGGCCCCGTACACTTACGCCGATTGGGCGCTGACAGGGGGCCCGGGGCCGGTCGGAGGAGTGCGATCCGTCTGGCCGGCCGGCCTTGTTGCCGGGACGACCCCGACGCTGCGAAAAGCGTTCCCCGCGCTGCTGTGGCCAGTCTCCCAACCCCCTCCACCCACCAGCACGGCTGTCCCCCCCTCCCCCCCCCACCTCAGTCCCTCTCCGAGAAAATTAAATATTGATCAATTGGCGCCTACAAACAATGAGAGAGATAAAGAAGAGTATTAAAGGAAATAAATAAATATATACGACCCCGGTTGGGGGGGGGGGAGGGGCAATTCCAGACCTGATGAAAGGTTGCCAATTGTCAGCCACGCCCTCATCAGGGGAGAAGGTGGACCGTCCCACGGAAAAGGCCCGAAATGGCCTTGCACAGGTATGATTGCTTTGCCAAAACACGGTGTGCAGAATGGGGGCGGGAAAAAAAAAAAAATTAAATTAAATGGTGTGAGATAATTGAGGCACCGGGTTTCATCAAAACAGTGGGTTCCGTTTACTGTTGGGGAGTCTCGCACCGCAACACCAATAACAGGGCCGATGCACCATCAAGCAGTTTAATCGCACTTAAATGATAGCGTGAGCAGTTATCTCTGTTCGCACGAGAGTGGGGTGTGGGCAGTGTGTGAGTGTGAGCGTGTGTGTGTGTGTGTGTGTGTGGTGCGGGGATGGAAGGCCAGGAGAAATAACATGCTCCTTTCACCTGAAAACTAGTCGGGGTCTAAAAATGAGACTAAAAGTGAGATCCTTCCAGACTGGGGAAAATGTGGCCTCTGCTTTCGATTTTTGCTCTCAACATTCCAGCCTTAGCCGGGCTTTTAATTATTAACGAGCCATTCATTTATGAAGCGCTCCTAATGAGAGACTGGCTGGCTTTGTCAGAGCAGTACATTTCAGTTCTCAGGAAAAGTGAATAAAGGGCGCTTTCACGCAGTATGTTAGCACTAATGAAATGCACAGAATGCCTCGCCTATGTATGCAAAACCTGGACTCCCTGATGAAGGGCAAGAAAACTTAGAAAGTAGTCTGGGATGACACCAACAGATGAGCACAGCTTTAAAAGATCTACAGAAATACACTGTAAAACGTTCAGTGTTAAATCAACTTTTACAGAGGACATGTGGTCCCAATGGGACTCATGCATTCTGTTAGAGTTGAATTTACGCTGGACATTTTACCACATAAATACTTTGAAAGAATCAACATAAATCATTACTTTACATTTTAGTTTACATTGTTAAAATATTTATCTGATTCACATAAGCACATAGCAGTGTGCATACGCGGCACATATAGTCTTCACAAAATATACGCATATACGCAAAAAAAGAAGGATCTCAGTAAAACTAGTTGCCTATACAAAGCCCTGGGGTGCAATTTTCAGAAAGCTTCATTCGATAAAGAACTGGTGGAGGGGCCAGCCACATCTGCCCCCGAACCGAGGCAAATTTCATTGGGGTAAATGATAAACCATTTGCATTATTCACGGGGCATCGACAAGCCTAAAACATCTATTGAATATAGCTCTTTAAACAAATTATGACAGGGACCTTCCTCGCCGGCGACCTTTCCTGACCCCTTGTATCTTGGATATTTACTACGTTCCTTCTTTAGTTCTCGTGATAACGCAATGTTTATGTTAACTGCTGGGAGGGCTGTAAATCGCCAAGCGGAGCAAATGCCGGCCCGGGTCGTAAACGCCAAAACTATACGTTTCGGCATAAAGAAAGACACGCAACATTTCCCCGCCCTCCCCCATCCCCCTTCCCATCATCCCCAGCGATGTTATCTCTCCACTTAAGAAAGGAACAAACAGGATTATACAGTAAGTTATCCCCAACTGCAGCCATAAATCTGGCGGATAAAAGATGATAAAGTAAACTAATCTGCCCTCTTTCTTTTTTAAAAGTCACAAACTGATTTATAATGCAGTGAAAGAATGCCTTTGATACCCTGCGAACAGAGGGGACTGAGTAAAATGCTAGAACAGGGGCTGTGTAAATCGCCTTTAACTGTGACACATTTGTTTTTTTGCAAATATACTCAAGGTAAATCTATTTTAGTCAAAATGCAGACATTTACCACACGCCTGCAAGTCGTACTGCAATCTTCCATTACGTATCTCATAAACATTGCATTAACTACAATTTTGAATACATTTTACATTACATGCAAATGTCATACCCAAGGGAACATCATTCATAAGGTTGCACATTCTGTAAGCAAAGGAAAGAGAATGATGTCTTTTATACCTGGTGTCTTTTAATGAAGGACAAGTTGCGAGCACAATGAGATCAGCCTGGCCAGTTGTGTCTCGGTGGCAACAGCTCTGATGAAAGCATTCGTGTTGAATCTTCAGTGTACCCAGGCACAGGGTATCCTTCACTCTATTTGCAAAACAATATAAAAAATTTACATCCATTACTTAGGGAGTATGAAAAATAAATTCAGTAAATACATTTCAATGCAATAATTACATGGGTAATTGGTTTTATTAAGACACAACTTTATGCTTTATACTGAATTTTGAACATTTTAATATATTGGATGTTGGGCTTGGGCTGTTGACCCCCATCTGGACATCAACGACAGAAAGAGAGCTGGGTGTAAGCATGGGGAGGGGGAAGGTTCCAGAAACAGCTGATAAACGAGATTAGAGCAGTGAGGGAATGAGTACGATACCTGTAGGGGAAACCTGTTCAGCAGGTGATGGAATTAGCATAGGGTTTGCATGAAAATTATTCACCAAAATCTTTTCATTAAATTTCCAAACGTTCAATAAAAGAGAAAGACTTAAATATTACTCCCATTTAAATTCTCGAAAAATGGAATGTTCCTCTCTCACACAGTCTTGGAGTGGCGTGAAAAATATAAAGCACCATTTTCCACAAATCACAGAGAACGTGCTTTACATCTGGAGGACTTTTATTTGACTGTGATTCATCGCTACATGACACAGTGCGAAAAAAAAGCGACACCTCACAGTCTTTTCATGTCATACAGTAGTTTGAGGGCCCTTTTTTTCCCTTCCTCCCTCTTACAACAACCATCAATTTAGCTCGGCGGTGGCTGCTCGGCCCCACACTGTCCCAGCTGTATTTGACAGAATTTATCTGCTCTACTGAACCAGATCATTTTTGATTATTAACCTCCTGCCCGAAGAAAGGCACCTTAAAGGTTAAGATGTGAAATGACAACCTTCCGCGATGCTGCCAGGGCTATCAAACACTTGACTGTTCGAGCCGCGGAGCCGCTCAATCACGAGCCCGTCTTATTCAATCCTCCCCCCTCCTCCTCCTCCTCCTCCTCCTCGCCCCCCTCGCCTCTTCTCAGCCTCTGCCGCACTCCTCCGCTCCTTCCCTCCCTCCCTCCCTCCCTCGCTCCCTCCCTCCCTCTCAGGCCCCCGTCTGGGTGTGTGCGGCCCCCTGAACCGTGAACACTCAGCCCATCAAATTACAGTGTTTTCTAATAAAAGGTTTAACTTTCCATCTCTTCTGGATCTGTCTGTCAGCCGCTTTCGGCTCGGCCCCACGTCTGCCTTCTCCAAACACCGGTGCCATTACGCCGTCAAATAAATTAAGCCGATTTACTCTTCTGAATTATGTTATGTTTATTGATGCCTGTATAATTTAATTTCACACAAATTCCATTAAAGATTATGCCCTCTGTCACAAAATGCTTCCAGGGGGGAAATATAATCGGGTTATAATAGATTTGCGTGTTGCATTACAGTGGACCCGCTAGACTATTGTCATCTCAATAATAAAGGAGCGCGCAAATGACGGCATACTAATCGATGGCACCGTATCGCTGCCGCCAAACCGTACTAAGTGACAGGCAGTTTTCATTACCAGAGATTACAAGTGGCTGGGCAGATGGTTTCAGCACAGAACAACTGTGGTGGGTGTTTGCTGAGTTTCCTTTTTTTTAAAAAAAAATACAGGTCTCTCTTTGACGAAAACACAGCAGTCCTGGCTCAGGTGTCATAATGTCTGTTAAAAAGGAAAGAAAATCAACTAGAGAGAAAAAAAAATAAGGGCGCACACAGACATCTTCCCACATGACAAGAAGAAAGAAATTTAAAGAACTGCGCCTCATGTGCATAGTGCTAAAATACGGGAAGATGAGATAGCTATTTTAATTGACAGCGATGTAACAAAATATCCAAGTCATGTACATTTTTTTTATTTGGATAATATTATGCACAAAACACCACCTGTTATCTGTAATGTATCTCTAGGAATTGCCCGTACATCTTTCTCATGTGAAACCGGTATAAATAACAGCCTTACCTGTGTATCTGACTTAAGATACGGCCCTAAATCTTATGCACTGCATCTGTAAATAAATGGTTCAGACAAGTCTCTGATAGAACCAGGCCTGTTTCTCGCACTGACTATAAATATGTTTAAGCACGAGAAATACATTTTCCAACCTGCAGCTAGAACAGTGACAGGCTGAGCTTAAAGTCAAGCACAAAATGTCATTTAGATGTCTACTGCCAACCTCTGCCCTCCCCCCTCCTGTCCCATATGCAAAAGTTCAAACAGAATAATAACTGGAATTAAGCACTAGCTGATGATTCTGATTGGTCTATGTTAAATGTCAGCCAACCATGACTCACAGTTCTAAACCATAATCTTCCAAAACACATTTTTTTGTTGCAACATATCTTCAGTGTCATCACTTAAAACTAAATGCATTAGCCAAATAAAAATGCTATCTTGTGCAAAAAGTGCACATAACACACACATATGCATGTACGCATCCACGATCGCAGGCACACGTGTACACACAGACACACACACAATTGCATTTATTCATAGCGAATAGGATAAGTAGAAGAGTACTATGCTGAATCATTTGAAATCATGCACTCTCTGGCAGATGTCTGTACTGTCGTATCTTACAGCCACATATACAAAGGCATTATTTAAAACCTTGAAATACACCTAGCAAAAAATAAATTATTATTCTTATTCTTCTTTTATTATTATTATTATTATTATTATTATTATTATTATTATTAATAGTAATAATAATAATAATAATAATAACTAATACACAAACATGCTTTATATTCACAAACACACACAACAGAGATGGCATGGGTGAGTGATAAGTGGCTTAACTTTGATGGTCCAAAAGAAACAGCATCTACCAAAGCATTCAGAAAACAATATTTATGTTGTTCTTTACTGTTTGCCAAAGAAATGCTCCAGCTTTTATTTTTATTTTTTAAATTGACTACTGAGAAGCACTTTTGCTCCCAATATATCTAAATAATGGTCCAAAATAGTATTTTGTTATCAGTTATATTGAATGGCATGGCTGAAAATGAGGACAAATAATATTGCAATATACAGTGCAGTCTATAAGTATTTGGACAGTGATACAATTTTGGTATTTTTGGCTCTGTACTCCAGCACATTGGATTTGAAATGAAACAATGAATACAGTGCAGTGCAGACTGTCAGCTTTAATTCCGGGGTATTTACACCCATAGCAAGTGATCCATGTAGGAATTACAGTCCTCTTTATATACAGTTCTCTCATTTAAGGGGATCAAAAGTAATTAGACAAATGAACATAATCTTAGCTAAAGTTGTCATATTTGGCACCTGGTTATAAATCCTTTGCATTCGATGCCAAAGACATCACTGGACACTGGGTACTTTCCCAAGTGATGCTCTGACAGGGCTGTACTACAGTCATCCATTCCATTCCTATTTGCTTCATGGGCCTTTTGTCATCACTCATGTCTTCAGCAAGTGAAACGCATGTTCAGTTGGGTTCAGGATAGGTAATTGACTTGGCCAGTCAAGAAAAATCCACTCTTTAGCACTGTTGGGCAGCAGTGTTGGGGTTATTGTTCTGCTGCAAGGTGAAGCACCATCCAATGATTTTGAGGCATATGGGTGGATGTGAGCAGATGTTTCTGTACATTTCAAAATCCATCCTGCTGCAGCTGTCAGCAGCCATATCGTCAATAAAGACAAGTGAGCCAGTTCCAGTGGCAGCCGTGCATGTCCAAGCCATAACACTACCTCCACCACGTTTCACAGATGGGATGGGGGCTTTGGATCATGACCAGTTCTTTTTTTCTTCACACTTTCCTGTTTCATCTCTTTGGTACAGTTTAATACTAGCCTCATCTGTCCAAAAGACTTGGTTTCAAAACTCATTACAGTTCTGTGACGCACTTTTTAGTAAACTCTAACATGGCCATTCTCCTCTTGAAGCTAACCTGTAGCTTGCATCTTGCGGTCAACCATCTGAGGTCTTGTTGCTGCAGTCTTCTCTTTATGGTAGTCTGACACATCTGTGCCTATGTCCTGGAGATTGTTCCTGATCGGTTCGGCAGTTGAAAAGGGATTTTTCTTTACAACTGAAAGTATTCTGGTCATCCGCTACAGTGGTCTACCAGGTCCTTTGCTGAGCTCACCACCAATTGTGTCACTGTCCAAATACTTATGGATTCCACTGTATAATTTCCTAACTGTACTGTAGTATATAGTTACAGTATATACTTTAACAAATTAATAGTTGAGTAATTATTTCATATTTCGTTATGACATTTTATGTTTTATTAACACTTCTGTTAGCTACTCCACAGCTGACTACCCCATCCTAAACACACACACACACACTCACACACAGATGCACAAGCGCACACACACGGACCCACGTACCTGCACACACACGCTTATAATTTTATTTATATTTTAAGTCACGTTCACAAGTGAGGGGACTTTCAGATGCTATGCACCAAAGAATTAGTAACTGACAGCAGCCAGGCCTAAGAAAAAGCTTCTCACTTTCCATATCAAAAAGCCATTTGTTACGTTAGGGGTACTGTTCATCAAGTTCCTTTAAAAAGAAGCATGCACTCCCATTGCTTTTTAACTTAATCTCTATTTACCTCTTGCAAGTGCTTGCTCCACAGGATTAATAGGCTACTTTAATATCTTTAAGGCCACCTGATTTTCAGTGCAGCCCTCCAATGCAGACAGCTTTTAAAAGCCATTTTTTTCCTAATTGTAGCACTTAGGTTTATTACGTGTTTTCAGACCGCCTAATCTAAAGGAAATATACTTCTGTATATAAAGGTGATTTTAACTCCTTGTCCTGCTGAGACTAACAGAAATGTGAAACACACAATGAGGCCAGCAACCTCTGCCCATTCCTCTTCCTGTAACACACCTTGGTGTTCCTTTAGACCTGGTGTACTACCTCTGCTCACATGTGATTGCGGTTGAATCTCTTTACCATGCTATTTAGAAAAGAGTTCTACTTTTGGAAAATATATACCAGAGATACGTTTTAGATCACATTTTGATATTCTTGATGTAAATGCATTCATCATTTATATTTACCTTCCTTTGTATGCACACAAACTGCTGTTAATATAGCGAAAGGGGATTTCATAAGCAGTTCATACCCTTACAAAAACACCAGGAGCATTAACAAACAGCACTGAATGCAATGAATCATCTAATGCCTTTCTTACATGAATACTGAAGGGTGTAGCTTAGGGTTAAAATGTGTTTTTCTTTTTTTAGGACAACATCAATGGAAGAAGGAAAAACTGACTAAGCAAATTAATAAATGAGCGTCGGTGTGTGGAAAGAAGAGTTATAGCACGCACAGTAACTTGCGTGCCCTATTTACTTGTTCGGATGCCCACTATGAGTTTCCGTTTAATAAATGGTAGGACCACACACATGAACACCTGGTGGAAGAAAAAGGGAGAAAAAAAACCTGTATTTCTAGATTCGTGGACACGATTAGAGTTTTCTAGCCGGCTTTTCTGCAGTCCAAACAGTCCCCATTCACTCAGGTGCATTTGTCATTTTCAGCTGTACTGTTTCCCCCGTAGGGCACTCCAAATGTGCACTTTACATTGGCAAGGAAGGACTATTTAACCTGCTAAAATCGAGGTACCGACACCAAGGCCAGCATTTCAAATATTGTTGTCTGTTCGGGCAAACAACTGACAGGCTGCTGGTGGTCCGCTTTGTTATTTTACTCATTGTAATATTCATTGTTATTATCATCATCATTACGATAGACATAACAATAACATGCAAAGACTAAACAAGCTATGTACTAAACAAATGTTATCTGTGTACATCTTGGACAAAAAGATTTAAACAGGACAAAACAAAAACAGAAAGAAAAAAGAAACCAAATTAAATGGCACATCAATCCGTACCACAGATAATACCTTTCACTGAGTCACTTCCTGCTGTTTTCAAAACAAATATTTTATTTGTTTATGTTCATGTTTGTAAGCAGAAAGCTAGAAGAGGCACGCAACATACTATATCAAAAAAATAAAACTAAAAAAAGAGGAAAGATGCCATACCACTAAAAAAATATATAACATACTTCACTCTGGTAACACTCCGGCAACATGTTGTTCCATTAAAGACTCACCTTGTAGAATTTCAAAAAATTGTAAGTTGTGTTGAGTCCCCCGCTGAGAAAGCAATCTGAGTCTAGACACAGGAAAATCAAACCTCTGACATGCCTGTGACTCGTTTCATGTCTCGATAAACAACAGAGAAACTTTTCATTACCAGCTTTGAGACACAGTAACACTGGCTTGCCGAAAAAGTAAAATTTGTATAGTAGCATCGTCGTATTCTACACATTGTCAACTTGGTGCCAAGTATCATTAACTGTAACAGGAGTCAAATTTTGAATTGCTGAATTGATTCATCTATTTGTCCCTAGAGTGAAAAACAGCCTGATATATTTTGTCCTTGAGTTCAACAGCATTAAATAGCAATGGCCCACATACTTATTCTCCAAGAATCAATCAAATTCAGATTCTTAAACACTGATCTGTATTCCATCTAAGTGTAATGCATAGTCTTCCAAACTCTTAAGTGATAAATTTGTAACTGCAACTGCAACACTTGCGATGCGTGTACATTTTAATACAAAAAATCTGCAATTCTTGAATTGTAACTTAAACTGCATTGCGGACAGACTTGGGGCAAACAGTGCAGTGCTCCCAGTTGACACAGTGCTGAGGGACACACTCGTATTTAATTGGCCGTTTGGCCAGAGACGAGTTGTGAAACTCGCAAAAACTCCTCCTCAATTCGTTCCCTTTGACAATGGCCCTTTCAAACGCAACCAGTGAGAAGATTAATACCCTCCCAGCAGATTAAGAACAAATGATCTGTCTCTCTCTGTTTCAGCACCATTAGTTCATTTATCAGTCCACGTCTAGTATTTCTGGTCAGTGTCAATATGCCCTGCATCCTCGCAGTTAACAGATGTCTTCGCTTGTCGAATGAATGGCTTTATGTTTCACGCACTGGTGGCCACAGATGTGTGTCACTATAGCAACATCGTTCATCGCAGATCGTACCGGAAACATGCACTCCAATCAAACCTAATTATACCATATTGCTTTCTTGTCCAACAATAAGGGACCTGTAATGTAATTATTGGGACACTTCATTTTGTATTCTATCGTGGCAAAAAGCGAGGATCGCAGTGATGGACGCCCGCTTGTCAAAACGTGTATTGATGAAGCGCAAAACCCAATTTGCAGTCATAAGGCAGCCACCTTCCAATTATGTTAGTGCCGTGACATTCCTCAGCCCCAACAACTACAATTCGTCTCCCTTTTCCTGCGCTTCTTGCCGACTGTCTTTTACAAACAGGTAACGAGCGGGGCGACCACTGCCCTGCAGAGACGCCACTGCTGCAATGCAGATCTTTCCGGTCCCTGTCCGAGAGCCTTTCTGGTGAGCCAGAGCCAGCGCCATTTTAAAGCCCACTTTGGACCCTTCACTGGAGAACCGTCGCTAGTTATTTGCAGGCTTATTGTCCGTTATGAACGTCCATCCGTGGGTAAACTTTATTCATGTCTTCCACTGAAATTGGAGAAGTGTGTGAGGTTGTGGGGCATAGAGGTTGAAACCTTGTCACAATGGCAAACACAGCTATCTAATTTAGATGGTAACCTGCACTATCCTGGTTAATTACACAAATGGTCATGGGAACTGGATAATTCATGTGTATTTGAATTATTACAGTGAAATGCTAACATGAGTCTTCTTATTGTAATGCTAGTAAGAACATGTACGCGGACATGCTAGCAGGTGTTAGGTAACACGATGGCAGCACCGAATACGCACAATACAAGCAAGGAGAATAAGAAGTTTTGGGACCAAACAGGGCCGGCTGTAGGCATTGGAAATGTCGGTGGTCACCTTGGGTGCCTTCTGCATGGGGGGGCACCAACCGAAGGGAAATAAGTGGGGACATAGAAGGCTTTGCATTCACGTTAGTCAGCAAAATCCTCCCCAACCTTACCACCACAACCCCCACTCTCCCCACCATGGAACGCTACCTACAAACCCCCCTCCCTTGCGATCTTGCCAAGGGCAGCACAAAAGCAAAGCCGCAGAGCACCTGCCCAGTAATGGCCAGCTACAGGTGGCACCACAGCCAGCTGGTTCCTGGTGCCAGGTACAGAGGACCAACCTGGGCAAAGACGGAAAGCACAACTACATTTGGTGATGTCATGTTTAACTAATTATGTGACATTTAAGTGAGGAAGATCTTAGGAAAAAGTCCAAGATTGCTAAATTAGAGTTTGTAAGTGACCTCACAAAAAAGAAATGGCATAATAACAACAACAATAATAAGAATACATATTTTTCTATTATTATATGACTATATGTAATGATTCATACGGTGGGTTAGTTGCATTATCTACATTACACAGACCTACAGTACCCACGATATTTTGCTAAATTAAGCATAAGGGGAAGAAATTCACATTTACAAACATGTCTCTGAACAAGACTCGCAGAAAACTGTAGTCCGGCTCAATAATAAACATTCCTCATTTCTTTATTTTCAAGACTCCACGGGGAGCATGTGTTTAAACACACACAGAACCTGGGAAAAAATACAGGAGCCGAAATCAATGTGGCCACTTATGGGGGCCGTCCCAACTTCAGCCCCATTATCATGCAAAGCGGGGAAACGCACAGAGGGACCCGGGAGTGTTTGTGTCACTCCTCTGTTAAACCATAAAATGTATTTTTGTATAAACCTCTCTGAATAGTGCCGGAGAAGGGGGTGGGGGTGGGGGTTGGGGGGTGGGGTAAAAAAAAGCTCCCATATTGAAACGGCCTCTCTCTGAAAAGTCGAAACTTTTCTTTTCTTTCTCAAGTGCGTCTCCGGGCCACTGAGGCATGTGGGAAAATGATGTCAGAAAGGATTTCTCCCCCTCCGCCAAAACGGGCCGGAGGAAAAAAACCGCCATCGCAGCGCTCTTTTATCTCCGCGCCGCACTTACCAAAACAGCAAAACATAACATTTCTCCACATAAAGAGAGGGGCTGAAAAGAAGACTATATTTAAATGGCTGAAAACAAGGGAGAGAACTCCGGCATTCCTGAGCCCTCTCTGGACCTTCCCTTGAGAACTGGGGACGGAGGGAGCGGCGTTTGATTTATCAGCTGTATTTAAAAACGCCGAGCGGCCAGGACAAATATCTCTCCCGTCCCCGTCCCTCCAGCCACCACATGCTTTATGCTTGAATTATTGAGAAAAATAGGTTCGGAGGATTAAAATGAAGAAAAATTAAGGGTAGCAGACAGGGAGCATGTCTCAAAGCCTGGACCCCTCTGCCTTGACAAAGGCAAGCAAAGTTTTCAAGCCTCGCTGAGGATCAGATGAAGTCATTATTCATTCAGTCAGAGAGAGAGAGAGAGAGAGGGACAGAGAGTAAGAGAGAGAGAGAGAGAGAAAGTAAGAGAGAGAGAGAGAGAGAGAGAGAGAGAGAGAGAGAGAGAGAGAGAGAAAGGACTCAATTACCTCAACCTAAAGATGCTATCAATGAATGCAAAGTGCATATTTTACTCTATTCATCCAAATCCCATTAAAAGTGAAAGGAATGATTTAATCTGGCTTTTCTGGAATTGGTCTTTTTTGTGTGTGAAAAATTAAGAAAAAAAAAAAAAAGATCGCTTTCCTGCAACGAGCATATCCACTAACTCAACCGCCGGGGTCCTGCATCACAGCTGAGGAGAGCTGTGAAATTTCAGACAGAATATTCAGCAGGGACTGCTCCCGCTTTTCCAGACAATGTCAATAGCTCAAGGGTAAAATCATTCGTCACAAGGGTGAAATCAGTCTAAATGTATACATTTATTATTGTCTGCCTTTAATTGATCGCCGGAGCGCCCAGAGTAACACCCAGGGCCTGCCTACACGGCTCTCTCATTTACAATCATATTCGCCAAGCTCCAAGGGTATCTAGGGTTACCCCGTGAAAAATCATTAATACTTTAACCTTACTATCATCGCCTAACTTATACATCTAATCACTGCTTTGAATTAATTTTTAGTTCTCTGGAAAAAAATATGTAGTATATGAAGTACATAATTAATTACAGTAATTTAAATGGTTCCCAATTAAGCCATATTTTGACTTTTTTTTTTTTTTTTAAAGGTGGCTAAGGGAAAGGTCTAATACAAAAAAGGAATTTCAGTCAAACCTAGTTTATGATGAAAAGTGAAAAAAGAAAATAGCTGAAAAAACAATGTGGCACACATTTAAAGGTCTTAGAGGCAAATTTGTTTGATATGAGGGCAATAACCTGTTTATCACAATTCATGACAAGCTGTCAGTTTCCTTTTCCTTTTTAACAACACCATTTGGCCAATTGCGGCAATGCAGCCAAGCCATTCAAAAAGGTATATAATAATAATAATAATAATAATAATAATAATAATAATCTATATAAATAGAAATATCTAAAATCCAGGGAACGCATTTGGTTAGACATACCATTACAGAAAACATCCCATGGGGAGCAATCGATATATGCATTTTACTTTTAACTTTTTTTTTTTTTTTACTTTGTTCAAAGAACCTCTCTAAACACTGAACATTGTGGTTGGAATGAGACCAGGATTGAGTAACAGGAAATGCACACTCTTCCAATTTTAACAGCTTTTCTCCACTCTAGTGACTCCAATTCCGAGTCCTTGGAACTCTGTCTTTATATATCAGGGATGGGCACGTCCAAGCCCCAAGAGCCAGCTCTGAAGCCTTTTAAAGCTAGCTTTCAATTAGAGTCTGATCTACACCTGTAATACCTGGAGACTTAAGGCAATGGCTTCAATTATACAATTAGGACTGTGGTAGATGGTGGCCCGCAAGATCCACACTCCAGCTATAATTCACCAAAGGGAGTTGGAAGGCAAAGCTTAAGATTTGCCGGGAAGGTTGACACAATAAAAAACACCTGCACATGAAAGATGACACACTATATCACTGAAAGAGAGCGAGCTCTCAAAATGCAAAGCATTGTTTCCGGTTCTGAAATCCTGGAGGAGGGGGGGTGAAGTTACTTCAAAAAAGGAAAATATGCCACACACACACACAGACAAATGTACAAATGCGCACAATGATAATGAATCTTCATATTTGCATTATATGGATATTGCTATTTAAAATAAACAATGCACTACATGATAATTTTTCAGAAGGAAATAGGTTTTTTGAGAGCCCGGTAAAAAGTTAGAACACATTGACCATACTGTAAATCAAACTACAATAAATTGAAACTATTTGAGATCATATAACAACAAGAAGCACTTCCCACTTATTTAAAAATAATAATAATAATTTGGAACTTAATTAACAGATTATTTTTATTTACAGATTCACACATTTTTAAAGTAGACAGGTTAAGAACTAAAACTGATTTTAATTGCACTATTGCACTAGATTTTTAAGCAGGATGTGTGCTGTCATTTCAAAGACTACATTTACAGAGCTCCCTATTTCTTTGAGATTATATACGTTATATTAATATATTAATTATTTTGCAAGGCAGGCGTGTCCAAAGAGCACCACTACACAAAGCCAGTATTCTTGGGCTTAAAAGGGTTAATGGTCTCTGCAGGCACCCATACCAGTCTGCTATTAATATTTCTCTCTTCATAGGAAGCTATCAATTGTAAACAGCATTTCCCTTTGCGCTGGACCACCCAGGTACTGAGGATAATTACTGCAATAACATGAGCTGCATCAGCAGGCCCTGCCTTTAACAGAGCATTATTTAAGGCACGCCGGTTGTACTACAACTCGGGCTTCCTCCAGTAACCTTTGCATCACATGCTTTCCCCCTTCGCTTCCATCATCCTTTTATTAGCGTGTTTCTATGTTTTCCTGCTCCGTACGTAAACACAAGTCTTTCTCAAATTCTTCTTTTGTATCACTCTGCTACTTCTGAAGTGAATGACTTTCTTTTTTTTTTTATAGTCTCCACTGAAGCTAAGAACATGTTAATCCTCTGCTCCGAAATTCAATTTGATTTTTGATTATGATTATCTAAAGGCAATTACCCAGCCGGGTTATAGAGTTGAGAAAGCGATGGATTTCTTAAACAGAGTTCAGAAGTGAGACTTCATTCTAGCAACATTAATTCTAATTTGCTCTCTCCTCGTATTCACCAAGTCTGTCTTTATGAACATCAATACGTTCTTTATACTCTGTTTTCAGGTTTGAAAGCCTGCGTGAAGTAAATACACATTCTCTTGAAACACTTTGAGATGAGTTCTGAAACACAAAAGAGTACAGAGGAGCTGTTCGAAGAGTCTGATATGTCAAATGCCTAGTCCTTTTTGCTTCGAATCTCTGATCAGCACTGATTAATTAAAATTTCTTATTCTGCTTCTTATATTATTATTATTATTATTATTATTATTATTACTACTACTACTACTACTACTACTACTACTACTACAAGGCATATTAAGTTTTGATATTGAAGAGCAGAGCTGGTGTATACTTACCGCAAAATTATATTTTTGAAAACTGTAAAGAACTGTACACCAGCAAAATGCTTCTGCACACAGGCACAGAGACTCACACACATACACACACACACACACACACATACCCACGTCCACACACACACACACGCACACACATATGCACACATACAAATAATGCACCGGAATATTTTGTCTGTCAATTGACACAGGCTGAGCAGCTAAATGAAACAGTTGCCATACGGTCAACTAACAGCACCATTTACGTAACCTGCTTCAATTGCCATCCACTTTGTGGCTTTGCTGTCAGTGTCATTACAAAAGAATTAGCTTTGGCTTTCAGAAAATGTATGCACAAGCTTGAAAAAAAAGAACAAAACAAAAAAAACCTGCAGCCTCTTATTTACCTGTTCCTGCCACGAGTTTGAACTGATTTTGTGAGCCATTTTGCAATAAATGGATCGTTAGCAAAGGGCAGGGGGGAGTGCAGACCTGTGGGAAAAGGTGGCCAGATTGGAGTGTGCAGCAGAGAGAAAAGTAGAGAGAGAAGAAGAAGAAGAAGAGAAAAAGGACACAGACAATCTGCTGTAATCTCCAAATACAGAAAAGCTCTGCGCGGTATTTCACAATGATTATACTCCAAGGTACCAATTACAGGCGCATCAGAAACTAGAGCAAGTTGACACTCTACAATAAAGCGAATAATTTCCAGTTGGAGGGACAGAAAATGTTAATATGTGGCACGGAGGACGGCAAGGATCTCAGCAAAAGGAAGTAGCTAATAAGGTTTAATGATGCGTGTCAGGAAGCCACAGTATGCGGGGAAACACAGCTGGCTTCATTTTGTAAACTATTTGATATACACATCTATCCAGCTCACAATTATCAGCTCCACTCTGGCCACTGGGGACAGCTTAGCCCCCCAAATCCGGGAGAATTTTCCCCTTCCCCAAATTACAAGTGAAATGCATTAATATAATGTCCTGTCAAGGGGGCGCGCAGCGTGCACCACTGCATGGCTTGGGGGTCCCCCCGTTTCATGCCGGACTGGTGAACAAACTCCCCCAGCTGGAGAAGTGCTACATAAGAACAGCCTCTCGTTATGTAACAAACCTGTGGGTCTGTCCAAAATGTTTTTTTTTGCTTTCTCCTAAGCATATAATTATTTGTTGAGAACCTGCTTATATTCCTGTTTGAAAGTGTCCAAAGGGATCGGTATAACGGAACAGCTTACATTACTGCAGGCCTTGCGGTCGACATCACTCATTTAGCTGCTGTTAAGGAAACGACGAACGCGATGCTGAGACGTGCGTTTCTGACGCCGTTTTTACACTTCATCGTGAGGGTGATCACGTTTGTCATTGAGTGCCAAAAGAGAGAAAAAAGTGCAATATCAAAAACGAAGAATCGAGCATCAAGTTTAATTTTGCTAAGCGGCCTTTGGCACGTGAACCGTGAAGTTGACTTTGAGTTTCAATAAAAATCCAGATTTTTCTATTTGTTCCTGCTCTGTAGCACCGGTGGCATGAGGGTGTTAGACCAAGCTGAAAATGAGACTGTGGCCCTTCCTCAGACAGACTGACAGCGTGACAGACAGACAGACAGACAAGCATTCCAAGGAGGCCGTTCAAAATACCGCTTTGCACATGAACTATGCACGCACGCAACATACAGGATTAATCTCGCCTGCATTCAAGGGCACTGAGAGAGGAGAAGAAAAATGAAAATCGATGACATTAAAAGAACGAGCTTATTGTCACGCGTCCTTGCTACTCATTCTTAGATTTGGATTGTACTGCATTCTCGAAACTGTGCATCGGCCGTGAAGATGCTTCTGATAAGCCGTCACCCAGAGCAGACAAAATCATTGAGTATAGGGGCAAACTGTTCAAATAAAAAAAGAGAGAGAAAACAACTGCTCTTGTGGATTCAGCTGTACTGTACTGACATTCTCCCATACTTGCTCTCCATATTGGCACTTCTGACAACGCCTCCTGGAAATATTGAATTTCCCTCAGCTGCGGAGCTCACACAGAACAGTGGCATGAAAGCCAGTCAAGGCAACCATTGAATAAATGGAAAATCCCAGTCAGATATGTCAGGGCAGGGGAAACAGTCAGCATGGGAGTTAAGCCTCAATTGACAGTTGCTATGCTGCTGGTGAAAAAAATGCAGCTATGTGATTTATTAATTGACATCATAACTACTAGCGAAATCAGCAAGGTGACATGTTGTAAAACAGGCATGCAGCTATCTGGGAAAAGTACAGCAGAAGTGACAGATATAAAAATAAAGTTCACACTTAGGGGATTAGGAAACTACAAGTCCATTAGTTCCACAAACATATAGTGAAGAGCATTGTAATCAATAATTAGGGCTAAGTTAGAGCTATTTTACAGATAAAAAATGTAATATTAAGTCTAGGCGGTAATCATCATGATTTTGATTACCATAAAATCTTTTAAGTACTGTGTGTAAAACTCATGACATGAATTTACTGTAAAGTTGCAAATACTGCAGGCGTAACACTGACAAGAAGGTTTCAGGAAATAGAGTGCCACAGGGGTCAGTGTTCGGGTCACTGTTTTTTATTATTATATTGAAAGAAAAAATATCAAGGTGAATGTATTATATTAACCTTGATAATCTCGATCCCAGACCAAACTAAACAAAATAATGGTTTCAATGTGGGTTTAAATTTTAGAATCAGTAGGATCCCTCTTTTATAATAGATATAATAAGCATATCATTTTTGTGTTTTTTCTTTATATTGACAATGTGATCTGTATTTTATTTCTATAATTATTTATTTTATAAATAGATTTGCCTGCTTTTAGTGTGATATGCAACATAAAATATTGTTGTTAGTTATTTGCAATTAAATGACAAGCCAAGATGGACTAGAAGGTTTTTTCCTACCCATCAGCTGTTCTTATATTGTCATAGTCCAGATACACAGGGGACCAGCTGCCATGGCATAAAAAAAAATATGGCATGGGATAATTTTTAAAGGCGATGTGGATCACATTTGTTTAAATTCTCTAAAGTGTTGAAAGTATCACATCTGTGGAACTTTTAAAACATAAGTGTTAACATTTAGGAGACCAGTCATCACAACATGTAACTGCTCATTGCGGGTAAGCTTAACTTTCAAACACATCAGTCGGAATTCTTTGCTTAGAGAAATTTAGCAAATTTAGATGGGCCTAATTCAAACTAATATCTTCCTGTTGCTTCCAGATCCCATGATAAATATTTGACGGGAAGTATTTATCTTTTGAGATACTGTGTATAGGCCAGAAGGGTTTCCTGTACATGCAAAGGTCAATGATTTTGCAGTATAAACATCTGAGTGCAAAACCACATGTGTGACACAATCAGCACATGGGAGGTCAAAATATGACTAAAAGGTTAAAGATACCAGTTTTATGTGTAGTTACACTAATAACATTCAGTGAGTAGGAATATGAAGCAATAGCCAAGAAAAAGATTTTTGCTAAAAATTAAAATAAAATTTAACTGAAAGCATGTTTGTACTGTTGGCTGAGGAGGACACAAATATGTGTACATTATTATGTATATATGTGACATTATGGAACACAAGTCTGAAGATTAGTCTGAGGTGACACACTCCTAACGCATGCACGCACACACGCACACACACACGCGTGCGCAAACACACACACACACACACACACAATTTCTGACGGGAAACCAGGAAGCGGCGAGCGTCAAACTTATTCTCTAATGTCACTTCTTCTGCCAGAACTTTGCAAACCGCCACTCCGCACACGCTGGCGAAAGCACAGCCTGCTGAGAAGTGGCTTTTCATGTTGATCCCTGGGACGGGGCGTCTAATTACCGATCTTGGTGACTAGCTCACCCTTCCATTACGTTCAGCCAGTGCGCCCTTTCTCCGCGAGCGGCAGGACTGTCTAAACAGGCGCGCGCATAGCTGCCGTTGGTAACAGCGGCGTGTTTATCGCCGAACGCAATGTGCAGGTGACACTAATTATCTGCAGATGACAGTGGCACTCCCCGTGCGGACCAGATGGCGGGTGAGGGTCACAGAGAACCAGAAAGAGCGCCGCGGGGGGGATAAAGGCTTGTGTTCCGCAACCGCTATCTCCCGTCCCTCGCTTTCTACATCAGAGGGCAAAACCGCTAATGACAGACTAATACTAAGTTAATGAAAAGTCATAAAGAGGAAAGAGAAGCAAAGATCAGGGCTCTGTCAGCCACACTATCCGGTGACTCTTCTGTTTTGCTGGCGTGCTACGATGTTAACCCGTGTCACATGTACAGGGCTATTGTAAGCCTCAGCACAAATATTAAGTCAAATCTGTGGGACAGAGAAGATATTGTTGCTGGATACTGCAAAAATAACCACTGAACTCAAAACACTTCAGGTCAAACTATGCTGGACTGTGTCATCGAAGCTCCATATAAGTAGTGCTTGCTGCTAATTAGGTAAACTTTAAGCCGTTATGAGAAAAGACATACAAGGCTTCCACAGCTAAGTATAATCTTCAGTTCACGTTTTTCACTGAAATTTCAGGCCACACATGGAAGGAGAGTAATACAGAAATATCAGTGTCTATTTCAAGAAAATCTTAAAAACGATAAAAAAGATACTTAATCATTCTGAAGCTACTCCAAATCAAACGAGGCTAAAGCAAAAATTACAACAACAGCAGCAACAGCAACAACAATGACCAGAAGAGGGAAATTTAATAATAAATAAATAAATAAATAAATAAATAATAAAAACAACAGAAATACTACTACTACCACTACTACTATTAATAATAATAGACGTATTATCCTGATCACAAAATACAGAACTTTACTTAAAGCAAGCAAAATACAACCCTTTCCACCAGTGTTTAACACACATGCATAAATCGTTATTTTCCCAAAAAAGATGGCCACGTGTATTCTCAAAAATTCTTGGTTATGCTATATTTTAGAGTTAAACAATGTTTAACCAAAATTTAAGGGAAATATCCCACAAGAAACAGGATAACAACAGGAACACAAATGGTAAATATGAATCACATCCTGCATAATTGCACCTCTCTCCACATCCTTTGCTGTACCACAGCATTTACAATAAACCACTTTTTTATGGAAAATATATATAGAACATCCTTTAACATATGGCAATGATTAAAACTGAATCAACAATGATGTCAGTGCTCCTTAATTAGCTTCTCCTTAATGTTCATTCTGACTTTCTATAAGCTAAGATTGTGTCTTTTTATGTTTATTTAACATCTGCTCTCATTGTATTCAATGTACAAAGTTAAATATGGCAGTGCTGCATTCTTTTTGAATGTACTTGTTTTTATTGCAGGTTACTTCAGGTATAGTAGGTATAGTATTGCCTTCTTGCCGGCAGCAGGAGGCAGTAATGGTCTTGGGCAATGATGAACCTTTAATTACTCCACTAACAATGACTCATTACACCCCCAGACATGCAAGGACACACAGGTATTAGATGTATAACACAAATAATAATTGTTATTATGGAAATAATACAATAATGCAGTCGAAATAATAACAGTTTGACAAGGCTCCACTCACAGACAGCCCTTGATAATTTCCAGGCAGGACTGGCGTCAAAACAGTTCCACAGTGAACAATCACTGACGTGTGCGCTAATAATGCCTGCCGACTACTCTTCGATTTATTGCATTAATTTGTAGATGTAGCATTTTAGGTTCTAAATATAACCTATATTCATCTTGTCTTTCCTTGTGGGGGGTGGGGGGGGGGGGGCAGGGCACTCACTAGAGCTTCAGCGGGATTAACTTTCTGTGCAAATGTCACACCTAAACCCTTGGTTGGTTAATTTCCCTCTTGGTTAATTAACATCTGGGAATGACCTTTCGCATCGACAGGCCCAACTTTATCAGGAAAGTCAAGGTTAAAAAACTATGTATTCAACAAGATTGATTAGTGATTACAAGCAATGGGAAGAAAGCGGGGGCTGGCATTTTTAAGTCCGAGGACACGGAGTGAAGCAGTGGAAAACTTCTCACTAAAACTGGCCGCTCTGTCAAAAGCGAGGACTTGCTTGTGTGTGTGAGGTCAGTGCTTTGGGTTCCATGTTCCATGTGAGGTGGCCTCACACTTTCAGCCTGGCAATTCCTCTGACACAACGCTTGGCGCAGGCCAGTGTTAAGGCCGGGGCTCCAGTGGATAGTGTTCAGGTAAGGGCCCTAAAGGACATTGCCGTGGTAAAGGCCGCTGTGGACAGTGTCCAGGTGGGATCCCCACTATGACCATGAACATACTGCAGGCTGGGAAACAGTGTGTGGTCCCCAAATTTCGATTAATCCCAGTCCTCCATAAAGCCTCTGTAGTGTAACTTCTGTGTAGCTCCCATTATTCGGAGCAGGAAAACTATCATAGAAATGACACCTATTTTACACAAAAAAAGAAAATGTCTTCTCACCCACTGAAATTACACATCAACTTTGTGTTGCCAATTAGCATGTGTCTTTGAATGAATTCAGCAAACGTGCAAAGCTGCAGACGCAGGTGGGACCCAAAAGCCTTAAGAGCCGGCCTGGAGCATTTCATTGGACGCCGCCTCCACACAGGGCCTGTCAAGACCACGTTCTCACTCCCAGACTTGTCCCTCACCCAGACTTTGGGCAACAAGTGCCATTCTAATGCCGCACCAGATGTCCAAATCAGGCTTGTTATTCCAGCGTTTAACATATTCCCTTCCAATAGCGGCGCAAATTTGCTGTTTATTTACATTGGAGGTTGCGGGCTAAGGAGTGCAATAATTTAATCGCTAGCAGCTGTAATATCAAAGGGCTCTCATTAAGGGGTCAATGGCGTTGCGTACACATTCATAATCCCAAAGAATAAATAGTGGCGTGTCCACGCGCTACTGAATTACCAGATTGTTAGTGTGCCCTAATTTTTAAGTCTTTGTTTATGAGAATCTAACCCACTCAGTGTGATTAGTGCCCATAGAAATCAGATTTTCTTTTGCAGGTTTTTTCACCTTTCACACTGTGTGGGGGGAGTATCTTTACCCCCGCTATGAGAGATTTTGCACTGTGAGAGTGACAATCAGACAGTCAGGACAACTGAGGCCCAATTTCTGAGTTACACAGTTCTTTCACTTGGATTAGTTAAAAACAACTTGATAACCCAGGGAAATGTTTTGTACATTTAAGTCAGCTTTTTGAGGGCCAGTGACTAGTATTCATGGACATATTTTACAATTAGCAAAAAAACCCATTTTTAAATGTTTGTTCATTTACATGAGCTGCAAATCCAATGGGTTATCAACTAGATTTATTAGAAATGATCATCCAAGCAGTCGAAGATCTTTCACACATTCAGTTATTCCACTGTTTTATAAGCTGTGGACAGAGTCCTGAGTTAGCCATAAAAAAGCCATTAGAAATAAATTCCTCCTATTTATATATACACCGTGTCTCGCAGTGTTCACAACTGGCTGAAGTCACGCTAATAACAGGGTGGCCGTGCTTGTTTATGCAGGGATTATTGGTGATGCGTTTAAACTTACTTTTGGCAAGGGCTCAATGGCCTGAACAAACCACACAGTGCAGAGCGGCCGCTGCCATCGCAGTCTGTCTCAAACTGAGGGGACGGCTCAAACCACACAAACGGCGTGTCACCACCTCACTAAATTCACGGTAACAGGTGAGCCTCG
Organism: Anguilla rostrata; assembly: GCF_018555375.3. NCBI lineage: Eukaryota > Metazoa > Chordata > Actinopteri > Anguilliformes > Anguillidae > Anguilla > Anguilla rostrata. The sequence continues at coordinate 51,330,441 of NC_057933.1, forward strand.
GAGAGACTGCAAAATGGGCTACAATTTTAAATGCTTTCCACAATAATCCAGCCTGTAATGCGGCATGTATCTGAATGAAGGTAATTAAAGACAATACAGGATATCACAAGGCCTTCGGGGGACAAAAATCATCACACTAATTTTTCTCCTTTTCATTCCGTTACTGGAGTTACTGCTTGTAGATCGCAAACCCTGCTATTTTCAGTTTTTGTCACATCAAAGCCTGCTTTTGTGTCTGCTTTTATGCACGTTTATAATTATGAGACTAGGACGCATTAGGCAGAAAGTCATTATGTTCCATCCCTTATTTTCAGTTTATAACATTTATGAAGTGCAACAAAAAAACTTCAAATAAAATATTTCAAAACCTGCTCAGAACCTGAGAACCACCTTTCACACATAGCTAACATACAGTAGAATTAAATCCTTTTACTGAGAAATCCTTTTTTCCCCCCAGTCTAATATTCTGGTAGCCTTTTTGCCCAAATGTAAATGTGTCTAGTGAATGGAGTTCTAATATTTACATTAAAAAGACTGAAAAAATATCCCAAAACAGCAATAGCCTTCCTCTGTTCTGGCACAATGTGCTGGCAGTGTTCATTTTCCTAGTACGCTTAAAATGCACTTATACAAACTCTAATAAAGAGGACATAGTGATTCGCATATAGATGCAGATCACCTTCCCCTCTGTCATGGAGACGTTTGAAAGCATCTTTTTATTAGAAACACAAATCAATATGCCCAAGGGCTTACAATAAGGGCCTCGGGCAGTTTGTATTATGGCCTCTTTCACTGGGGTCCTACGCTTTGAATAACGTATTACAATGAGTGGCAGTGAAATGGCAACCTGTCAACAGTGATTTCTGTAGTTTCTCAGTTTTCCCTACAGCCCTTCCACCTCTCTCTCTCTCCCTCTCTTCCCCCCTCTCTCTCTCCCTCTCTCTTTTTTTCTCTCTCTCACACACACAACCACACACACACAAATAAAACATTGACCAGAAGATTGCAGGCTTTTCTTCAGCCTGACAAAATGTGTACAGCACAGGAACTCCGATATAGTATTTTCAATACGTTTTTGACTAATTTAACACATCTAGGACATTTCAGGGTTTTGTACAGCAATTCAGTGTTCCCCTGCTTACCCTTAATTACTACATTGCCTGAATTCAATGGGCACTTTCCTGTTGAAAGATCTTACAAAACAATATGCATGCCATCTGTCACCTACAATAAGGGGATTGTGTGGGGGTAAATAATATGTGCGAAAATAAAGAGAAATGTTTGTTCAAACACACCAGGCAGAGATGTATATATTTGGCTTTGTAAGTGACATTAAAATTTGGTCTGACTGTAGACTTTTTCTATGTCACCCTTACTTCTTGCTAGTTCTTGTCTTGACATCCACTTGAAGTTCACTTATGCTCCAAATACATAAACGTTAAACTATTTTAATGCATACAAATGACATGTACTTCAAAAACATCTCCAGGTGCCCTTAAATGCTTCAAATAAAAACTAATTTCTAATATGGTTTCATTGTATAGTATGATCGAGCAAAAACATAAAAAATAGAAGAAGAAAAAAACTTATGTGATTGGTTCATTCGACTCCATTCCTCATAGCAACAAGCCATACAGTACCCCTTTTCCCCTTTCTTTTGTGATTCACTACTTTGTGAAAACATTGCGCCTGGATGTCCGATGATGACCGGAATCCTGAACGAGCCCTTGCAGACAGATAGGAGCGGCTCTGCCCTATTGGTCGCAAAGGCTTTTTACTGAAAACAAATTTACGAGCCGCATTAGCATTCCGGAAGGCAAGGGGGCAGGACTGTAAGACTCCAAACAAGAGCGTGACACACAAAGAGCCAGTCCACCTCATTGGGTTGAGTTTAAATCCCCATGGTAACAAGTGAGGCGAGCGGTTTCGGTGCAAATGACACTAAATTTTTTGCAGTTTTGTTTAGGAACTCCCCCCTCTGTTCCCCTCTGTGTTTGATGAGGTCTCTTAAGGAGGAGGTCCAGGGTTCAGTCCCACCATTGGCAGCATAACAAAGTCATAAAGGAGAGGGGGAAGGAGAGCGTGATTCTCTTTGGTATAACAGATATTACATTAGGCTGTTACATTAGACCATGTATGTCCTTAGCAAGAACCCTTTTCGCAGGTGCAACAGCAGAAAAACGCTCAACGATATACTGTAGCAATGGCTAAATTTGGTTCATCAGTAATAAAGGCAACGCCGCACTGTTTCAGGCACTTTATCTAACAAGGCTTTAAAGAACCTTAAGGTTGCAGTGTAATGTGTTCAGCAAATCCTCGCCTCTGTCCCAGAGCAGCTCATCAATCTATCTGGCTGTCAAACAAGGCAAAGGAGAAACCTGAAGTCAGAAATGCCTCAAGCACATGACTTTGCTTTACAAACACTTTCAATTATATGTTTTATCAGGGACTGGTCTAAAAAAAATACATCATAATACTTTTTCATCAGCTAATTTAGTTTAAGCTAGGCATGGCCGCAACTTTCTGGTACTTTTTTTTTTCTTGCGTCTTCTTGTTGATGTTTGAATTAGTCATTTGCCTGCCTCGACTCCTAAATGTTTTTATAATCTTGTTTTATTATAAGCAAGATGGCCTCATCTTGAAAAATGAAGTCAAAAACAACAAGATGACTACCATCACCGGCCACTCCTGGGAATAGAAGGAGGGGACCACACACAGAGCCTCCATTGGCTCAGCGTGGAGTGGATATTAAAAACGGAGGCGGAAAAATGAAACATAAATAAATAAATAATAAATTTCCACACAATGCTATCCACCTCACCAGTTTTTTTTCCCCCATTTTGTTTCTTTTTTTTTCCTAAACAACCGCGTCATTCCGATTGCTTTATTTCTGAGATGTGCGCCGTTAACAGAACATCTGTCTTGCTATCTGATCGGGGCTAGTGCGTAAGGCAGGCCGGTGCTGCATCCACGCTTCTGCATCCTGTATTTTTAGCAGCACATTCTCTCCCCCCCACTCGTCTTCTTCAAACAACCCTAAAAATAAAGAGGCCAGGACGTGAGGCGATGCAGCCGTGGTGGTTTCTAATTCTGCTGCGCGGGGTTTGTAGGGACGAAGACCTTGCGTTTGCTTGCCGCTGTGTTTAGGCGTATGGTCTTGTTCTCTTAGACTGTGGGATCACATTACTTTAACTAACCAATGCGTGTTATCACCTGGAATGTACAGAGTGTGTGTACTTTGGTTTAACCATTGTACCATTCCTGTAACACACCACCAAAGAGCCTCCAGTTATACTCAGACACTCATAAGCTTCTTGGTAAGGCCTGTAATATTAGGCACAGACCTGCATGATGGTTAATATCCCTACAAGCATTTTGGCCAGACTCTTGCTGAATAAAAAATAAATATAGTGTGAAAGGATGCATTAAGGAAGACACCTGTGCTTGCAGATTCTTCCCCGATGAGCAGGCAGCAAGCTTATTATGCCAGGTTATTAGAGAGAGTCTTCACCGTGCTCTTATAGCCATATAAATTCTGATCAATATTCCCCCATCTTAATTTGCCAATTCATTACGTGGGCCCTTGTTCGGAAGATGGATGCGCTATTAATATTAAATGAACACGATGGGAGAGCTAGGCCACTTATAAACTTAAATACATCCTAACCACTCCCTGAGTCATCCAGAGGCAAGGGGAAGAGGGGGAAAAAATGAGAAGCAATGAATCACGCCTGGCAAGGCGTCTCGACGGTAACGAACATAAAAAAAAGAAAAAAGCGAGGGGGAGAAATTAGCGAGTAACTTATTATCGGCGCTAAATCACGACAGGTACCGATGGGCATCACGACGGGCTCGGTGAATTGCGGGAATGTCAATCCGTGGACGTGATCTCCGACCTTCAACTGCCCTTTGCACGGCCTCTAGCCGCGTGAGCAGAACTGCGGCGGTACAGATTTGCCAGTTTAATGAGGAAAAAGTTATTCAACTCGGGGGCCGCCAGACGAGAGACATTTGTGGCGAGCAGCATAAATATGCACATTTTAAGTCGGGGAGGAAAAGTTCAGTCAGTTGATCTGGATTGTCTCTACCTTTCAAACCGTGATGGAACCTGCGTGAACTGCAAGTATCTCTGTCAAGAGCTCAGTGATACACAGAATCACTACGCCCCCCGCCTCATTTTGGTCAAAGACTGAAATTCAATAGAGGGCACCCTCATTTTGACACGCAAAAAAAGCAAGACGAGAAAGCGAGAGAGTCGGTCGGAGGAGGGGGAGGAGGCGCGAAAGCGAAGGAGACAGCGAGAGAGCGTCGACCGCACCTCCTCGTCTTCGCAAAGGTGGCCGCCCCGGTCAAGGTCGGGCCAAGGGCGGAGGAGGGGAGCGTTCAGGTCGGCCTGGGGAACACCTTAAGGACCCCTAAGGTCTCCGATTGCCTGCGCCACGACAGCCCCGAGCGGAGCCAGGCCGCAGATCGATGACGCGGGGATCAGTGACAGCGCTCGGACTGCAGCCGCCGTATAGGGAGCGAGGGGGGGTGGGGGGTGGGGGTCCCGTGCTCTGTGGGGGGAGAGGATGACATAAGCCCAGACAGCTAAGAGTCCCATTAGTAGGTCTTCTTCGGTTTTCTTCATATGGAGATAGCTCAGGTAGCACGTGCTCAGGCATCTCAAGGTGGGAACATGTGTTGGGGACGGCCGCTGGATCACGGCAGCGGGAAGGTTTGCTGTTCCCGTTTAGCACCCCAGTGCTAAAAAGGTCGATGATAAGCAACAGGCTTCAGGTTGTTCTTGAGTGGCCAATTGTGCTAGAAATCCCATAAGCCTAAAATACAACTGCACAGATATTAATCATCTTCCATTAAAGACCCAAGTCATTTTTTGTCATCTCTGGACAGGGACAGCAAATGAAAATCATAAAGTGGCATCCTGGGCCACTGGTCAGGTGGCACACAGGTCACAGACCCATATCATGTGACATAGCATTACCATTTTTGTGGCTCACAGACAGCCGACTTGCTGGTTCCAACACATTGTGCTGGTTGTCACAGTGCTTGTAACCCTCCTGTTCTTACCAGTGGGTATTGTATGTGATGACTATGGCAGTTTAAAATGTTAAAATTATGTGCCTGGATTAAATTAACATTTGACCTAACCTTATAACACTAAACAACTAAATGCAAATGTTATAAAAAAATGAGTCGCACTTGCATTAATATGTATGCAGTGTTAAGGATGAATGTTGATTGAGTCTGTAGGCCATAATCTTACACATTATCAAAAAACAGCCATTTATTTTAAAGAATGAAATAGCTACTCCCACGGTCATGTTAAAGAGTTACCATTGTTAGTTTCGCCAATGCACGCAGGGCTGGAATGAGAAATCTTAATCGCTTTCAGTTCCATGAACTGTTCCAGGAAATATGCAGGTGTTTAAATGGATAATATGCAGCATGCATAAGGGCATTCACTAAGCAAGCACACAATGTGAACTGTGTGTTCCCTTAAAAATAGCTATACCATAGTTTAATTTACCAGCATTATCATTAGACAGGACAATTTCATTTTTAAACATGAATCCCTAAATTTTCACTGAAAATAATTGTGACTTTAAACACATTTGGATCATATGACACGTACAATTCTGTGGCATATATTCAATGGTATGTTGATCCAGCCTGGCAGGAAATGACACAGTGCGTCATGTAAAGGGAATCTGACAGTAACGATGAGCCAGAGACATGTGACTCCATAAGCCTATTTATTTATTTAGCAGTTACCGTTGTCTGGAGAAACTCACTTGGCATGCATTTTTGCATTTTTATATGCCTTCCTTTTATACAGCAGGAGACTCACTGGGGCGATTCAGGTTAAGCACCACGTGCAAAGCTTCAACAGGGTTTGAACCAGCAACCTCCTGATAACAAGTGAATTAGCTAAAAAAAAAAAATGCATCATACAGCCTGTCTCTGTGGTAAGCAAAGTCTTTAGTTCCCAGCAGAACAGGAACACTGCCTTGTGTGTTTGCCTTACACGCAACTTTCCAGACAGCTTGCTGTGGTTAGCTTGTTACAGATGATGCCTAAACACAAATTTCGGAGGAAAAATAATTACAAACAAGGCCCACACACGGTGAAGTCTGCCCGCCACCAAGCAGAAAGGTCCGAATGCAGAGAACTACGGTCCCCGAGAGACACGGGGAACATGTGGAACCCCCGTCCTCCCGTACGACGTTCTGAATTAGGGGCGTGGGAAATCGCTCCCAGGTTTCTTCCGGTGTGGGACGATAAACCTCCCTGCCTTGCGCGGGCTGCTGCATAAAACAGGCAGGGGAACGCTCAGCACATCACCCAGCCCATGTGCCAATCATCTCCGCCAAACCAGGAAGACATCAATTCCTCAGCTGTAGGGATGAGCTCGGATCCCACGTCCTGTCCTCGAATGTTTATGGGACTTCACTGCAAGGGTTTCATAACATCAGCAAGGTACTAAGAGGCTAACGGAGGGCCAGTCTGGGGTGCTGTCTTCAGCAAATCAAGCCTACAACTGCAAGTTTTGCAAACCATAGACATGGAGCAACCTGAATTGCTTAAATAGATGTCCAGCTGTATTAAACTTAACAACATGTGTAATTCAAGCCTTGTTGACCTGCAAAAACCTGCAAAATATGGTCTGCTGAGAAAATACATTTTTAAAGAAATAATTTTAATTGTCAATTGTTAAGATAAATAACTTATTTTTTATAAAATATAACGTCATTCTTATCCAACAGCTCCAACCGTGTATCAATTTTTATGGAAAATTATTTATGGAGGCCACTCAATCAGAGGTTGTCTTACCGCCTCCCCCACTCCCCCTTCAATCCACATGAATATCCCAGCTGAGATTGAGTGTTGTCGTAATGGCCGAACCTCGAGTTGAAGTCGAGCAAGCCCTCCTCCCTAGTTCTGAACACCTGGCCCCGGCCACGTTTTTCGGCTTTTTCGAGCGGGCCGAGGGCAACATCAGATGAGATTTCAAGGAGACAAAGTCCCGCTGGCTTCCAGTTTCCCAGTCCCGCGATGTGCCCCCCTCCCCCGTCCCCCGTCCCCCGTTTCTTAATTAAAGACGTATGCTCAAAACGGCATGAGTCAGGGGAACGCGGGCAGATAGTGTTCCAGCTCCGGTTACAAGCCTGATATGATAATTATGATACCTTAGCACTCACATCCTGCCGCCTTGAGACCCACAGTAACAGGATTACAAAATATAAAGGTGAGCGCGATTCCGCGTTATTATTACCCCCACCGGTACAATGGGCCACTTGAGAACGATCGCGCGTGCGGAGCTACCAATTAAAGGCACGCAAAGCGATTTGAAAAGTGCCACATGGTCCCGTAGGTTTGTGAATACATAAGAAGTCTGAGAGAAAAATGTTTTTTTGTCGCTTTTTTACTCTAAAAGCACAAGTTGCACAAAAGACAGGAACATGAATCAGAACAGGAAATGCTCTCTTGCTAAGCCTAGTGTGTGGCCGAGAATGAAGGCGGTAAACAAAGATCCTCTTTGTGGCGGCGCTCTCCTCACCGGCTCCACTCCTGCGCCGGGAGGGGGGCGTGCTAATCTAACATTAATAAAACCACTGCAGAGAAGGCCGGCCTGAAAGGAAGATAAACCTGCAGATAAAGTCACCTTTGATGGGCGCACACGCATATGTGATACACACACACTTGGGCACAAACTGCATACACACAGGAACACACACTTGACCACATGCAGACACACATGTACGGTCATACACACAGACAAACCAAAACACATACACACATATGTGCATGTGCACATATATACAATCATATAAACAACGTTACGTGCAAAACACTCTCAGACACCCACAGGTACACATGCAGAACAGGCACACCCACACAACGCACTGATGTCACAATGACATGCGCACACATTCACTCTCTCCCCCTCAAACATACACACACACACGCACACACACACACACACAAGCATGCATATACACACAAACACAAACTTTTCATACCCCACATATGCATACATTACAATATGTACAATACACAGCTGAACATGCACAAAGACACAAACACAGACACAAAACAGACACACAACCTGGGGAGTGCCACACAAAGCCAAACACGCTTAGCGTGACGTCTTTGTAGTGAACACAGCAAAAATAATGTTGCATGTATTTCTCTTTTCAATCTCTTAAAAAAAATGTCTGGAGTCCCTTAGAACGGAAGGTTCAGTTTACTGAAAGCGTACTGATGTACAAGATCACACAGGAAGCAATCTCGAAAAATAATAACAACTTTATGTCAATGAAAACAATTTCTCTTTAACAGCACTGAAGCTTCCCTGACCCTGTTAAAGACTCCTTTGTGTATACGCATCTGGCGTTTCAGCGTGCACACACTAACACTTATCAGGACAGGTCCTGAAGGGAAGAGGACACAATGAAAATATATGAGTAAGCAAATAAATATTGAGTATTAATCACTCACTCCAAGCCTCGACCAACTGTAGATTCAGAAATAGCCCACAGAGCTTTTGATCGGGGAGCAGATGTTCAGGAAGTAACTTGACCTTTGACCCCAGAGACCACAAATGAATCTGGTGAGAAACCACGGAGAGACGCGCTGTGTGCGACCGCGTTCCTGCCTCTCCGCCGGGCAGCAAACACCCTTCAAGCATGACTTACAAAGCACAATACGACCGTAGTAAATACCGTATCAAACGCTACCCATAAGAACACGTTAAATGACGGTATGGTAAAATATGGTATGGTAAACGATGAGCCTAGATGAGCTGAGTCAAGCTGTTCCTGTCATTACATTTTCTTGTCCTTGTATATCGAGGCACTTCGGTCAGTCAGTTTTACTTAATATAAGGCTCCTGAAGGAATGCTTACAGGGTGCCTCTGAGAGCCCAGTGCATTGAAATGATGTGAATTATAGCAGATATAACATTAAGAGAGTGAGACATAAAATGAGATTCTCTCTCGCTACGAAGAGAAATTACTTGTGACAGTGAAATGATGAGATGTGCTTAAAGTATCCGGGTCTGTGGCAGTGTCCCAGCGGAGCAGTTTATAGTACTGTACAGCTCGTACACTGCGGCAGTGCCTCGTACACACGGCGCGCTTGAGAAATCATCAAAAAGGAAGGGGCTGCGGGTGGCGCATCCCGTTACCACACTGCTTCTTTTTGTAGTGATATGGCCCATGGTCCGATAACGAAGTACCAACTGCGGCCAGAAGCCCGGCCAGCACATACTGGTAATTGGACATAATTTTGCAAAGGAAAACAAGATTTCAGTTGTCAGGGATGATGAGGTATGCTGACCAGTTTAGTCAACTGGGTGCCTGAAAACGATCTGCACCAGCTGCGAATTAAGTGGACTCCTCCAGGAAGGAAGTGTACTCCTCCAGTCAGGACATACGCTCCTCCAATCAGGAAGTACACTCCTCCAATCAAAAAGTGCGTGCTTCCAGTCAGGGAGTACACTCCTCCAATCAGGACGCGCACTCCTCCAGTCAGGAAGTGCCCTCCTCCAATTAGGTAGCTGGCAGAATGTGCTTCACAGGAGACAAGTGAATTGATGGACGGCACTGCAGTGATCGGACAGGCAAACAGATAAAGCACATACATAGTATTCCAAATGATGATTTTAAAAAAAGGGCACCAAATTTGGTTAAATAATCCCAATTCCAATAAATTATGAAATGTAGCAAGCACCACAGTAGCAACCGAAGATAAACTTTTCGAACAAATCCACTTTTTTGGATGTATATCAGAGGAATGAACCTATCCTGAGATTATGCTAAACTGTTACAGATGCACAGAAATCGCATTTGTGGCCACGTTTTGGAAACTGAGGGAAGAAAACAGGCCATGGTGGATCTGATACCCTGACCATGTTGCATACAGCACCACTTGCTGTAATTGCTGGTGCTATGATGTCGGGCAGGCAGCTAAATACAGAACAGCAGACATCACTGAATTAGCAAGAGGTCCGGGTATCAAGAACGCAGAATGTATCCGAGACACTCTATGGGGTGTCAATTTAATCAGGCGCAACACCGGTATCATCTTCCTTCATGATTCTAACATTGTTAAAGAATCCTGCCTACTGTATCGCATTAGGCAATAGTACCTACTGTTAAGGAGGGCATACTGGGATATCAGTGACACAGCAGACAATCCCAGTTTGAGAAAAGGGATCTTCTCATTTTTTGCTGTGAGGACCTCCCATACTCACGCACATACACAAACACACAAAAGCTCAATCACAGACACTCATCCACCTACACTCCACCCTGTACCTTCCAAAAAAGGGAGATTCAAAATGCAAAACATTACAAACATACACAAACACACAACACACAAATGTGCGCACACACAAACATGGACACGCACGCGCACATACGCACACACACGCAAGCACGCACACACACCAACACACCAACACACACAATCCATTTATTTAACTGCGATCCTGCTTTGACTGAGGAAATAAAAAAAGAAAGAGAAAAATAGCAGCCGGCCTGTATCTATTTCCCACTCGCGGCTGCTGCCAGTTATTGTAAATCATTCACACACTGGCCATTCACCGTCTCCTTCTGAGCAGCCCCCCCCCCCATCCCCCAATCCGCCAGTCAACGGGTTCGCCAGAAATAATTCATACAATCCCCACCGCGCAAGAGGGGGTGTCCTATATCTGCATCATTCACTCTAGTGCCGACTGTTATCGCCCACAATTGAGATAATCCAGGGCCATTATAAGAGCGGTATTGTACGGAGGAATCGCGCGGCGGCTCTGAAAGCCTACACCACACACAAAGTAGCGATGAAAAGGACGGTTACTGAAGTGCGCCAGATTAAACACCTTTTTTTTCTTTCTTCTCCTTTACACCGAATCGCAGACTGTGACATGCTTTCAAACGGCAGTACAGTAAAGTGAACTCATACAGCCAGGGCGATGAAGGACGGGGGTGGGGGGGGGCCTTGGGGACAGTATTTTTATTTAACTGTAAGTTGCTTTGTCGCAGACCCGTAAACAGAGGGAAAATGGAGCCTGGATCCCAATTGATTTCAGCAATGATCTCAGAACCTGGTTGGGATTAAGCGGTAGAGGAGGCAAGAGAAGGGAGGATGTCTGGGTGAAAGAAAATAGAAGAGATTTGGGTGGGAGAAAGAAGTCGAGAAGGAAAGAGGGAGAAAATAGGAGACAAAAAGAGAGAAGGAACGGGAGCCAGAGACAGAAAGGCCCGACAATCGATACAGAATTTGGCGAGAGGGAGGGAAGAAAGAAGGGGCGAGGATAGAGGGTGAGAGAAAATGAGAGATGGAGAAAGAGAAAGAGTGGGAGAGAGAGATATTAGGAATGAAGACAGGTGATGGATTGAGAATGGAACTGGATGAAAGACCACAAGGTCAAAACTGAACACCTTCTGCTACCTTTCCATTCCAATCATGCGATGTCAAGACAGGATTTCCTTCATCCTTCATTAATATCAGAAATGGCCCCTGTCTTTGCCCATATCTGCATACCCACGTTGTTGTTATAAGGCACGCTTGAAATTTCACGTGTCCAATTTCATTGTCCAGAGAATTATCACCACGTCAATAACTCCTTATCAATCCTGGTCTCACCATATGAGATGGATATACAGTCAGACTCGCTTTGGAGAAGAGAGGGAGAGTGAACGAAAGAAAAAGAGAGGTGGGTGCTAAGATTAAATCAAATCTGAAGGGCCATTGTGTGGATTGAGCATCTCTCTCTCTCTCCGGCTCTCTCTCTCTGCCTCTGCCGATGTCACAGAGATCTCAGGTAAATCAATCAATAAATCTGTCATGTTTTATATCTGAAAGATGCTCTTCCATGATGAAGTCCACGCCAAAGCCCTTCATAAAGTCAGCACAAAGCCGCACGGCACCCCCTGCTTCCTCCAGAGTCCGCCTAGTGCAGGCTTCTCCGCAGCCTTTCAGGCGTAAGAATATCGGTGCAGACGCGTAAAGCGCTCATACCAAAAAAGATTAGTCAATTGCAACTGAAGCTTTAATTGTGACAGACTGGTATGTGCCATGGAACATAATCCGATGTAAAACTGAATCACTGGCTAGATACCTGAAATCTGTTCACTCAGTGCACAGCACATTTTTACCAGCAGGGTCACCATCTGGATAGAAGACTATAACGCCACATTAGTGTCTGAGAACTATACGTATATTCCTTTTGATTCTTTATATTGACTCCAACTCAAAGACATCATGTGTCATGCTGTTCATTACACACTTGCTTTTTGCAGCACCTTTTATTGAGATCACTAATGTCTTTGGTGATGCGCAGATTGGATGACATCTACAACCTCCCGTAGAACAATGGCTGACTTTGACGAGGCTGATCCTCAGTTGCATTTGGGGACAAAGGTAAATGTGCATTAAACACATGAGAAGTGAACCCACGATGTCAGTGAAATTTGTCTCACCGTGGAAGGTCTCGGCTCACGGTTCCTTCTGTTGCCGAGGAGCTGGATCGCATTGCGCAGTAACCTGTCAACATTCCCATGATTAGCCTGCAACCTACTCTCATGGGGTTGGGGTGGTCGGGGAGGGGGGAGGGAGGGAGGGGGGGTTGCAGGGAATGAAGAAGGGGGAGGGTCAGGTGGGTGTTGGATGCGAGGAGGTGGGGGTGAAATTGATTGTAAATGTTGAATTATTCAGCTGGGCTAGAGTTGTAAAGTGAGTTTCTTCAGTTACATTCAGAAGCGCTTTCATAGCAAAACATGGGAATATTATCTTCCAGGGCCCCAGCGGAGGGTCTGCCGTTTCTCATTAATGAAACACAGGCTCTTCACAAGCCTGATGCAATGGCCTCTCCAGGACCTGAGGTAAGCGGCCTCTCTGCCGTGGGCTGTGGGCTCTCACCATCGGACACTTGCTGTCCATCATAAAGTGACACGTTTCTGCAGGTGGGTTAGCCATGCGTAGTTCCTGTGTGAATAATACCACTGAAAAATAACCAACACAAGCATACTGAAATGTAAAGAATGGCAGCACCGCCGCGAGCCCTTTCAGTTAAATCACCAAGCCGTGGCCCTTTGCAAGCATTGGCTTGTCTGAAAGGGCATCACAGGGGCGTGCATGCTTCAGCCGCAGGACTACCGACACCTGTCTGCGGCAAAATGGAGATTAGGCAGGCAAAACGGCCAATTCTGAATTGAAGAGAAAATAATTGGGATAATAATAATAATCATCATCATCAGCAGGACATTTCAAAGGGCAGGCCCCCAGATATTATATAAAAACATTTTTAAAAAGAAATACGCCAGCCAAATGGAAGAAGTTGTTCTATTTTAAGACTCACAACATAAATTTATTAAAATAAAGAAATAAGCTCTAAAAGATTAAATATGCTACTTTTTGTCCCACCTCCTTTTTTCAAGTCTTCATATTTTTGTGACAGAATGAGTAAGTAAAACTATTAAAGCTATAGCTAGCCCTTTTTCCATTAAAGAATTAGCCTATACTTCAAGCTATTGCAACAATGCTAATGTAAAACGAGTTAAATCAATGTATGATGTTAAACTAATTCACGTGCTAGAGGTGGAGTATAATAGCGGATTGAGTAGATAGTAAGGTAGCTAGACTAGTGCTGTCCATCTGCAGCCATTGATAAAGCTACTGTAAAACTGTTAGCATGCAGCCTGTATTGTCTATTATCCTTGTACTGGACGCACAGGAATGCACATGGTTGGTATCAGTCTTCTCGTATGAATCTAGGCAAGACGGCTAAAAGCGAATTTCCCAGAAAGTGATCTGGTTGGTGGCTTTGGGAAGAATCCTCCAACTCCGATCACCTCTGGCTCCAACCTGAATGGCTGTATTGCAGATTGTGTCTAAAGACTCATCAGAGTCAGAGTCACCCGAGTCACTGATAATGTCCTTTGATTTAGAATCAAATATTTAAATGCTGTCCATTTCTGTCAAGTAGCAGAGCTGTTTGTCTTCCACCTATTATGTCACACATTTATTACAGTTTCCTTTGTCAAATATTATATCTCATATAAAAATCAAAATCCAATCAATGAGACAAATATGCAATAAGAGAGGAAATCAGGAGGGGTCAAATACCTTTTCAGTGCACTATATTATTTTTCTGCAATTTTATATTATTTCACAAGGTCTACCGAACATGTTGATAAGTTTTTTAAGGGAAACTAAATAGCAGTGCATTTTTAAGAATATACATATATATAAATCCAGTGAGTTTCTTACCCTTTGAGCCAAACAGGCCATTTTGGGTGGGCATTGCATGCTTTTTTCCACTGATGCTGTGTTGATTGGTAAACTGACTGAGAATGACACAAGTGCCCCTCCCATCTCCTGCCCACACTCCTGCTCTGGAAAAGTGAACAAACAAACCTGGCGTCCGTAAATCAACCAGTACACCATATATGTTCGAGCTGAAGTCAGATCTCGAATTTAAGGACCCCCCCAAAAAATGAGCAACTGTTTCAAAAACCAAGGCCCCGGCAGAAACAGTCCAACTGTTAAGATTTTTTTCTAATCACAAACTATGGGTTACCTATCCCATACCTAGCTACTGAGATAGAAAGCAGTAAAGTTTATTGACAGCTTACACCCAAGCTCTTACAGTAGCTGGAAAGATTAAAAATGTCCTGACACAGCACATTTAACGTGCCAAGTTTTGCTAGTCAGGTTTGAAATCTCGCTTGCTTGTTCGTTTGTAATTACACTCCATGGTCATAGATACTAAAGCATGAAAAGGCAGGCAGGCTGACCAAGGGCGGGTTTATGTGAATGACATAGTTAAAAATGATTGGCTGTTTTCACAGGAGCCTGAAGTAGTGACGTAGAAACTGGGGCCAATTCTGAACAGAACATTTAGCTTGGTGATTATTTTCTCTTATACAACAAAAAAGTGAAGTAGACCCAAGTACATATTTTACCAGCACATGCTGCAGGAACCATACCACACTAGGCCAAAACTAGGTAAAGTCCGATTTCTAAAATAAGGGACCTTTTTTTTTTCTCTGAGTAATTGTTGTGGTATTTTTTGATTGTAGAGCTCATTGCCTGCTTAGTTTATTTTATACAGCCTTTTTGCTAATCTTTATCAAGAATGAGAATAATTTTGGAGAGCACTGCATGTGTCACACAAAGCAGATATGAAGTAGGTCACTAATAAGTATCATTATTACACTGCTCGGAAAACATACTTTCCCATGGAAAACCGCTAATCATTGTTAATTACCCATTGTTAAATATTATCCTCTTACAGTTTTGGTAGCCTGCTGCTTACACATACCCCATATCACTGGCCAATCACTGACTTCATCCTGCTATTTATGAATTATATTATGCTCATTACAGGACTCACACTTTTTTTTCCCAATCAGTCAATACATTGCATTTGATAGTTTACATTAATAACATTAATTACACTTCATGAATAATAATAATTTATCCTCATGGATCACTGGGCTGATGGTACTTATAAATGCAAAGTGCCGTCAAAAAAAAGAAAGAAAGAAAAAAGAACCTTCAGTCTACATCCATGGAAGAATTAAAAAAAAATCATGAAATAATAGAGAAGCTAGGATTAGGTTTCACACTCAGAGGAGCAAATGAAAAAGGCCCTCGTTATCCAGTGAAGTGGGGTGGTATCACGTCCAGGAAAAAAAGCAGGTCGGCTAATCCTAAGCCTTAAGCTTTTAAAACACCTGTGAATAATGTTCTTATAATGTCTCTTCACAATCATAATTTCTTAATGTTCTCTCTTGCCATTAATAACACCGAAAAGAGAAAAACACATCGCCTGTCAGGTCAAGGGCAACATTTGTTCATCTTATTTAAAGATCGTTAAAATATGTCCTTAATCATAATGCGAGGTTCATTACAAATAAAATGCTTTGCGGCTCAATAAAACTAATTAAATGTAAATGGTGTGGTTTACTGCAGTATAGATCTTTTAGTGTAAATCAGAAGGATTCGAATTATAGAAAATCACAATGACCTCACGGCCCGTAATAAATCCACCTGATCACATAAACCAGGAGAGAATGTTCACGAATGGGAACATAGCCAATGCAAAAAAAAAAAAAAAAATACTTAAGATATGATTGCAAAGCGGGAGGAAACCCAACCGGTGGTGTTGCAGCTCTTGCAGCGTGGCTATCATTAAACGACTTGCTGAAATTTTAATTCTCTGATCACATTAAGTGGTTTGGGAAGACAACAAAATCTGAACGGATGATCTTAGCGGTGTCATCTCTTCTTAAAGAAAGGCACTCGGAAGGTCTGCGGGGTTTATTTATTCCGGGCGTCTTGGCAGCTAGAGTTACAGCAGCGCGTAAAATGACGGGCCTGACAGTTCTCGTCAGCACCGGACTTCCGCGGTCTCACGCATCAGATACCTGCGCAATCAGGCAGAGGAGGAATGAGCGTACGCTCGGAATCCTGCACCGCGCTGCATCTCGCTGACATGCGCCATGTCTAAAAATGAAAACAACGTCAGTTTTATTAACATATGAATCACCTTTTCCCCATAAAACCCTTCCCCTTTTACCTGAATCCACACGAGCATAGTGCATGAATGGTCAGTGCTATAGTACTAAAATTACTGTGTTCCTCAGACCAAAAAATAAAAGGGCTAAAGGCCCTTTTGGAAAAGAACTCAGTGCTACTCCGAACACGTCCAAAACGCACTGAATGATGCATACAAAATAAACAATGTTCCGGAATTGAGCAGTGAAGGTACAGCTAAAAGGCAGAGTGGATTCAATCTGATTGTGGCACTTACCTGCACCTGTACAGCTTCTCCGGAGAGCTGTGCTGCTGTGAGACAGGCCCAGTAGATGGCATTCATGAACAGCTGCAAGCCAGGTAACAGCACTACTGAAACGCACCTCGCAGCACAATATTAAAGTCAACGGTCTCCTGCCAGCCTGAACAGGTTCACACTGCTCCACTGTTAAATATATGCCTTTGAAGGCAATTGGTTTGTTATCTGACAAACAAATGTAGTTTCCGATCTCACGATGATCACTTCATGTGTTAAGTGTATATGCTATTCAGATCTACATGCTTATTTTGTCACAGATAAAACTGAGTTGCCACTAAAATACACTTAGTGAAGAAGACACAGTCCTCTAATTGAGAATCTCTGACCCCATTAAAAAAACATTTCTTTACCATACATTTAATTATTTTCAGGTGTATTTAACATGCATTTCCCTTGTGTTAATGTATAATAGTTCAGTGAGGCTTTTGTTACGCCTGCATTAGATACCATGAGTGTGTTATGTCAGTGTGTGAACTGAAAGGCCCGCCTAACCAAGCTTTACAAACAAGCCAGACACATAAAAGGCCTTTACTATGTAAGGACTGCACAAAGACGTCAGTGCAGTCAATGAGGCTACTTCAAAGATCGCTTCCTCTTTAAAAACTTAGACACTTTAAATATCATTGAACCAGAACTCTCAGAGGCCCTTATATTGAAAAGCACAGGCAAATAAAGGTAATTTGACTACTTTTCTCTACATTTTAATCTATAAATATAATTTCCCTTGGTACTTGCTGTTTCTCTGTAACTTTAAATAATTAGAATTCTGGCATTGTTTGAGAATACACACCGTTTTAATGGCAATTTAAACTATATGATGCATGTGTACACATGATATATTCACTTTTTTAAACTGAATGGCAAGAGATCATTGACAGAGTTTACATTAAGTTACAGTGCATTACCATGCACCTATTGTATATGGTTGTGTGTAATACGATTTTGTGATGATATGTTGATAATGTGTTGACTGTATCCCTGTATTGTGTCGTGATAATATGTGGATTGTCTGCTGTTGTCCATTATTGTATCCGTGCTGCAGAGTATAAGACACTGTACCGAAAACAAATTCCACCGGCCTTGGTCGTGTGGCTAATAAACAATCTATCTATCTATCTATCTATCTATCTATCAGTGTAGTTAAAGTCAGATCAGCCTTCTTTCTTTCTGTACGTTTTGGAATCGCCACATCCTGAACCTCAAAAAACATTCTCTACGATTAGTGTTACAAAAATAAAAAAGGTACGTATCTATTTTTCTGCAGTGGATGAGAAGGTTTCATCTTTCTATTCCCCACTGCTTAGGTAACTAAGATCAGAGTGACAGAATGACTGGACACGCAGTGTGACGTACCAGACTGTATGTCTGTTTTAGAAGCCACCACACATACAAGAAGTCTTCTTGTGAACATAGTTGCTGCACACAGGAACCACATTGGGACCCAGTATGTCCAGCTAAATGCAGCCTCATACACAAAAGGCTCTATGTATGTTTTATATTTATTAGACTAACCCAAGCGGCAACAACTCGCCTCTATGAGTGAAGCCTTTTACCCCAGTGGCTACTGCGTGAACTGCAACGCCTGGTTGCAAAAATAACTTGAAACCCTGCCCACCCGATGTTAAGTCAATGGGGAAAGCCTGAAAAGAGGCCAATTTTCTCTGAGGAAATATAAAGTCAATAATGTTTTTACACAAGAAATGATGGTTTAACTAGTTAACCCCATCCCTTGTAATGTCTCCCCTGGGTCTCATTTTTGAAAATAATTCCGCCAAAATTCCCAAATCTGGGTTAATTTCAGTGTGTGCAATGTGCCTTGTCCTACTACCGTATGACCATAAGGATTTCCCCATCCCCGCAGCCAGGCAGAGTGCTTCAGCGGCAGCAGTGTTGCCATATTGGGCTCCTTTTGATTACGTTGGGCGGGGGAAAATAGCGTTGGGCTGGGAGATGAGATTTGGGCTACTTTTGTGAAAATTAGGCGGGTCTTTGCAAATATTGTGAAAACAATATTACCAAACCAGTAGCACAGAAAATACCAGCACCGTTTGTCTGATGCGGTTTACTGCCGGTTGATTTCATTAGCGGTATTAGCAAAATGCATAACACGCAATTCCTCGCGCCCACACCCGAGGAGTTGGGTGTTGGTCACCCTCCAGCTACCCAACACAATGACACAAGCATGATAATCCCTACAACTCTTGGAATAATACCAGACATTAATTCTTGAATGCTGTCATAGTGAGCCTATTGTCTGCTAATATGCACATGGCTGTGCTACCATTGAGTCTCAGTGTTGCACCAGATACATTTGGGATCCCAATAAAAAATATTGGAGGTAATTTACTTGCTTCAAGTGGTGGAAAATTCAGATGTTATGAGAGACAAAGGGGATCTGATGTTGTGTGAACTCTCTGTGTTACTCAGTTTCCACTCCAAATGTGTCGCTAAAATATAGTATAGGGCCTCAGGAACTGGGAAATGTTGTTATAAACTGATATTTGACAAACAAAAATGGCATTTCTAGGGTGCCTGAAAAGTGCCTGAAAAGAAATGTTGCATTTTGTGCAACATTGGGTTTCACAGGTTTTAAACACATGGCATGCAATCAAAGCCCAGAATAATAGCTACTATAATATAAGCTTGCATGTTCCCTAAATGTGTTTAAAAATAAAAACATTCATAAAAATCATTTTGAGTGTATTTGTTTCTTAATACTCTGGTTGAAAACACATATGTACTGTAAATGTTTAAATGTACTTATCAGTTAGAATATGACTTATTGCTCTGTAATTTATTAAATGTTGATTTAAGCCATTTGAGAATGTACAACATATTTTAAAATCTGTCAGTGTGCAATGGGATTTTCACTCATTTATAACGACATTGCTTTTTGTTGCAGCACCTTTCCCCATTTTATTTCCAGCTCCCTTTCACATTTGTCCTGAAAAATTATCCTTCTCTGTGTGCTTCAGTTGTTTACGTGGGTCTTACAGACTGCCCTTTTCAGCATGCAATGTGACCTTGTGACTAATTGCAAGTATTAACTGGATTGAAGAAAAGTTAATGTTAATGAGAAACTACAATGCACCATTGGTACAGCGATGCATTGTGGGATTCTTTTTAAGGTAAAAATATTCAATACCTGTGTTTGTCATGGATGCAGGACATGATACAGTTCTGCCCAAAGAAATAAGAGAACACAATAAGCTGCTTATTATTCTTTTGTTTAAAATACAGTACTACTACAATGGGAAAAGCTCATCCAACTGGCTTCCAGAGAATTTGGCGACATGGTCCATTTCAATATGATCGCCAAAGAAAACAAAAACAGAAAAAAGCAGCTGCAACCTCTGGCAATCTGATGAAAGAGAAAACTGACAAAGGGTCCCTGTTTAAATACATCATCCACAGAAACATTTTTTTCAGTGCTTAATGGATGCTTGCTTGGTTTGTTTAAACTTTCTGAAATGCCAAAGGTGATGGCTTTTTTGAGGGTAATATAAATAATTCTTCCAAAATGAAAAGTTTCCTTCACAAAAGTATAACATGAGAAGAGCCCACACATGATGATTGTAAAGACAAAAGGTTAAGACTAAGGAGATGTGTGTTTTCTTCCTCTTGCCCTTGGACATGGGACTTAATCGTAAATGGTTCCTATAGGCTCGTATACACCCCCCCCCCCCTCATGTCTCCTGCTGTGTCTTTCTACTGCTGAGAAAAACAGCCAAATTGAGTAAAAACACCCGCAAATGAAAGGATGAACACACATGACTAAAATCATACGGAGGAAAACATGACCGTCTGTCATCAAAATGACCCAAGGCAAAGATAGTGTAATTGATTGATTTTTAATCGATTGGCCTGCGTGTTCCCCGTCCTACATGGCTATAATTTGCCAGCCTGTGATGGAAGCCAAGCATATGGGCCGTGCACAAAGCTAGCAGGGCCACAGGACTGCAAGAGGTCATATCAATTGTCTCCTCGCCCAAAACAACGCACACGGGGGGATCACAGGGAAACTAACCACGCGTGTACACAAACGTTAATATGGCTTTTCACAGGCCTGGATTCAATCAACATCAGTCCTTAAATTTGACTTTGAAATAAAATACCAGGAAGTACCTGCTAGATTGGAGAGTTCATTCTGAAGATTCTTCAACTTGTCAAGCTGTGTGAGGTTAAAAAAAAAAAAAAAAAAAACTAAACTTGTTATTCTTTTTGAAGTAAAAGTTAAGGACATATGTTACTTGAATACAGCCAATTTTTTTCTACTGCGGGATTTTGGGGTGGGTGGAGCATAGCGGGTTGCCCAGGTGACCGGCTCTAAAGCTGCAGGTTCAGAATGAAGGAAGTGAGAGAGCCAGGCGCAGGGTGTACACAGCTCACTCTAATGGCGTGTGAAAGAGGTTTCTGGTCAGGGGTGCTGACTATACCAGCATTCGGCAATGGCCACTTGACTTTCGTCTTTATGGGGGTCAGCACTGGAAAAATAAAAGAAGAGGCCCTTTTTTCAGGTTGAACCTGTCCAGAGCTGCAAAAATAATAGTTTTATACAGCTGCAAAATAATACTGTACCCTCTGGCACATTATTTTTTGAACACACTTTTATCACATATCTTGTGCCTGCACAAATGAAGCTTTAACTGTGGCATGTACCTTAAACTGGAAAAAGTATACATGGATATCTATACGTAATTTAAACAACTAAGCTATTGTTGCTAAATGCTGAAAATATGGCATATAATACGATTATCTAAGATTCACAGTCATATTAATATTTTAATGCTCAGTGGCACATTACATGTAGTTTGTTTGCCAGATTGTTTGCTTTGTTATATAAACAGACACAGTTTAACGATACTGTGGTTATGGGCTTTCCTTCATTAGTTGCCACTGTAAGCAAAGCCAGCCTGATGTACTGTAGCAGCCTGTTAAGCCATTCTGTCCCTACTTCCACCATAGCCGATGGGTTAACACGGGGACAAGCAATTCAATCAACTTTCAATGCATACAAACTGCAGCACAAAATCACAAAAAAGCCTGGAGTTCCACTGTTCCACGTCGTGGAAAGAAAAAAAAATGCCGAATGACAATGTAATTTACACAAAAATCACACTTGTTTTTCAAGCTTTGCTGAGTGGCAAAATAGAAGCAACAGTTTAATATTTGGGTCCCCCCCCCCCACACACCCTCCAAAAAAAAAAAAAAAAAAAAAGTGGATAACATTGCAGCCTTGACAGAGTGCCAGTGAGCGCGACATGTTTGGGTGCTCGTGTCTGGATGAATTTGCTGTCACAATCTCAGCATCTGGTCCTTTGTGTAAGTAAAGTCTAGCGGGGCCTCATGTTTTATTCACACACCCCCCACCCCCCCACATATATTCGGTGGCATGTGGGGCCGAGGAGCCCAAAAGGACATGCTTGAGAGAGAGAGAGAGAAGCACCTGATACCGCGCCTGACCCCAAGGTGGCATTTTCCCAGAGTGCTCTTATCCCGCTGCCCCACATCCACACCTCTGCCCTGTGATTGCATTTCCCCTGGTTGTGGGTCGTGCTAATGAATCTTTCATTCCCAGGGAGTCCCACTCACTCTTCCCTTTTAATGTAAGCTCCAACCCTTTTTCACATGCAGAACATTACCTCCTCAAAATTAATATGTACTTCATTTTAGGCATTTTATCTTTATCTTAATTTTAATTAGCATGAAGCCCCACCATGGTATATAGGCGAGAAATTAAAAGTACATTATTTCACTATATCAAATGCTGAGAAGAAATTAGGCATTCTGATAAGTAAACAGTAAAATCGTCTGTGGTAAAGGCATGTTAAAAATTGGTACACCAATATTAACACAAATTAAAATGAACCTTAACAGTATCTTAAATTGCTCATGATTAAATTGGAAGAAAGTAATGAGAGTTTAACTGTGTTAAAATGTATAAGCTAATTCAGCTAAGCAAGGCATACTGGATTTAAAATGCTGAGAATAACATGTTGAATAGCTAGCTCAGGGAAGTGATCCCTCTCATTGGCAGAAAAAAAAAAACAAAAAAAAAAAAACAAACATAAATCTTCTTCAACAATCTATTTTCCATCATACTTATTCACAGGGGACGTTTCAGAGTGGTCTTTACCCTTTCTGTCAATGGTTGCCCTCATCCATCAATTTCATAGAGAATTATACCCCAGATCAATGTAGTTCATGACCGGCAAGCATTTGCAGAGCCCTTGTGAATGGTTCAGCGATCTTCCTTAGCGATCCACTCATGCTCATATCAGTGGAGAAAAACAGCTAGCCGCGCGCTCTCATAATTCACCTCTTTGACGCAGGCTCACACAACGGTATCTCCATTCATTTCAATGAGTTTGCTGTATGCATGTACTCCTTTACATCGGTTTCTGGAAAAATAAATAATGCGTCCTGTTTCTAAGCCAAAGGGCTACGTATGCATTTATTCCTTTAGGATTTTGTGGCT
This sequence comes from Anguilla rostrata, assembly GCF_018555375.3. NCBI lineage: Eukaryota > Metazoa > Chordata > Actinopteri > Anguilliformes > Anguillidae > Anguilla > Anguilla rostrata. The sequence continues at coordinate 51,353,786 of NC_057933.1, forward strand.
GTCAAGATGGAAGAGCAGGGATTCTTTTAGACATCCAAGCCAGAATGAAGCCTGCACTTTTTGGATCGTTTGGCTAATTTTATTCCATCTCTCCTGTGTTGCATAATCAATTGTGACATTGTCTGATTACTATAAAATTATTAAGCTACTTAGATGCACCCTGCCTTTTGATGGATGTACAACTGTTTTTGAAGCAATCAGCTTCTGACAATAATGTACATAAAGAAAACCAGCAGGATCTTCATACACTGGGTATAGTCAAAGGTTCACTGTCTATAAGCAGTTGAATGCAGGAATTACAAAACATAAGATAATTTATCAATAATAACGGGCCATTAACATCTCGACTTAACATTCTGCATACATTTTGCCTAGAGTATCAAGCACTGTGTCAGTCGAAATCCTGAATACTCCAAAGGTCTCTGCTTCCACTAAAAGTCCTAGTAAGGTCTTGTCTGCATAAATAACAGTAGGGAAAAAGTATGTCAGCATAACATGTAAATAATTTATACTTATGCCTCTCGCTTCCTCTGCTGACATAACATTATTAATCCCTTGGTGGTATCATTTTGCAGAGACACAGTAGTTTACATATCTTAATTCTCTATCTTGGCCGTCTCTATACTTTTTTTCCAAGAGATCCTGTTATTTTTATAGTCTAGTAGCCAAAACTGGATCCACAACTCTTCGACAGAGGCACTTTATTGTGTCGTTTTAATAACCTCCATACTTACACTTTTGATGTAAACCATATCCCAACATCATATATACATTGTTTTAACCATTTAGCACAGAGTTGCAATCTAGAGAGACTTGGGTCAACTATACTGTGTTTTAATAGTGCTCTCCAATCCAACAATTTATGAAGAAAAGTAGTAGAGTTAGAACAACAGTAGGAACAGTTTATAAATAGTTTTGTGCAGTCTCACAACATTTCTAGGACAAAAGAACCAGAAACAACCAGAACGTTAATTTTCATAGTCTGTATTCTGAAAGTAATTCCTGAAACATTATCATGTTTACATTAATGACCTGTCTTTCACTATTTTGCATTTTCCCTGTATTTGTGGCATTATTGAAATATGTTAGCCTCAGAATCCGAAAGTTATCGTCAAGTGAAAACTCTATAAACCATGTCATCTACGCGGTGTACAGGATGTGATGGTGCCATTAACTTGGCAAATACTACTAGTCAAATTGTCTGCTTTGGCAACCAGGCTCTTCCCAATTAGTATGTGCAGCGAATACAGGCTAATGCGCTCGACTGTCTGTGACTGTCTCTTAAACTGTAAGATCTAATAAACAGTGACACTCATAGTCCCATCAAATCCTGCATGGAAGGGCATGGAAGCCTACAAGGTTATTAGCAACCTCTGGATTACGTGGAGTTCCAACTGAAGAAGGAACGGTATGCATGAATGGTTGGCATGTGGAGAGGGCTACCAGAGCTGGCAAATGAAACTGCTTTCACAACAACACAAACTGCCCAGCAGTGTCTGCAAGAGGCACTATTTATATCAGCATAAAAAAGTCTGTGAATACATCATATAACTTGTAAGTTTACTTTGTAATAAATTCATAGGTGTTTGCAGAATAAAGAACAAGATTAAATAATATTTTTCTCTACATGTTGCAGGTTTTCACATATATTCTAAAAGGAATTCCTTAAAATTATGATTAAGAAGCATACTTTATACAGCATAAACGTATGGGAAATTACACTTCTTTTCAGGATTAAACCTCATAGGCCACAATATAAGAACAGAAATCTGATAACAAATTACCCAAAGAACACTTACATTACCTAAAACAATTCTTAAATGTTCCCAAGTGGCACAACTTCCATGAACTAGAACGGAACGAAAACACTCCAATATAATTAAAATGCTTCCTACGCTAATATGCAGCAGTAATTTTCTTATAATCTGTTATAAAATTATCTTTTATGATTCTAAATTACAAGACAGGTTTGCACAGGATATGATAATTACATCTTTATACCACTGTTGAATATTTAGCAATACCATTACACACATTTACAAAGGTAGTCAGCAGAGATAATAGATCTATGAAGAGTTCCCACACAAAGGATAATTGCTGTCACTGAAACATTGATGACTGAAATTAGGTGCAGATCAAATTCATAAATCAAATTACAGTACCTTTACTCTGTGCGCTTAAATGGTCAAGCACTCTTTAGAACATGCTTTTAATTTGCAGCTGCCCAAAGTAAATTAAGCGGGCATAATTGTGTCTATCTTCTCACTCAAGCACTGTCTCCAATGAATTTTTTACAAAGGCAACCATTAGCTACAACTAATGCCAGTTAAGCCTCAGCAAAACTGAATTATTAAATCTGTCAGCCAATATCCTATTACAGCCTACTTATGAATACTTGATTTTATTTTGTATAATTGACAAGGGTTGTCAGGTGAAGATGGCTTTGGTGGCAACGGGTTTTGGACATTGACGGATATCTATCACAAAAGGCAGATTACGTCAGGCGAATTAATGGAGGGGTCACTGTCGAGCGGATCACATGGCCTGTCATAAAGCCGTAATAAAGTGCAGTGTAATGTTAGGAGGCGGAGAGCGATGTATTACAGGACAGACGGTGCTGAAATATTAGTATGCGCATCAACAAAGGGCGGAAGACACCGGGTTTGGAGACGCGATACGGGATCGCTTACTTCGACCTCCGTCTTAATTTTTTACAACTTTATATAAGAACGGCGAGGATGCCGTGCGCGGGCGAGCGCGTGCGAGCCAGTCGCCGCGCGGACCTTGGCTGACTGCGATGTGGGTCACGCGTCTGAAGGAGCCCAACTCGTGCGCCGCTCGCCTAAACCCCCTGAACTGCGCGCGACACCACTGCGCAAACATTCCAGGCATAAAGACATCAACCTGCGAGCCCGCCCTCGAGCCGTATTGGCATGTATGCGAGATTGATGAAAATTACTTCCAAAGCATTTATTTCTCCTAATACCACTGAAAGAGGAGTGTGCACTCAGGAGATATTTGATCTGAATTAGGAAACTGATGAAGCAATTGATTAATTGGAATTTAAGCCATCAGTCACTGGAGCCATCAGCAGCATCATTTACATTCTAAACAATCAGCCGATGGCCCAATAGGACACCCAGTATTAATAAGCGCGGTCAATATGATACCGCTGCGCTCATCACAATTCCTTATTGACAAGCACAATGACGCTTTTAATCCAGGCTTGATCAAATTGCATATATTTCGGGATTTCCACACTGATTCAATACGTCTTATGAATTTTTAATCTGGAGGGAAGGCATTACAGATTTCTCCCTTTATTTCTTTTTAACCAAGCGTAACAAAGCCTGGCGTGTCTGTGGCGCATAACATTTGAGTGATGCCACACAAGGGGGGGGGGGGGGGGGGGGGGGGGGGTGTAGGAGTGTCAGCCTCAAGTTGCAGTAAGTTGATTTGTTTTATCAATCGATTATTGCAAATAATTTTTAGTTTACCCACATCTTCTGTTAAATGCCACAGCAGATTTGCAACACATGCATACATGTGAATACATTTCTTTTAGAGATACAAAGAATGTAAACAAATAGTAGCACTACTATGACTACTACTACTACTAATAATAATAATAATAAAATAGTGTAAAGGGTGAAGATTACTTGGAGACTTGATACAAAAGAAAAAAAAAGGCATTCAGAATTTCACAAGCCTAACCCTATCAATGGTCTTTGAACAACCTCAGATACTACTATTTGAGCTTCGGCTACATAATCGAGCAAGCAGCCCATGTACTGTCCCGCATTCTGATCAATGAAACAGCAGCTTGTCATGTTTCCCGGTCTCAGATTTTGTCAGTGGCACAGGACACCCTCACATACCGAAGGTGCGACTGCGTTCCGCTCGCTGGACTGGCGTGACTGTGCGTCCAGCTCCTGTTCTGCGCTGTAAATGCTGCATAAGGTGATTAATCTCATATTACCGTCATCTCCCGCAGGCTCCACTGATAAGAGCCAGGGGCTGCGGGGGTGGCAGCAATGCAGCAGTACAGAAACCGATACACTGAAGGCTCGAAGGAGGGACTCTCCGACCGGCTCTGTAAGGTGTTCATAACTTATAGAGTAAAGCGCAAATAGGCCGAGGTTCCGATGAGAAACGGCCGTTGGTGTACGAGGGTGAAAAGCCCACAGTCCGTTTCGACCTTCGTATTGCTATTTTTTAAAATGACGGATGTAAACAATGGCGGGGGTTAATGCTCTGGCCTTCCAGGCGTGTAGCGTCGCCCCGGCCTCCGCAAACGGTGTAAAAGAGCCTCGCAGATCGCTACAATATACGCGGGCCAGAAATTTACAGGGTTCAAACTCATGCAAATGCGCGCAAATGCACGCTTATAGAAACATGACGGACTGCATGATTCAGCGAAGGGCAATCGCTGTTGCTTCAAAGTACCCATTAGTACCCTGTATCATTGTCTCATCAAAACCACCCCCTCATTGACAGGCCTGACGGTTTCCCTGTAAGCTGCCCCCCCCTCTGACAGCAGGCACACGCTCCCCTTGTAAGAGTCTCGCTGAAGAAGTTAGTCATTAGGAGCAACACCAAGTCATTGTAATTAGATCTCTGGGCCCATCGATAGTGTTTACAGTTGGTATTTTATTTGGTGTACAACAGCGCATCACCGTAATGAAGTTTGTCCGCGCTGATGTGTGGGGACAGGCGACGGGACCGCGTGTTCCGAGGGGAAGCAATATCGGCCCATGCGACTCGCATATCTGAGCATCTGTGACATTTAATAACCCCCTTATTATGTACCTCAGGGTTAATCATTTATCAGCTTCACCCAATCAAACTGATGGATTATTCTCAATAAAGGCGCCTTCCCCTGGACTTGGCTTTGCGATGTTTAAATGAGGGATTGTGATATTTCCTGGAGTTACAGCCCTTATTGAGTATCTACTGTGCCAGCCTCAGCCCCTGTGACAAAGGTTTGTAATGCAGGAAAGCGCCGCTATTCTGGGTCTTGTAGATAGGTGTCAAAACATTTTCCAGCCTGACTTAAATCAACCGCCCAAACTGCAATGGGACCTGAGGTTTGGGGAAAAGATTAAAGTAGTCTGGACAGATTGTTGGCAGCCACACATGCCCTAAAGATAAACTTTATCCGGCCGTACGTGCAAAACCTCACTTGAGCCATTTGTCATTCTCTGAAGTAATACATTTCCAAAGTGCCCTGGTTTTCAGACAGGTATTAAAAAAACCTTTTTTCACCCCATACGGCCCGCTGTTTTTTGGTTAGGGAACACTCTGTGTAATTTTAAATTTCCTGCAACATTTCAGCTGAAATGCCAAGCAGCTGCCAGGAGGGCTTTTTCTGTGGGCTGAGAGAAAAACAACAAACACTGAGATTATGCATATGTACAGTATCTTATGTGTTTATGACCCTTAAGAGTTCATTGTGATATTCTGCCATATATTTGACTGGTTTTCTATTCAAACAGTAATGTAAAATCCATCGATGACTGTGTTTTTTTTCCAATGAATAAAGAGACTTATCTTTTTATGAAGGTATTAACCGGCTTTTTGGCACTCCAAGTTTGTAGAGTTTGAAACTTCACATCGTCACTTGTGATTACCCATACTGCAGAGCTAGACTCCTACACAGCTGCAGTAATGATGCCAGTCCAAGCTTTGATAGACTGTGGGGGTCAGGGCCATCACTTCATTTGGAGTGTGCAAAGAAAAAAAGAATTGCATTTAGGAAGTGGAGTGCAGTCTCCTGTGCACTTGCCTCGGTTTTTCTGACACAAAAGAAGAAAATAAAATGTGCCTTGCTTTCCGTCAGGAAGTGCAGGGGGCACCTACTATCTCTTGTAACACTGACAAACATGGCAGAGAAACCTACAGATGGACTTTGAGGTAAAATGTTTTGTTGGACATACTGTACAATTGCACTACATTAATTATTTAGTTTATAAATTTGGTGCAGGACTTGGGGCTGAGCATGGCCAATTCTAACCAGAATTTTAAATGGCCAACTGTCCGCAATCGCAGTCGCGTGAAACCCACTGCCGGTTCGGGAGAGTGTAGAAAACCGTGGCTCTCCTCTGAAATGCATGGTGTCACCAGCTGCTTCTTTTCACACCGCAGAGAACAGCTTCAAGTGCGTGGGGCTCATCCCTGCATCACAGCATTGTGCCTTAACCGAATGAGCCACTCAGCAGTGCTCTGTCTCTGTCCCTCCCTCCCCTGCGCACACACAGACACACACACACACACACACAGCACACAAGGTAACTAGGATTCTTTTGAAGACATCAGAGATTTTAACAACTTGCGTTTCAAGAAAAGAAGATGATTAGAAACACATCCCGTTAATCTCCTTCTGCCCATGATGACAGACGAGAGGCAGGAGAGCTAAGGGCGTCCTCACAACATTGCGAGCGCACACAAAGCGGAGGGGCTGAGACCGCTGATTCAAGGGCACATGCTGCTCATAATGAAATCAAGCACTCTCAGAGAGGTGACAGATGATTCCGATTAATGCTACGGCCATGTGTCATATCTGCAATGCTTCGGCATATGGTGTAACAACTACTGACCTTCCTGTCTCACATAACGAACATAATATCTGTATGGGTACAGTGTCACTCTCCTATGTCCTAACATAATAGCAAGAGTAGCTTCTGCCATCTCCCGCAAACACCCAGCTCAATATCAAGTCAGCAAGAATTCTGTGAATCAAGAATAAATATAATCAAAAATAAATACATATAAATAGACAATGTTAATATTTAATATTAAAAACACTGAAATAAGGTGACATATTACACCGTGAATAAGAAATGAATCGCTTAAACGTGACTGGCTTTCTTATGTAACTTCAAAACTTTTTTTTCTTCTGTTATCGACCAAAGGGGACTAGGCATGAGGACCAGGAGCAGGGTTTGTGGCAGTGATAGTCCATAGACATAATTTGAGTGATGCCACTTACTTATGTGCTTGAGATAGATGCACAAGTGGCATCAAGTTCCCAATTAAACATGATGGCAATATTTCCATCCCCATATACAAACAGTTGAAATCACTGTTTCCTGTGCTGAGTAAGTGCTCAGGCAAATCTGTGTCTTTTGATGATGGCCTGTCTTTTGATGATGGCCCATTTTAGAATACCTGCTGGAAACTAGATGACCCTCTCCTGGTGCAAGTGGGTCATATGCTTTAAACATGATCATACGCCGGTCGCCGAGTGTGTCTGGCATGATTCCATTGGCGAGCTCCGATTACCGGTATCACGCCAACAAACTGCCACTGAACAACATCAACAAGTGAGAGAAACCTGCTGAGAAGAACTGTTTACTCTCAGCAGGATGTCCGAAACATTTCTTACACTTGCTACCGCTCCCTGAGACCGATAACAGGTCAGGTTCCGGTTATTAAAACAGTTCAGGGGACCCTTGCCCCGGGAACTGTGAACTCATAATAGCAAACCTGCTACCTATGCTCGCAAGTCTTCGTAGTTGGTTTTTTGGGATAGGGAAAGATAAAAGTGAGCATCCTGCTAATTGGAAAAACATATACTCCAAAATACAATATACCACATCCAGTCTGGCTCTATCTTTCAGCAAGACAATGATACCAACCTATAACAGAGTTGTTTTGCAATGGCCCTCGGGCTTCATATTTAAACCCGATTGAAAATGAATAGTGAACTGGGCAGTTCACAAGTTTAGACATGAAACATTAATAAACTTCTATTATTAATTATGAAGGTACATATTTTACATAAACAAAGAACTTTATACTATCATTCTGCTGCTAATAACAGTGTAAGGCTGAGGTCACCTTGCCCAGAATAACAGGCGAGGGCCTCAAATGGATGAGGTCCCCAGGGTTCTGACCTTGCTGATCAATAAGTAAACATGTACACTGTCCCATTTTTAATGTTCTTTAACAATGTCACATTCTGGGAAAGAAGCACCAAGCCCTTAAAAGAGTGAATTAAAAAAAATGTTGGACAGAGCAGATGTGCTACAGTGGATATAACTCCAAAAGACAGAAAATTACAGTAACTCCAAGTAACAGTAGTGCAGTACAAATAGCAGGACTTGTCACAGTAATACAAAAAGACAACAAAAAAAAAACACCGCTTGCTAATTTCACAACGTGTCTTCACGATACAGAGTGATTTAATTTTAGCAAGAGTGATGTAACAGGGCTCGCTTTGTTTCCTATGTGCAATTAGGAATACCGCTAACTGCGCTACCATGTCACCTACGCTGGAGTTACTCAGTAATAACCTCTTGTTACCGAACTAGTCACAATTTAACTACACAGGTATAGCTGCAACTTAATGTTCAGTGCTTTATGTTCTGACAGCCTAAATTGCTGCCCAGAAAGTGGCCAGAATCGAACGTGCTGAACACAGGTGGGAAAACCTTATTTTCACCTGTGTTCGCTGCGAGTCATAGCCTTCATGCAACAAATCCGATAAAGCATTTGTAGAGGGCAAGAAAAAAGTCACTGACCTTTTCATGGATGATGAGGTCACAGACAATGAGATCACCATTCATGATGAGGTCACAGTTGATGAGATCACCATCGATGATGAGGTCACAGACAATGAGATCATTGATGATGAGGTCACCGATGATGGGGTCACTAACTTGTTATGTCAGTGCACTTCACTTGTGCTTTAATAGGAGACAACATTGCCCGATCAGTTACACTTTCAAAATATACACTGGGAGGGTAAGAGGCCAACTAACTCCTCACGGCACACTTGAAAGGTAAAAAATTGAGGCACTGATTAAAAAACCATTACCGGTGCTTGAATGTTGCAAGAAAAGAGAAATACAACCCACATGGCAAAGGCCCACTTTAGAAAAGTTTTATTTTGAAATATTTCTTTCTTCCTCCTCCCTGTTTTTACCCCCTCCTTAACAGAGTTCATTCCCTCATGCAAATGCAAATACTCCCCCATTATGATGCCTGGTCGGGAACCAAGATGAAAACTGTGGCATCTGGGGTCACTGTCAATTATATCCATTTAATACCCACTTATGTCTGCTACAACATAGTTCCCAGCCAAGATGACATCTCTCTTCTGGGGTCACGGATATCACACAGGAGAATTTGCCGTGCACTTTATCCAGTAATCTCTGAGAATACCGGCTTTGAAATTGCAAAGATCAATCTAATTAACAAGGCAACACAGAATGCATTTAGTTATAGGTATAATTAAGGGATCTACAGGATTATAGGGACGCAGCTCAGATTCTGAATTACGTCAAATCAATTTCACTGAGTTAGGCATTGGGTAGTAAAACCATAATATTCATAATAACAAAGAAACAAAATAATAATTATTGAAATCCATAGTAGGGATCTGATACTTACATGATGAGGGTGAGATCATACAATAAAAAATAATAAAAAAACCTAACAAGTAATTTCCTTTCAGTGGAAAATTTCTTGTCATTTCCAGCTACAGAATGGGCAGGATTCAAACAGATTTCCTAAGCCTTTTGCAACTATTTTCAGCTGCAGATATGATGCATTCTGCCCCAGAAACATGTGTCTTCTGTATCAGAGAGGTGAGGCTGGCAGTATTCATACCATCTACCCGAGTCATCACACTTCTTTCCTTAATGCACATGCATTTAAGAGACGATCGTGCAAATAACAAGCAAAGATATTATAAGAGAGGCCGATTATGTATGCCGTTGAATTTTCTAAGGTTCATGCAATTGACAAGGGTTGATTTTTTGTGTGAAATTTCTCTGCCTCTAAAGAGCAGGTGCAGATCATGGTATAAGCTAGGCAGAGACACAGGTACAGCCCTCGACGATGCGCGGAGAGAATCTTTGTAACAAGAATCACGTTATTTCAACTTCCCGAGAAAGAAATCATCAAATGGTACAGAAATCTAAGTGTTAAAAAAATTAATTTGTTAAATTAACCAACAGATCTCATACGCAGAACTGGGAAATTATTTAAATAACACGCAGCAGTAGCAACTGTAGTGCTTGCAGTTTCAAAAATCAGTGGGAAATTTCCGCGAGTAGATCAATAATACAAATAAATGATTGGCTGGTGTATAAAACTGTATTTGTCCATCATGGAAAGACACTGACAAAGTCACCATAGCTACAGAAAGAGTGAATTTGATTGCAACAACTGACTGCAGGCTGTATTATAGTTACCACCAAAAACAGCTGAAAAATCACAGCAAGCGCAAAAAACGGTGGACAAAAATCATGGAATCAGTGACACCTGCAGATTCTGTGACAAACACCCAGCCTTGGAAACAAGTCTTTTTCAGAAAGGGAGAACAAAAATGCCCTAGAACCTCTCGCTTAGCATTCCCATTCCATCCTGGCAATAGTCAAGCTCCTTGCAAAAATACACTCTCTCGCATCTGGATTAATTCAATCAGCAATTGTCACAGGTGGAATGGTTTTTTTAAATTTTTTATTCTTAATTAATTTAGTTGAATTAAGTGACAGCAGGTATACAATGGTGTACAAGTACTGGCATGCATTCCATTCTTGGAGTTGAGTAAAAGTCCATGCCATTAAGAATCTGAGGCGCAGCTTTACTGGTGGCTGCATTTGGTTACACAGTGATGTGCGAATTTCCACTTGTGTGGGGGGAAGAAGAAAAAAAAAACAGAAATCACAATTCCTCAAGCAGAGCAGACGAGACAGGAACGCGACACTGAGGTACTGCATTAGGCCGATGAGCTTTAATAATTCTGTCACAGGGCAGGGGAATATAGAGCGAGGATCGCTTTACAGCAGCGTTACAGAAAAGAACCTACCATCCCTTCTGCAGGAGCCAAGCTGATTAAAACTAGTGTCCTGTGATGCCTTTATCTCTCCGTCATCAGATCGTGCTTTTCTCCTGTCTTGTTCGGGGCCCCGGCCTTTCGTGTGGCCAGATATTGGACCCGAAAGTGATACGCGCTACCTGTTGTCTTCATTATAATCACAACAAGGCTCTCGGCAGAATATGGTCATCTGAAGATTTTTTGCAGGACGGGGCGATACTTTTGTTTCATGGTTCCTAGTTTATTTAATCGGTAGGACAACAATACACCTGAATGCATGTCTCAAAGACACTGAAACCAGACTCAAGTCCAGCAACTGCTTGTTTGGGAGTACTAAAGAAAATGCAACCAAATTAGATTTTCTGTTCACAAAACTATGCTATTTACAGGGTTTACAAAATTTAAATTTCAAATTTCTTTAAAAGGTATTTAAAGGTAGTGTTAGTTGTGAATACATGCCGTCTTTGTCACAGAGATTTGACAGCTATTTTTCCTGAGCTCTACTCGGCCTTTGCCAAGGCTGTGTCATGAACAGGCAATATGACTGAAAGTAATTTCTACAAGTTGTATTGGATTGCAAGCCTCTGAAACATTATATCATGTGGTAACATGGTACTGCCACTTAAGATACCTAGATGGTCATGATGATGGAAGGTTTAATTTTATATATATATACACAATATGGCTGTGTATCCTACCAATCACAGGAAAAGAACAGATTGAGGAAACGTAGGCCTTTTTGATTAAAACAGAACTCTGTTTTTCTTTCTCAAAACATATGTATTCATTTGAAAATAGATCATCATATAATGTGTAATCTTTTCAGGCAATTGCTACAGACAGCTCAATGGGGGATCAGGTTAGTGAGCATGTAGGAGGGGGGTGAGAAAGAAAACCTCAGACTGGCATCTTACAATAGTGTTGAGAGTTCACACCCTTGTTCTGGCTATAGCTCATTAACAGTTTTAGAGCTTGCGTCACAGCCAGAATAAAGCTATTTATGAAACATATGCTAGCATTTGTTTAAGTGTATGTGTGTGTGTGTGTGTGTGTGTGTGAACACTTCTAGCAAGTTTTTGTTAACCATGAGCTTCCGACTATGATATACATGGTCTTCCATTTCTCCAAATTAATTTGTGTGTCCTGTGAAAATAAATAATCATATGCACACGGTGCTTAGGGGGAAAACACTTTTCTTTCTGAAAGTACTAGACTGCATGAACTCATATGCTCAGAAATGTTTCTGCTTTACTTCAGGAAACGGTATGGCAGTTATGTTAAATATAGGTGGTAAGCTTATATATCTAATTATACAATAGCCAAACATTTTTGTTAATGAAATGGAAATAGTGTAATTGAAAACTTCAACATAATTATTGCTTGGCAAGTGCAAGACTTGGAAAATTGCACATGTAAGAAGGCTTCCCAGCAGGACGTAACTGAATTGTAAATCCTACCGGTTTAAAAATGCTACACAAATTACATAGATGGAATGGCCAGATTCAAAATGCAGCTCTAGTCTTTAAGACTGCTTTTATAAAGACTTCGGGAGAATCACAGCCAGTTTTTGAGAGTATCAAGATGAATGTGATTAAGCATTTATGGTATGCGAATAGGTCATAGCCGTCCTCCTTCATTTCTCATTATTAATCTATTAATAATTTCCTTCTTTCATAGACTTGATGCGTGATGGTGCTGTCATCAGTATTCTTCACTGTGGAGTATAACGTGCTCCAATGCACCTTCTGTGTTGGATAAGGCACATCATTTCATACAGTATACTGTTTAAATAGTATAGACGCTAGAGTGATGATTCTCAGTATATGGCATAACGTGTGTATTGTGACAGCTGAGTGCATGATCAGGTAACTGGATAAATGTAAGTTGACTGCACTATTATTATCAATGTTATATTTCCATTGGAATTCAAACTGAAATAAATTTACTATAGATTGTGTTTAACTTGGGTCACAGTCCAATAAATACTTTTAAAAAGGCTGAAATGAGCATGAAACGAAAAAGGCAAATAGCAAAATAGCAATCACAAGAAACCACAGAGACCTTTATAGCATTTAAGCCTTGACACAAAATAAGAAAAGCAGTTTTATATGACAAGATCAAAAAACCTACCCCCCCAAAAAACTTTAACTATGTTTGTCACCAGCCTGCAATTTGCAGCCAAACAGCAAATGAAGGAGGTCAGAGAAATATGGAGTTACAATATTTTATTTATGAAACTGAAATATGAGAGCTATCCTAATAAAATCACCAGACTGATTAGCCATATTTCGTCTTGCAGGTTCTGAAATTATTTTAATTGAGTTAACATCAAAGTCAGTCATAGTGGGGAAATTAACTATTTAGTGCGCACTCAATCAAAATACAGATCTTTATCGCACGTTAAACTGATCGACACAAACTGATTGTTATGTAATGGATACGCCTGCTGTCATGGAAATTATGGATTTTTTTGGTGGGGATCTCTCACATTAAACTACAGCTGACAGTCACTACAACTAACTGGAATTTGAGAAAATGAAAGGGAAGGATTTCTTTTAAGTGTAAAAAAAAAAGTAAGAAACCACATCTCATAACAGGTTGAATATTCAAAGAATACTTAAAGAAGGGCTGGAGGAAAAAAAAAAAAAAAAAGTACCCAAAGTACAAAGTCATAAAAGTCATAGACTGTGTGAGTCATATTTACCGACAGTTTATTTATTGTCCTGAGATGGAAAAGAACTAAAAGACCATTGCCTGGAAATATGAAGTCAAGGCAACCCAAAGCAGTGGACGACCTTCAACAAAACACAAAAGAAAACATGAAAACAATCATTAAAAAGCACAACAACTGTACACATTCAATCCACAACAAACCTCTCTGATTCAGACACTGCACATGATCCAGTCATAATTAACCAAAGCTGTGTTACACATTAAAGTGGAAAAAGATACATTAGGATGTGTTACAGTAAGTCTTCTGCAAGAGGCCTGTTGGTGCATTAACCTGATTAGGAATGGAAACCCTTTTTAAAATTACAGCATGGTAGAGATTTCAACTTTACTGCAGTGGCTAACTGAGCCAGGAGTTGCACATATAAGTTCGGCTTTTATTGCCAAGAAGAATCATGTTCCATCATATACACCACCCCCCCGCCCCCGCCCCCCATGCGAGTTAACTATTACTCATATTGGCCGTCTTGTGTAGATTAGTATCTTTTTTCCTTACCAATGACAAGGGGGTCAGAAACATTAAAATACAAAAAGGCATAAATATTTCAAAATGGTGATCAAGTTACATGAGAAATTGTGCAAGAACTTGAAATCAGAGTAATAGCCAGTTTACTGGCTTCAGAGTTATACATTTGGGTTTTTTTTTTTTTTAATCTCACAAATATGCATAAGCCAAGATAATGTAAATGTTACAGCTATAGACTGGGGCATCTGTAAATGGGCAAAAACAACAGCAAGCGGGGGCCATTAAGAATGGTATGTGACTTTTATTTTGTGCAAATTGCACTGCACCACAAGGCTAGATGCTTTAGCACAAATAAACTGCAAAATTAAGTGAAGAATACACGGAGAGGACAAGAAAAAGGGAGGACTTGATGTTATACTGCGCAAAAAGCATGCAAGAGATATCCCCCACAAAACCCTCTGAAGGACCAATGCAGTTATATCACTTAAAATCAGAGAGGAAGGCCGTCCCACAGCCAGAGATGTTAAGGGGGCTGCAATCAATGGCACTCTATAGTTAATGAACTTTCTGACCTTTTGGAAAATGTACACTGCTTAGCCGCTTTCTGTGTATTTAATAATTTAAACCGATGGAGAAAACAAATGCTAGGCTCAATGAAGATGAGAATATTTATCTGTCTGAGAGACAGTTGACATTTTATTGCAGTGACAAAAGATCATTATGTAGTGATTCCTTGTGGTGCGTTTTAATAAAGAGTAAAAGATTGCAACCATTCATTCATTGGACCAACTGAAAAAATCTATGCTAAAAATGAACCCCGCAGAGAGAGTGTTACATTATCCAGAGATGATCGAGGCAACGTGGTGGGGGCAACAACATGGCTGGCAGTATACTCTGACTGCCTCTGGGTTTTTTGGTTTTCATCTCTGGGGCACTCTCTTGATTACCCCTGGACAAAGTTGTCTCTTCTCAGTTCATGACGACAATGGAAATGCAAAAATATGTTGTGACAAATGAAACTGAACTGGTTCATTTGATCATTCATATACTTATTGTCCAGGTCAATGGAATAAAAATCTTTGTGGGAAAGTAGTAATGAAAATATGAATATATAGAATTTGCACCTCAAGACACAAAATAATTTTTTTTTTTCAATGTTTTCTCATTCTGAAATCGTATGGAGGCACATGTAATGATGGCTTACCAGATACGTATAGGAATATTTGAATAATTTCATTTTGGAATGTTTTTCCCCCACATTTGAAGTTACCTTTCTACCATCTTTTCAATGTCTCCATCGGTACAAATGTTTTTTTTTTTCTTGCTTTGGCTCTACACTCCACAGTTCTAGATTTGTAATCAATTCCACAATTCACATGTGGTTAAAGTGCACATTCTCAGCTTTTTGGCCAATTTCAGGCACCATAATGTATGGGATATAATAATGTTATGGAAATTAAAGTAACCATGTTCAGTACTTTGGCACATATCCCTTATATTCAAAGACTGCTTGAAGTCTGCAACCCATAGCCATCATCAGTCAGTGAGCTAGTGAGCCAGTACACCCCCACCACCAGGTTTCACAGATGGGGGGGGGGGGTGCTTTGATCTTGGGCCTTTTTGCCACAACACTTTGTCCTTGCCATCACTCTGATACAAGCGAACCTGGTCTCATCTGCCTCCAAGACCTTTTTCCAGAACTCCGCAGGCTCTTTTTGGAATTCTTAGCAAACTGTAACCTGGCCATCCTGTTTTTGTGGCTAACTGCATCTTGCAAGGCTATGCTAGGCTACAAGTTCTGTTTGCAAAGTGTTCTGTGGACATTAGTCACTGGCACACCCACGCCTGCCTCCAGAATAATTTTTATGTTGGACAGGTGTTTGGGGTTTTTTCTTCATTATGGTGAGAATACTTCAGTCACAAACTGTAGAGGTCTTCCTTGGCCTACCAGGCCTTTGCAATTCCTGAACTAACCAGTGCTCTCTTTCTGCTTACAGTAACGATGTTCCAAACAGGTGATTTTGGTAAGCCTAAGGTTTGGCCAATTACCGTTTTCTTTTTGTTTTTTTAAGTGTCATAATGACTTATTTGACTTTCATTGGCACAACTATGGCCCTCATGATGACAAATGGCAATAACAGAATCCAAAGGCAACCAAAAGGCTAAAATCGAGGCTAGATACGGAAAGCTGTCTTATACCTGCACTAAGGAAGAAACTGGACACTCCTGACCAATCAGACACACCTGTGAAGTCAAAGCTGAGCATGTGCACTTTAACTACATGTGAATTGTTTGATTACAAATCTAAAATTGTGGAGTACAGAGTCTCACAAATGGATATCTAGACAGGGCAAAGGCATGCACAAAAGACTGCCATTTATGTTTGCGAACAGTAATATCAGTGCGGCTGCCATCGGTATTAGGCTTAGACTCAATATTAGAGTAGTATTAAGAGGAGTAAAAATACAATGAAGGTTGCCCTAAAGAAACTTGGATATGTAATTACAGTGAAAGCCTGTCAAAGACAGATGACCACAGCAGTGTGGGTAATGTAAGTTTGGTGGTAAAATAAATATGAAAGTCTCATAAGTAATACCATAAATGTGTGTACACTATAATCATCACAGACATTTGTTTTCTTTTTAAACTCAAGCAGTTCTGAACAACATCTTTCAAAACAACGCCTTCCTATTGCTTTTTTCAGCACTAACCTCAACGTAATCTTCGTAAAAAAAACAAGAAAACTTTCCACATATCATGCATTTTAAGATAAATATATGTCACTATGGTTTTCTTTGGTGGTTAAATGTGTCAGGACATTGTAAGAGATAAGAGAAGAAGTACGTTCCACCTTCTGGTGCTAACTACAGCCTGTGGTGAGATGGGCCTCAGCACTCTGGGTCAGCTGTCCATCCCTTTCATAGACTTCAGAGCAGACGCATGCTCTTGTGTAGCCCACGGGTCTGTTTGTGGCTTTCTCCACT
Organism: Anguilla rostrata; assembly: GCF_018555375.3. Classification (NCBI taxonomy): domain Eukaryota; kingdom Metazoa; phylum Chordata; class Actinopteri; order Anguilliformes; family Anguillidae; genus Anguilla; species Anguilla rostrata. Next base: position 51,370,791 of record NC_057933.1, read on the forward strand.
GCAGATGGTTGGGCCCCCTCTCCACCAACGGTTAACACAGACTTGGGTTATGGGAAAATATTACAACCAAAAAGACCGTACTAAAAGATTAGAGCACGAGAAACTTTTGTTCAACTATAGAATGGACTTTGATATCAAGGTTGATACTTTTTGTGTTTTTTATAATTATTTTGGCAAGAAAATATTATACACACATTCGAAATGTGCAAGTTTATAAGCAACTATTTATAATTTGCTATTTGTGCAAAGGTGCTTTGAATTAAGAATGTGCATAAGATGTCAGGTTTTAATTCTAGTCATGGGACACCATGACCATATGAACCAATTGCCTGGTACAGACCTGTCTCTCTGGATTTACTTTCCATTGTAGTGAATGCTGAACAGCACTATAGGCCAATGAGCACAAAGCACATGCTGTAGGATAATCAGCATGCCCTCACTTGCACAAAAAAAGCAAGTGGAAAGCATAGAAAATGCATAACAGTTGTATTTTTTAGTTATACTGATATGCTATTTAGCTAACCTTAATCATGCCATTACACGTCTATTTATACTGCATGCACATGGAGGGTTGGGAATACAATACAAAGCTTAATGTTTGTTATACTGTAGCCAGCATGATCATACTACTGCTTATATGTAGTATGATTATAGAACATCAGAGGGGACAGGATCTTAAGACCGACCAATAAATCCAACCAAAATGACCCTGCAATATTGAGCAGAGAGCATTAATACTAGGTAAGTTCTCGATAACACCATTCCTACTCTAGAAAACGTCATTTGAGATCAAATAATCAAGCAAATCTTGTTTGTTTGTTTGTTTCCATCACCAAAGCAGGAAAGCAAGTTTTCCCAAATCCTTACTGTCGCTCATCCACATATTTTTTGCACCAAGGGATCAATATGAACCCCTTTTTGAACGTGCTTGCTTTAGATGGTATCCAGTGTATCTCAACTGAAAGTGTTTATCGATTCTCTTTGTCGTGTCTGTCATTTCCATTTACACTAACAAACCTTCACAAACCTGTGGTTCCGCATGCATGATAACAATTCCAGGCTTAGAAGTAAATAAAAAATGTAACACATTAATCAGCTTTACTTCTGATAATTCCCAAATATGATGTTAAGTCAAATGTTTTGGTTGCACAAATGAATCACTTATTCATTTCAGCAATGAATACTGATTGCAGGAATACCGTTTGTAATTGATGTCTTCTCTCCATTCAAGAAAAACAAGGAAGTAGCTCCACTGTAGTGTTGAAACTTAAATAATTTCACAGGATGCTAAGGTAAAAAGAAAACAGTGCAACCCATGTGGTTTCAGATTTTTTTTTTTTTGGTTTTCAGTTAGATGTAGATACATACTTTTCTCAGGTTAGATCCCCCCAGCCCCACTTACTCTGTGGTTGTTATTTTGGAACGGAGGACTGGCAGGAAAGATGTGTCCAAACAGCCGCTCGTGCCTGGCCTAACGATATGGTCCACCACAGATCTCGCCCCCTGCGGAGATGGGTGCCAGTTTACTGAATAATGTAAACTGATGTGTGGCTTCATTCCGTGTTTGCAACCTTAAAACAGGTTATTAAAAAGGAAAAAAGAAAAAAAAAACCTGAAACATTGATATTTGTATTGGCGTCCCTGCTCTCTCTCACCAAGTGCCAAAGAATTGGTTAATCCCTGATTTGCGTGAAAGATTATTTGTACAACTGAGAGTTGTTTAAATAATGGAAAATTGGTATTGCGGAGTTGTTCTGCTCGAATTATTTGTATTCTATAATCCTGGAGGTAAGCATAGAAAAACTACTGGAAAGCACTGAATTGGTCATCAGTGAAAAATCCAATTTGTTCATGAGAATCATAATAATAATAAAAATCAATACAAAGCATTCCAATGAAATGCATCAAGCCACATGGAAAACAATGCATCTATTCTGTTCCATGAATTCAATTCATTATACACTTAAGTCACCTTTATCAAAGCTAATTCAGATCATGCCAGACATCTGAAATGCGCAAAATATACATATTATATTCAACATACAGAGGAACCTCACAAATCTTTTCAGTTTATGAAAAAAAAAATTCACAGAGGGTAATCATTTCCAGTTCCAGCATATTACAACTGTTCTGACTACTCAGATATTATGTATTCTATGATCAATAAGATAAATAGCTAATAATAACCACAGCATTTAGTCGACTTCATCTTAAAATTCAAGGAATTATCCCTGTATATTCTGCATTATAATGTATTACAATATGCTTACATTCAGGGCTATAGTCATAGATAAATGACACAGATGTATACAGTAAATACACTATGTAGAAATATACATATTTTACCACTCTGACTGCTGCTTGAACCTACCAATGCCCAGTGGTGTTCAGTTCATGTTTATGGTGTACTCCTGCTTTCACCTGAGAACCATATTCTGTGATGAGCCACCCTTAACATGTAGCCTATGTGGCCTGGAGGATCAGCTACTGGGGCATTAGAAACAAGTGCACACACACTCGCAATCACTCACACGCACTCACAATCATAAACACAGACACACACACACGTGCGCACACACACACTCGCACACGCACGCACAAAGACACACAAACAAGCACATGCATGCACAAACTGACATAGGCAACGGCTGACACATTAGAATAAGGACAGATAAAGCAAGCAATGGACACCATCTCTTTTCCAGCCCTTTTATTCTATGAAATAAACCATTTGTACCACTTACCATAATTTCAATAAATAAATGACTAATAAATAGTAATGATTCATTAATAACCATTTTTTCATTGTAAAACTCTATTTGTTCATACACTTTTAGTTCTAATGAGAAAGCTCATTGCCTACTCTACACCTTTAAGTAATCATGGGGGAAAAAAGCCCAATAACTAACAATGTAAAACTGCATTATGGCAAAAATTTATGCAATTCTTTGCATATGACAACCGCCTTGCAAAAATACCTTGCAAAAAATAAAAAATAAATAAAAACAAGCGCTGTCTGAACATTGCAGCCACAATACAACAACTTGAAAGTCTGTCATTTGAGCAGACTCCGCCTGTAGATGGTGCCCAAACAGCTCTGTGCATTCAAACCATGACCGGAAGAGTTGACTCGTATGGAGTTTTGGTTCATGAGGCTTATCACGGCCTGTCGGTGAGAAAACAGGAAGAGCAGGCCTTGGACAACAGCCGAGGAGATGTCTGAGATAGTGTTCTGGGAGATCTGATTGGGAGATAAGGATAATCGCCGGGCAGGAGACTCTGACAGCCTCCGGACTCACATTTTTCAAGCGCCTTTCCTGCACGTTTAGCAGGAGGCGAGCACAGCCATTCCCTAAACCGCTGCTTGAACGCATCATTAGGACCAGGTCAACGACATCACAGTATTAGCGTCTGCAGGAGGCTTTGAGGGCCATCATCCCCGCTGTGGATCATAAAAGGGGAAAGTCGACCCGTGGAGCTTTTGCCGGTGTTTGGAACTAAGCGATAACGATCAAAACGATCCCTCCTGGAATTCGGCACTGGAAATAATGTAAGGCCTCAAGGAGTGGGAGAGATAACGGCACATCGGAATGATGATCTCTATCGATCGGCAACCTTGGTGCCGCTGAGCCCCGGCATTCGTCACAGCACTCCTAAAACCCAATACCTGATCTTCAGCTGGCTCTGATAAACTTCCAAGAACAAGCTCGATTCCTTAAATTGATGATGCGTTCCTTCGGAGGCCATGCTATATTGTGCACGTTCATTGATTTTCCAAAACGGCCCTTTTCTTCTGAGCCAACAGCACACAATAAAAACAAGCTTTATTCTACTTCACACACATAGGTGTTTGATTAGCACCCCCGACCATTGTACTGTAAATCCTATCCCCATATCTAATAAATGTCCACTCTCCCCTGTGTTCAGATATGAGGAAGTTTCCAATGTGGACCTAAGGGCACTCTAGATGGAGGCTTGATAGGAAATATCATGCTACACTAGATACAGCCTCATAAACACCCATCACATTTCGTACACCAGGGTTGAATTCCAGAGGAAAACACAGGGCAACATTCTGAGACTGAGCCGGTAAGATTTCAAGTCCATATGTGGAGGCAGTGTAGCTCTTACACGCTTACCCTGGACTTCATTTCCCATCAGCACACCACAGTGAGGTGATGCTCCCACCTCTTGACTACTGCTCTGATCCAGGCCTGCCACTGCCAGGAATTTCAGTTGTTCTGGAACGTTCTCTCTGGAATTCAAAAAGAAGGTCCCCAGTGGACACTGGATAGCCCTCAGCTACTGCTTCAGCGAGCACACAAATCAAGAGGGATGGGTTTCAGGCCTTCCGTACATACTGTCTGTCCCATATCAGAATGGACGTACAAATCTCAAATGCTCCACATAGGGCTGTCATTGTAATACTGAAAGATCGGTTCAGTCCCCAACCGGGTATCAGCTTGCACCCCCCCAATCCCAACAGTCCTCGCATCACAGACGACCAATTATAAGTACCTCTCCTTTGCTTCCAACACAGTCCCTGACAATTTGTCCCATTAAAGTTCAAAGGTATTTTCTTTCTGGAACAAGAGCATTTCCAATATAATGCACCGCTTTTCCTTTGTAAATAATGGGGCCTTTTAAAAGTCATTTGACAAAGAGCACAGCGTCAAACACTCACTGAATATGCACTGTGACATTTCAAATAATAAATGAATCAATGATTTTCTTCAAAACACATTGTAACCTGAGGATACAATTGCAAATGAAAACAAATATCGATCTGTTATTATGAAATTAAAAGTACTGCACAAACATTTTAATAAATATAACATAAATGGCCATATTGCTGCGATCAATCACCTGGTCCTTTTTATTGCTTCATAAAATTAATTTGGAACTCTGAAGGTGAGAGAATTTTGTGCAGGTCATCCATGCAGATTTTTTGTGCCCTTAAGAGCCATAAATGAGAATCTAATGAGAATTATTAATATATCACATAAGCAGACTGACCTGGGTCCTGTAGCAGATATCAGCCTTACAGGAAATCACATGTGGAGCAAGCGCAGATTAATTACTTAATTTGTCATCAACGAGGTTGGATCGTGAAAAAAAAAAACACTTATGCGATTTCTTCGTAATAACTGAAATACTCAGTCAGCTTGGACACAGGTAGCTAACTACTAAAGTCAGAGGTGGACAGCTGGCTAGCTTGCTGCTGATCCTGGAACTACAGTGAAAATGGGACAGCACTCAAGTGCATGTGCCAATCAAGCACAGCACTGTTCAGGCAGGGTGTGGTGGGGTTCTAGCGTCAGCTTGCTTTAGGTACCGGTCCAGAAGTAAACAAATAGCGGTTCAGTATTAAAAAGCATGGACATCTTTTATGTTCACACTTGCACCTGGATTTAATTGACATATGGTCTTAATATTGACTGCAAATGGTCAGATTTTTCTTTCACAGACACACTTTGTTAAGTTAAGCAATCATGGTTTAACTAGCCAAACCATGTTTTTAGTAAATACTTGCATTTCCTGTGTCAAAGTTGAGGGCAGAAGCTGACTGAATACAAGCATTGATCTCCTGTAAGACACCTGAGCAGCAGTAGACTATTACTAGTCTTTTTTTGTCATTTCATACATTGCTATGTATTGTAAGATTGGTCGCTTGTTTTGGTCTAGTAGCAATTCATATTCATTCATATTTGACAATATTTTTAAGTGTACCAGCGCAACACAAAAGACACTGAAGGCTTAAAAGGTTAATTTAAAAGTTTTACTTCATTATGGTACTTCAAAGCACTGGTATTTTAGTGTCCTGGTTGATGCAGACCTCATTATTGGTCAGAAATCTTAAAACACTAGGTCAAACAATCAATCTGTTCCCAAAAAAAACCTTAGTCAGGTCGCTTACTTTTATTATATACAAATGAATTTAGGGTTAATAAATGTAGCACAGTAGACGTGGTTTAATACTGTACATTATCTTTATCAGTTGGTGGAGACATTTTTAGAAGTAAGTCAGCTTATTTCAAGCACTAATAGTTAAGCCCATTGGCTAGCAGTTTGTTCTCAATGACTACATTCAGGTATATTGTGTTGGCTCTGGGCCATTTAAAATGGGGGTTTGCGTTTTTGTTCAATTTCCACAGGTACTTGATACCTAACCTCAGATCCATTCCAGCTGTGTCAGAGGTCAACTACCCCAGTTTCCACCCCACAGGCCAACTGTTAATACCCTCATAGTATTAGATGACAGTAATGATTTGTAGTAAATATATTTGTTTTTTATTCTGTGTGTGCATGCTAATTATAGTTTTCAGTTTTCTAACTGACAAAACATGAAAACCTGCATGAGACAAAATGATTATGATTATACTACCATTCATTCATATAATTTTACATATGCTTTGGTGAGATGTTTTGTGTTTGTTGAATGTTGTTCCCAAATTTGAGTTAATTCTAGTTAAGTTGGCAGCAGTGAAATGGCATGTACACCAATTAGCACTTCAGTGTGATTCTGTAATACTGAGATTATTTGTAATGTATTTGCATCTCCTTTTTTAGGTAATCAAGGGTTTAATGTTTGGTAATTAGCCACATCAACAATTTAATGGATGACATTTCCTTGACAGTGTGGGAATGCACACCGCAACAGTTTGACATTAAGTACTACTGTGCGGTGCAAATCCACAGAGTAGCTGCTAACAAAGGTCCCTCTGTCTTCCTGAGTGAAGAGAGTTCAGGATACTTGAACTCATTCTCATTCCATTATGAATATAAATACAACCATGAATATGAATATAAACATGAATAAAAAATACACTGCTAGTGATGAAACACAGTTAAGCGGTCAGAAGACAAAGAACCGGTGACTTTGTTCTGCTTGGTGGTTGAAGCTTCCCACAGCGGGTTTGAGTATTATTATTAATTGATGCGCGCAATAATGGTGAGGTACTATGGTGAGCACTGCAGTGGGGGAAACATGCCGATGGCGGCTTAGTACCTTGAGATCCATGAAAATTAGCTTGACTTGGCCCGCTTATGACAACAAAGTGCGTCATATTGGAAAACGAGCCGAGAGAGACTGATCCCAGCCTCGGTATAGCTACTTGAAGACAGTGTAAACCAAAAAAAACATGCCCGTACTCTGGCAGGTGTAAATGTTGCAGAATATTTAAAAAGACTCTCAAATAAAAAGTCGGAAATAGATGGAAATGTTTTACTTCGTAATTAAGGCTGCATTATGTTCTGCATATTTGCCACAGATTAGGGCCTGGATTCAATCCACATTTGCCAACTGAAATGTTCTTTTCTTTGCAAACACAATAGATTAATTTTGTTGATGGAACAGTAACTTGGAAAGTCATGCTTGTCAAGAAATAAAAGTAAAAACATTTTAATTGTAAGTTACAATTAACAGTAAATGGTAATTGATCAGACTTAAACACTATTATTTATCTGTGTTTGTATTCATACAGTATGCTGCCATATACACCATCTAGGCTATATGCCTTAAGTTTCCTTGAAGGAGGGTGCCTACTAAATAACCTAGTAATTATATTGCACTGACACTACAATTCAGGCATTACGGGGTTAATCAGTCAGAGGGGAAATTCTGCCAGTGGTGCGGCATTCTTAGCGTTGGGGTGGGGCTTGTTTAATGAAGCGTTTAATTCCAACTTCCACAAAGCAGAAATTAGAAGGAAACAAAAGCACACAGGTATGTTTGAAACGTAATTGTGGGGGATCTTCCCCCAGCAGAAATGACAGATGGGGGAGTTAAAAGGATTAAGAGATTAGGTTCACCCTTTAACTCGCTGCCTTCTAGCTGTACACACAAGGTGTGTTACACCTCATTTAGACATCACAATAATGGCACTGTGGTTCCAGCATCCTATTCTTGTGTAAACCGGCGCTGGCGGCGGGAAGTGTTAAAAAAGCGCACGTGAAAAGCCTTTCACGTCGCACTCAGACCCGCGCCCAGCCACAGCACAGGATAAACTCGGGTGACCAGTGCTTCCAAATGACATTGCAGGCTTAATTAATTTCCCAAATGTGTAAATTTTACCACTCACCCCCCCCCCCCCCCAAAACCACCACCCTGACCTGGTTACCAAAGATTGCTCATTGAGAGGTTTGTGTAACATCAGAATGCAACCTGGGCTGCAGTGTCTCTTCAAGTGAAACATGGGTATCTACCTGGGAGGGACACCAGACACTGAGGGAACATATGATACTGCAGCATTTTGAAGCACGCTCCTGTACTGTAGCCACAGGCGATGCGAGTGGAAAACATGCCTAGATTCCACAGGCAAAAGCTGCAAGGCCTGCAAAATAGCTATCACTCTTCTGACTGCTCATTTATGCAGACCACCTGCACAGATCAAGGATGAACAACTCTGATGATACAGTCAAATGTTCAGTTTTTTTAGAGCCCAATGACCTCTGAACTAAGTGAACATCTCAAGTGTCATGCATTGTCACAGATTTTAGGAAGTAGGCTATTTACTTTACGTTTATGTTATTACACAGTGAATCGACACTAAGCTTCATTATATCCACAGTTTCTCCACAACTGCTGTATTTACCCCCGGGATTCCTAATTTAGTTGTATGTGCACTTCAAAAGTCTCCTCAGAGGTAGCCTAAATTGTTAGGAACCTGTGATGTCATACTCCTCTGAAGACTCTACCTAGCCACACTGCTGTACAGGCTGAAAGAAAGAGAAACCAGGGGGATTAATGTGCCCCCACATCAGTACAAAGCAAAAGATTACCATCTGCCATCAAAGCATATTGTGCGATTCGTTGAGGAAGGGAACAAAGGAAACCTGGATGGCTGGGTAGGGTCTTGGATTATGCTGAGAAAGTTCTGAGGAGCACAACAAATCCAGGGGGAGGGGGGAGGGGATTTGGGGGATTCACATCCGGGTTTCCCTGTGGATTCCCCAGACCTCCCCAAACACAGTTTGGAACCATCCAACTCAGGCTGTTAAGGTAGTAAGTGTGCCACTTCGTTTTTGGAGCAACAAAGGGAAATAGGTATCAAAACTTTGAAACAGAAGGCCTGGTAAAACAAAGAATAACTAGCAAGAGCGTGTGAGTATTCTTTGAGATTGCTTACAATTTCTTTGGAAATGTTACCGTTTCCAATATTGTTTTACTCATTCTGAGCCACAAATAAATGCACCCTCTATCTGAGAGTACCTGTGCAATCCCTGTATCAGTGGAGGAAAATATAAACTGATGCACTGCACAATCCAATCAGAACCAAACATGATACATACGTGTTGTTAAAAGCAACCATCAAAACAAGCCATATGTCCACCAGCATAGCCACCTTTTACAAAATACAGTAAGTTGACCATCAGATTTTCCTCTCCTGAAAAGAGTCTATACTGAGATTGTGTAGCCTACTTCTTAGATGAACCATTATAATATCACTGGCAAACTAATAATTTAACTTGACTCAACAGCATATAATTAGCATGCATACAGACATGCTAAGTCTACACTCATGATAGGCTATATTATGCCGTTAATGTGTGCCTATCATAGGTCTACACAATTAACTTGGCTCTTGCTCAGTTTAGTCAATTGGGTCACAATAAGGATAATTTACAAAAAAAGGACAAATTTTAAAACTACGCAAACCATTAAACTTGAACAGAATCCCAGACATAAAAATCCTTGACGAGGGGGGGGCATTCCCTTCCTGTTCACTTCTTCCACATATTCACTGTGAAAGCAGCTTAGATGTGAAACCACCGATGACGGAGATCTGCCATCCAAAAAACAACAGGAATAAGAAAAAAAAAGAAAGAGGAAGGGAAAAAAAAGTTTTCGATTTAAAGCACCTATCTTAGATCCAAGAGCCCTGAAAATAGGATTGGATTACTGTCTGGGTAGATTTACTCTTGTAGTTCTTCAACACTGCATCATCTGACGGCCCTGATTCTCGATCAATGGGGATATTTACAGTGCTGCTTCTAGAAACCCTTCAGAGCATGGAGAACATTAAATAAACACCAGACGGATGGTCCTAATGCTGCCTTTTGCCTGTCTACCTGCTCTTTTTTGTGAGTTTTTTTTTTTTTTTTTTTTTTTGGGGGGGGGGGGGGTGCTTGGGGTTATCATACGGCGTCCAAAAGTCACCCAACAAGCTAAAAAGGATGGATAAGTAAATATCATATTTTTGATATTCCATGACAATTTGGAATACTACCACGCTAATTTCATTTTCGCTAGGTTCATGAAATTTAACAAATCTAACATTGGGAGGTGTTAATACACAGTAAAAACTGCATCCAATCAAGGCCTAAACCTTTGCAGCAAATATTTAGGACGACAAAATAACTCTTAGCTAGAGTCCCTGCTGAAGTCATATTGTCGCAAACAACCCATCGTGTCTTACTGGAAAAGCCAAAGTGCTAACCATTATTCTAAACGCTGGAAAAGTATGATGAATAGTTTATTATCCTATTCAGGTAGTACACTGAGAACATTCCTCGTCTAATACAATAACAAGCTACTAGTGAGTCAGGACATTGGATGTGAAGTTCTGATCACCCACAGCAAGGTGGCGCTGCACCAGAAGATGCACTCCCTTGACAAAACAGGCTATTTTTCAAAAGACACTGTAGCACTTCCACAGAGTACCATTCCAAAGTAGCACAAAGATAGGCATGGTATTGGTGAAATGTGTTTTGCAAAATGTAGGGGAAATTTATTCTTAATCCAATACAGTCAAATATAAAGTGATGCAGGCTAAAATCCACAATGACTCAATTTTCACAATTGCTACCAGAGTTGAACTGTATCCAGTTCTAAACAGGCTCCTCAATGTATTATGGTGGTTAGGGAACTGGACTTGTAACCACCAGCTTGCAGATTTCAGAGACCACTGCAAAGCATCAGTCAAGAATCAAAGTGCATGCTTACAAACTAAATAAATAACAACACAAAATGCCTTACACATCTGTGTGAATGAATATCATCTAAAACCGGAAGTTAAGATGGCGTGCTGTAGGACGTTCTGCCTTATGGATGAAACATTAAACAAAGTTCCTGACTTAATAACTGGGAATGGTCTCAGGGCTTATCCAAACTGGGGTTGCCCTAGTGGCATGGACATCTAATCACCATTATAATCTAATAACCATTTCCAATCCATTGTAAAATGGATTCTGTGCAGCAGACTGATGAGAAGTAGAGGCACTACGCCACGCCCCATACACAGGATGCAGGGCCTTGGGTAAAAGTGCGGCATAGATTTATGTTAGTGAAAGTGAACTACAGAGCTGCATCATTGCATCCCAGACAGGACACAGATGCCAGCTAGGTACTTCAAATGGAATTGTTTCAGTAAATATAGACATGATATAAAATTATAGTAACCCCAAAGGACATAAATGTCATTATTGACAAATATGTATGCGTTTGTTATTACTGTTGTTAATAATAATCACTGGCATAATCATTGTCATAATAGAAAAAGTGTTCGGCAGAATTATTAGCCAAGTACTCTTATTAAAAGCATGGGTCGTTCGAACGACCTTCCACATCGCTACACCCGCGAAATCAGTGACGCTAATTGTGTACATGAGGTTTATTTTATTTCTTTTAAAGATAAAGGTGGCTTTACCACGAACGTTCAAGATAAAAGTTGAGTAGGCTACGCGAAATGAGTGTCTTTCACAGCATCAACTCACAAGTAAATTCCGAGTAATGACGTTTCGTGTCATATTAGTAACGTCACTCTTTTCTGATTTATGCGACTGAGATGTTAGTAATGATGCTCGTATTGAAATGTCATTAGGCTCCTCTGAATTTACATGTTAGTTGGTGGAGTAAAACAAGAGACGCTGATTTCGCGTACTCAATTTTTATCTTGAACGTTGGTGATGTCATCTTTAACTTAAAAAAATAAAAGAAAAAAACCTCATGTACACAATTAGCGCCACTTGATGAAATTAAATATTGAGCAGATGGTTTCTCCATGTCGACTCAGCTAAATATAGCCTAATTATATGAGGTTACTTTCAAAGTAAAACAATAGTGGATTTGTATTATTCAAATAAATTATAGTAAAAACAGTTAGTCTGCTACTTTAAGGCCAATGTTTGATGATTCGCTCAATTTAAACCGGTAGCCTATATGAGCCAAATCATCATAAAGGTCCAATCATAAACTGAAACAATACGCAATAACGCATTTCTTTGAGTCACGCATGTAGCCTTATAATAGATCATTGTGCGATTAATGTGCACGACACGAGATACATTCAACGTGACAGTAAATTATGCGTTTGTAATTCGACGACGATACAGATGGTCTATGGTCAGATGGCAAAACACGTTACAAACATTTTAGGACACGGCTGAGCAGCGCAACGGAGCCAAGCTAAAACTATTGAGAGAAAGCAAAACGGTCATGTAGCTTTAGCTGTTGCAACTGTGGAGCCCTGAATCGGAGTGCATTTGTAGGAACACTGCACATTTTGATGACATGTTTTAACACTGCTGAAGCAAACTAAAACTTGCCTGCAGTCTCGTATAGCCTAGTCAATTTTGGATACATCACGGCCATCAAACGTTAGTTGCTTCACAAATAGGCTAAGGTTTCTTAAGAAATCAAGTGTTCCGTGTTCGATAGCAGCAACAGTGTGCTGCTTAAGAGACGGGTGGGTAAGTTATACTCAGTACCTTGCTTGTCTACTGGCGTTGAACGGCATTTGGCGTCTCTTTCTGGAGTTCATCTGTACAGGTGTTGCAGGGCAACATCAGCCATTTTGGCTGGCCAATGCAAATTAGACGTCACTGCAAGGGCCTCTGGGTGACGCGTATTGTGAGCTAAGATAGCTGAGCCGACAGACCTCTGGAGTTTTAAAACAGTGGGCCTTTTGGATAAAGGAATAGCGTAGGTATAACTTTTAAAAATATAAAAAATATTTTTGTGGCAAAAAATGCCTTCTCCAACATAGCTTGCGAGAATAGCACCGTATTTGCTGTCGGTGTATAAATACATTTCGAGCAGTAGCTAGCCTACTGGTGATGAATTACAATAGTCTCCTGTCATTAAAAGTACGTACAGTGAGCTCCATAATGTTTGGGTCAAAGACATGCTCCACAATTTTAGATTTGTAATCAAACAAATCACGTGGTTAAGTTCAGATTCTCAGCTTTATAGAATTTTCCATACATTGTGGATCCACTATGTAGAAGTGCTTTTTATGCATATCCCCCCTCATTTTAGGGCACCATAATGTTGGGGACAAATGGCTTCACAAGTGTTTCTGCTTATAAGTTTATGTTTCTGTTGTGCAGGTATGCGGCACGGTGGTGCAGTGGGTAGCACTGTCACCTCACAACTAGATTCAGATCTGGCCTGGGCCTTTCTGTGTGGAGTCTGCATATTCTTCCTGTGTTTGCTCCAGCTGATTGGAAACTCTAAATTGCCTCTATGAGTGTGTGAGTGAATGGTGAGTGAGTGGTGTGTGTGCCCTGCGATAGATTGGTGGCCTGTCCGGAGTGTGTTCCTGCCTCTCGCCCGGTGCACGCTGGGATAGGCTCCGGCATCCCCTGCGACCCTGCCCTGGGTAAGTGGGTATAGATGGATGATGCTGTGCCAGTGTAAGTCAAGCAAGCCATAATCGGGCTGAGAAATAAGAAAAAAAAACAGACACATAGAACAAACCTTAGGCTTCCCAAAATCAACCGTCTGGAACTTCATTAAGAAGAAAGAGAGCACTGGTAAGCTCAGTAATCGCAAAGGGTCTGGTAGGCCAAGAAAGACCTCTGCTTTTGATGACCAAAAAATTTGAAGCAAAACCGGGTAGAACGGCAGTGCAGTGGGTCACACTGTGCCTCACAGTAAGAAGGTCCTGGGCTCGAATCACAGCCTGGGCCTTTCTGTGTGGAGTTTGTGTGTTCTCTCCGTGTCCGCATGGATTTCCTGTGGGCACTCCGGTGTCCTCCCACTGTCCAAACTGACATGCTACTCCCGTTTCCTCCCACAGTCCAAAGCCAGACTGGTAGCCTGATTGGAGACTCTAAATTGCTCATAGGTATGAGTGTGTGAGTGAATCGTTAGTAAATGGTGCGTATGCCCTGCGATATATTGCTGCCCTTTCCAGAGTGTATTCCTGCCTCTCGCCCACGCTGGGATAGGCTCCAGCCACCCCTCACGACCCTGACCAGGATTAGCGAGTATAGATAAAGGATGAATAAACACCCCCAAACACATATCCAACAGATGAGAAGGCAGGCATTGATGTGTCAGTGACTACTGTTTGCAGAAACTTCACAAACAGAACTACAAAGGCTATACTGCAAGATGCCAACCACTAGTTAAAGGAAAAAATGGGATTACCAGGTCACAGTTTGCTAAGATGTATCTAGAAGAGCCTGTAAAGTTCTGGTCTGGGAAAAGGTCTTGTGGACAGAGGAGATCAAGATTCACTTGTATGAGAGTGATGGCAAGAGCGAAGTGTATATGTGTGTGTGTCTGTGTCCAATTTTTATACTTTCTATATTTCAATATGTCGAGTGGAGGTGAAAGTAGAATTATAGGATTTGTGACACACACACACAAACAAATAGCTACATGGATAAGAATTAAATATTGAAACCCTGGTAAAAATTCAATTTTAAGCCTAAACTAGTCAAGCTGGTTTAGGCTGTGTTTTTGACACTTTTAGTTGGTCAACAATTGTTCACCAGCTGACCAACCTATATAGTAAGCTAGTCCTCCAGCTGACCACCAGTTTACTCTACCAGGTTAACCAGCTTTGTCCAGCCACAGACCAGCTTTGACCAGCTAGAAGTGTTGAAAACGCAGCTTATACCGTCTGAAAGTAAGGAAGTCTTGAAGTAGCCTACATAACGTGCACATGTTCATCCAGACATTAGTAACGTAGGCCTGTCTATTCCAAATAATGATTACCCATATATGTGGTGAAATAATATGCCAAATTCATATATAGAATGTTCATATAAATTGAAAGTTGCCATAATGAAACATAAGTAGGCTAATGTTACACTTATCATCTGTATGCATCAGCAAATATGCCAGATACAATTCTGCAAATTAACCATTTTATGTGTGTGTGTGTGTGCGTGTGTGTGTGAGTGAGTGAGTGAATCCCCAGTTAACCTCATGTTCTGCTAGCTAGTGCATTGTAATTGAAATCACTTGAGGTAAAATTGTTTGCCTAAACAGAGTGCTTTTATGAAGGTTCAACTGCAGCCTATTGAATTATATTATAAAATGCCATAAAATTGGTCTGCTCCAGGACTGGAACAAAAGTCTTTATATTTCTATGGCAGCACAAGAGAAATTAAGATTTTCATTTGGTAATTGCTGGCAATGAGTAAAAGCATCCATGGAATGGCTTTAAAAATAAGTAAAAAATTTGTTGCTGGCAGACTGTTAAAATGTAAGCCTGCCTGTGGATTCGTATTTATTTTCCAAGAATTTATTGAATAAACAACAGTGGGATAATTGGTCTGATATCAAGGGTGACAGCAAGGAAAAAATGAACATAGAATCCTAAACATAGCATTTACCCTATACCTGTAAAATAGCACATATTTCCATTTCAGTTATTCAAGTTATATATCCTTTGCAGCATTGAAGTGAATTAGTAGCTTGCTAACTCCAATGGAGTGGGTAGAGCACTTGAGATGGGAGCAATTCTGTTTCACTAGACAGTTAACTCATGTAGTACATTCAAATGTTAATTTTACTGGTTCCAATAATATGTATGAAAGCCTATACTGTACCTAGTTAGCAGGTCAATAACATAGCAAGATAGAAATAATTATCTGGATGTCTGGAGGTTGTAGAAATTTGTTGAACTGTAAGAAGGAAACCTTTTACAAAATAAAACATTTCAAAGAAATTGCTATGGTATTCACATGCAAAAAAAATTCTAAATTGTATAGGTCAGCACAAGTGTGCATGTTCTGAACTAGTCACAGGCCTGGTAATATCAGTAGTTGTTGGAGCAGTAGCAGTGTGTAGTCATAACAGTAATAGTAGTAATATTTTCAGTATCTCAGTACTATTCATTGACATAGAGGGCCTGTAATGGGATCACAGTAATGGTATTTCTTGCCATAGTAACAGTATGTGCCCTGATGAGTTGATGTGAGGGTAATTTGTATAGCTGCTCA
This sequence comes from Anguilla rostrata, assembly GCF_018555375.3. Classification (NCBI taxonomy): domain Eukaryota; kingdom Metazoa; phylum Chordata; class Actinopteri; order Anguilliformes; family Anguillidae; genus Anguilla; species Anguilla rostrata. The sequence continues at coordinate 51,386,970 of NC_057933.1, forward strand.
GAGTTTGAACTTCTATCCCTCAGCCAGGATAATCCTCTCCAGCTGTTTCCACGGCTCCCAGCCGTGTGAGCCGGGCTGTGTGCCGTGTGCACCATGTGTGCGGAGCTGCATCGCACTTCTAGGCCGTGGTGGCGAGAGACCACCAGGGCTACCCCTCATCATTACACAGGCCACACCCCCTCTCTCCCCAACCCTATGGGACAGTGCTTCGCTCCGGCTCATCCTGTTCATTCACAACCACGCCGCCCCCGCCCTTCCTAAAATGTGACCGAGCAAGAGGGGGAAGCGCCAGCACAGTAGCCAGGCCTCGACACGGCGTGTTTCAGCGCACTGCACCGTGTTCCCTTTGGTAAATAAAGGCATTGCAACAAAGGGCTTCTCAGAATTTGTTTTCGTCCCCACGGTGACATAATGATATTTCTGTTAGTGCTCCAGCAGGCTGCACTTCCTGTTGGCTGTGGTTTAGTCGCAGCTGTGACTTTGAGGTTTCGCTTTTTGGCTGTGTTCGAGCTGGAGACTTCTTTCGGACACTCCAGTCAGAGGAAGTCTTCAATAACAAGTCTCGCAATTTCACAGTAAGAGGCGTTTAGCCTTGTGCGGACATGCGTTCTATCATTTTTTGCCACCCACATTCCAAATGGCCTATTCAGTGCCGCCCTCTGCCGCTGTGAAATCGTGTCTGTGTTTGCCACGCGGCCCAGATGTGTACAGAAAGTTAGGGGTGTAATATTTGACATGAAACCAGAAAGAATATTTTACTTTCTTTATAAATGAAAAGACCCTATAAAGGTCCTCAAGTATGCAGGTTCAACAGGTTAGATGGGCGAGGTGAAGAGTAGGGATTGATAAGTTGATCTGCCTGCACAACACATTTAAACCAGCATAACATTTTCTGCACTGAAAATAAATTCTGAACATGTGCGAATACTCCACCTGCATTGTGGGTAGATGTTACCAACCCCTATGCAAGGAATTGCATAATTTATATTATATATGGAAAAATCCAAGAGTGTGGAGCTGGCTAGTTTCATTAGGACATGGGGATAAATCAGAACTTAACCTGTTTTATCACATGTCCAAACCAAATGTCACACGTACTGATAGGCTCCACATTAATACAAACCCTTCTGTGTTAATATAGACAACAATATAAGCTGAAAGCTATCTGTAGTATGTGGCTCTGTGACATGTTCTGATATGTAAAGATATTTTCAGCATTTGTTTCTCTACTAAAAGCCCTCAAGGATATTTGCCAACATTAATATGAAAAATAAAGTGCCTAGTGATATAAATATTATATCTTCCCTGCCACTGATATCTTCAGCTTAAAAACACATAAATGTAAACCTTTGCCATTTTATTCTCAAGACGTCACTTTCTGCCACCCTACAATAAGCACTTCAATTTACTCTGAGAATACAAAAGGCATATCCACCCAATTTGTCAGATAAGAAGTATAGCTTTCTTATGCAGAGTATTTGATCATTATATGTATCCACTATGTGTTACGTGTGTTGTCATAATTTTAGGATTTTTGAAACTACATTTAGTAACAGCTTCTAAGCCCTGAAAATGTTTTTCCTTGGAGTGTTAAGAAGGTTCTGTGCAAAAGAGTGCATGTGTCGACTTAGTAAAAAAGGAAATCTGTCAAATATGGAATAAAAGAGGAAAATGCAATTAATGTAAAAGATGTTTGCCTGTAAACTAGGAAGCTTGTTTTAAGGTCAACAGAAGAAGTTGCAGACGAAATGAGAAAGCACCGATAGTTGTGCAGATAAAAGAGAATGACTCAATAAATGACATTGGACGACCAGCAGAGATTGCCAGATTACCATCTGTAACAAGTACTTCTTCCTGCATTAAAACGAAGAAGTGATTTTTAAGAAACTAAATGTTTTTATTTTTATTTTTTTAAATACTCCACAAGATACATCTGTGACAATACCAGAGTTGCCAAAAGTACATCTATGATGTTTGATTAGGAGCATGAAAAGTACTGAGGACTGATCGCATCCCTTAGAAAAAGCGAATGCACATATGTGTCACACTGTAGGTCATGAGTGTGAGCAAAAGCTGAATATCTCAGAATTCCAGGCTTTTCTAAAGGACTTAATGTGGTTTATGCATTCTTTCTTTCCACCCATTTCTTGTAAATGTCTCCTTGTTTTTTTTCCTTTAATATTATTTGCCCAATCTCATGTTCGAAGTGCATTCCTCTGCTCATTAACTGAACGCATTAAGCGAAGATAATATCAGCATAGCAATGTAATTGTCCTGTTTTTTTCTGTTTTTTTTTTTTTACAAAAGGTCCCATTAAATGTGAGTTGGAGAACAGATGCTAGCTAATTATATTCTTTCACTTTTTTGGGGGCAAAGGAACGTTTCCAAAAAATCGAACCAGCCTGGGTTCGGTTGGTCTTGTCCAGGTCCTGAAGATTTATAAATGATTTAATCAGCTGCAACGTCTGGGAATCAGGATCTCATCCACTCCTATTTATTCCCAAAAGGATACTTCCATTCATCTGATGTTCCATAAAAACATGTGTATGTGGGAGGGGGGGGGGCTCCACAAGTCCAGGGATTCAGGATATAGCTGGTACCAAAAGTGAAGGGATGAAGCCTTGCCTGTGCACTAAAACCAATGTGAAAATTATTTTTGTCTGTGCATTAAACCAGTGTGAAAATTATTTCTTCTTTTCATCTAAAACAGTTTGTTGGCCCTCTACATTAAATGCGAAGAAATGTAGTCTGATGGAAATGCAGATAATGGCATTTTATATTTTAGAGATGCTTTTATCCTGTCAAGTATGTTAAATATGGTGACCAAGTCTGTCAGGATACTCGTTTTGTTCTGTGTCTTCTTTGTCTGTTTTTAGTGGCTTGAAGCATTCACACTCAGAGAATGTATGGTTTTCAGCCATAATGTGGCTAAATATGAATCACAATAACATGTCTTCAGTTTTTCAATTTGACTTGCATTGTATGAAATACTATTGTGTAATTCAAACAGTAGGAGCTCAATAAATGAAATGCCAAGCAAATAAGTATAAGGTTTATATTTATAAAAGGACAAATGTGTGTATGAGCAATTGACATTTTTAATGAAATCATTAATGCCTATCAGATGTTTTCACACAGATGTCTGACACCTTTGCTATCAAGAATGTGATGTCAGGTGGAGAAAACAGGGTGAAACATGTTCAGCACTATAGCTTTAAACAAATAAAGAAACAAACAATTTAATTTTAAGAACATGTCTGGGGCTAAATTTGGAAGCAATTACTGAAACAGCAACTGGGGTTCTTTTGAAATGGGGAATACAACATGCCCCTTCACCAGATAGGACTGTACATGTGCAGTCCCTTATTTCTCCCATAAGAGTCACTTCCTGAACTCAGACTGCCACATATCCAAATAAGCCTGTGATTTGTTCTCTGTCTGTGAAATTTTCCACAATAAAAGTCAAAAATGTTAATAATCGGATAGCTTGTTTCTGAATAATTAAATGGATTGTAATCATTTCAAGGGAGCTGTGAAAGATATTGATTCTGGATTTTTTTTTCTTTTTTCCCCCTGGGAGGAGGTTGAAATTGATTTGTTTGCCTCGCATTTGTGTGTTTCAAGTGCTCAGTGTTTTGCTTGTTGTTAGAAATCACAAACTGTGTCTTATTCTGTGGCCAAAGACTGCATTGTGGAATTTTGGTGGGTGGGCCGTGGAATTTTTAAAAGAACAGGTTATGCTTATTAGGTTAAAACAGAACAGAGAGGATTATACTAAGATTGACTCATCCATTATTCATATTTGAGAGAGACAGTGATAGAGAGGCTTGAATTGACAAAGAGAAAGACGCATCAACAGAAACTTTAATGACTGATATAACTGCCAGGGCAGCATACTAATTCTGCCTGCTTGAAGTGCCAGCATGTTTGTCCATATCGAATCCTCATACGTGTACAACAGGACAACAGCTTTGCACATTGTGTACCAGAACCAGAAACACAAGTGGAAAATTTTGGGAACAGGATTGTACTTTGCCACATAAGCAGCTCTTAAAATGTTGCAGCCCAAACAAAGCCTATTCAAAAAGTCCAGAAACCTCTAGTGTAATATTAGCTTCCTGGATTTTATTCAATTTCACATGACAAAAATAGTAACCTAGACTACGACATCCATTTCACTCAGTAGATGTGTCAAGCCACGAAGGTTTATACCAATTAAAAATATTGTATCTGAATTTCAATTCCCAAGCAGTTCAGGGGTAGAGGAGGCCTCCTACTCCTCATGGTATCACAGTATAAAAATAGTCTCTTTTCACCATGCTGGGAGGAACATTCAGAACCCCCACCCCCGCTTCTTAAAACAAAATGGGTCCCGGTCTGAGCTGTACTTTCAACAATCAGTCATCCATCAGATTCAATACAGCATTATTTTGCCATCCAACGTTTTTGTGTCAGTCACATCCTGTGTACATTTTCTCATCCCAGTAACGGCAATAAGATTTCACATGACACACAAAGAATCATTGCTTATGTGCTGATTCCTCACTTTTTTCTGGTAAAAGTAAACATACTGCAGAAATATTCAAAAATTGTGTCATCGTTTAGTTGTTGCTGCTGTGTTTTTCTTTTTTTTTAAATTAGTAAATCACAAGACAGCAGGACATCTCCTTAAACCGGAGCAATTCTTACATGTGATTGTCCTCAAATGAGATTACTCGTCCCATCCCAGAGTCAGAAAAAAAGGTTGTTGGGGGTTTGTGTCCTGTTTTTCATTAAAGGGGGAAAAGGGGTCACCCCCCGAGCTTTGATGTTACAATATCACGGTTTACTCGTACAGTTGGTTACATGAGGAAGTTTTCCTTATTCTTCAATTCCACCATGCTGTATGCTGACCCAAAACAACAAAAAAATGAGGTAGTATACAAAATCATACACGGTTAGTTAAAGTTTTAAGTAATTCAGTCTTTTACTTGGGAGTGGAGGGAAAGCCAACAATGTGAGATTTCCGGCTATTTCTATGCTTATGCTACCCAAAAATAATATATAATTGATGAAAGCATTGCTATCGAATCAGTCAAAGTTTTAAAGTGGTCAAAATAATTTGAAGTGTGATATATAATGATTATACAGGGTTTTTTTATTCTTTGAACATGTATCTTTTATGATGCCCCTGTGAATTTTTCATTTTTACAAATTCCTTGTCATCTCATTAGGGAAAATGCAAGATCTGGTCTGCATTAAAAGTGCTCTGTCAAAAAGCTGGACAACCACATTTAGGCTTAAGAATCAAACGAGGGTAAAAATAATTGCAAATAAGCAACATTTTCCTTTCGTTAATGATACTATATCAAAAACTGTCTTGAAGATGTAGGGGAAGAAGCTATGACTTGGCAAAAGCACAAATCGCAGAGATTAAAATGACATGTGATAGCTTGGTCACAGGTTAGAAATTACAGACAAACCTTTTGCTTAAAAAGTGCATACACAAAAACAATGAATAGGATGTCTTTCATTTTAGACATAAATGTACCACAAGGTATACACAGATGGTCATTTAAGATTTGTCTGTAATTATTAGAAAATATTCTTTCAGACAATTTTACAAATGTTGCCTAGTGATACCACAAATGTCAAAATAGCAGCTTACAATACCTCAAATTCTACTTGTACCATGGTGGTACACACGATCATGCCAGATTTCCAAATAAGACTTCACAATGTTCCCTTTTTTCAGATGAAATGACATTTTTGTCTTTATTGAAAGAGACATTTATATTTTAAGTCTGCAGTTAAGAAAAAAAAAAAGATCAATAAAATGTTGGGGCTATTAAATATATTTTCTTATACCCGCTTTTTTCAATATTATAAATACTAAAGACACTTGACATTAATATAAGACAATGTCGGGGGACTAAATGTAAAGATTAAAATAGTTTAAACAGTTTTCAAGTTTTCTACTTCATGAGAAAAAATATTAGGCGAGCACTAAAACAATGTACTTTAACCTCATAAGTTCAAGGTCCTTATGTAAAAAGCATCCATGAACCACAAAGGAACTAGACAAAGGCCAGTCACTCTGCGCAGTGAAAACCCAGACCTCTTTCATCATTTCAGCCTAACAAATTAGAGGCTAGTTCATCAAATGCGTAAAGATATTTAGGGTAAAACAAAATCCTCAAATGCAGTCAAACATACTGATAGGAACCAAAGAAGTACCATGCAAATCTTGCAAGACAACAGATTCTCAAACAAGAAACAATGTATTCTTTGCATGAGAAAGACAGCAAGGAGCAATGAGCAGGATAGACCAATCTCTACCAAATACCGAATACTATAGTTCCAAAAACCGAAAAAACATAGTCTGTACATAATATAGTACATAGAGTTGAAACGGTTGCCTTCTGCATCTTAAAGCAGTCTTGTTTTTGTTCTTTTGTTTCCTTTCCTTTCTCCTTACCCTCCTTTGCTTTATTAATTGATCCCGATCTCTTTGTTGTCCTCGATAAATCTAGAAAATGGGCGGCCGGGTCCCACCTCCATCCCGGATTTTTCCAGGCCGATCATGGGGGGGCTGTTGCCGGTGTGCGCCCGGTCCATGCCGCCGGAGAGGCTCCCCAGCGAGGGGATGGCGCCCCCACCCAGGCTGACAGGAAGCTGGGGAATGCCACCGTTCTGGATGACAGAGATCTCGTTGTTCTTCATGGCCAGGCCGTTGGTGATGGCTGCGGCGTACTGGTTCCAGAAGCTGGGGTCCACATTCATGGCCCGTGCTGCCAAGTCCTTCTGGAACATCTCGCCGAATTTCATGGCATCGCCGCCCAGCAGAGCCATGGGGTTCTCCACTGACAGGCGGCGCCCCCTCCTGGCAGGGGCATTGTTCCACATGTGAGTACCCATATGAACCTGTGTGAAGGGATTTAGAAAGCAAAAAAGCAACAAAAAAAAATTAAAAATATCAGACCTGATATCAGAACTCAGATTTGCTTCCCTCCTTCCAAAAAAAATCTCAGCTTTTGGACTCTGCTTTAACAGAGGTATCATTTTTCTTTTTGATTGCGGAAATAAAGACATTCAATTACCAACAGAATTTAAACTATTACTGAATTATTCACATTTAAAGCACTATTTATGAAGGTACTCTTGATGTTTTCATCACTTTTCAAAATAATTTCCCCCCTTTAAGTCATCTTTTTAGCGAGTCTAACAGAAGCATTGATATTTATCACTCATAATGTAATGCAATTTACTCTAATAAAATGCATCAAATGATAAAAAAGATATTGTGAAACACTTTTGTAAGCTTGTTTTTTTGTACAGCATTATTGCAGAACTGAGGTGAAAGAGGGATGAAATATGGTGTTGAACTGTTAAAAGACAGTTAAAGATGCCAAAACTTGCTAGTATGCCAACATATCATTACTAGTAAGCAATTTTACTATTTTAATTTTGATGAAGAGACATACATCTATAACAGCAGCAGATGAAGATATGCAAAACCTTCACAAGGCATGCTAAAATGCTTTGGGCAGCAAAATGTTTTCTTATTAATAGAATAAAAAACCTAAAGAAAAGGAATTTTGTTAAGTAAGTCTCATATGTTGATGTGAAACATGTATTTGTTATGTACATATTTGTTAATTTATGAAAATAAAAAATAAAAATTAATTAGAATGTAATTAGTTTTTCCGTGGATAAAACTAATTAATATTACTGATAATTATAATAACAAATTGATAGTATTATTATTGCTCATAAAGTAAACAAAGGTTACATGAATGATTTTCACAGAAGCGAACAAATTATAATTTCTATAAAATAGTAACACACGTCACACTGTTTTTTGGAAAAAAATTAATTTAAAAACATGTATTTCCCTCTAACGATTATGGTTATGGTTTTAAAAATGAATGCTGAGCTACAAAAAATATTTATGAATATATCACTGTGTTTATATATTTCCCATCAAATTATAATTTTGAATCCATATATAATGTGTCAGCAAAAAATTACTAAATTATTTGTAAACGTATCAGTTATTTGCATAAATTCCTGAAATAGATTAACAAAAAACATTTTCTAAATGTTTTCATTATTTATTATCATAATATTAAAATAATAAAACTACCAGCTCCTTTACTAGAAGGACAGTAGGACAATTAACCATATTTTCTGTATAATTAAAAAAATCTCAATTTAATGATTGTACTTAAAGGTAGTGTCTTCAATCATTTGTCATTTTATAGGGAATGAGAAATAAAACAGAAAATTTCCCATCGGTCTCTCTTCTCAAACAACAAATAAATATACCAGATTAGCATCCGTTACACTGCATGAATCTTAATTCTTAATAAATGACAATCTAATTAATGATAGGACATAGTGCTTAACACATCAGTAATTATTTACAAGAGCTTCAGACTGTACCTTCAAGTTTCCTTTTGTGGTAAACGCTCGACCGCAGATTGTGCAGCCGAAAGGCTTTTCACCAGTATGCGTGCGTTCGTGAATCTGCAGGGCACTGGCGGAGGAGAAGTTCTTCCCGCACGAGTGGCAGTTGTGTTGCTTGGGGGTCCGGCGGGGAGGTGGCGGCGCCAGCATGGGCGTGATGCTGGGGCTCATTGTTGTCTGGGGTGCCACGGAAACCTGGATGCCAACCGGCAGATGTTGGCCTTCGCTTATGGGGACCGGCTTGCTGTGCCCGTTCATCTCAATTTTGATCATGCTGGGTGCGGTGGTAACAAGACTCGGAGTGCTTTGGCTTGGGCCTAGAACAGAAACAGGTTTGAAATGTCTCAGTTAGTATTATTTTCATGTTATTCTATTTGCTTACATTCAGGCCTAGAGCAAAATCTAGTAAAAACATCGTATTACTTTTTCTGTTTATGTGTTATAAGTTCTGCATGCACACTTGATCTCAGATCATGCAAATGTATGAATACCCTTCTGCATTTTTAGTACATTTTTGGAAGCCCACAGGAATCAAGTTGTTGCAGTTAATGTCTTTACACTTACCACGATCTCTGCTCAGAAACAGCATTCCAAACGGACTCTCCTCCTTGATGAAGGGTCTGCCGGGTGGGGTAGCAGTTAGATCAAGTGCCCCTCCATTTTCAGGCACAGGGGCGGGTGAGGGAGTCTCTGATTTCTCCGACTTGACAGTGGCAGGTGTCTCCTGAGTCCCGTCAGGGATGTTGGCACCTGGCGACTTGGAGCGAAGACTCTCAGCGTGGCTAGGGGCAGGAGACAGGGCCTGCATGGAGCAAGAGGACTCAGACATTGCAGGGCTCCCAGGGCTCTGGCTCTCCAGGTCACCCACTGCTGAGGAAGAGTCATTTGTCAGGCGATCATTCTCCATGAAACCGTTCTCTGTCGCTGACTTGAGCCCACCAAAACAGTGGGTCATGTTCACGGTGGAGTCAATCATCTTCATTTGGTTTTCCAGGGCAGCAATACTGGAGATTACAGAGGGCGGGGAGTTCGGAGACATGCAGGAGTAAGGGAGGAGGGGTTTGGAGGGGTCGAAGTCTCCATCCTTGAACTCTGCCTCGTCCTCCATGGACTGCTCCATTTCATCCAGCAGATCGTCATCATAGCTGCTCATATCATCTAAGCTCTTTTCGTCAAAAAGTTCAGTGTCCATGTCCTGGAAGCCCTCAGGCAAAGGAGTGTTGGGGATCTGACCTCCCATGTGCATGCGGATGTGCTGCTGCAGGACCACGGCATTGGTGAACTTTTTCTGACAGATGGGGCATGAGTGCTGGACCCGTAGAGGGGGCTTGGACCTGTGCACACCAAAATGTGTTTTCAGGTTGCCTTTAGTGGTGAACGCCCGGCCGCATATCTTGCATTTGAAGGGCCTCTCCCCTGTGTGGATGCGGTAGTGCATCTTCAGGGCACTCTGACAGCTGAGCACGCGATGGCAGATGACGCACTGGTTGGGGTCGGTCATTTTTTTGTCGATGTTCTCCACCAGCTGCTGCAACTTCGAAGTCTCTGAAGTTTGCATAGAGTCAAGGAGGCCCCCGAAAGGAAACTTAGCCTTGAACTGATCAGAAATCATTGGAAGTACAGGGTTGGAGACTGAGGAGGGCGGGGTGATGGGTTCGGCAACCTGTGAGGTTGTAGTCGTGGTTGTGACGGTAGCCGACAGGGTGACTTGAGTCACTGTGGCAGTGCTCTCTCCCAGCCTAGTCGTGCAGGTGGGGGGCAGGTGAATCCCCTCTGGTTTCAGGACAGGGGGCCCATCTGGAATGAGGTTAGGCTGCGGAGACTCCAAAGCTGCAGACAGACTAGTCTCAGCATTGATGAGGTTGGGAGACAAGGACGTGCATTCGCTTGAATCGGGGGAGCGTCTCTGTGGTGACCTGCTTAAGGGTGTGAGGCTTGGAGAATCACTGTAGCCCCCCATGCTGGGCAAAGTGGGGGGGAGCTGGAGGCCCACTGAGGTGGGGACGGTCGGCAATACAGGCTTGCTGTCCAGCCAGGTGGTCACAGGCTTCTCAGGTGGCAAAGACATCCCATACGGGATGCCAGAGCTTGTGGGCACATTGTCGAGGTATTCTGGTACCGGGTAAGGGTTCATCTGAATGTGGGGGTACTTCTCTTTGTGCCTCTGAAAGTGAACCTTCAGGTTTCCCTTGGTGGAGAAGCGATTACCACAGATGTTGCATTTGAAGGGTCTCTCCCCGGTGTGAGAGCGCAGATGGATCTGCAGGGCACTGTCGCTGCCGAACACCTTAGCGCAGAACCTGCACTTATGCTTGAAGAAGGGGTCCTCAGAGCTGGGCTTGGTGTCAAACACCGAGACATTGGGCGGCTTCCCCTTGCGGTGCTTCATCAGAGCGGAGAGCGGGTCCAGGGCGTTGGCGGTGGCAGCGATGCTGGCCAGTGGGTTAGGGAAGATGACGCTACTGGAGGAGCTCTGAGGTAGCAGTGGCAAGTTGGAAGATGAGCTGAGGAGGCTGCTGTGCCCCAGCGAGGGGGGGCTCGATGAGTGGCGCGGTTGGGAGGAGGAGGAGCTGCCAGTTGCACTTCCCCCACCGTTTGTGTGCGTACTTGCGAGAGAGCAGGGGGGCAGCAGAGAAGAGGAGATTGTGCCACAGCCAGAAGGAGGGAGGCTGGATCCGACCGAGACCGAAGTGCTGTTGTTTATCCCTGGGTTGGACTGCCCGTTGCTGGCCTGCGAGACTCGGGACTGTGGGCCCTCCAGGGCAGACGTTAGTGAAACAGAGGTTTGCCCGTTAACCGAAGGGGGCATCCTAATGGGCAGCTGGTGGACAGGGGGTGTGATGAAGCCCTGCAGCTGGAGCTGGCTTGGGGTGGGGACTGAGGAGGGGCCCTGGGGGCCAGCGGAGGAGGTGGAGGAGGAGGCCAAGGCAGCCTGCAGGGGCTGCCTGTTCATCATAGCGACCTGACTGCGGATTTGCTCAATGAGCTGAAGCTGGTGTATCTGCTGCTGCTGCAGTGCCATCAGCTGATCCAGAATCATGGGGATGGCCACAGTGGGCACCCCGCCGGTCACTGCCCGGAAGCTCTGAGAGAACTGGGCCACGGCCACCCTGGTGCTGTGGAGGGTCTCGAGGGTCACGTTAGTGTTTGGCATGGCGTAGCTGGTCAGAGAGGATGGGGCGTCGATCTGAGGTAGGGGAACGTCCGGCGGGGACGAGGCCTCCGGTTCCTCCGGCTCGACCGTCTTCTCGGGGGACTCTTCCACCTCCATGGGCTCGTCCTCCTTCTCGGCCACGCCCTGGAGCGCTAGCTCCGCGCACCCATCGTCGCCCTCGGTGGCCGTTCGGCTGTCGTCGGCGTCCTCGCTCTCGGCCGGGTCGCTCGGGCAGCTGGGAGCCGGGGACAGCTCGGCAGGGTACTCCTGCGTGTCGGGCGTCGCCTCGTCCTCATTCACGATCAGAACCAGGGGGTTCTTGGTGCAGCTCTTCAGGTGCTCGCAGAAGTCAGACCACTTGAAGAACTCGGCGCAGCACTTCTCGCACACGTGGGTCTCTTCACTCCCGCTCCGGCTCTCGTTCCCACTGTCTGCATCGTCCACTCCTTCCCCCGGAGCTGCTGCAAAGGGGGGAGGGTGTTGAAGAGTGCGATTGGGAGGGGGAGAGGGGGGCAAGGACAAGAAAAGAAGAAAATAAATCAGGAGAAATTCATTAGGGATTCTACACAACAGCCCCTGCTAAGATTTAACCTTTTTTTTCTTTTTTAACATAACCAAAATCAATATTTTTTTTTTACTCTGAACAAATTGCCCTACTTCACCAATTCTCAAGACCCAGTTTGTGTATTCTATCCCTCTCCTTATACCCAGCTAATAATTTTCTTTGCACAATCCATCAAATTATGAGGGCCTATCAATTGTGGATACTGCCGCTTAATGAAATTCCATAGACACTATTGATTTCCAATATTTTCATACAATTCACAGCTGCCTTGTCTGTTGGGTACAAATCAAGTCTTTGATAGACTCATTAGGATTCTCCTTTGCTATCAAGCATCCTCATTTCCACCAGAATTCGAAATGCCTTTGCCACTTCACTTAACATTACCAAACTAATATGTAACCTCTGTGTTTAAAGCAGCAGGTACACTTAACCTTAGCAACTACATAGAACAGGAATTTATAGTTTGAGAATAATAATATAGGTTTTTCGTATAGTTAATATCCAAAAATGAATGTTCCATATTTATCCTGACATACAATGAAGTTGAGAAATAAAAGTTGCATTTTTTTTTCATTCACAAATGAGAGACATTCTCTTTTTAAGAGAGGAAACATCAAGTTCTTTGGTACCTACTTTCTTTTTTCTTTCAAAAAAAAGGACTCAACAAATTACATGCTAGTGCCATGGCAGAAAAGCCACTAATTAGTTGCATATGTTTAATCACTGTTATAAGAAGCCACTTCCTCTTGCTTGTGTTGTCATCATCCACCATGTAACAAGCATGTTCAATGAACACAGCTCTAATTCACACCTGATCAAATATGTCACTGCACAGGATCGAGAAACCAGCAAGAGCAACATTTATGTCTACTTGTCATATGTTTCTATAGATCTGTAGCAGATCTCTGGCAGATGGCACTTTAATTATTCTCTGTTGTGTTCCTTCTACATTCATGACAGTCTTCATCGCCACTTTAGCTCTAACACTAGCTATATCATCTGAAACCATCCAACTTAATCAGACAATATGAAAATGTCTTGCTTTATTTTACCTATTGCAAACAAGACACATGCATTGTTCTGTAGCCCAGCTGTGTCACTCTCAAGATAGTAATGGATAATCTGACAGTTTGACATGTGAAAACTGACAGTAAAAGAAAATGTGCTGAATTACAGAGTGCTGAATGCCACCATGACATGAAGATCCTTTTTGTGAACATGGTTTCTGTGACATTTCACTTCATGACATTTTTGTTTGGCCACATAAATAATCACAGTTATGACGCTTGATTATTTTTGGTAATCACAAATAAAACCGAGGTAAAAACATGGCACAATTGCTGTTTAGATTTAAATCAAACAAAAATACTAATTAAAATGACGTGTTTTGTGCAGTTTATCTATTTTAATCTTTATCTGCACACTGTTTTTAAATAATATTGTAATTCAGTCATGTGAATACATCCTACAGTTTCCTCACCACCGCAAAAATAATAATCACGATCAAATTGTCTTGTTCCGGCAATGTATTCAAAAGCAACAAGGCCTCAAAACACAAAAGGCACGCACATTCAAACAGGGAAGCTCTCTGAGTGCTTTACTTGTCAGATCAGTCCGAATGTTTCTGAATGCCATCCCCCGACGTACTCAAGCACACACTGTGGTGCCGCCTTTGTGACTCCCCTGCATTAAAGACTGGTACACACTGCTCAAAAGATGGTGCAGTGTGTTCCTACTCCACTATTGTCATTTCAAAGAGTGGGCCGGATGACCCGTTTCCTTGATTCTTTTTTTTTTTTTTTTGCTATGGCTTGGGTCTCTTTAAATGATTAATTAGTAAAGGAATTTATCATCCTGTTCTAATTCCTTGCCATGGGGGCATTCCCACCATTTGGGTCTGGGTTTATTTTATATAATTAATAATCAACAAAAAAAAAGCCTTTGGAGGAACTATTAGCTATTATTCGGTGCCCTCGGCACAGCTGACGCCATTCTCAGAAATAATTTTATTTTAATATGCAGAGTGACTCACCGAAATGACCTAAAAAGCCATAAATATTATCTTCTATATGATAACTGGAACATGAAATAGTTTCTCAATAACTGATACTTCAATTCAATAGCCTTGCATTTTCTCGCTTTATATTTGCATGTGTTAAGAAATACTGTGATCTTTCAATCTATATCATGCATTTCTGAGTGTTTTCATAGCACATAACACGATGCATTGGAAATGGGGAAAAAAAACGTGCGCATAAGCACAAATCTCTTTAAACGATCAACTGACAGAAGGGCTCATTTACATAATTGAGGGTCGAAAGGTCAGGTTAAATTAGTAGGAATTGTTGAGGGCAGATTAGTTAGTAGCATAGGCATTATTGTCATTTTTTATATTTAGTTTTCCTAATGTATTTACAATTTTTCTTTTGAACAAAATCAACAACATTTAAATTTTGTGTTCACTTTGTTAGAGTGAAACAATCGTGTTTTGGTTTGACCATGTAATAAGCCATACAATAAATTCAGCTAAAACAATTTGATATCACAACTGACACAGAAGCAAGATATGCACACTACTGGAAAATATTCGGAGAAAATAGATTGAATTTATAAATCAAAATGTGTCAGACAATTAAAAAATGTATTTGCACCCTTGCAAAAATTCAGATTTTATAAATGTTTTATATGGTTATTTGAAAGAGATAATGCTGAACAAATAGCGGACATATACAATTTTTCTGGACATCCCATTGCAAAACCACTGTACTGCCAAGAGCACTGCGTTCAAGAACAAGCAGAATACACTCAATTAGATCATTTAACTGATGAACAAAATTCTGCAAAACGTGAGATGATGATTATTCTTTATATGTGCTTAAAATATCTAATTTTAATCTATTATTGTCCATGTTATCGCAAAGTTTTTAATTAAACGTCACCACTTTGAGAAACTGTGTTACAGATGTGAAATTACATTTTTTTAATATTGAGATTTTGTAGGGAACCAAAGAGAAAAAGCAACCCTTTGATCTTAATAAATAAAAATAATTTGTATCACAAATCCAGCAGCTGTTTAATAGTGTATAATTGGCCAAAAAAAAAACCTAAAGTATAATTTCATTTTCTATAGTGCGTAAACATATTTATATTCTAACAGCAGCAAGTGGGCTTGGAATTTCAGTCTATATTGCTAGTGCGTTAGAAACAATATACAAAAAAATATACCCAGGAAATCTTTAATCTATAAATGAAACTTATGAGGTATTTTATTTTCAGGAGGTTATCAGGGTTGTGAGGTACAATGGGTGGGTTAAACAGGTCACCAAGGACAATTTCACAATGGGATTTGTAAGGCCTATTGATACATTCTTAGTTTTTTTTTTCTTTATTCAAAATATACCTTCGCTACATTCAGTCAGTTCTCTGTCAATAAGCTTATCAGCCACAATAAAAGCCAGTGTTCTAACGAACGCATTTAAATAAATACAGCGGACAGCAGTACACTTTTAAGTCCGTTCAAATGTATATTTGCTTATGACATATCAGCTGCGTCCAGATCTTGCTTTTAAATGTAAAAGAGTATTTTAAATTCCTGCTGGTGTGTGTGTGTGTGCATGTGTGTGTGTGTTTTGAGAGAAAGAGAGAGAACTGTATTGATTCACATGTAGCACAAGGAAAGGGGCATAAAAAGCCAATTCGCTTTTCATTCCTTTAAAAGTCTTTCCCCTCTCAAATGCAAATATGAAGCTCAAGACAATCAATAGAAGAATGGTAGACTTAGAATCATTGTATCCGCTATCTTCCAGAGCAATCTTTGGCATGCTAATTGAAACCACTAATCTGACATATTATATCAGATAAAGTATTCATGCTCTCTACTGATTAACTAAAAGCCACAGAGTAATCTATTGAGCAATGTATTGAGCAATTACAAACTCACCATTCTTAACAATTTCCAGATAAATTTACAAGATGCACACACACACACACACACATGCACACAAACACACACACACATCACAATCACTATTTTCAAATTCTAAACATGACTATTTAAAGTTTAGCTTCCTTTCAAGATGTTGAAAAAGCAATCAGCTCTATTTCTTGAGATTGTCTATCACTTGGTACCACTTTAAGGCCCGCCGGTTTGAAAACAGCAACTTTTTTTTTACAAGAGCTGTTTCTTTTTTTCTGCCCTTGTTCAAACCTTTTCTTGAAAGAAAGCAAATGGAATGCAATAAATGTCTGTTCCTCCACAGGTCCAGAGCCCCGTTAACATAAATCGCATTTAAACGCTCCTGCTTTTGTCCCACGATGGAACGCTCTTATGACATCACATGTTCACGTATTTCCAAGGTTACGCGGGTGCAGGACGGTGGGGCCCGCAGCCTCTCGTGAAGCACGATAAATTAGGGAGAGCTGATTGCGCTGCACCCCTCCTTTAAAATGCATTCCTTTAAAGTATTTAAGAAAGCTTGGAATCTTTAAAAGAAAGATGAATCACTGCAGGTCTGACCCAAGCTGTGAGACAGAAGGCAGAAAATAAGGAAGCCTGCTGAGCAGAACAATGTTGAGAAATTCCTGCATGAATGACACTTTTTTTCCACTGCCCCTAACCACCCACCCCCCCCCCCCTCCACAAACACACACACACACACACACACACACACTCACACAGCCACACACACTCTCACTGCTTGGCTCCGTGTGTCCTGTACAGACAGCCCGGTTACAAGGGTAGATGGGAGAGGGTGCTTGCGAACGTGCCGACAATGTCCCTCGTCTCTCAGCTAGCCTCTTGCGATGTGCGTGACGGGCTAACCCCTCCTCCTCCTACTCCTCCTCCTCTTTCTCGGCGTCCCGCGGCTTTACACCTGTGACGGAGTCACCGGGAGCTCTCTCTGTTTCACAGACGGGACCCTCTTACTAACGGGTACAGTATGACTCTATTTGCTTCCTAACACTGAGGCCTTTGTCACTGTATGCAGATGTGGAACAGCCCAAACATTAGCGATTTGTTTGTGTACGCTTGTGATACAGTACTCAATAATGGCACTTTTGTACCCAGATGCTGGATTGCATCATGTTGACTGGCCCTCTTAATTGGGCATCATATTTATGTACATTTCCAGTGCTTGACTATAATTAAAAGACAGCCATCTATGTGCACTCTTTCTCTCTCACACACACATGCACACACACAAACACATGTACACACACACACACACGCACACATACATACATACACACACACACTCACATACATACCTACATATATACACACACACGTACACACTGCTTTTCTGAAACATCTTTGGCACATCTTGGTGGGTGGTCCTAATGCCTGCACCAAATGGTGAGGCTGGATTTAAAACAAAAGCCAAACAAAGCTGCAAAAAGGGAAATGAGGGACTACCATGTTGTTATTGCTCTCCCTGGAAGTTTCTTGAGTTTTCCAAATGCACAGTAAGACACACACACACACACACACACACACACACAATCCTACTATTATATCAGACTTTGCAATAATGGTAAGATACAAGGGTTACACTAAACCTGTTAAAACATATGAGCGCTACCAACACATTTCCAAAATATTTATACCAACATCATAAACACATAATCCTGAAGCTGGTGCACTGGTGACATTCATCTCATGTCACTGCTTGACTTTATCAACATAAACTGAAACAAATAAATTGAATTAACTAAAGGCAACATCAAAACCATACAGGTGTGTTTTTGTGTGAGCGTGGTGTGTGCAATATAAGTGTTACGGGTTTAAATAAATATATATATGTGTGTGTGTGCTTTATTATATATATTTATATATATATATATATATACCTGTGCGTGTGTGTTTTCATTACAAAAAAAGCAAATAGCGCAGGAAAAGGAAAAAAGAATCCTGAACAGAGATTGTTCTCAGAGGTGTAGGCCCCTGGGGACAGCTCTGAATGACTGGGTACTGAGGAAGTGCTCGGATGAAAGTCTGTCTCTCAGCGTTAACACTTTCTACAACACGGGCAAGCCGTCGGTGCCAAGGTCAATGGTGCAGATGTGGTAATTGCATTATGAGCTTGACATCTAGCGGCCGCCCCTGGCAGGGCAAGGCAGGCAAAGGTTAAGTCAGCAGGCCCTATCAAAGCGCTCCTAACGACCCCCCGATACCCCCCGTCTGCTCAGGGAGGCCTACAGAAGCGTGTTGGCGTTCCATACAATCTGTACCTTCACTAGAAGGCCTCACAAAAAGGGCTCCTAATGTGCTACATTTGACAACAACGCAAAACCAATACAAAGGGGACGCGCAAAAAAGGTCAAGTCGACTCCAGGGCTTAAGTAATGTATAAATACCAATTAAACACCAACTGGGAAGTGGAGATGACAGCCGCGCGATCATGGCAGAGATCTTATCAAAGAGAAAGAAATTAGGGAACAGGCTCCATGTTAAAGATATTTTAATACACCTGCGTTCTGTAAAATTTAGTTTCCCTATAGGTTGTTCTGCCTGGGTGCTGTTGGGTAATAGGAAGTGGGGTTTTAGCTGAGCGAGAGTGAGTTGAGGCAGGTATTTTGGCCTGGTTGTGTCCCAGACGTATTTGAACAAAATTGATATCGGCGGAACAGGTTGTCCAAGATGCATTAGTGCGCCATAAAGAACTGTTAGCTTTGATGTTCTGAGCTGAACCACCGGGCAGAAATTGATCACAACTGAATGAATCACGTTTATCGGCGGACCTAAGCTAACATAACCAATATTTAATCATCTATTCGACTGCTGACACCTGTCTTTTCTTTCTTGACAGATGTACTAACTGAAGGATTTTTTTTCATTCCATCTTAAATTTCAGACAATCGGTGTTACATGCGGCCAACTCAAAGGCAGATTCACACAGCATTTATTTTTGTTACGGGAATTAACGCATCAGTGTTTTGTCAGGATAGTCAAAGGATAGGAAATATTGTTAAATTTTACTGTTTACCTCTAAGAAACCATGGCGAAAAACAGTCTGAAAACTAGAAATGCTTCACTGCCATCCAGAATGCTGCTTAACCTACCAATTTGATGAGCAAGTTAAAATACACTTTAAAAATATAAATTATCCATTTCTTTCACTTGATGTCCTGATGTTACCTAGTCCAACAGTTAACCTTTAATTTGCATATTAAATATTCTTCTAATATTTCTTATGAAATCAAACCTTTCGTGCTGAATGAAATCACAAATAACAACCATTCAGGTGACAGATTATCTTTCGAGCACCTAACATGAGGTGGTGTGCATTGGTAGAGGGTGAGGGGTTATCATTCTTAGTTCGCTTCTAATTGTAATCATTTCTGAACTTAAGTAAAAACAGTTAATGTGCAGATACAATAATCCCTCACCAGATAACCACTGTTTTAGTTGATCCACAAATTGATCAACTAAAACCAATTATTTAAAAAAAATATCATGCTCTCTAAATGCAAGTAACCGTTACATTAGTATCAGCTCAGTTATTTCACCCGTTTGTGTACTAATTAGTGTTCGCTAATTTGGATACTTTTTAAATGAATAACATGCATGCCCAACAAGGCAATATGATTTGCCTATTGGTAAAGCAGAATCATATGTATGGATGAGATGTATGCCAGTATGCATTTTCTTCTTTTTTATTTCAATTGTGCCTTCAGAAGTACCACATGGCTAGCATAGAATAGTAGCAAAATAATACCACAAGCCATATATTTTTTTCAAACATCTAAAAATAAAATAGCCTGTCTTTATAACCAAGAGATATACATATACTAAATTCTGTTTAAATAGCCTATATAATCATGTCATAGGTGTAGAACTGTCAAAGACTCCAGAAAGATGGGAACAGCAACGATTTGTCCAGGGTACCCAAGTAGCTTTTAAGATCATCACTAAAAATGCTGACTTCAAAGATATCATCTTGCCCATACATATGTGAAGGAACAGTGGATTTCAGCTTGTCACTACAGCATTATGGGAGAATTCTGAGTTCTGAAGAGGATCTGCCTTTACACTATGGTATCTATGTGAAAGACTACATTTTTGTAAGCAAAAATAATTACACCCTCACAGAAAATATTTGTCTTAAAGTCATCTTATTTGACTGCTGTATTTGACAGACCAAACTCACACGAGTGTGAATGAAAAAAACATACTGTATGGAGTTGACCATTTATAACCATATTATATTACAATGTATTATGTGACCAGAAATGTCAAAGCAATATTGAAAAAGCAAACAATGCCAGCAGAAATGTGTTATGAGATAATTACTCTAAATTATGATATGATATGTACACCAACTCTATCCAATTCAAAGTAAAATAAATTCTAATTTTGAAAGAATGTGTCAATTCAACTTGCCAACATTTTTTAAAGCACCCGCCTTCATCCATAGTTCTTCATCCACTACATCTGTGAAACACAATTGGTAGAAATTACTTCATAGGATTATGGTATTAAAGATTATGGTCTTAAGGTCTGCATATAATAATCCATATGCAATAAGGATGAACATGCATTTACCAGTATAAGCAGATTTTCAAAAATATTTTCTAAATGACATAGGATAAGGAACATAATTTGAAAAAATTTCAAAGTAATAAATGATGAGTATCAATGTACTTCTGAACTACCACTAGACAAAACGTGTTTTTTTCAACTCCTTTTTATCGGTAGCAATTTTGCGTTTTGAGAGTGTTCGTATTCAGTCGGTTGTAGTTGTTTCTATTGCTATAACTTTTTATTCTGAATTCCTCATAGAGATGAGAGTATAGAAATCACATAGAGAGACTCTTTCACGCCGCTAGAATAAACCCTTTCAACTGGTCATGTTGTCATTGAGACTGATAGGAAACAAGCCAAGTGCGAGATTGTATGTGATAAGGTAAACAAAAAACATTACCATGACAAAAAGATACTTTGCCCTTAATCTGCCCCAGCATATGCAAGGCTTTCTCTTTAACCTCGACAACAACTGAAATCAAATGTGGAAAAAGATTCGAAAGATCAGATAATACTTGATCTCGTCTTCCATTTCCTTCCCACTATGAGTTCCCTTCCACTTCACAGAGTAGACAAAATACAAATCGTATAATTTGCAGCAAAAAGAAAACATGCTTTTTTTTACACTTCGTTTTAAGAAAAATAAGACATACACGTTTAGCGCGAAAAAGGCAACCAGCTAATGCACAGCAAAAAAAAAAACTGAAAGGCATTCCGAAAAATTCAATAACATAGAAGACACATAAAATGTACGTGAAATCTGCAATCAAAGTAAAATTCTTAGAGCCTACTGTACTGACCTTGCCACAAACTACTTAAACATTTACTCATAATCTAGCCAAACTCTAAAGTCATGACATCGTATCGGAGAGATTCTCGCTAATAATACAGCGGACTTTAAAATTAAACATAATCTCGGTGAGGTGTAATGATTGCATTCCTCTTTTTAAAAATCTAATTTTTACATTTGCTTATTTTAAAAATAAGAATACTGGCAACGTTAAAATTTCTGTGACACGAATAATGTAGCCACATTTAATTTCTCAGTGTTTAAATTTGAGGTAATTCGGACTTTCTCATGGCTGGGTTTAAACGTGTGCATACAGCTGTATTATATCATGCATTGTGAGATTAATGAATCCTAATACTGACAATTAATTTAACCTGTTTATATTATTATATGGCAACTGTCGAATGCATCTAGAAGTAAACAGCAATTCACCACATTATGGTATATAAATAAGACACACCGCAAACCATGGAGTGTTAATCATGTTCCACAGCAGAAAAAGGAAATAGTGGTGCTAAAAGTTAAGCTTTATTTTTAACTCCGTTCGTCGGTCTCTTGGTTGAAACCGGTTGAAGCCTTACCCTGACTGGCTAACTAAGGCTTCAAAAACTTTAACGAGCTAGCCCATGGGCACAGCCTCTCTCTTCTGGACTTAAATTCTGTCTGCTTCTAGAATTTAAACTGAAAGTGGTAATTAGCGTCAATAATTAAATGTATCACTAGCAATTTTATGATAGGCCTATTTGATTTTGAAAAGACTACACATCTTGTTGATTTCTCAGAATACAAGGCAGCAATTGAGAGGCACGACACTGAACTATACTATGGAAATAGTGTAGGTACTTCCTTTGAACCAACTGATTCAATAAAACGAGTATTTAAATATGAGTATTTTATACATTTTATACCGGTGTCAATAAAAGTACCAAAATATAACGCCCTCAACTGAAGCCCGTATCTTATCAGTAGAATCACAACGGATGTCAAAGGCTACATTTGTAGCGCGAGTTTCATCTAGCCTTCAAAAAAGTTGGCTGCACATTTTGTGAAATTGTGCAACTTGCGTGGACCTGTTAATTCTTTTAAAATAGTCGCATATTACCCTATATTTCGTCCATTAAGAGTATCCAGAATGACTTACCATTTTCTGAAACTACCCCTGCTAGTGTCGGTTCCTCGTCCGATTTGAGATGCTGTGGCTTTGCTTGCTTGCGGCGGGACATGCTGCTGGTACGCTGAGACTTGTTTCTGCTTTTTGCAGATACATCAGCAGCGAGCGAATAAAAAAATGTTCACAAATAGTCGAGTTGCAAAATTACGGAAATTAGCTGGTGTTGCTGTTGTGTGGATTGCGCATGTCGGTATATAATTATGATAGTGAATAATGCATTGCGATTAATGGTGCTGTGTGAGGGGGATTGGCTGAAATCCAGCGGACACGCACTAGATATGGAAATGAGGGACGGACTCAGCAATTAGCTGTTTCGCTCTCAAAACTATCTGTCTCCCTGCTCGCTGTCCACCTCCTCCGACAACGAATACACCGTGTATTACGCCCTACACTTAGGGGGTCTTCACTTGTGGAAGGTCAGACTGTTTTCCTTTTTTGTGGAGTTTTGCCTCTTAAGTTCGAGATTCATCGCGAGCTTGTTTGGTCTTTTCTGTCCCACACTTCAGTCATCGTTGTTGTATGTTCCACTGGCTTTAAATGCTACGTTGATAATGACGGACTAATACAGACTTTATCAAATGAGTTCATATTTTTCCATTCATTGTCTCGCGTTCTCTGGTTTCTATTGACGACTGTCCCATGAATGTTCTCTCATTCTCTGGTTCGGGGACTATGAGGGTCCTCCTAGTTTTATTTCTACAAAATTGTTTACTAAGTCGTCCTTTTAGGTTATTTCCTACATTTCACGTGCATTTACGTCGTCCTTTATTAGGCTACAAGAGTTCCTGGCGGGTGGATTTCATTCCCGGTGAAACGGTGGGTAAAGTCAGCGTTTTTGAAGGCAAGTGTTTTTTTGTTTTTTTCTGAATACGTAAACAGCAAAGAAAAAAAAAACTGTTCAGCAGTTCAGTTATTGTATTGCCGGCCCCGCTTAATGTTCGTATAGGCTCCTGAAGTCCGTTAGAATAACAATAAACTCCTTCGAATTGTTGGAAAAGTTTTACAGGAACGGAGCACCGGGTTGCCTTCGGGCAGTCCGTACGTTGTGTCAAATGACGGCAAACGTCTTCGAGTCTTCCCTTTCACCGGAAAAGAAAGAAAAGAGAGAAAAAGCACACACTGGACGGTATGGGTCAGGTCCTCTCTCTTTCCTCTCGACACCACATACACTGTCGGCTGTGCGGTCACCCCGAGTCGCTGTCCAAATTCCCTTCTCCGGATTAAAGCGTCATTTAGGTTAGAATGTATGATCTTTCCTTTTTCTGCTCCAACTCTTCGGATTCCATGTACAGATGAGACGGGCATAAAAGTTTGACGAGTGCGTGTAATGGATCTTTACGAGATGACCGCTCGGTAAAGGAGAGGTTTGATGTTACTGTTGTTGCCTGTGTCTTTATCTCCGCGTGTGCAGACTGTTGTTATGTGTGCGAGAGAGTTAAGCTGCAGTCTTTAGTGTGGCCCATTGCGCTGTGCGACCGCTAGGATGTACCACACAGTTACTGTTTAAAACGTTCCACCGACTCCACGACACCACTTCCTTACTAGATTTTGTATCATAGACTACCACTTGCTATATATATATATATATATATATATATATATATATATATATATAGGCTAATATATACGTATATATATTCAAACATACATCCATGCATAAATAGCCTCCTTAAGACTTTCAAAAAAGAATTATGATCGTGAACCACTACAGGTAATGAGATAATTGCCAAATATATATTCAACCTACTTACTTTAACAATAACATAGTCTAGATGTGAACAGTGATACTATTTTGAATTTTTTAAGAGTTCGTTTAAGACTTTTAAAATGGTTTTAGTTGTAATGGAAAAAAATGCCTAAAACTAACATACTTTGCTTGTATGGTTCATATGCGCTCCGTATATTGATTTGTATGAACAGAACTGAAGCCAAAAATCATTCAGGCTCCCTCAAACGGTAAGAAATAGGTAATACTGCATATTTCAAATTATATAACAATATTGTTTTAATATCACGTAACTTAATTCGGCTTTGGGAACTATTATGTTTTAGTTTGTGTTCTGGGGGAAAGGGGAAGGCGAAGGTAAATGCATGTTATCTTTGTTCTTAAACTAATCAGATTTAAAACAGAATTAAACGTAGGCTAACTGCTTTGTACGCTCTTTGTGTCTGCTTTATAAAGAAAGCTGTGCTACATACTCTAGTATTCTTTCCATGGGGTAAGTAAATTACTAAAATCTGTCACTGTATCCTATTTATATACAGATCTATACAGATGTGAGTTAAAAGGGGTTTTGTGAACGGGGGCCAAGTGAATTTGTGGGTGTGGGTGGGGTGTGTCACTTGGGTGCATATTTATTGTTTCATCTTTTCTCCGTATTTTATTTCTTTTTGATAAGTGACGTGCTCTCCCAATTTCAAAACTGTCTACTCAGTTATGAAGGAAAGCGATCCTATAAAACAAAACCTTTCGCAAAATGTGCCGTCGTGTTTCTTTTTCTCTACAGTGTGTTTCTCTTTGATTTTCCCTTTTAACAGAATGATTTTGACCCAAAGAATTATACCTTGGTCAATAATGATAAGGGTAGATAAATTATATACGCCACTTTTTAAGTGATATATAGGGGAAAATAATCAATTAAAAAAAGGCACTGCGTTGGAATTGGCTCATCAGCAAAACACAACGTCTGCCATGTAAACTTCGTCGTGAATAATGTAGACCTGCATTTCCCCCTGCAACCTTTACCCAGAAAACGCTCAATGCTTTATATGAGCTATGAGCAAACACACATATATATATATATATATATATATATATATATATATATATATATATATATATAAATACAGTACAATATGTAGCCTATATATTGGTGTGTGTGTGTGTGCGCGCGCGCGCGCGTGTGTGGGTGTCTGTATGTGTGTGTTTTCCCTGTCAAAGGCTCTCTTTGATCCGTTTGTCTTATTTTATGTAGGCCTATGTTACGTTTTCTGTTAGCCACACATTATATTTGCTTGCTTTAAGACCTGTTTCATAAAACTACCATTCTACATTACATTAGCTAGATATGGCAATTATACATTCTTAATTATATTTATATGTAGGCTGAATGCACAGATCTGTGTTTATTTTCTTAATTGGGCTATTTATTCCAAGAGTTTGCCAGTTTCATGTTTGATCTTTTGTTAAAGTCACTTTTACCCGCCTGCGTGTCACAGAAAATACTGTGGATATATTTGCTGGCGTGTCTTGTATCCATATTCCTCTAGCTGTACTTGTACCACGAGGAACAGATTCTCTGACACGAAGGTCGTCCTTTGGGCAAACTTTTTTCACTCATCCTTACAGCTAGAAGTTATGTCCAAAAGGGTGTTATTATCTGGTATTAATAGATTCAGCCCAGCGAAGACAAAATCAGCTATTGATAATTGCAAGAAGTATACAGCAGCTACTGTATCGATCGGCTTGTCCTCTACTCCCCTGGTATATAGAGATAAGAAGACAGACTCTTTAGTGCAATATAATTTCTTTTGACCTATCTGCTTGCTACAGACTTATGATGAATAGCCAGACCGGCTAAAGTCCTTTATCACGAAACGTACCCCTTGATATAATATTGATTCTTTATAACTAGCTCGGCACACAAAAATCAAACTGTCCACTTGGCCATCATCATCATCAATATCATCACAAAAGCGCTGAAATAAGGATCTGCTCCGGATTCCAAAGGGCCTCCTCACCATCTCCTCGCTGATCTTTGCTTTACGGATGATCATGAAAAGAAACCAGAGAGGAAAATACGTGTTATAGAAACTAATAAATAAGCCACAATTTGTTTTCTTAAAAACACACCGTTTTGGGTGTCAGCGCCAAGAAAAACTCTTATCTGCATTCTGTGGATTTGCAAAGGACAGATTATTAATTGGTTCTCTCTGGCAAGCATTAATTGCGCACAAACGCCTCCTTATTCCAAAACTATTGTTGGAGTATAGCCTTCCATCCGTTTGAAGCAGGTAGGTAGGCTACAGTAGCCTATAGGCTTCGCAGTTTTGGTCAGCCGAAATGACAAGTTAAACCCTCGCCTTGTCGACACGACATGAAATCATAATCATTATCATCATCATTGTACGTTACAGGCTACGCAAATAACCAGAATTGGAACGTAATTAACTTTTAAATCGCATCTCTTCTCATACAATGACTAATTAAAAGCATTCATTCCAATTGAAATATTTTAACAATGTAAAATAGGCATCCTGAGGAAAGTTCGAAAAATATAAGCTCATAGACGTATACAGGGACCGGAAAATAGTATCCCCAATGTGGTGATATTTAATGGCCTATTTACTTCGCTATAGTATCCTAGGTTATTTTAAAGAACGCGTTTACTGCAGTCCATATTAACCGGGTTCTCCTGAGAAAGGGGAGGGTGTGTGCGGAGTGGAGGGAGGGAGCGCGACAAGAAACACACAAACAACCTCGTAGGCTTTTAGCACAATTTGGATATGGGTATCTGAGTGAGGTTTACACTGTGTCTTTCTGCCGTATTAATAAGTACAACTGCGATAGGCAGGTTACTTTTCCGAACTTATTTCCCCCCGAGAAGCGTGCAGTTACTTATTCTAGAAAGGATTCTTTGGAGGCCAGCACCGTGACGACAGGACTCCCAAGGTAGAGTGATGCGTATAGTCGCGTGGCACTGAGAAAACATCTTTAAACAAAGTGTTGGTTAGATACGGATACCGACAAATTAATTCTGCTTTAGATAAAAGGACATTAGCAATCCGGAGTAGTTGTTGAATTTAACTGTTAGGCTATTTAAGAACGCCTTGCAATATCCATGTATTAATGTAAATCGGCCTGGATGATGTGGTAGAGTTTACATCTAATGCTTGTTTACATTATCCCCCAGTTCCGTTTCAAAGCTAGGTCAGCGCAGATAAAGCGCGATGATGCATTTTCCTAGTAGTGGGCGGAGGGTTAACAGAAGGGAGGTTACTTGGTGTCATTTCGGTTAAGATTTCTTAGGTTTATTATTTAGGGTTGGCCTGTTAATATTTGTGATAAATCTATCATGTATATTCCGGGTAACATTCGTACCATTTTTTGATTTATAAATCAAATTAGGCTTTATTTATATTGTTGCTCGTGTGTTAAAATGACCGCAGACAGACTACCGCAACGGCTATGGAAACGCAGTCGTATAGGGAATAGTTGTACATTTTGCACTGCTGTTGATGTTGTCCCGCTGCCGCCGCTGGTGTTTGAATAGTGCATAACTACACCGTGACATCATGCGTTACTTCTGCCGTATCCCGGAAACCTGTTCTTTCTTTACCCCTGAACCTGCAAGATATGACAGTACATACACTGGTAGCACTGTTATAATACGCTAATCCATGCAAACAAATCTCTGGTCAGCTTTAAACATTAGGAATCGAATGTCTCAATGACAGCCTACACAGTGTTTCTAGCTCGAATGGCATGCTGAACCGGAAACGTGATATGTTTTCCTGAGTCTAATGCAGTGTAAAGTAGTATTTTTAATCCTCCCTGAATAGTGGTACATTATTTTACATTGTTTAATCCTGAAAGTGGCAACAGATTGTAATGCTTGTACATGTAAGTACTGTATTTTCAATTAGGCAGGCCTGCATTCTGAGTATAGGGTAGGCCTACACATTTTAATTTGGCATAGAACAACCAATGCTAATTTTTCAGTGAATTGCTGCTAAGCTAGTCTATCAATTGCCATATTTTAAATGAAACAGACAAAACCTGACCTCAGCATCTATTTTGTGTCCTAGTGTAAGCAGTTTAATTTAAACTGGTACGCAGGTATTGCTTGTACCAATAGTAGAAAAGTAACAATTAGCCCTCACCACAAATTAACCACACAGTGAATGGCCCTGGGATCATTTGCATAACATGGCTCATTTTTGTTGAAATATGGAATAAACAGATTATGATAAAATATCGGATTTATGCATTGTTTTGAATAGATCATATTCAGTAGGTGTTAGCTGATCCAAATGTGAAAGCACCCTTCATCCAAGGATTCTAGGCATACACTTGGCAAACACATTCACGTGCACACACACACACACACACACACACACACCTGTGGGATGAGTTATTAATGAAACAAAAAAATTCCCATGCATAGTAAACTTAGCTTGCAATATCAAACCGTCCCTGGTCATGTAAGATAACAATCCCCTCTGACCTGTTCGCTTAAAGGGGCCACCTGAGCTGATACTTGGATACTGACAGTAAAAAAATGAAAGCTTTGCTGTCTTTGTGGGCTTGGGGCTACACATGCTGTGACTGTATACGTTTAATGTTCCTGGATCTCAGTACCCAACTTCGCTGGCTGCTAACAATGATGGGAGCTCACACCTGTTGCCAAGCAGGGTAATATACCTTTGCATGTATAAGTAATGAGTATTGTATGACTCAAGTAAGTGGCAACTGCCTGTGAAGAGCAGTATCTGCTCTAAATCTAAAAAGGGAAAATGAAACAGTGGACAACTTTTTTACCACTTTAAAGAAGATGCAAATGGTCACAGTAAAGCCAATAACTCATTGAATTTTGGAATTTGGAGTGGATTTTCTCTGAAGTTAAATTGTTAGTAAAATGGCTTGCACAGCCACAGCTTCACAATGGATTGCATTATATGGATTAAACATAGCTTGACAAATTGATCAGACAAATGTAACCCTACAATTTAACCGAAGTAGAAGGAAAATAATTTGAAAATATAATGCAAGCCTGTTTTACCATTTTGTGAGACAATTTGTGGCCAGGTTTACTAAAAATAAACAGATCTGATTTAGAGACAGCATGGTGACTAGATGGTTGGCAATAAAAAGCATAGTGTGGGTACTTCAGGCTAAGGCACATAAGCCATTGTTTATGTAACTGTCGCGCGCTAGCAAATTTAAGCATATGTTCCCATGTTTTCTTTACTTTGACAAAATACACAAGTTTGTTGATCGCAGAAATTAAATAAATGTGTTTAGTCAGAAATGGTTGTATTCATTACTTCATTACTTAGCTGGTCGGCCTCAACCTACAGTCACTGCAATGTATTTCACATTAGGGGCCTCATGTTTAAGTTGGACATATAAGCAAGAGTCAATAATAATTTCAATGACAAATTATACACTGAGTGATACTTGCTGCCATTTTTTTCAAAGTTAATGGGAAAGTGCAATAGGATTAGCTTGAATGTGGGCCAGAGTTAAGGACAAAGGACACTGCAGTTAGACTGAACGGAGGCCTGTTTGTGAAACAGGCCCTGATATGAGAGTGTAGATGAGTTGGGAGAGTGCAGTGGAGGTTTATTGCACCTATGCTCAGGCTTGGTGGCAGGTCCATCATAGCGTAAGCCTTGCTCTGTCTCTTCGGGGACAGGAAACATTCTCTTGATTGAAGGAAACTTAACTGCAGCCAAGTACAGAGGCAAGGAACTGATGGAAATGCCGAGCAATTTCGGGCCTTTTCACAACTACTGTAGTTTCCCATTTTAGAACAGTAACAGCATTAGACACACTGGCACTTTGGTATAAGTTTTGAAAGGGATGTAAGCAGTGGACAGAGCACTGCAATCACTGTGGGAATTTTCCCACTCAAGTTTTTCAGATGGGCGCAAGTTTTTTAATTGATCTGTTTTAACAATAAGAAGACCAAGGTGCCTAGGTGTAGACTGGTGAATCAGTGCTGATTGTATACACTTTTGTGAATTTCAGAGAGAAACCATAAAAATGTCCCTGAATTTGGAAATAAAAACCAAAGTAACCCCTTGGAACAGAAAACCAAATCTAAGGCTACTAATTTTCCATTGGAATATGCGTGCAGATATTTTTACCCTTTGTGTTTTCATAGGAAAAAAATGTATATATATATATATATATAAATTCTTAATTGTCTTGATTCGTATATGATGCTGTAATGTTCACATTCCTTATCAGGGGGAACTCACACTAATTTGATATACTGAACTCCACTTTGTAGTAAAGAGGAGGGTTTTGTCATGTGTCTCAGCTTAAGTCATGCTTTTTAAAAAGGCAGTGGCACAGCGATTCTTGAAGCTGTTATCATGAATAATTTCCAGTAACATCAGAAGATTGTCAAGGACAGAATGCAAACAACATAAATCATGGGAAAGACCCCTGGCTTGGGCATGTTTGAAAGAGCTTTATGGTCGCTTTCATTTTTGACAGTTATACAGGTTTCATTTTTGACAGGTTAACAGTTATAGAGAGAAAGAGAGAGAGAGAGAGAGCGAGAGCAAAAGAAACACTGAATGAGAAAAGTGAGAGATGAAGACTGTACGTGTGCTCTTATATTCACTTTTGCTCACAAGTGTGTGTGTGCGCGCGTGTGTGTATACAGTATATGCATGTACAGGCATGAGCAATTGTGCGTGAGTGTGTGTGGCGTGTGTGTGTGTGCATGCATGTACATGTGCACACACATCTCTGTTGAGAGCAATTTAGATGACACAGACAGACAACGATCTTCACACTTCTCTCCCTGTGTACAGTGGGAGTAGTCGCTGAGACTGATGCCGGGCAAGGGGCCGCTGAATATGAAATAATGCCGCAAGGCTTGCCGGCAGGAAATTAGGAGTGACACATGGGAGATAAAGGGGGCGCAGCCAGCACTACAATCTGTGCTGGAGATTTAGAGTGATAGCCATGCCACGTGGGTTCTTCATCCACTCTGCCACACAAGTACCGTCGGCCAGGACCGGCCAAATAATTTATCTGAAAAAAGCGACTTTTGTACAGTGAGGAAGAGCGGCGTCCCAAGGCCTTGACAGCCATGCTAGATAGGTATGAATAAAAGAAGTAGATGGGGGTTTGTGATGCAGTCAAAGTCCCATAGAGAAACGGGCACTCAGCACGAGTAGCAGAGGCAGAGTGGAGATGGCTAAGGTTAGAGGTGACTATGCAAAGTCATGGATATGTTAAAGGATCACAAAGTGGAAAATATGCAGGGCCGTCTCTAGCCTTTGTTCTGCCCTAGGTGAGGTAGGGGTGGAGGGGGTGGGGGGAGGCCGAATATAAGTCACAATTACTGACCGGGTGTCAGAGAGTGTGAGGCAGGGAGGATAACAAGCGATGGTGGATCAGTGTTTCCAGAGTCCCACCCAAATATATACCGTGAGCTCCATAACATTTGGGATGAAGACATATATTTTTTCTTGATTTTGGTCTGTACTGCCATTTTTGATTTGTAATCAATTAATTCACAGGTGGTTAAGTGGGTGTTCTCAGCTTTTAGTAAAGGGTAATTTCATACATTTCATACATGTTTCACCATGTAGAAATTACATAACTTTTTATACATAGTCTCCCCATTTCAGCACACCATAATGTTTGAAGCAAATATTCACAAGTGTTTCTGATTAGTCAGGTGCGGTCAATTGCTTTCTTAGTGCAGGTATAAGAGAGCTCTCCATATCTAATCTTGATTCTAGGTTTTTGATTGTGTTTGGAGTCTCTTATTGGTGTTTGTCAACCATGAGACCAGTTGGGCCAATAAAAGTCAAGGAAGATAGCAAACTTTATAACTGTTTGGCTAACGTTGTTTAGCCGCAGCCACTTAGCTGCGGCTATTTGTGAGCTAATTTATGTTGCTCAATGTTTTGTAGATGAAACTGAAGCTACAATTGAGCTAGGCCTCGTCACATGATGAAGCTGTGATGCTATTATGGTCGTCATTTGACCTTGTTATAATTGTCATCGGTTTGTTCTTAACCAATCAGAGATCAGTGCACCTAGTTAACGCAATCACATTAGTAATTTTTGATAATGTTTTTCTCTACAGTTCAGTCTTCAGAAATTTTTGATCCCGGAAAAATGTGAACTGTTATTGCCTGCTTCTGTTGATAATCATAGTGTGAGCCTTTGGTGGAGTGAGTTTGATAAATTTGTACAACACTCAAAGGACATACATGGCAGAGCTCTTCACTAATACTATTTCCAGGCCATGGCAGCCATCTTGCAGTTGTGTCATTTGCAGAAGTTCCTGATTGAATAGGGTTGAATGGAACCATGTGACCATGTTTCCTTTCTAGTTCTTATACAGTTCTGTAGATTTCTAAGGCAATAATGTGAATATTTTCACATCCTGATTCTGAACTGTAATGACCCAAAGTACCTGGATTACTGCGCCGATGCACACTTTACCGTACCTATACACAAATGTAATGTATGGCTGTCAACCAATCAGAATTGTCAGTCATTACACAACGGTTTGGCTGAATACTCAATTCCAGTTGGTCCAAGGGTGTGAATTCATTTTCAATAATGGGACACCTCGGCCTTTTAACCGTTCTAAAATGAATGCACAACAAAATTCAGCAATGTACAGCAATGTCATTTTTTCGATTTTCAATTAATAATGTTACATCCACTCCCCTTTTCAATGTCCAATTTCACAATGAAAGGCAAAGTTGAATCACAATTGTTGGTACAGTAGCTTATAGCTTGATTTAGGGTTGCCAACCATCTTTAAATCATGAGTACAGGACACATTTTCTTCTGTATCTTTGTTAACAATTACATTTTTAAAGTTTAACCGCTGTTTTGAATATAATTCAATAGCTAGCTAGCTGGGATAACAAGCATGCCGTGTGACCATTTTGTCCTAAAACCTGGCTGAATTTTAATATTGGTTTGGTAACGAACGATGGCTAAACTATCATAAAGCTAACTTGCGTGCTAACCCGGTTTCAGAGGATCTAGAAAGACGCTATGTTTACGCTGTGTGACCACACCATTTTAAAAACAAGACAGAGCCAGAGAGATATATTTGATTGAGGTGTGTTCCCATGCACTTTTTTAAAATACTGTAATGACAAAAATAACCAAAATTGTTGCTAATTTTATGGTATACATATGAAAAGAAACTATTTTTTCTTGATAAATTCATTGTTTTCATAGAATTTATGACCAGAGGTTTTTACTTAACAGCAGTTTAGCAAACTGTTAACTGGCCACCAACTAGTGGTTTGCATCTTGCAGTGTAGCTTCTGTAGTTTTGTTCTTGAAGTCTCCTGTGGATGTTAGTCACTGACATATCCACGCCTGCCGCCTGAAGAGTGTTTCTGATCTCTCAGACTGGTGTTTTCTCATTATGACGACAATTCTTCTGTCATCAACCTTAGAGGTCTTTCTTGGCCTACCAGGCCCTATACAATTACTGAGCTCACCAGTGCTCTCTTTCTTCTTAATGATTTTCCCAACAGTTGATTTTGGTTAGCCAAAGGTTTGGCCTGTGTCTCTGACTATTTTTTTCCCTTATTTCTTTCAGTGGCACAACTCTGGTCCTCATGTTGACTAACGCCAATAACAGATTCCGAAGGCAATCAAAAGCCTAGAATCATGACTAGATACTGAAAACTCTCTTATACCTGCAATAAGGATGCAATTGAACACACCTGGCTAATCATAAACACTTGTGAAGCTATTTGTCCCCAACAATATCATGCTCTGATATGGGGGGGCTATGTATAGAAAGTTATGTAATTTCTACATGAAACCAGGTTGTATAAAAATATCCTTTAATAAAGTCTGAGAATCTGCACTTTAACCACGTTTGTTTGATTACAAATCTAAAATTGTGGAGTACAGAGCCAAATCAAGAAAAAATATGTCTTTGCTCCGAATGTTATGGAGCTCACTGTATTGATCTTATAGTAGCAATCCAACGCATTGTATGTATGATAAAAAAAATAAAAATAAAAAAATAAAAAAAACGTGCCTACTTTTGGGCAGGTCTGAGGTGCTGATTTGGCAGTCTGACTATGTTCAAATGTGGCAACACTTCATGTGAGGCAGGGTGGATAACCAGCAATCGTGGAGACTGGGGGATTTTACCAACTATCATTAATGCAACACATTTCATTTTCTCATTTTCTTCTTTTTGTTTGAAAGATTCTTAGCACCCCCTCATACAAGTGACACGCTCTATTGCCTATGCCTAGATCTGACCCTGAAAATATGTTTATAATATCATAATGAAAATGTTAAAAATAAAATAAATGTCAAAATAAAAATTGTCAGAAAAAAATGTCATCTTTCCTTTAACAGTGCTTATTTAAAATTATTATTATTATTATTATTATTATTATTGTTGTTGTTGTTGTTGTTGTTGTTGTATAAAAATAACGAGAATAATAATGATTTAAAAAACTTTAAAAAAACTTAATAAATAAATACCAGCATAAATAGTGATTTTGCCAGACATTTGAGAATGAAAGGTAGTGATTTGTTTTGACTCATAGTAATGTATGTATGCACATGCATTAACACAGAGAAGAAGAAATGCACATGTACAAACCCATACACCCAGAAAATAGAAAGAGGGAAACACAAAAACACACACAAGAACCTGGGAGGCAAAATATTCACCTGGAAGTCTCTAGAATTTAAGGCCAACCCAATGAACACACTGTGATACTTAAACAGACTGTAGTACATAAATAGAGCAGCAGGGTTTGGCAGCTTGCTGTAATAGTTGGGGTGCTGCAACATCATTTCTCCCTCTACTGGCATGGATAGAAAAGTCTAAACCAGGGTGACGAATCTACACGCCAGATTCAATCTAACAGCAGTGCCCTTTGTCCTAATTTTTATCACTTGCTTGCCAACTTAACTTTTTGGTTAACTTCAGCAACTGCCAATCTGAGCACCTTGTGTAACGGCTGAAAAATATTAACACACCTAATTTCATTGTTCAAATCCACAGACTCAGTATTTTGCAGTTAGATTGAATATGCCCTTTTGAATCAATGGGATTTCTTGTGTGTGTTGGCATTGAGAAGGCAAACACTCTATGTGCAGGGCCTGCTCTGTGTGTGTGATATTACCTCAGAACACAAACACTTCACATCAGCTATGACAGCTAGGGCAGTGAATTAAACCAGTGACCATAAAAAGATTGGAATGACATTTTGTGGCTATTCACTCCTAAACAATATTTTCCGCTGACAGTTTGCCTTTGGATTTCATCTTCTGTATTTGGTGAGATATATATATATATATATATATATATATATATATATATATATATATATATATATATATATATATATATATTATTGAAAGCAGCTAAAATGAGTACATTTTCATTTATTTGCAGGTGTATCGCTCAGGGAATGTTGTTTTACCGTTCACCAGAAATATGTTGATTGTCAGTGAGGTGCTTGTTTTCAGACACATTTACAAAAATAGCACTTCAAAACGAAAGCACAGCAATATCATACAAAGCCAGTCTTTTCACCTTCATGAGCATGTACTAACAAAACAGTGGCGCATAATTAGGTAATTAGAGTTGCTCAGTCTGAGATAGCAGCCTTAAGTGACCGCCACTGCTTGTAAGAAGTCAAAGTGTTTGGGGGGAGGGCCAGTACTTTCAGGGCCAGTGATATGTGTGCCACATTGTGCTGTTCAATAGAGCCCTCTGAATTTTTAAACAGCATCGGTTACCTCCGACAGTCTTTGTTGTGGCACCATTTGCCTTGCCTAATCCCGGTAAGTGCATTTCACATCACAGCCATGTCCAATAGACATTCAGATACTTTTACCGAGCATTTCCTGTTGGTGCAGAGCATATAACTTTAACAGTTATTGTTAAGGATTTGACCAAAAAGCATATTAGAAAGGGGGTGGGAAACAGTCTATTTCGGCAGAGCTGCTTTAGACGAACAGAATATTACAATAAATTCCTTGTAATATCTTGTGTGTCTGTTTTAGTGGAGTAACCTTGGCATGTTACATAATGAATAAGCCTTTGTCAATTTCATTTATTAAGGGAGGAAATGCATGATATTGACACTCCTTGTAATTGCATCCCTTTCATTTAATCTTATCA
Organism: Anguilla rostrata; assembly: GCF_018555375.3. Classification (NCBI taxonomy): domain Eukaryota; kingdom Metazoa; phylum Chordata; class Actinopteri; order Anguilliformes; family Anguillidae; genus Anguilla; species Anguilla rostrata. Next base: position 51,423,511 of record NC_057933.1, read on the forward strand.
AGCTTCAGTCATATCATATTACTCTTAAACCAGGCAGTTTTAATGCAAACAAATTCACAGTTGCTGACCAAAGGCTATTGAAAATAGCATATGCTTTCAGAATTGAAAGGTTACACTCTGAAAGTATGCAAAGGGTGTATAATATATATTTAAAGCGATTAAAATCATTTTACGTAGGAACATGGCTGTTGCATTGTTCATTTGGATTTTATAAGGCAAATACATAAATCAATAGTTATTCAATCTGCTCAGACTGAGAACAAAATAATTAAGATTTAGAATGCTTTTGTGATGTAAATTTGTGCAAATAAATTTTAAATGTGACCAAATCCATGCCTACACCATGAAATCTTTCCCTGCACCCCTCCAAAAAAAAAGCATGGCTATTTACATGAGAAAGAAACACTGAAATTAATGAAATCAGAGGCACATGAATCAACAAACTTTAAAATTCTTAAATATTTCCCGATCTCCTCTGGATGAAAGATGACTGGGTTTTTTTTGTGTTTTTTTTGCTCATTCCTCAACTTGAAGTGATGGCTGGCTGTGGTCCTCCTGATCATGCCCGTGGAGCACACTCCCAGTACATTATTAGTGGGGCCTTGTTCTGACAGCACTTCACTTTGCCTGGATTTAATCCTTAGCGACATCCTTAAATTGGACCCAGGGTGCTCATATTTGAAAATAAAATCTGGGGAAAAACATTTGTTTGGACATGCGGGGCATTTCAAAACCAGCCTCGTGAGGATCGTAGGCTTGTTGTGTATCCCCGACTAAATACCTTCCCTGGTGGCAGGGAGGTTCATTGTTGAATGTTTTTGTGACTTTTTCATGACCTTTTTTAATCAGAAAACACCCCTATGTGCCCTTAAGGCAGAATGGAAAGGGCCCTAGTTATGCCCCCTAAAGAGCACCAAAGAGGCACTTGTTCTGTGCAGTGCAGGCATCCAGCAGTGGATAATCCTGTGTCCCTGAAGTGGCTGTGGTGGTCACACTTCAGACAGTGTGTGTGCCTGAAAATTTTTAAGACAGAATGTGAAGTCGGCACTATGCTGTCCTGCGTGTGGATAACAATTTATGGGTTTCCTCACTGCCAAGAGTCTGATGTAATAACTTATAGTAATTATTACTGCCACGGTCATTTAATTTCTGTGGTTGTCCATAGTTTCTCTGCATGTGTACTACATATAAGGACATGGACTCTCTCACTCCATTCCCTAAAGCAAATCATCTTAGATTTTAATTATAAACGCACTGTTTAACATATGTATGTGCTGCAGATTTATTTAATGCATGTGTATTTTATCAACATGAACATACCAGCAACTGTATTTGGTGAAAAAAAAAAAAAAAAAACATGCAACACAGTATTTTTGTTTGTGTGGAGCCTTGTATGTTATATGTATTTTTACAGGGTTCCTGTTTGTTTGTTTCATTTGTATTTGGACTGATGCCATTCGCTGGAGGATGAACACCCATTTTGTGGAAAAGGTAATTGCTACACAGTACTGTCTGATTGCCGGGATCTTTCAATGAGAACTGCCCTAGCCCCTGCGCAGCCGACAGCCTGATTACAAATCATGTTATTGATTTGATGAATGTAAGATGTTTGCTAATAACTGCTCTCTCATACCATCTGTTAATCTCTGTTGTGATTAAGGAGGTAATCCTAATACCTATTATTCCTAATGACAAGGACGGGATCTTTTGCTTATACAAGCTTAGCGCATTAGGCTTCGGTGGCTGCCGGGAAGTGCAGCGGGAGAAGATATCAGCCATCTCAGCCACAATTGAGAAATCGTCCCACCTCTGCGGCACAACAAACGTGATACAAAAAGAATTACACCCTCACTAAAGTCCATTACCTCGTATAATCACACAAAATGATTTTTCTTAAATATGATAATAAATCACAGCGCGGATCGATGCCGCGCAGACCAACTGCTATGGCCTGATAACGCATTAATCAATATTTAGTATTTAGATTTTAATTAATACTTGCTGGAGCGGGAGCCCTTTAAGAGAGAAATATTATCGCATACGAAAAAGAAGAAGAAGAAGAAGAAGAAAAAGGAAAAGGATGGTTAGCATGCAAAAATTGTTCCTCATATCTGTCATTGATCAGTCAGCTAGGATGCTGATTAAGAACCTGGGAGTTTTCAGAGGAGGGTAGGGCTAGACAGACTGTGTGTGTGTGTGTGTGTGTGTGTGTGTCCACAAGCGCATATCCTGTAGTCCTATCTATCCCAGTCTCTGCAAAGCATGCTGGGTAAAGGGAGAAACTGGTGAGGTGCACAGTAGTCTGCACACCACAGTCCAGGGCTACTGGCTCCTGGTCTCACAAGAACTTGAAGACATAGTTCTACTAGCCTGCTTTATTATTTAATCCCTCTGCCTTGAGGAGAGCAAATTAACACCCAGCTGTAGGTTTTAAATGACATTTTGAGACGCCTATCCATGCATTTCAAAATCCCAGACACACACACACACTCACATATGCACACACACAGTTTAAAAATTTCACTTGCACAATAGAATATAGCAAAATAGCATGATATTATAGTGAAAATATTTTTTATAGAAATTACCATTTTAGCACCACATATTGCTTCCTATCTGTGTCCTGCAGAATAATTCATAGTCGATAAAAGGTTTTAAATAGCTTTGTCACATTAAATGATGCTGTCATTTTTTAAAAAACATTTAAAAAAAACTAATCTTCAGTGTACAGTGTGTGTCAGTAAGTTAATTTCTCCCTTCCCTTTCTATAACAAACACATCAGATAAACAGTTTCTTAGTGATGCCTTCAGTTATTGGAACTGAAGTGTGCTACTTGCATACTTAAAAGTAGGTGCATAATCATTTATTGAGGGTTTAACTGCTTAAACATATGGCAACCAATTGAGTGACATTTGGAGTCACAATCCTTTTGCTTGATTAAGAGATTTTAAAAAAATAGGAATCAAATTATGGGAAAATGAACATGTAATTATAAGGATTTTTCCACAAATAAACTGGAGGAGATCATGAGATAAATGGTTGTGTCAATGTTTATTTCATATGATTGTGTTTTATTCTTAAGTGTGTGAGCCATTTACCAATCAAGTTTTTTATTTTAAAAATTGCTTTCATTCTGCACAGTATCAAATTTTTAGATAAACACTGACATTTATACATTACTTTGGGTGGTGTAGACCAACACTTTTTTTTTTTCTAAAATAGCTTGGCTCATGTTTTGCAGTCACTGCATTTACACTGGAATTGTACTGTTTTACCTGACTAGTAGCATGCATGTAGTTGTAAACTGCACTCTATATTTCTTATGCTATTTAACAGATTATTATGCCTTGCATGAGAGAACGGAAGGCACATACTCATGTTCATGCACTTCTCATTTTGAACATATCATGAACATTCAAAAAATATTTGTGCATTACTTGCTCATTCATTTTAATATGTATTTGACTCATAATAATGTATAATAATAATCAAATTTTGGTTGAAAACTAGCAGTAAAAAAAACAAAAGAAAGAGCAGATACATATCCATTCATGCCATACCACATGGAAAACAAATTAACCAGCTGACTCATAGCACACTCCGCATTTAACCAAGCTGTCACCATCATAGAGAAAACTATTGATTTGCAGTTAGAATTTTTATGGATCGTATATAGAATGTCATCCCCGGGTGTACTGTGGTGATCAATTAGAACCATTTAAACCATAAAAATATGAAGTGTTTCCCTCCCCTTGCTGCCGTCACACGCGCGGTGGGTGTTCATCTGAGAGCGTGGGTGGAGGGGAAGGGAGAGGGAAAATCAATGGTCAGTTCCGCGGATGAGTTACAGAGCGCGGGCGGGGGCTGCCGCCTCCCCGGCAGGAAGGCACGCGGGCGCTGATCTGCGCTGAGCGCCGCGGCTCCGGGACGCGCCGGGCCGGGCCGCGCCCCCGCCGGGCCTGTCCAAGCGCCTTGGGATCGTCTGCCCGTCTGACCTCTAGCGGGTCGGCCGCACTGTGAGGTCACGGCGGGCCTCGGGTCCGGCGGCGCTCTCTTCCCACCCGCTCCCGTCCCTCAGGCCGAGCCTCGCCGCGCTGCGGACAACTTTCCCGTGATGGGGTGCTGGGGTTCACTCATTTAACCCTCCACACTTATAAAGTGATAAAGCCTTTACTACCAAAAACAACTCTGCAATGTATTACTGGGGGGTCCTTAAAGCAGTGGACAGAGGTTTACATAGGGTCTTATTTTGTCATTGGTACATAAGTACTGCTGTGCGTACAAGACTTGTTTCTCCGTATTTGACTGTAGCTGTTGATAATAGCTTGCATAATGTCCATTTATGCTACTGGAGATTTACTGAAACAATTAATGTTACGTGTCTTGTTCAAAGGAAGAATAGCCAGATCTCTAATCACAACATTAACACCATTCTTGGCTACATTACATGTGCATACTATCATACTTCCCAGCTGTAGATCTGTCCTCTGTTATCATGTTATTAAACTTGAAGATGAATTAAGTGATTGGGACATAGTACAGACAGTGTCATAGAATTCCCCATTGTTTGAGGTGTCACCTGCTTGGAACATGATCCTCATGTACACACATAAATGCAGACATAATGCAAAAGTAACTTCACAATGCACCATTTTTGCAATATAAAAACATCCATCCATCCATTATCTATACCCGCTTATGTTAGCCGGGCTCGCGGGGGGTACTGGAGCCTATCCCAGCGTGCATTTGGCAAGAGGCAGGAATACACCCTGAACAGGTCGCCAATCTCTTGCAAGGCACACACACCATTCACCTACAGACTCATGCCTATGGATAATTTAGATTCTCCAGTTAGCCTACCTGTATCTCTTTGGACTGTGGGAGGAAACCAGAGTATTCGAAGGAAACCCATGTGGACATGGGGAGAACAAACTCCACACAGAAAGGCTCAGGCCGGATTTGAACCCAAGACCTCGCTGTGAGGCTACAGTGCTACTCACTGCACCACTGTGCGCCCCCACATATAAAAACAAGAGACACAGAGAGAGCAATAACAGTACAGTAAAAGTGACAAACTCAAATTGCTAATGGGTCAGGCCACTTGAATGAAAGCCGAGGTTCAGTAACTCATAATTTTAAATAGCAAGTTTGGAAACATTATCATTATTTAATTGCTCTCTTCTCTAGGTTATTGATTGCTGGGAAAGGTTACAACAGCCATGTGACAATAAAGTTGATATAATTGCACAAAGCTATAGAACTTATACTTTTTCCTTCTGTCTTATTTTATTCATTCATTCATACTGCTTATTTGTGTTTTGGTATCAGTCTCTGTGCCAAGGAAGAAATCAAAGAGCTGGGGTCATTAAAAGTCATCAGGAAATGGCTGCTTTTGATAAACAACAGCAATCCTCATGAGCCATCCTCATGGTTTGCCCTGATAAGCTTTAAATAAGTGGCCATAGGTATTTTGTTGACCAGAGACATAGTAAGTAAGAATAGGGACTCTTGTTGAAAAACAGAGCAGGGAATAAAATCTATCCATTATCACACTTAATCCATAACATACATTTTTATTTATTTATTTAGTGGCTACTGACCATGTGATAAAAAGTAAGAACCTGAAATTCTCACCAAACCGAAGTATCTGCTTACATTTGTTATTCAAAGTCAATGGCAAAGCACCATATTAAAGGTTAAAGGGAATGGTCCATCAAGTCACATAATTTCCCACCTTGCCTTACCATGGCAAGAAGACAGTTAAGAGCATGCTGTTCTTATGGTATGTCTGCATGTGTTTGTGAATGTATGCATGTGACATGTACATGTGTAAGTGCATTTGTGTCTGTGCATAGATGTTTATAAATAACCATTTCAAGCTTCTGAATTCCAGAAAAATACAGGACTTCAGACACTTGAACATATAAATAAAGAATTAATGTGGGTTGGATGAGGTGGGGTGGGGGCAGGGACGAAAGGGGGAAAGAAAGAGAAAGAGAGAAAGAATGAAAAAGATAGCAAGTGCATGGAATGACAGGCAGTCCGGAGACAGGGTTGTTAGTTTACGTAGGCTGTGGGCTGAGTCGACTGGAAAATTTTGATCACTTTAATTTACTATATCCAGCGTGCCTGCTCTCTTCGCCCAGTGCCTTTATCAAGCCTGGTGAGCCGGTATTGATTTTTTTATTTTCTGCGCAGGATAAGAAGACAGAGAGTTAGGGGCGAGAGTGAATGGAGAACTTTCCTCAGATTACTGCTATTCTCTAGCTTATTGCATCCTGTCGTTTGTGGTTTCAGATGATGTCCAGTCGACCAGGTCTGCTCCAGGCAATAAACAAGGTGAATAACAATGGAACCAAGATAGGGTGCAAGTCTGAAAGGGTAAAAAAGTGAAGAAAAAAAAGATTAAAAAGAGATAAACTGTGTAAAATGCAGGTGGAGAAAAAAATAAAAAAGTGTTTTTTTTGTTTTATGTGTAGGATATTTTGTGCATAATAGAAAAACAAACCCGTTTGGATCACATTTGTTAAATGTGGTGTAGTCTCTCTGTCATTGGAGCTGCCATCCTAAAATGTTGCCTACATTTTGTTTTTTTCACTTCTTTTTTCAAGCTTTAATGCAGACCATCGTATTTCTACATTTTCCTGAGGCAGTCGGGCCTTTTAAAGAGATAAACAAAATAGAGCAGGTCACCTATACACAGTGTGCTCGTTGATGCTTTCTGTGTATGTTTCAAGTATCATAGCACATCCTTTCAAAGCCTCATCCACATGCATTTCAAAACAAGGCGAACAGATCATTTAAAATGATGGCTTTGCAAAGCCACCTTGCACGATTATTACAGTTAAATCTCCTTCTATCTCATGTCAGCCATGAAAGGTGATCGAACATGAAAAGACCTGCTTGAAATCAATGCACTGATCAGATATGAAATGATACTAATGCCCTTCAAACTAAATTTCATATACTGAGACACAAAAAAGAAAAAGAAATCGATAGCAGCTTGCTAAAGTGGAACAAGAAATTAATTGATTAATGATCATTCTTTTTTTTCATTCCCAGCAAAGCTGTTGACTATTGGTAGCTGTACACATCAAGATGATGAGAATATAATAGTGCCTTAAAAAATAACAGACCACAAACAATTAGACAGCTCTATGCTTTTGCATTCATTTCTGTTCCCTTTACAGTACCTGGGCACCATAATTCTTTTTAGTGGTCAAGAAAATGAAAATCCAGAGGTCTGTTTGCGTTTATAAAAGTAATCCATTACAAGTACGAGCCATTTGTACGAGCTTCCTCTTTTATCATGTCAATTTACAGCTTTAATAACCAGGGCCCCTGTTATAAATTTGTCTTACAAATGGAAGAAAAAGGGAAACGCTAATAATGTCCCATCAATGCAAATATCATTTAAACAATGTAGTAAAATAGGCCGCATGTCGGAATGAAATTATTTTAACACCAAGGGCACAAAACACTATTGAACTGCCTTTTTTTCTGCATTTCCTGGAGCTAATGAATTATCACCCCAAACAAAACAGTGCAATTAATTGAGGAAGTAATGAATTTTGCCAGACTGCAATAGGACTTTGTTTACTAGAATTTGTTTGCTGGTTATCAAGTCCACTTCCTAAATAATTGCCCTGTGTACTTTTCTCGAAAACGTTCATGTATGGACGTGCGTAGCGCATGCACATGCTCTTGATGTTTGTACAGTTGTGCGACAGTGTGGGAATGTAGTTTGTACACTGACATGTTTGTGCCTATGTTCTGTGATTGTTTCATTAAAATATAAGAGTAATACAGACAAAGCTTATATTTGATTGGGCGCTTATATCTACTGTATATTGAATTTTGGTGTATGGCACTGAACGTGGACCTTTTGCGCACATAGTGAAATAATAGAATATGTTGCAGGTCCAAGGTGAAGAGCTTTCTGTCAGGCGGAATGTGAGATGAGAAGAGAGTGGATCTTGGCTGGGAGGGGAGGCTAGTGACAGGCTGGTAAAAGGTGTCTTGAAAACGCTAATTAAAATTGAATACCTCTACAAATGCAGTGCAACACACAATTTTCAAGCAATTAATTCGAGTATCTGTATTGGTGTGAATCATGCATTCTAACCGGTTTAATTTTGTTTGTTGTTTTTTTATTTTTCATTATTATCATTTTAAATGTTTTCCCCCTTTCACCTATGTTTTAATGTTTGGTGTCAGCTTTCATTATCAAATGTTTTAGGACTTTGTGTGTGTTTTTTAAACATCTGAAATCCCTATTGAGATGCCCTTGATGTCATCTGCAAAAACTAACCAAACAAATCCTAATAATCTATAATGTGTCTGATTTCTAAAGCATTGCCAAGGCTTCTTTTTATTATAAGATGAAAACATCAGATCCTTATGTTCCTGTAATTCAAATCAGACGCCATTAACATTTCATCCATAATGGATGTCTAAAAAGAGAAATAAGTGAATTTAGTTTCTTATACAACCTGTCTTTATATTGGTTAACTTTTAATGGGTATATTTTTCTTTTCTTTAATAGGAAGGTCGCATCACAGTAGACATATTTACTGTGTAGCACTGTACCTTCGTAAACACTTCTACTGCATTTGCACATTGAATACGATCTTTGTGTAATTTGACATACTTGAACTAAGAAATATTAGTAGTGCTGAGAATGGCAATATACAGTAAGTTGCGCTAACTGTTCTGACAGAGCGTTAAGTTGAGGTGCCCAAATCTTAAGACACAACTCATTTTCTGCAATGACAGTTTGTTTAGACTGCCAAATGAGATCAAATGCTTACTTCTTTGCTTTAAAAATACTGATTTGAATTGTATGATTCTTAATTAAACCAAACATCACTGACTACCAACATAGGCATCCGTTTTTACATTGTATGACATTTATGTATAAGACATGTAATGCTTTGATTGTGGGCCTTAAAGGGTGCCTCAACTGACATATCCTGGGACTTGGAGATTTCTATCAGAGCAGATACTGCTCTCTGGGGATGTTTCTGGAATGTTCTGACCCCTACCTGATTCACACAAAAACTCAATCTCCCAGTGGGCTCCTATTTAAGTCCAAATGCCACACTATCTCAAAGAGTATGCACTTCCGGAAACCAGCATTGCAGTTATCATTTCCACATTTGGACATAAATGTGAAAATGTATGATATGGGGAAAAGGATATAGCTTCGTTTTTGGTAATGAGCGGTTATGAGTAGCAACATTGGTAAAAGTTTTATTTTTCAGTTTGCACTTCATGGAAAAACTATCTGATGGGCCTAGATCAGTCAATATTAATGGAGCAATTGACCTTTCCAAGAGGCTTTGCCCCCTGTGGTTACTTCTGCTGTCCCTGTCAAGCCTTCTCTTGCAAGCATTTTGAAAGGAAAGTCTCTCTTTGCCGGATTTCCTCTTCTGACACTGTAATGATCCATTTTTTCTTCAGTAAAAGGAAGTGTGCATTGTCTGATGACACAGAACACAAAAACTACATCACTAAAATAGATGTACTGGCTGTCATGCACTAAGCCTTTATATATGATATGTAAGTATGTTTTACTGACGCATATTTATATCAACTGCAATTGCAATTTAACACGATGGAAGGAGTCAGATATTCTGATATCTAGGTCAATGAACATGACAGAACATATCTTAAGAATTAAGTTAAGGAATTTGGAAGATTCAGTGCAACATAAGATGGAATTAATTTGCGGAACTGGCCAGTTGTCTTATCTTTCAAGTGAAATATGATGTCACTCATCAATAGCCACTTTCCTTGCTACAGTACTGCAATATTGTGTCTGGTTACTAAAATTTGTTAATAGTCTTTAACCTTACTCAAATAGCTAGCCTAAAGTTAGCTTGTTGGATAACCTAAACACACAATACAGAGACCTTTGTGTATCTCAAAATAGCAAATATAGGATATTTAGCATGTAGAACATGACAGACAAATTATGAAAGTTTAGAACTACCAACCCATCCACGTGCAGTCTGTATGAGTAGGCCGAAATATGGATAACACTTTACTTGAACCCTTCAGCATAGGGCTGACATAACACTGTCATACACATAACATGAAAGCTGTCACAAGGTGACATAATAGATGAGATCAGTTTATGTCAAATGACATAAAACTGTTATACAGTAACATCTATCATAACATTTACTTATAAAAGTGACAGGCAAATTTTATGCGCTACGCCTTCAGCACCTGGTGGTCCTGTTCTGTGAGCTTGTGTGGCTTACCGCTTCACGGTTGAACTGTTGTTGGTCCTATATATTTCCATTTTTCAATCGCAGCACTTACAGTTGACTGGGGAATCTTTAGCAGGGCAGACATTTGAAAAACTGACTTGTTGGAAAGGTAGCATCGTACCAAGTTGACTGCTAATATTTGTCAATGGAGATTGCATGGCTGTATGCTTGATTTTATGCATCTATTAACAATGGGCGTGACTGAAGTAGCCAAACCCACCAATTAGAAGAGGTATCCACATATGTCCTTTGTCAAAAGTATGAATGTCAAGAAAGCAGAATACCACCGAGCTAGTGGGATCCTAAAGAAGCCATACTTACCCAGTGAACAAAAGCCCGAATCTAGACATCTAGAGGGGTGGAAATTACTGGCGTTTCACTGACTTTTTGTCTTCAGACAAAAAAAGGCCTGTGCCATCCTGATTAGTTTCAATCAAACATGCAGCATAGTCAATGCTTTTTGAACTGTGTCAGTTGGTAAAATGCAGGTGACATAACAAGTTAAAAAACTATTAGGGGAAAAACAAAACCCTTACACAGAGATAATATTATGAGTTTCAAAACATCTAAAAATCTATAATGGTGTCCACTTTGCCAAGCATGTTAGAGAAGGAAGGAAAGCTTACAACAGATGTGAAGCTAACTATAGTTCACATCCTCTTTTAATAGAGGTCAGAGGTCACCCAAGTGTGTTTCATCAGCAGACACTTTCCTTTCCTGTTGTCTGGCCACAGTTCTGCCAGTCACGCGCTCATGCAATCGCAATTCAAATGTATTTGAAGTTCACATGTGTTTATACTCACTAATAAGTCACCAGGGTTTTCCTGTGTGGAGCTTTCATGTACCTATAATGTTTTCCATTACACCATTCACTAAGTTATCTTTCCTTCCTATTCCAACATTTTATGTGTGTTTAAACTTGTTTCCCATCATTACTGAAGTGCACAAAAAACAGTAACAAAAATAAATGATCCAGCAAACGTGAATGGTAGCTTGTTTTTTTTTTTTTTACTCACTTCTTTCAAGCACTTTAGTATCAATGTTTCCACCTTGAACATATTAGTTTCCATTACTAATTTCACCAAAGGCCTTTCACCTCATAATCATAATCTTTACCATTGTGATGGATTCCTTTTCCTAGTTTGGGGTAAATCTGTTTCTGACTCATTTTATACATGTGACATGGACTATTTTTTTTCCAGAATGGCTTAAATACAATGACTTATCAGAAAACAATCTCAAAGACCTTTTAAAACTATGCAATATGAAGTAAAGAAAGGCCTTTCATGTTTGGAATGTAATTTAATGACTCAGCACTGGTACCGTCTCTATGCAAAATCCTCCAATCGCGCAGTTATGCTACAGTATATGAATAATCATGCCTATTTCCACAATTCTTTTTTTCCTTGAGGTCATAGTGCAATCCATTACCTGCTTCAATGAACCGTTGTGTTGCTAATGTGCCGAGCTCTCAGCCCCTAGGAGATGGAAATACCTGCTCTCTTTCCAGCACACCCCCCCATTAATTATGGTTATCATTAATATGTGTACACTTAATGAGAAGATTTGTTTGTCAAGCATTCCAGAGCAGTTACTTTCTAAGCCGAGATCGATTGATAACATTCAAACCAGTGTGGTCTGGAATACATAAACTACACTTATACATACTATTTTCTGAAACCCCTTTTGAAATTGAACATTATTGTGGGGGTAGAGATAGCTAACATTAATCTCATATGCAACAGCTCTCAAGTGGGGGGGGGGGGCTGTATGTAACAGGTGCAGCTCTTACAAATCAATATCACAATTACAACTTCCCCATTCTTCTATTGCTTGTTACTAATTTTAATACAGGGTAAATATTTGGAAAAACCCCTAGTCAACATTACTTTAGTGCTCTAAGTCTCATTTTCTGTAAAACAGAAGTTCTTTGCATGAGCTCTTCAGGTGTCAGTGCAAAGCCAGCACATTACAAAAATGCTTCAAATTACATCTGAGTCTCACTGTATGTGTTTAAATGCATGAGAAATTGTACAGTATTAGAATCAACAGGTCAAGTTAATGTTTACACCAAGCCAACAGCAACTGCAGTCCACCGAGCCACACATTTCCATATCCTCCAAACTTCCATAGAATGCACCACAGTGAAACAGCTACTGCCTCATGTTTTCCTTCCAATAAAAATGTACTGTTTTTCATAGAATAGTTATCAGACTTGACAAAAGTTTTTTTCTCAACTGACAAATTAATTGAAATATTTTGGACACGATATGGTTTATACTCAGATAGATAAGCAATTTACTATTTTTTAATTCATAATTAAAGTTAAGGACAAATATTGATTGAATCCAGGCCATTGTCAGCTGTACCCAAAAATAATGCCTCTGATTATTACCATTGTCACCCTTTGTCAATGATTACCAATAATCTTAACTCCTCAAACAACCCATAAAGGGCTTTCAGAAATGTAATTTTATACTCCTATTTTCCTACTCTAAATTCACTGTAATCAGGAACATTCAAACTATGACAAGGTTGGGAGAGAGAGAGAGCCTGATTTTTTTTAAGTGTTGTAGCTTTGTCCTCAGCCCAGAGTATTTCCATGCCCAGACCACATGGAGCAGGATTTGCTCCTTGCATATATTGAGTCAGATTTGTCTAATGTATGAACATTCAACAGCTGATATTGAAAAGGTTCTTTTCACTACATCATTAACTGTCCTCCTGTTTTAGCAGCACCGTGCAGCAACTCCTCTTGAGATGATGTTTGTTAACACTTTGACAGTGGTCATTATAAGATGGAAATTACAGTGTCACTGCCATGGCATAATACGTGTCGCAAAGTGTCATGTCCATTCATAGCTATGATATATCATTGTTATGACACAATTGGCAGTTGTGTTGTGACACAACTGACATAGCAACCTGCATAGAAGGCTTATTATGACAGGGGTGTCATAACACTGATTCGCCACCACGTCTGAAAATGACTACAAAGTTGATGACTTGAAAATGACTTGAAAGCGATGCTGCTATGTGCCAGCTTGCCAAATAGCGATACTTCATGTAAAAACACTTCATGTCAATGTTCATTTTCGAATGTCATATTGAATCAGTGTTATGATGCCCCTGCTGTAGTGAGTTTTCTATGCAAGTTGTGATGTCAGTTGTGTCATAACACAAACTGCAGATTGCATCATAGCAACAGTATGTCATAGTTATGAATTGGCATGACACTTTATGTAAGGTATAATGTCATGGTAATGACACTGACAGAATGACCACCATCAAATTAATGTTACCTCACATTCCACATAGGGTTTTAAACACATTATGGACTTACAAAGCATCAGTTACAAATATGTCGCAATGGCCAAGACTCAGTGTTCAAAAAACAGCAAATAATGTTCTGATTCTACATAGCATGTGAACTCCGTGAACCCTTGAAATGGCACATTCATGGAGATCAAAACAGGGAGATAAATGTGATTTGCTTACAAACTGCATCTGATCAGGGTAAAGTGGAAGATTTTTTAGAAGCCCTTGTCACTAATACAATTGCAGCTCCCAGTGGAAGTCAACAATTGATTACATTTTACACCTATTCTTGTAAGCCTGTACAAATATTACTCCGGGATGACTCTTTCCATTATATTGGGTGTACATCACGATAAGTAGCACAAGCAGATTACTGCTCATGCTGTTATGTCAGCAGATTATGTGAGTAATGTGTTCTATCCTGAGACTTTCATGGCACGGGCCCCGTATCTGAGAGCGGATGATGAACTGAAACCAGGAAATTTCGCTTGGGGAAGTGAACCTGTGGAGAAAGACACTGGATCTACATCAGTGAGAAGGATCAGTCCATTTTGCATATGGCAGGTTAGCTCTGAGATGGCCCTTATGACTGGAAAGTGGTACTGACCAGGTCCTGAGCTGTAGCCCCTACTCTAATCCTTGTTCTGGTTTCCTTTGCTTTCTCACATGCAGTATTCATTTTGGTAAGACATGTTTTTGTTAAGCCCTGTTTATAAACAAAGGATTCCTCAAAGATACTGAGTGATACTACTGAAATGCAACTCTGTAGTAAAGGGGTAAACGTGTCTGGCAGGTTCCATCAGGTTGTGTTGCTCAATCATGAAAGCCTGAGGTGGATGGCTGGCAAAGCCGTATGTTAATCGGAAATGGTGGTGGGGGGAAGGGGAGTTATCCATGAGAGGCACAATTGCATTCTTCTAATGTACACATCAATATGAAAATAAATAAACAAATGAACAACAGGCTGTCACAACATTCAATATTTGACAGCCAAGTCATTCCCACTGTCATGAAACAGCATGTCAAACATATTGAACAAAATCAAACCAATTAAACTGTTCCCAGCAAACTTTTTCACAATGGCCTGAGACACATTTTACACTCTGAATTTATCACTAAAAACATGCTTAAGTTCAGTCAAAGCTGCTCTTCTTGTCAATCTAACCAATTAAGTGGTTGGTAGGACTTCACAACTGAACCCCTTCTTTTAAACATGTTCAGTAAAGGATTACTGTATAGCAAAATAGGCGGGTCTAGTTTTCCATATACGCCTGGCTATGAAGTAGCGCCGGCAAAAATGTAATCACCATTCTAGATTAATGTTCATCAAAAGTCTGTGTCCAGCTACTGCCAACTCATAATCAGCTTGATGTCCATGAATGAGAGAGTAGCGAGTTAGTTATAGCTTGACAGTTTATAGTTTTGCCTTTGTTCTGAGTATAAATCAATATTTGGCTAGCTAGCTATCTTTGTCAACAAACATGCTATGAGACCATTTTTACCTAAAACCAAACAGAATTTCATATTAAGTAATGTGAGTGATGGCAAACCTAATGTAAAGATAGTTTGCCATCTAATCCAGTTGAGAGAGGGGCTAGAAAAAGTATTCATTTCTGGTATTGGGTTTGGTATATTTGCTGGAATGTTTAAGTAAGGTTGCCATTATAAGAATCACATATTCTGAAATGCATGTTTTTATTGGAATTATGTTTTTCTTTGGTAAGCCATAGTATAAGCAGGATAATGACCTTGGGGCTGGGCATTAAGCAGTTATAACTGAATTTAGTATCTCCTTTTCAAGCATTAAAACTGTGTAATGCCTAGTCCCGAGGGTTGCCATCCCTTACATATACACTCAGTGGCCACTTTTAGGCATACCTGCCCGTTAACACAAACAGCCTGCTTCTTGTTATTGTTGTTCGAAACAAACATCAGAATGGGCAAGACGCATTATCTTAGCAACTTTGTCAACGGTATGATTATTGGTGCCAGCCGTGGTGGTTCAAGCATCTCAGAAACAGCTGCCTGCCTGGGATTTTCACACATTAGTCTCTTGAGTTTACAGAGAATGGTGTGATAAACAAAAAACATTGAGTGAGCGGCATTTCTGTGGCCAAAAACACCTGGTTAATGAGAGAGGTCTGAGGAGAATAGGAGAATGGGCAGACTTGTTCAAGCTAACAGAAAGGCCACAAATGCTCGACTAACGTTTTTTTTTTACAACAGTGGAGTGCAGAAGGGCGTCTCTGATGCATCGGACCTTAAAGAAGATGGGCTACAGCAGCAGAAGGCCATGCAGGGTTCCAACTCTTGTCAGCTTAGAACAGGAAGATCACCAAAACTGTACGTGATCACCAAAATCGGACGATTGAATATTGTAAAAATGTTTCCTGGTCTGATGAATCTTTATTTCTGCTGCGATAGGTAGATGGTAGGGTCTCAATCCAAGAGCACCTTTGGGATGAGGTGGACTGGGAGGTTCACATCATGAATGTATAGCCGAAAAATCTGCAGAAAAGGCATAATGCTATGCTGTGGACCAGTATGGACTAACATCCCTAAGGAATGTGTCCAGCATCTTGTTAAATCCATTCCGTGAAGAGGCTGTTCTGGCAGCAAAAGGGCCCTACTCGGTACTAGATATGTGTACCTAATGAAGTGGCACTGAGTGTACAGTATATGTATGTACGTGCACACAAACAGACAGACACGTGCACACACACACACACACACACACACACAGCTTTCAATAAGAGTGAAAGTGAACCATTTCTCATACAGTTGGCTTTTGAGGTTCGAAAAGAACTTAACAAAACTTGGTCTGAGGTCAAAGATGTTAATTTGTTCCTGTGATCTTTCCCATCCCAAAGACGCTGACCACAAACTGGTCATACTAGTCTGCCTTTAATGTGGAGAAGTGCTCATGACATGGGGGTTGCATCATTAACTGATTAACTGTTTATTTTTGTCACACAACACTATAGTAGGCTGTTTAAAGGCATATTTAAAATTGATTCCCTTGTATAGGTCTAGGCACAAGCCCGATTACACAGTTGCATCATATATTTGCCTTAAAATGCAGTTTTACATGATCAATCAATCATTTGTGCCGTCTTCTATCTGAAGGTTGGCTTTGTTTTTGTTTTACATGAAACAAATTCTAATAAACAAAAATCTTATTTTTAAATCTACATGTTGTTCTGATTACGTTCCTGTCAATTTGTTAATCTACACTTTACAATAAGGTGAAATAGATTAACTATTGTAGCATTATTGAAGATGCTCTTGAGAGAATCTGGGCAATAAACATAGTGTACAACTTGATTTTGATCATAGTCATAATGAAACATCAGTGCTCATTGCTGCAACTGCAGACAAGCACATGCTGTCCTCCAGATCGCGCAATGCCGAGCACCTATTCTTGTCGCACTCGTTTGCAAGGGAGGCTGGCATAGACATGAGTCTGAGGAGGACATTTCTGCGTGGTGAGATGCTGTTTCCCCAGCTGGCTGAAATCTTCTCATCCCTGGGAAGTGCTAGAGCCAGCTGTGCATTGCCCTGTGGGATTTCCGGCTACAGTTGGCACTAGAATAGGATGCCTTTGCGGGATGAGCCACCCAGAAGTTTTTTTTTTTTTTTTTTGCATTTATGTTGAATATTTTCCCCGTATTTATTTAATTACTAGCTTTGTTTGTCATATTTAAGCTCAGAGGTAAGATTTTTGCCTTGCGTTCTAAGCACCGTTCAGGCACAAACACTTTCGAATCTGGAAGGACAGCTGCATTAGAAAAGCCCTGTAAAGCAGTGTATAGCTCGCCCTGCCGAGCGCGTGAAATCACTTCCTCTGAAGCAAATGACAAGAAAGGAGGCGTCCCTGACTGTGGGGAACAGATGACTTGATTTTTTAAATGCTTCAAGCGAAGGAAAGTCATACTAGTGAGGGAAAAAAAAGAAAACACTTGCTTCATGACAGACCTCTTGTTTTTCTCCCTGGTAAAGAGTGCCCCGGCCATCATTTGTTTGAGAGGGAAATCAATGCAAACGGGGATAAGCTGAGGACAAACATCTTGATGTTTTGCTGACAATCAATGCATCATCCTTTGGCAGACCATGAACAATGTGTTGACCTAGGTGGGGTAAAATATGGGAGTTTAGTGGGAACATAAAATAAAGGATTTTGTGTCTCGCATTTGATAAAATCCACACTCTGCAAAGATGCGCTTGCATATTGGCTTGAGAGGCTGGTAACTTGGTAATTAACTGAAAGACCTTATATGCACCTTACATTTGTGATTCAAGGCAAATGGTAATTTTGAACTGGAACTGTTTTTGAAATTGTGGCATTTTATACTTCACATGTGTCTGGGTGCTCTGTCAGGCCCAATTCACTGTTTTCCCTGCTCTACATCTCAGTGATATTCTATAACCCCCCACACCCACCCCCTTCAAAAAAAAAAAAAAAAATGTTCCGATAAGCCGGTTTCCTCCACAGCAGAATCTATTTGAAGTAGTTCTGGAGCTCCTGATAACATACATAAATCTAATCACCATGAGTCATTGCCAGTGGGAACTATTATCAAATGCTGTATGCACAGATTTCTGCATGCATAGGTCACCGGCAGCCAAATCGCCATGCCGACGATGCAGCGACGGAACATTGGCGTTTGCATGAAGAAGTTTTTTCGCACGTCTTCCCCCGTGTTCTCATGACGTCTCCGGGCCGATGTGGAGCCCGGCTAACAGCGGCAGCGGCGGTCTGCGAATCGTCATGCAGGGCCGGGGGCGCCGTTGACTCCGTGCCACCGCACATGTCTGGTGCTCATGGTTCCCACGGGAGCCCCAACGAATCACATCAATTACAGTGTGCACACTGCGGCTGGCTATGGGACTGGCCGGCTGCATGTGGCAGGCCACACCACTGAGAGCAAGCTCGTTACATCAAAACCTTACATTACACAAACTCACTTATTACTGTGAAATATTTAATACATATGTTTTGATAAATAAAATTATTGAACGTTAATTTACAAAATATGCCCCCTACATTGTAATTACTTTTAATTACATTGTAATTTACATACTTTATATAATTATACATGCCATAATTACCATATAGGTACAATTGAGTGATGCACTGTTCATTTAAATAGATTTTTTAAATTGACTTATTTAATAGACAGTGTAACCTGCTTGTAAACAAACCATAGGATGGAATGGTTTGTATTGAATGTAACAATGTGAAACACTCCAATCAGAATAAAAATATGAAATATTTATAAGTGTAGTCATTTAACGGTAAATAATGATTTAAGTGATGCTCAGTTGAAATATCTTGCAGCGTCTGTATCCTCCTCACGTAATATCTCGCAGCCTCATGTAAAATGTGAAGAGTGACCATCTTTCAACTTGGCAGCTAAAAGAAAGTAGAATATTATCATCGACATAAAATTAATCAAAATAACGATTTGCTTCCTCCTAACATCCCTCAATATGTACTTTCAAAACTTCTCAGAGACAAAATAATGCAGGTCAACAGAGTCTGAAAATGAATGCAAACTGGCAAGACAATAAAAAATGTAGCAAAGAGTAACATCGCTATGAAATGGTTTCCATGGCATACATGAATCAACTTATCATGTTTCATTAATGTAATAATAATAATTAAAAATTAATATCATGTTTCACTTTAATTCATGAAAAGCTGATAACACAGCTTTGTTCGCTTGGTATGATGTGAATTATTATTATTATTATTGTTATTGTTATTATTATTATTATTATTATTATTATTATTACATAGTCTATTGCTCAGGAAGTTATCTCTGGTTTGGTCATATTCAGAAATGTCTTGAAAGCTTCTGCACTCTGCTCTTTAAATATTGGCCACATTAATACTGTTTCTCACAAATTATTAACATTCCTTTAGAGCAGAAAACATTTTATTACATTCTCTTTAGTCTTCTCCTTTGTGTCTGTGGTCTCCATCAACCAGCTGACAACATAAGTGCTACTATTTTGTGTTTATTCCAAGTTCTTATTTATAAAGACGATATAGGTGTTTAAAAAACAATGACTTGTATTTAGTGGATTCATTAAAGCTGGCATAGCAACAGACACTCTGAAACAGTGGCCAAACACAAGGAAGAGGAAATCATTCCTTATTGTTATTACCTTTAGGGTATACACGGCAAGTACTACAGAGAAAGCAATGAAACAGCTGCTAATTGTAGCCTTTGTGTACATGTTGCCTAAAGTGGACAAAGACAGACTAAGCACAATTTGGTAACCTTTAAAATTTGACAAAGGGCAGATCCTACGATGTACTGCGTGTCAGAATAGAATGGAAGGTTTTAACCATTTATGAGTACCTTTGCACTGATCTCAAATTAACACAGGAGTTTAATCCGAAAAGAGCATATCACGATGAATCATGTTCATTTGATATGGCTGCCAAGATGCCCTCCAAATGAAAACTGTTACATGAGAAAATGCTGGGGAAATGGATGTAAGCATTGCTTTTCAGTGTTAAGCATTTCATGAGGTTGGTCGGCATGCATCTCTTGAATTTGTCAAGACTCTCTATAGCCAATTTAGAGCGCTGGTGCGTTTATGTTCCTTTAGCATTTAGGACAAAGCTTCTATTCAAACGCACTGCAATGCTTTTACTGCTTTAATGGAAATAATTAATCTTTGCAAACTTGTTTTCCCCTCTGATCCCAATCCACTATTTTTTGGTGCATTTCAGCAGTCACTAATCTCGCTGCACAATATTATTTTTTCCCACCTTTCGGATATTTTACTCTAGCAGCTTTAACACTAAAAAGCAGAAGCCGACTGAGTTAAAGAAAACACAACAAATAGTTACCTAACACTTTTAATTAGCACCCACAGGCTGTTTCTCATTAACACCATGCGCATTAAAATCTTTCTAATTAAGAAAAGTGGTAACAGATTAGACCTATGCTTTGAACAAAGGTCAGGTATCGCTTCCCTGCTCTTTCTTTTGTTTATTTGTTTGTCTGACATCAAGAGCGTCTGAAACTTCCTCTGTGAATGTCACGTAAGAATTTCCGTTTCAGAAGAAAAAACGTTTTCTTTTTTCTTTTTCAGAAAGGGAGATAAAGACTTTATCTCACTGTGGAAGTGATTGTGACTGCCAGTTCATCTTTGCACGATATGTGATTTGTTCTTCGCCTGCATTATCAAAATATATCTCCAATATGAAACCTATGTGTGTTTTGTTTTTTTTTGGTGTCTGCATGACAACAAATATAGTAAACCAGAAATAACCACACAATGGCTTGTACGACTAGCAAAGATAAAATAAAATATATGAGAAGAAAGTGATGGAAAATATAATGTTTTTCTATTGCAATGAATTGCGTTAGCAAACACAATTATTTTTTACCTTGCAGTCAAATTAAAACTGAGAGTTCAGTGATGCACATGAAACTCATTTGAATGAACTTGGAATTAATAAATACATGATCCTATATAAAGTGTATGGGTACACATGCTTAACAGGAAAAATTCACTTTAATATAGCCTCAAAAACAAAGCAGAACTGGCAAATACAAAACTGTTTACACATTTCCATGCCTAGGTACAATATATGTCTGGAGAGGTAAGACACTTTGATATGCTTTCAAACAAGAGTTCAGATAAACTTTGTTGAAATTTTGCAATAATAACAGAGAAACTTCATTTTATATAATTTTATATAATTACACAATAATATATAATTTCACCCCTAAAAGAATTGAGAAATGATAAAGTCAAAATTAATATTTTGTTCAAAGATCAAAATAAGTTGTGTCTATCTGAAATAATGCTTTGTGTATTTATTGATTAAATTGCTGTGTACAATGCACAATTCACACCTTAAAAGCTTTCAAATATTCTTGGACAGTTAGCTCCACAAATAGGTTAAAAAGAGGCCAGGGTATAAAACGAAAGTACTAAAGTAATAAAAATGGACAAAATAACTAAACAGGTAGGTAGAAAGGTGAATATGTGTTTCAGATTTGCATGTGCGAGCGTGTGTGTGTGTGTGTGTGTGTGTATATGAAACAGTGCACTTGCATACATTTGTATGAGTTTGGGAGGGAGTGTGTGTGTGAAGAGAATTTGTTGTGGGGGGGTGGGGGTTCAGATAGAGGATCAAACAACCCAGATGTTATTAGTGCTTAGAACACTGATTAGCCTTTGGCCAGGATTTGAGCTTACTTGCAAACATATGAAAATTGAAACAGTTTCAGATCTCAAAAGGCAGGGTGTTATCCATTTTTGTTTCCATCTTTCCATTCATCTTTATATAGCCTAGAGAAGAGCTACATTTCAGTACGAAGCGCAGAGAGACATTGAGGTGTCTGTTCTTGTAAAAGCCAATGATTTTCCTGAGGAGACTCTGTTCTCTGAAATGCTTGTCCTCTCTGAAATCACTAACATGCTTCTGGGCTGAGATCACAGACGTCTGTTACACTAAAAAACTTTTAATAGCTCTTGGGTAGGAAAAATAACCCCCCCCCAAAAAAAAAAAAAATGAAAACAATGAAAATAATCACGAGGGTATGAGGTGGATTTACAGGGCTCATTTATGCCATAAAGCAAGGGTTGGTGGCTGACATCTTTCTTACACCAATTTGAAAATCTGAAAACTCTCAGTAACAATGTTACACTTTATCAAATACAGAAAGGAAAGATGAAGGATGCAAAGAACTGTGAACAGTCACAGCCTGCTGGCTTTGCTGGAACATGGAATGACTTGTACAGCAAGCCTGTTTCTATGATTAAGCTGTCTTAATTCAATTTCTGGGTCCCGTGTCACAGCGATCGACAAAAGAAGCCTGACTAGGAGACAGGTCAGGCCATAAGAATCGTCTGAACACTGCACTTCCTTGTAAGCAGAGTCCATGATTAAACGTTATGCCATTTTATATTGACTCGGTAATTGATTTATATGAAATACAAATGTGTTGATATTGACCCCTGCGGCTAACCATATTTCACAATGATTATTAAATGTCAGCCGTGTCACCTAAGAGGGAGGTGATGTTTGGCCGCACCTTAATTCATTACGACACGTTCTGGTTCATTAGCCACCTCAGTGAAAACTGTTTACGGTGAGAGAGTGGCCCGCGTTGACAGGAAAAATCCATAAATATTATTTTGAATTTCACCGTGGCCCACTTCCGCAGATGTTTTTCATTTTCGTTAAATTCTTCCGGAGATTTTTTTTTTTGCAGCCTGTAATTGCTCCACAGTACTCCCACCATAGATGCCCCTTCATTCGAGTCCTCCTATCGCGGATTAGAAAGACAAAACCGATACCTTTTCTTTGATAAAGGCCACATTATTTTTTCCTGTCTACCCCCTTCCAACTCAAGACAGAAATACTGTGTGCCATGCATGAGAAGCCGATGAAAAAGGGGGCCAGACGGGAGAGAGAGAGCGACAGAATTTAATAAAGTTCAACAAGGCAGAAAGGACTGCACAAGCAGTGAATAGCGATCCTTTTTCTTTTACAGCCCCTGCCTACTTAAACACTTTTACACTCCAACCTTTTATCTCTGTCTGCATACATTGAAAAAACGAAAGAAAGAGGAGTCTCCGAACCCGGGTTTTATGAGAATGTTGACTGAGGGTGGTCACCATCTGTGCAAACTGTCTGAATCTCCTGACTTTTCCCAGTTTCCCGGAGCCTCGCTTGTAAGGAGAGGAAACCTAATTTCTGAGACAGTCCAAGGAATATCATTAATGTCATAAATGGGAAACACATTGTTCTCATTTGTTGTCTGGCTCGCTGGTTGATCCTGAAAAGTTTCGGAGGAACCGCTGGTAGCGTCATTTGATAATCATTCCCCTAATGCAATATTTTTTAAAAATAAAAATAAGCTTTAATTGCATTGTTTTTCGTTCTTTTTCAAGCCTTTGTTTGACTTGGTGGGCGTCATAAATCTGTTCTCCTAAATGTCCTTAAAGCCTGCCCACTTATGTGTTGAATAAACAAGGAATTCACAGTCGCTCAAAAGCCACCATGTTGCTCAAACAACTTGCATGCACGTAGAGTGCACTGAAAGGGGCCATCTAGCATTGTTCTCTTGATAGAAACGTTTAGAAAAAGCAAAAATGTTTGGATATCATTATAATGTCAATACTCCCATCCCCTCCATATGAAATCAGTTAATGATTTCCTGCCGGAGATACATTTATGAATAGAGTGGTGTCTTCTTAATCTCAGTGGGGGAGCCAATTAAACCAAAGTATAAGGAAAATAATTGTGATTTGCAGATGGAATGTACTTTGGGCCTGAAGTCAAGCAGAGAGATTGTACAGAGAGCTGTAATTTTCCACTAAAAAGTGACATGTGGACATTGAGTCCTCTTTTTGTAACCTCAGAGATGTGTTGTGCATAAAGGATAATACCAATATGTCTCAATAGAGTTCTCTTAATTTAAAATGGGCTTCTAATCCATGGATTTGAGAGGGATGCTGTCCATAGTAACACCGTGTTTATCTCTAAACACAAGCATATGCATGCGTACCCAACAATTCAGACTTTTAGCCCCCACTGCATTTAGTGTGAAAAGGAGCAGAACATTGAGCCCTGCCAACACATTGGCGCAATGCTGTCTGCTATTCTGTCATGTACTTGGACTATACTCCTCCGCTCTATGAATACACCAGTGTCATTAGCGTACTTTCAATAGGGTGCTAGTGCTCATAAAAAAAACATGCCCGTAGCTCCATGTCATTCCAATACTTTGAGTTTGCTCCACACAGTTTTCACCCATCCATGACAGTCACTAGTGTGAGCGGAGAAACTCAAGGTAATGCACTTGCACAATGCCAGCACTTCAAGGCATTATGATGGCAATGCAATAATTTTGATATAATTCACACTGTTCTCTTAAAGGCAGTTTCAGTACCAGTGGCATGGCTACTGTAAATATTTCCTTCATGTGCATATGAGCACAGCAGACTCATCACACTCTGTCACAATGGGTGTTTTGAATTCATCATTTGAAATTAAATAAAGGCAGGACACCACTAGCTACAGTACTTCAAATGTTGTCAAAGCAGAGATGTGCAAACCTAGTTTTAAGATTGTTGTCTTTTTTTTTTCTTTTGTCATCAGAAGTTGATCCTGTAATATTTATCCTAAAGTAAAATGAATTTAGCTGGAAAGGTGGTTCCAAAGAACAACTCTCTGATTTGGACTCTCTTGCCAGTGTACACTAATAACAGTTTTGTCTACTGTTCTGAAGTAGTTATCTTAGTTTCCTTATAACTCATAGATTTTCCATTGTCAGGCCCACCTTCTGAAATTAATGTAATAAATAATAAATAAAAGTAATGACAAAATATGTTCTATTCATAACTTCTTACATAACCTTATATAAGTTATGTAACATGCTGTTTTTTATAGTTAATAACTAAACAGTGCAATTGAACCAACATGTATCTTCGCCTTATAACGGAGAAGGTCTGAAGGGCATTCTAAATTCCTCCTGTTATAAAATGCTTGCCCACAGCTGGGTTGTGGGTTGTGCCCCTTTTCAAATAAACAGAGGCTTGGGGTAGTGAGGCAGGCTCGCCTATGAATAGTGTCCACCCAGACAGTCACCCATCCAGATGCCTGCTTGAAAAGACTGAAGCAGATGGAAGCCAATAAAAAAAGGAAAAAGAAAAAAAAAACACTTCTGCGTGCATTTCATCTCTTGGAGTCCCCTTCGTTTAAAAGAGAAGCAAACAAACAGCCTCGTCTCATCTCAAACTTTTATGCATCTTAAAGGAGGGGAGGAAAAATAGATAGCATGCCGTTGGTCCTCTGTGTCCTGGTAATAAAGCGTCTAGACAGCAATTAACATCAATTTCGCTCAAGAATTTGTGTCACCAGGACCTGACCTCTCCTAGGACTCAGATCGCCGTTTGAAAATCCTTCCTTATCAATCAATGCCTTTTCTCCCTTTTTAATTGAGCATTGTTTTCTTTTGCCAAAGCCTTTTTCTTAAAGACCCATCCTCTAAATTCCACTGTACAGAAGCCCGTAACATCGATCAAGCAAACTTTTCTCCATTTCATCCAATTTAGTAGAAGCAGGGGATACATTTGAGAGAAACTTCAGTCGGTTCCTTTCCGAGGTGTCTCAAAGCCTGCAGAGAATAGGTTTGTATTTGACCATGAGAACGTGGAGCATGAAAACAGCACGCATCTTTTTGTGGATGCGCTTTCACAGCACATACATACTCCTGATGCAGTCCTTGGTTTTTGATCACAGAAATTACCAAAGAAAAAGTCATTTTAAAAAACATCTTTAAAGTAATTTCAGTTGCATTTCTGACATCATTATTTAACCTTCCAGAGTAGGGTCAATGACACAACTTCTGCATGCCCTGACGCTTCAGCTCTCTCTCTCCCTCTCTCTCTCTCTCTCTCTCTCTCTCTCTCAAAATTGTGTGTTACTGTGTGAGTGTGTGTGTGTGTGTGTGTGTGTAGAGTACATCCATACTGTATGTATGGTAGATAGAGTACATCCATACTGTATGTATGGATGTACTCTATCTACCAGTCTGTATTGAATTAAATGTGTGTACATGCCATCATGATTCAGTTATGATCTCACATTACTGTCACATCAAGCCAATAACAAGAGACCAATGTAAACTGAATGACATCACCACTTCCCACACTCAAATGATAGTATTAGCAGCAAGTTTTTATTGGTAGATTGCTATGTACAGTTTGTGAATAAATATTACTGTTGTAGAAGAAAATCTATGAAGAGCTATGTTGCAATATTGCTTTGAATAGCTTTTTCTCTACAAAAATGATATTTAATCACAAACTGTACCAATTAATTTGTTGAGCAAAGAGGAAGTACAGTGGACTGCACAGTGAACTATATTCTGAACTGCAGTGGGTTTATCTATGTAAAGTTACATCTACATAGGTTGGATGATGTACACCTGGAACTATTAAGGATCACTATTATTCTGATTTGTGTGAATAAGTTTATGTAGTGGAAAACTGAGGGATCACCTTGGCTAATTTGGCCCATGCTAACAAAAGAGTGGCATGTTCATTTATTCCAGCTGTTATCAGATTCAGTGTTTGCAGATAAAAAAATAAATGGACCTTCATTGAATCTTGAAAAAAAGTGGGATTGGCTAAGAGACAGAAAAAAACAGAGACAAACGTGAATCATATTGAAGGCATTAGACAAAAGCAATGCAACAGCTTGCTGGTATGCTTAATGTGTATATGTGTGCGTGTGTGTGCGTGTGTGTGTGTGTGTGAATCCTCACCTCAGAAAACAGTACCCAGTATCCCCATCCATCGAGACTGGAGTTGGAACGATTGCTTTTTTTCTTGTATTTGTTGCTGGGGTTGTAAATATGTGCCACAGCAACAGGGGCCAGACAAAATGGAGCCCGTCAGATGTGGGACTGGACGGCAGAGTTCTAATTAACGGCGTGGTGTGAGGTGAGTTCCTTCCGTCCATACGTTTAATTGTCATGTTCTCTCAGGGCTGGGAAGGGAACACGGTGGCTTTTTTATACAAAATATTTTATGGACCGTTTGCCGAAATGCAACTGTTTAGTAGTAAATGCGCTGTTGTTATGGCAGCAGGCACAGGATTGCAAATAAACAGATCTTGGTTTGAGACGAGGGACTCTGTGTCCTCCAAGAGCAATACACTGGCTACTGTATATTGTTCAAGTGATGTGTAAAAGTGAGCTTGTTATGAGCAATGAGTGCCGCATACCACTGTAAACATATTGTTTTCAAACTATGAGTATGACATATGATGTAGTATTATATCATAATTCTGAAAAGCAATTTACAAAATTTTGTGTTGAAACCGTGACTTTTTTGTGTTGTGTTGTCTGCAAAGTGTGTTGCCATCATTGCAGATCCTTGAAAAGAGCATAAGGAGAGGGTAAACACTGTGCTTTTTAAACTGTCATCATCACCAACAGCAACATAATTATGAGGGGAAAAAAACTGAATTGTGTTGAAGTTTTTTTTGCAGTAAGGATGATAATGTTCTCTAACAACCAGCCAGAAAAGATTCCATGACATATTTTTTTCTTTTCCTTTTTCTTTTCTTGTCGAATGTATATCCTTGACTGACATCTCGCAAAGTACCTAACAGGATGACTTCGTATGTAGACTAGTCATATGTGACAGCATGACTCGGTATGTAGACTAGTCATACCTAACAGCATGACAAAGTTAATAATTATTATTTAATATTTGTGCTACTCTTGTGGATAGTAATAGTTATAGACCCGATGAATGGATAATACCAATTACCAAACAATAATTATGAATCACATAAATATATATATTTGAAAAAAAATGTATACAATTTTTATTGTGCACTCTTTACTCTCTCTCTCTCTCTCTCATTTTTAGTCATTTTTGAGCTTCTTTTTGAGCTCTCTCTTTCTCTCTCTCCCGCCTTTCACTTTCTCTCTCTCTCTCATATATATATATATATATATATGAAAGTGGTGGGGAAACACTGAAAAGGCTGCCAATCTGCATTATCCAGGTGAATGGCACATAGGTATTGACTACAGTGTGAGCTTGACAGAAGAACAGAAGAAACTTGACTCCCCATCTTTTTTCTAGATTGCTAAAGACAGAATGCATGCCCATTGCTATTAGTGTAACACATAATATCTTACAGAGCACATAGCTTGTAGTAGCTGTTTTTCACTAAAACCATTTACTTTTGTTTAAATGTAAAGGGGAAACAAAAGGAAAAACATGAGGTTGTCCACAATCATAGATACATCCCACTCTCATGAGCATGGACAGAAGCTTCTGGAATGTGTAAAGAAGAACAATAGCTGTGGGCCTGTCTTGTAAATCATTCACACGTGACTGGAGAACATCAGCTGTGGTGTCACACACACACACACACACACACACACACGTACGCATGTACGCACACACACACACACACACACACACTTGGCTTTGATTCTCCTATCTCCCAAGCCAGGTGATTCCTGAACATTAAGGACCTGTGTACCTTATAGGGTTGGCTACACACACACACACACACCAGACAGAGAGTGTGCTCATCTGTATCACACGGCTTAGTCTTGATGCATGTGTGGTAACGCTGAGTGCCAAATACGGTGCCAGTAGGTACTGTCTGCATGGTCTTGGGTAAAGGCAGCTGGGGACAGACCTCCTAATCACTCAAGCTGAGGGCAGACCCTTGAACCATAAGGCCAGTGAACCATTGTAGGACAGCATCTGTGTTACATTTACAGCGTGTTCAACATGTGCACGCTTATGTAAATGTCTGCTCTGTGTGCATGTGTGTGTGTGTGTTTGTGTGTGAATGTCTGTTCCAGTGTGTGTGTTCCTGTGTGTGCACGGTGTGTCAGTGTAAGTGTTTCTGTGTGTGTGTTCCTGGCTGTCTGTACTGTGTGTTCGTGTGTGTGTGTGTGTGTGTGTGTGTGCGTGTGTGTGTGTGCCTGTGGTGCTGCAGGGGTGGGAGGGAAAGGACTGCATTGGCACTGGGAGGAGGAGGGCTGAGACTGCTAAGAGGTGTCTGGGGACAGATTTGTGTTACTTGGCTTTGATTTGGAGGAGAGAGAAGGCGCTATGGCCAGGCCTCCTCTCAGAAGCAAAAAACCCTCACTAACACTTCCTGTTCTCAGCAGGAAATCTCTAGAGGACTGGTCCAGTCTGTGCTGGCTCCTCCCCTTAAACAGCAACATCATCACCTGTTCCTCCACTGTGTTTCTGATGCTTTTTGAGGATGCGACTTCAAAACATCTTCTTGTACAGTCAATATGAACCTTTTTGACTGCCCAGAGGATGTTTAACATTTATTACAAGACCTCAAGATAGCGTTTCTCTGTCTTTTAAGAAAATAACTTTATGAAATTAATAGAAATTGTAAAATAAAAATCAGGTAATATACATACAATCTCTGGAGGCATATTCTCACAGTGCAAGCTGCTTTGAGTGTTTTTTCCTTGCTTTACATCACACACCCCTGCTCTAGTTGCCTGATAGCAGCTATTGAAAAGTCAGAAGGTAGGAATACATATATAAATTAAATACATAAAATATCCTTCATCACAGAAAAATTGCCTGGGCCAATCAAAAATGTACAGTAAAAATTCATTAATAGAAAACAACCATGTGACATGTCGCTTTAATATTTTGTTCAGTAGGAACTGGCCATATTAAGGCTTTGGGCCATAATCCTCTGATGCCTGATAGCAGCTATTGTAAATCTGGCAGGGGGTCAGAAATCATATCTAAATTTAACTATTGCTAAAATATTTCTCACTGTGCACAAAAACTGTTTGGGCTACTAAAAATAGATTCAAAATATAAATAAATAACAAAATAAAATAATCATAAATAATATTTTTAAAATCACAGAAGTTCAAATATCCATTCAATACTCACTGTTACTTAAATAGGTACATTTTTGCGCTGTTTATTTTTGTTAAGTGGTCACTCATTTTATCAAAACAATAGACTTAAGACAGGATTTCATCGTGGATTTCAATTGCAACATGCATTCAGGATTTTCACTTGGGTAGCAATGTCTTTCTAAAAGATCTTTCATGCTTATTGATTTAAATTTTTCATTCTTCAGCCACCAATGGGATCTAGCTACACTGTGGAAGTGGTCCTGCAAAATCCCCCACTTCTGAGTGAGATCTTGGAGCGATCTGGACAATACTAACCGCCGTTTGCTATCCCCAAGCACAACCTTTCAAAGTCATGGCATGGTGCCTGGTCGTCATGGGAATGGCTGAAACCCTGACAGAATTCATCATGGAGGAAGGGGGCAGGGGGCAAATTTTATGAAAGAATGCATCACTTTTTCAATTAGGACAAAAAACGTTGTTTTTTAACGGTGCGTAAAATCTTTAGCATTTTCATCTTGACTCTTAAAGGTTATGAGTGTGGTGTGGAAGAATGGAATTTTGTCTGACTCACGTTGCTCAATGGTTGTTGGGACTGCAGATATGCAACAACTTGGCACAGTAATCACGGTCGTGGTTCACAAACTGTGGGTTAGGACCCATTAATGGGAAAGGGTTAATTAAGGTGGGTCACAAGGAAATATGACCAAACAGCAAATAACCACATGAAGTTTAGAATATATCGTATACTTTGCTTGATATACACAGCAGTCAAATGAAACAATGCACGAGTAAAATACATTGTGTTGCACATGCAATTGTTTTAAGTATGTAAAAAAAAAAAAAAAAAACTTTTTAATTCCATATGTGTACATTTGTAAACCTGTAACCTGGAAACCACTTGTTTAGGGGATTATAGCTGATACTTGAAGGTTTTTGGTGGGTGTGGAAATTTTGTTTCTGAATATTGGTTGGATACTTGTTCCATATTGCTACAATAAAAGGTCAATGTGCAAAAATGTAAGTCACCCTGCATAAGTGTCTAATACTGAACTGAACTACAATAACAAAATGGATTATTATTATTATTATTATTATTATTATTATTATTATTATTACTGGAAAACAGTGGCCAATCTACTTCTCAATCTCCTCAACAATATATACTTATTTCATATTAATAACATTTAAACATATATACAGTAATACAGTATATATGCCTAAATGTTATATGATGTTTTCATGTATACTGATGACAAATGTAAGCATCCTAAAGGTTATCATCGTCCATACAGGACATACATACATATGTGGGACAGTATCAAATGCTTGTTCAGCTAGGCAAAACCACCACATGATTCAGGGCAGGATGATTTATGGTTGATTGCAAAGACAAGGCCCATGTACTAAAGCTCATTAGATTAACCTCTGTTCCCAGGTCACTCTGTGTGAATATTCTCTCTCTTTTTTTTCTGAAATGATCTCCTGTAATTTATGGCCTCTCTCCGTGGTATGATCAATAGAGTTAAGAGGACAAGAGGAAACCAGCCGGCGAGCGTGCCTGGCCAGCGTTTCTCATCTTCGTAATGTTTGCCTTGCGTCTGCTTTCCACGCTGGGCGACCGGACGCCAGCGCCATTATCTGCAGAGGACACGAGCGTTTCATCACACATTCCCCGGCGTTTGCCTCCCGTAGCCGCGAGAGCCAGTCCCAGGTGGTTTTCGTCACGGCGACCACACACTGTAACTGCTTCGATCAAAGGTTAAAAGTGCAAGACACCCTTTCTCTTTTTTTTTTCCCAACAGCTTTATTGATTCATAACATGGGGGAGAAATGATTTGTCTATCCGGCTGTCGTTACTCTCATTGTTATCGGGTTTGATCATTTTAAGTCTTTGCACACATCTGAAAAATTGGACTAATCAGTGGCCTGGATTTGATATGATTGTAATGCTCTTTGTTCTTTAAAATCTTTGATGGAATGGAGTATTAATGGAATTAAGCTAGCATCGTTTTGACTGTTAGTTAGATTTTGGTTTTGCTGGCCACAGAAATAACACTTTTGGTGGACACCAGCATACTTTAATTTGTCACAGAAGAATTCGTTTTGGCAACAGCACATTTTTCACAGTGCCTTTGTTCAACTGTATCAGTAAAATGTTGTAGGAAACAACTGTAGCAGTCAAGCAACATATCAGAGAAGCTCTGCAGAAACCAAAAATCTCTGTTCTGAAAAAAAAGACTTAATTCTCCATCATTATTTTGGTAGTTTTTGTGTGAGATATCTTATTAAGCCTCAAAGTTGTATCATTTTTTGCTATGAAGTATTTTATTCAATTGATACAGACAGACCAGATACTCACTTGCTATTTATGCTATTTTTTATGACTATTAAGCCTGTGCACCTGTCGGCAATGCAATTTTACAGTAAAGTGAATATGCATTTTTGGACATTCAGATTTGGAAAGTATGTGTGATTCCTTCATGCACTATATCAATGGAAAAATCTAAAACATGCAGAGAATTTCCAAGCAAAATAAGACAGAAAGCTCTTTTTAGCTTGACTGTTAAATGTAATGTTTGGAATAACATGGGCTCACTGTCTAGTTGTTGGAAAAAAACAGAATGGATATCTGTTTTTGTTTTGTTTTTTTTGTAGACAGTGATGGCCATGTTTTAAACTTTTAAGGAAGACTTTGGGTATAAAGCCTCTTCAACAGGACTCCCAAGAGAGGAGTTCTCCTGAGCCCTGTTACATGTAATTGTGTAATAATATTTGGAAGGAACCGCATATCAGTAAAAGTATAATAACACAAATTAATTCCAACTAAAATGTAAACAAGTGAGCAAAAACACAAATTCAAGTGAAATAAAATATAAATGTTGATGAAAGGGAAGCTTTCATAACATTTTAGCATAACAAAGAATAAATTCAATAAACTGCAACAGATTAGTTGGTGACAGTAGATTAATGAGGTGATGTCAGAATGTCATTGCATTCTGGGAACTGAGAGTGTGGTCATAAATCTATCTGGTAGTGCTGAACCGCATTACAATGACCCACTGTTGCGTTCGTTACCGAGTGGGATGTTTTTCTGCATTGCATCCCAGTATGCCTTTCTAGTGGTCTGAAAAGTCTGTCTCCGAAAGCTGATTGGCCATGTGTTACCTGTGGAATACTGCTTTACCATCTCAGAATATTACAAAAAACCAAGATCTCGCAATTATTCCCAAGCCTCAGGCTAATAAGCTGAACACAAGGGAATGGTTGTAATTAATGGTCTTCTAACATATGATGGAGCAAAGGCAAACCACACATAAAAGCACACGGCAATAGAACCATATACACAACCACAGTTTACTCTACGGCCTCTAGAATTTTCTATCTGTTGCATTTGGATGGCAAGATAAACAATGCACAAGCAGTGTTGGGGCTTTGGGTGTGTCTTTGCATCAAAAGGTGCTCCACAGATAGAGGTCCTCACAGGTACTGGTGGATAGAACAAAATACACATCTCAAAAGAAGGATAGCGCTACCCCACAGAACAGATTCAGGTCTGATAGTGGCTGTCAGTAATTTTGTCAGACAACTGTTATTTAGACAGAAGGACATTAAAACCAGATATATACTGGTGCATGGTACGTTTCACAACCAACGGGTTACAAACTATGTTCTCTGAAATCCATGCCAGGCGCATGAAGAATAATTCACCAGCTGAATCTACAGGTTTGTAATTTAGTTTCTGAGAAGCCAGACAGGGCCTTGTAGACCAGAAGCTGTAGGCCGAGGCCTTCTCCCCATCCTACACGAAAGCCTTTCCTCTTTGCAGGCAGTGGACCACAAACCAAGAGGGACTGCGTCCGATACGTCCGACCAATCACACCCACAGTCCTCTTGTGCTGTCATCTCCCCAGTGGTTATTCAAATGCTCCAATTTCGGGGTTAATTAATCAAAAATGATTTATTCTCTCATTAGCTATGCATTTAGTTTGCAATCTGCAAAATCGATGTTTTACAGATGTTTTATTACTTTTTGTTTCAGGCAGCCCTGATTTTATTGGATATAGATTTATGGAGAGTGCAGAGGAAAGCTCTCACACTCCTGGGCAACTATGCGTGCCGCAGCCACAGAAACTGTCACGGCATATTGTCAGCGGATGCCACGCGAAGTCCACCATACTCATAACCCCCACGTGACTCCCTCGCGTAAGTTATTGATTGCATTTAGCATTCATTTATCGTTTTTGCCCTATATTTGAAATCACACGAGGCGCGGTGCGCTTGAGAGTGAAAACACATATTGCCGCAAAGCCAGCAGTCTATAGAACATGAAAGCTGAGTGATGAAGTGAAATACAAAAGTGTTGTGTTCAGGTTAATGCGGGTAAACATCTTCTTTTGCTTCAGTTTAATTAATCAGCTGTACTTTAAACTTGGCCTGTCACTAGCAAAATTGTGAGAAAAAAAAACATTAGCAATAAAAATAAATTCTTACTGAGTAGAGCGCTTTAATCGCATACTTCTGGCCTGAGCTCCTGATGGCAGTAAACTAATGTAATTTTGCATTTCCTGCAGTCTAGACACAACAAGAAGACTGGCACTGCCAATAAGGAACTCGCTTGCGGTTTCTACAGATCGACTAGCGCATTTCAGCACCAAACTCCACCCCTCTGCCCCCATCCTCCATTGGAAAAAAACAAGTTGAGAACTGCGGTAACACATGGTTACTGAAGCTCTCATCATGGGGAATTATGAGAGGAGAGGAAATGGAACCGAATGTGTGACTGTCAGGGACAAGGCAGAGGTTCCTTAAAGCAGGTGCTGCCAGAGACGTTTGACTTATTCCAGGGAACTGGCAGCCTGGTCGGGGCACAACCAGTGTGGATAAACGTGTTGCACCCGGCACCTTGGCCCCCCAGTGTCACAGTTCGTTCAGCTGGGAAGGAGGGGGAAAAAACAAAAACAAAGCATGTATTGACTTTGCACCTTTATATTTGAAACGAAAATTCAATTAAAACCATTACAAGCCACTGCTTGAATGGATACACCAATCTCTTGCCCCCATCCTCAACCACCCCCTCCCAAAAAAATCAATGGTGAAAAGAGGACACCTGAACCAGCGCACGAGATCCCGCTCACATAATGTTCCCCTTTCCGATTAACATACACACATAATACCACTTCTGTTCGTCATGCCTTGGAGGAAGAATGTGGTGTATTTGTTAAAAGCCAGCTGAAATTGAGTTGCCTTCCTTTTTGGGTCTTTGCTGGGACTTGGCCAGGGTACAAAGCATTCATACCCCCTGCCCCCCCCCCCCCTCCACCCCCCAAACCTCCCCTCCCCCTCCCCTGCCCCCCCTAAATTAAAGCAACAAATTACAGTACTCTGCTCATTAACAATTCAATAGGGAGAGAGAAAAGAGACGCCCGGGGTCTTGCTTCTTCCTTTCAGCCGCGAGAGAGGAGTGTGCAATGATTTGGTTTAAACCCGTAAACTATTACAAAAAAGCAATAGGTCGGAGTCCAACTGAAACACAGAGAAGAGACAGCCACGCTGAGCATTTATGATATTAAGCAATGATAAACAATTTATTCTTATGTATTTGGATAAGAAAAAATGGCCCAACATAAATAAAAAAAACATGTGCTTTCCATAGAGTAATAGATAATAGTCTTTTTTATCCTCCTCTTTCCTGTTCAAAGGCACTCTGGTCCTGTTGACCTATAGCACATCTGGCATTTCTAAAAATGTATTTATTTCTATAATAGCCGGCCTCGTTGCGTTCTGTTTGGAGTTTGGCCCGCTTGTTCCGCTCAGCTACATCGGAAAGAAGATGAATCAAGGCGCACAGGAGCTGGGCAGAAATTATTATTGATTTAATCACATAATCAGCAGCAAACACTTCAGGCTAAGATAGCAAATCCATAATGGCCTTCCCACATAACCACCCTTACAAATTTACCAGCAAACCCCTGTACGCACTTAGCAAACAGAGGAGCAAGGGGTCACCTTCAGTTGGCGGCAAAATATTGACATTCCTAATGCTTAAATATATTTTGAGTTAAGTGTTATCAATCAGCGATAAGAGTTGACTGTCTGTAAAACATAACTCCATTGGCAAAGGGATTATAGAAATGCTTTCTTGTCATAATCTAAGCGCATCTATCAGACAAAACTGAGCACGAAATCAATTGTGCTGCAGACAGCCACCCGGCATGGCCTATTCAGCCTCATATAAAAGATGAGAGCGGAGTCATGTGATCTTTAACCATAAGCGCTTATCTAATGAGAGCAGGGGCTTCTTTTTATAATGTGCAAAGTGGAATCAATGCCCAGGGTGCGAGGAGCAGTGCGGTCTGCCCCTTCATCAAGCTGACACCCCTAATTGTGCTTCTCCTTCAAAATAGTAACATGTCTCTCAAATTGTATGTTTTATTTATGTCTGACCTCTTGGATTAACATTGCAGCGGGATCATCTCTATAGAACTGGCCTATTATTCATCTCGCCTTTGTGTTCCTGTATTGACAGCGTTTGTCGCAATGTCTGAAAATGTTTTAAAAATGTGTTTTCTCTAAAAAGTCTGACATTTTTCACCTGAGAGGAATCCTCTCTATACAAGGGGTTGAGACATCACTGAAGCAACAGGGGCAGCATCTCCTTTTGCACAATAACTATTGGAGCAATACTGACAAACCAGGTATTCCTGTAAATTTGTATTTACACTTGGTGATGCCTTTAAATGACATTACTGACAAAACCTAAAATATTATTGTGCGTTGTGAGCCTAAATACCTTACCTGTCTGCCATTGAGAGATACATGTAAATCAAGTAACTCAAGCATCACAAGGCATAAACCAATTTATAATTACTTCAACAAAAATAAAATAAAAGAGCTACATTCATATTTGAATGGTTACTGAAAGGATATCTCGTAAACAACCAATATCTTGGTAAACCACTTGGCCAGTAAGGGGTTAAACTAAATTTGAAGGAGCTGTCAATTTCTCCTGGGATTTTGAGGAATTCCCATTTGTGTTAACGAGGCACTACAAAAAAATCAGCAACAACAGCTACTCCTTGTGCGCTTCAAGTGTTTGGAGTGCTCTGGCTTTGTCACCTTCAGAACAGGTGCAAAGCAAAGTCATTCGTCTTTCGCTCCTGTACATTTTCCTTGAATCATCCGACCCCAGGCAGTAAGCGGGAGACAAAGGACGTGCCCGTAGAGGTTGAGAGCCTGGTAGCTGAATAGGGGTGAGAGGGAGGGACTCCCTGGACGAACCCTCCTTCTGTGCTTAGAGATGTACCATCACGTCAAGAGACACGGCTCCCTGCACTTCCTGCTCAAAAGGCACAAAGGATTACAACATGAGCACAAGTGGCACTGATGTGCATTTGGTCTGCTAAAACATTTTCTTAGGGTTAAAATACATATCAATATTTGCACTCATATTCAATTACATCGGTGCGAACATTTCTGTAAAATGGTGCCTTTTGTTTTCAGACATGGAACTTTGGGGCAATTAAACTGCTGCTCTTTTCAAAGAGCTGACATAGCTCTGAATGCAACAAGTAGTCACTTGGGGAGCAGGAAGGGCAGTAATGACCACCTTTTACCAGCAGTGCTTCTGCCAGGGACTGGGGTGAGCAAATGTTCTGTGCAGATTATTATCTTGCATTGGGATTATCAACATGCTAATCACCACAGTGCAACGGCTCCTCTAATTAAATGTGCTTTATGGCCCATGTATTGCACTCCATGAAAAGGTGCATGTTTTTAATTTTTTTTTGGCTCCTCTTGATTCTCAAGACACAACACGAGACCGGTTCATTGGAAATTCTGACAAACCTTTGTGGACCCACGCAAGAAGTTCATAATGCCATCTGAATCTAGAATTCAAATCTAAAAAAATATTTTGATTAATTTGAATACATACATGGAACCTATGTCTCTCAGAGGATCACAGTGAAACTGAAAACCAGAAAAGAAAAACACACAATTTGCAATCACATATATCACAGAGACAGACACCAGCCTATGGAAAATGGCTTAGTTCTCACTGTAACTTTGCACTATGCTGTAAAACTAGTGACAACTTTAGGCTAAGTGGCAATATTTTCAAAACTTACTTGTCATTGAAGTTTGAAAGATTTTTTTGAACAATAGCTAATAGTGTGCATGCAGATTTAATGCATACCTTGCTAAACATTAATCAATATTTTTCCTTAACTATTATTCACAATTAAAGACTCAAAACTACCACTTAACAAGTTTAGGACAATTGCTGATTGAATTCAGGCTAAGTGCCTCGATTCTGAATTAGATGAAATTCCCCCACTAACAATACGTACTAGAATATGCAACATCCTTGCACATGCAAGCAAGCATAAAACCTTAAGTGTCGTAAAACAGAAAGAAAACTATTGTTATCAATCCTTGTTTATTATTATTATTATTATTATTATTATTATTATTATAATAATAATAATAATAATAATAATAATAATAATAATAATAATAAGAAGAAGAAGAAGAAGAAGAAGAAGAAGAAGAAAATTTCCCAAAAAGATTAGTTTGTAGTGTCACAAAAAGCAAATATGAATTACTCAGTGATTAAAGTGATGATTTTATTATATTACGTTATCCTGCGTACAGTCCTGTCACCAGCATGGCTTGAGGGATGGAAGCGGCTGTTTACCAAAGGATTCGGCTCATTTGTTCCCGAAGATGGCGCCTAATTAAAGTTAACTTGCCTTTACACAAAGGAGTGTCGTCCAGTCCCCTCAATCCAGTCTGTATTCTTTAAAAAAAACAAAAAAAAACAATAATCAGATCATTTACACCTCATTAACGTGTAATGTAATGTCTAGCCATTCATCAAAGTGATTTCTTATTATTTAGCATTGCAATATCATCTCCGCTAATGAAACTGTTCACACAACTGCCAAGAACGCCTTAATTGGTTGTGTCAAATCACAGAGCCGGCTGTCTCGTATCTGCATGCGTGAAGTTCTAATTTGCATGGTGAAGCATGGACCCGTGTTACACGCACATGCTCAGATGTGGGCGCAAACCTGAAGACCTGCTTGAAGTTAAGTTTTATTTGGGTGTAGTACCACCTGCTAATGCCACGGGAAGTGTGGATCTCATCCATCGGTAAAGTATATGTCGTTTAACATCCCGTTTTCATAAGAAAGGATAATCAGCGGTCTGAACCAAACGTGGGTAACCCTGGGAGTGACAAGCAGATAAGGATTATGAGAAAGCGTGTTTACAGAAGAATTCCCAGCACTTGGATTCCAGATGTTGCCAAAATGTAATTAACATAAGTGGCTCGACTGCTGCATACAAATGACTCCTATGATCACTGACCAATAGGCTAATCACGAAAGACTGATTTGCATAGTGCGCTTCTCTTTAAGTTCGCAGTGGTGACACTCTTAGTAAAGCAGATGAGAGTATCCATTATTTGTTAATCGTGTGTAATACCCTATTACATTTTCTCACTTTGGCCCATAGCAGTGTTATTTCTTCTTGTGTACACCTGCATGGGAGTTTACCATACTGTAATCCACATTCCATGACAGGTATTATTATTATTATTATTATCATTATTATTATTATTCAGAAAAAACACTGTATTTGTATCACAAAAAAATAAAATATATCATTTCACACTACTAGAAGAATTGTACAGTGTAGCTTTGCTTTCTAACCACAATATATATTTGTTCATGTTCCATTTTTTGCATTATAACACATCAGACATTTGGCCATAACTGTCATTACCAAATAACAAGAAAGAATTGACTAAAGCAGAACCTTTCTATAGCAACCATTTGAATAGCAGTTAAATTGAATGAGGCATAATTAGAACTTCACTGGTAGTCCTAAAAATGTAGACTGGAAACACACCTCACTACGTCTAAACTAACACACATGCACAGACACACAAACACCGTTGCTGGACATACAATGAATGTTTTACTTGTGTGTGTGTGTGTGTGTGTGTAGGAAAGAAGGGCCATATCTGTTTCTTAATGTGAACTGCAATTCCTGAGTGACAGCTGAAGACTGTTCTTGTGCCCCTATACAACATGCTTACCATGTGCTTACCAATCTACCAGCGAATCGCTGGTGATGCATACAGTACATTAGCTAATTGAGCGAATGTAAATGGTGGAAATAGAACCCTGCATATGCCACCAGCCCCACAGAAATGGGCTTCCACACTCCTGGCCTAAGTAAACAACCAAGAAAGGTTACATCTGCAAAGTACTGCAGTGGACTTGGGGACAAGCCCCCCTTTCTGCTTCCCGCTGGCTGTAGTGCTCATGTCTGCGGAAGTGTATTCCCCGTCAGGCGTTTCGGGGAACGGGGCGCTGTGGCGGATTCGATTAACTGGGGGGACATGGGTACCGGACTCATCTGGGTTTAGCTCTCACTGTGAAGCGCGGAGGTAATAAATAAATAAATGAATGAGTAAACTTTCCTCCAATATTCCGTTTCTTTTTTTTTCTCTTTGTGTCACCAAGCATCTGGGAGCACTCATATTTCCCCAGAAAGCTGTTTGAATGCATCATAACCAGCCTCTCGTCCGACAGGAGGCCATGCTTGATTAGGGAGGAGAGAGCCATCCACCGCCGCGACGCTCTGGCTCTGCCAGCTTAGAGGGGCTTAGCCGGGCTATCTCCACCTCCCTCTCTTGGCAGAGTGGCCGTGGGGTAATTGTTGCCCCCGTCTATGAGGTGAGCGAACATAGCTTAGGCAAGGCGCTCCAAATTAAAATCTCCACAGCGTGTCTGAGAAGGCCGCCTTTGTGCCCACCGTGCCGTTTTGAGAGAGATTCATAATTCCCAGTCATTTGATCACCCACTGTACTGTATCTGAAAGTCGGCATTAAAAGTTCTCCTTTCCCCCCTCTCTCTCTCCCTCTCTCACTTTTGCACTTGCTCCCTATCACTCTTAAGACGAGAGAATTGATGGAATATACATCTGCTTGAACTACTTGAAATCTTTAAGACAGAAAATGAGTTCTTGGTCAAAAGACGAAAATCCCGTAATGATTTTCAGCTTATTTCATCGTTTCTCACCTTACTTTATCTTGAAGGAAATAGACATTCTGTAGGACCGCAGTATGGCTAAGAGGATGATATCCCCTGAGCACAGTCAAATTAACTGAAATCCATCCTTTCATATTTGTGTCCAGGAGGACTCCCATCTTGTAATATGATAACTGCATCGTCGATAGACCTGCATTATGGTAATCATAAGCACACAGGGCCTGAGGCATCTTCTGTTTACGAAGGCTTGACCTGCAGAAAGAGGAATCTCATTTTCTCACCACTCCTTCACCCTGGCTAACAGGGGAATTACAGATAATGCATCTCAGAATTATATAAATCTTCAGTACACTACAAGATGGCATTGCCCCCCCCCCCCCCCCTTTCATGCCTAAATTAATTTT
Organism: Anguilla rostrata; assembly: GCF_018555375.3. NCBI lineage: Eukaryota > Metazoa > Chordata > Actinopteri > Anguilliformes > Anguillidae > Anguilla > Anguilla rostrata. The sequence continues at coordinate 51,464,989 of NC_057933.1, forward strand.
TCTGTTCTACAAGGTGTTCAAATCAAATGGCCTGTTCAGAGGTCTGTCAGAAAGTTGTATAATTGCACATTGGCACAAGCATGTGGCACAATCTCTAGACTGACTTTCCGGCTGGGTTTTTGTCTCAGAGCACCCTCAGGTTATGGTACACTTGGGTATGGTGCCTCAGCAGAAATGTGGTTGCAAAAACGTGGACATATCGAAAGCTTTGAAAATGAATGTGTAAGTAAAGCATAGAACAAATGTGCGCATCGGCTCAATTAACCAATACTGATATGTGTACACTCACATTTTATCCCTGGATTCAGTCTGTGCAGCTGACTTTGTGCAGTTGATGGACAGTTAAATGTAAGCGCTTCTTATCAAACCCACATTGGCAACTTCAGTCTTCACAGGAATTATGTTGCCAAACTGTTTTCAAAAAGAAAATAAAAATAACACGCTCGTTATTTTTTATACATTAAGGCACAGCTAGGATAAATGTTGACTGAATCCAGGTAACGGACCTTGTTGTACATTTCAGCATGGAATTTTGATTCACTTCCCCTGCTATTACTGTTCATTGCTGAACAATTTTCAACAGTTTCCCCACCGCACAAATTTTTATTACAGCCGGGCATAAATAGCTGTATTCGCAGCGGCATAAAAATGAGTAGATAAAAGGCAGAATGAGAAGATAAGTTATATCTCACATATAAAAGCATGTTTTATAACCGGTTTAATGTGGGATCGTTGGGCACTCACACAGTGTTGGTCTGTCAGAGAGGGAAGCCAGTGGACCATGTAGATAAGTACTTTATTGTTTCTCCCACCCCCCTACCCCCCACCCCCACGGTATTTGACGTTTCTTGGCTGCGGAAGACGGGTGGGTGGTCGACGGAAGCAGCCTTCAAAGTCACCTGCCTCCTCATTTAGGGCAGGAATACGAGCAATCGCCCGAGCAGAGCCAAGCCTTGAGAAGGGGATGAACTTTTTCCTTTTTTTTAAATTTATGCCCCGCTTCCTTTATTTATCTTAATGAATTGAGCATGTATTTGGCTGGACAGCAAAGAAAATTTGAGGATCTGCGTCGTTCACATCCTCAGCTATGGGGATTGGACGGAATGACCTGACTGCTGAGACGCTTGCTAAGCGACTATCGACCTTTAACCAGTGGTGTGGCAAAGAGGCGTCTTCATTTGGAGTGAGTGAGTGGCACGGATAGCCTGTGGCTCCAGAAGGAGCCATACAGTTGTCTTGGGTGATGTGCAGATGTGTCACGGGCTATGAAAGGCTGGGAGGTGTTGGAAGGCAAAGGAAGTAGCAAAGTGATTCCAAGCACTGAGAGGGCGGTGGAAATATCTGCTGACCAATCATTGTGGAGCCTCATTACCTATAAGAAAGATTAAATATTTGAACAGAAGGAAGATCCTCTAAATCTAGAGTGTGGCTTTAAGGATGGCCCCTGAAGTTCACTAATGCTAATGTAGCTATTGGAAAATAGAAATTTCAAATTGATGTTTCCACATGTAATTTTCAAAAGACCCAATACGTTACTTTTCAGGAGGCATACAATTTTACACCATTACGTATGCTGCATTCAGTCTACAATGTCAGTTACTTTATGGCCGATTGTGGGCTCAGTCTGACCACATTTTTTCGGTTTTTTACACTGAATAATGACATCAATTCAGCATGCTTATATTAAATGTAATAACTAATCTTCACATTTTTTGTGATTTCAAAAAGAGCCAAAAGTTTCACATTTTGTTAAAACATGGACAGTAAAGTTAAGCTTGCCAAAGAATTGTTCAATGCCAAGTAAAAATAACACAGAACGTTTGGCTTCTGTGTTAATATCTAAGCTACACGGCATAAAGAAACTAAAATCTCAAAACATAAATTTTGTCCAAGTAGTACTGAGATTATGTACATAATTATTTTAGTGACATCAATCAAATGTCAGGTTTGTATTCATATGTGCGTTAACACATATGTAAGCACAGATTCTTATGTTACAGTTCTTATAAGTTACAGTTGTTTTTAAGCAAGAAGGGTATGAAATGAAGGGTCTTTCAAATGAATGTGTGCATGAGCACACTTGATAGAACATACATGTGATGCGAAATATAATGATAATAATAATAATAATAATAATAACAACAACAACAACAACAACAACAACAATAATAATAATGCATGCATACTTACATACATTTATACATACGTACATACATAAAGGAAGCCCGCTTTTTGTACATACTACCTCAATTAAAAAAGCACTTGGGTGGAAAATGTAACCCTGGGAAAATCTTTAAAAAGCCTAAGATTATGTGGGACATTCATTCCCAAAGTATTTTTGTACAATCCTGTGTTGTGCTCAAAACAAAACAAAAAAAAGGAAGGAGGGGGGGAGGGAGTTGGGGAGGGGTGGGGGGGAGGTGGGGGTGGAGGGGGGATAGGGGAATACTTCTCAGGCAGAGCACAAAGCAGGGCCCCAGCTATACATCTGTGAGTTTTGAAACAAAGGTTTGTTTGTGTATCTCAATCACTCTTGCTCATGAAAGCAGACACTTACTTGAAAAACTTTTTCAGGGAAACACTCTAAACCAACATCCTGGTGTACATTTGCAAAACGAAATACAGGCCTGATTGTGTGTGAAGTGGACGCGGCGCGCATACGAATATCCGCCCCTGAGACGGACCGTTCTTCACATGGCTCAGTGACTAATGTACAATAAGTCAACAAAAGAGCGCTTCAATGCAGCCATTGGACGGCATCAAGGCCACTGTTATTTTATCTTTTTACAGTATTTAATTGGAAGTTCTTTTCTCTTTTTTTTTTCTTCTTCTCCTCCTCCTCTACCCCCCACCCCCCATGAAACATTAAACCCGGCTTCCAAATTACTCGGACCGAATCTAAGAAGAGATTGATAAGATTTTTTTTTCCTCCTCCCTTCCAATTTTTTTCTTTCTTTTCGAGAAAGAGAGAGAGAGAGAGAGAGAGAGAGAGCAAGTTTTTGCAGAGGGAGAATAATGTTACAAGTGTATGGCGTTTTTCGCTGAGGGGGAATGAAATTAGATGCTGAATGGAGTGGACGGGGAGAGGCTGGGAAAATGCGGAGTTGGCAGTGGTACCGGGTCACTGTTGAGCCCTCCCAGCCTTCCCTGCTGCACCAGGTGTCCGTAGCATTCAAACGATACTATTATTCATAGACTGAACCAGAGTATTAAAACTCCCCCAAAAAATCATTTGCAACTGAATAAAGATATAATCCTGGAAATATAAGTCTCCATTAAGGGTCTCCCATTAAGGGAACAAGAGACCCTTTGTTAGAGACTTTATGTATATTTATCAAGGTTTATAAAAAGGCGGAGGAGGGGGTGGGGGTGGAGGGGGGTGCTTTCCAACTGTTTACATGTTAATTGAAAACTTTACAGCCTCTGTCTTGGAACTATTTATACACAGAATGCTAATCACTTCTCTTTTTTAGTGGCAGTTATTTAGTACTTGACTGTAGACATGCTAATGCGCATAGAAGTCTGGAAATTGGGTTTTGATAACATGACCACATGATGCACTGGCGGATTGGTGGATATGAACCCCAATCCCAGCTGCTGTTTTCCACCCATGCTGCACTTTGTTTTGAAGAAACAAAAATCTGTGTGACTTTGTGTACGTCTACGCAAAATTACGTAAAAGAATTAAAGAAGAACCCATTTCCCGCAAGAGTCTGTGGAATTTTCACATCGGAGCACTTCAGAATTAGGAACACACAAATCCCAAGTGTTATGTGTTTCATTCTGAGCAGACTCACTACATCATACAGCTCATATACACTACCTACAACTATTGTCATTCTTTAGTTTCTGGTCCTTTGATAACATATTAGCTTCAATTTTGAAAAATAAAATAAACTTTTATTTTAACTGTCTCTTATTTTAACTGTGCACACATGCACATATAAAAACACATTTGACAACAGAAAGCTATGGCTTACAAAACTAAAAAAAGGAGTTGGTTTGGGATTTGATGCTGTTATCTCTGCCTTACTGTGCTCACCTGTCTTAACAGAACAAACAGGTGAAGCAGAACTGCATACTTGTCAAACTAAGAGCCTTTTCACTGATGGGATGATCTTTGAAAAATACAATCAAATAATAAAGGAGAAATGAATTAATCCCTGGCACTGGCAGCTTGCTCGGTGAGCTCGGCCAGAAATGGAGCAGGTGCTGGTTGTTTAGGAGCCGGGCATGGTGTTTGGATATTTTGTCCGAGGTACCGACGTCAAGTTTTAATCCATGGCCCTCGCAAAGCAGCACCCCTCCCCCTGCCCCCACCCCGTCTCCGTCTCTGTCACCGTTCCATAAATAAATAAATAATAAAAAAATAAATTACTTAATTAATTAATTAATCTGTGTAAATTGCCTTTCAGCAATTGTCTTTAACTTTGACTCATAATTCAATGCAAGTGAATGTTTGCATCCTCATAAACCCAGTTTGGTGAGTTCAATAATCTCCAAAATTGTGTTTGGTTTTATATAAATTAGCACTGGCATTCATTTTCAATCATAGCTAATAATAATTTTGAATTGTGTTTGCCACCAAACACAGAAAATTATGAAATTATGTCAGCCTCCCACTCCCTACCCCCCTGTCCATCCCCCGCCATGGCAACTGGACTAATGGCTCATGGGAAAGAATGTGGCCAACAGAAAACGTGCAATATGTCTCTTTGTGTTTTCACTCTTGACACTTTTATACCCACATCTGTCTGATTCATGAGACAAGAGTTGACTGTGCACTGGCTGACGCATACTCCCGCTGGTCCCACCGGCGTAATGCAAAGCAGTATGGTGTTCTTCCATCATCTAAACAGGGTGACACCATGCCCCCTGTATCAATGGCTTCTACCAGACCCTCTGCTTTTTGGACTTTCTCAGTACTCACGCTTTGCAGTCTATTCTTGAATTTTGCTAATTTCTCTTTAATTACGTTAATTCCATTATGCTTTTTCAGTAATAGCTGTGGCAGCTGAACTGTTTGCAAAGTTTAAATAATTATACAAAACCCTTGTATTGGTGTCCACACACACACACACACACACACACAGATACCGTACTTTGATTTCCCGCAGCGCAGTCATTTATAATCAGGACTGTGGCTATGCTAAGATATCCCATGTCAAACAACCACAAAGTAGTTTAGCACTACAGGAGCAGTTGAACATTTCTATGTAAATGGCAATCATTATTCTTACAAAAAAAGAATTTAATTGGAAAATTGGGCCTACGCACAGACACCCTCACACATAGAAAAGAAGACCTGTGAAGCACTTGAAATGTCTCATACTGTCTCACTGAAGTGCTTTTGGGCAATTAGACAGACACGAACCTGCTTTTGGTGTCTAATATTTCATTCTGATCTGCTGCTATTTAATAATCAGTCTTGTGTTTAGAGAGTCAACAGGATACATTGGAAGGTCACCCCCAATGAATGCAGAACCAGTTATAATCCAACTCAAAAAAAAAAAAAAAACATTAAAAAATAACATTGAGAGGGTAGACCTTGTGGTGAATTCAATATCCAGAGTGCTCAATGCTTTTTAGCTTTTCAAAGATGTTGCTTGAAAGAGGAGATGCATACAAACAGTACAGTAGGAACATTTTTTGATTAGACTTCAACAAACACGTGTGCTTTTGAACACAAATATATTTGTTTTGAATATATTCATTATGATATGCCCATGAAGGAAACTGCTATTCTTCTATATGACTAAATGAAGTCATATGCGATGTTACACTTTTGTTTTTAGGGGTGGCTTGGTGGGGGAGGGGTTTCTTCGTCAACACTATGGTGCAAATGAAACTATATGAAGAATATTTTAGAAACATATGTGAGAGTAAGAAGGTTGTGTGGGGACCGAACTATATACCCGAGGGACTAAAATCTAGTAAGGGCTCTATAGATTTAAAAAATAAAAAAATCAGAAGCATTCAACGGGTCACAAGTGCCAAATATCCACAACCAGCAGAGACAACAGAAAACACCTCAAACATAATGCAACAGCACTTGTTGTTGCATAAATCAATCCTAAATCAATACAAAAAATATAGTAAATACCATGACTTATTTTCTTGGTAAATGCCCTTATCTAAAGCAAATTATAATTACAATTTTTTTGCGGAAGATCCATTAGTACAGATGGATATTTTCTGAAACAATTCAAGAGAAATACCCTACCAGAGGGTACACTGGTGGTGGGCCACCAGGGATTTGGACCCATAAGCTCTTTTGTCCTTTACACTACACTACACCCTAATGTTCAGGCTATGCATAATTTGCAAGGGAGGAAAAAAAAGGCATATTCAATCTAAGCACAATGTGCTTGGCCCTTGACTTCAAGGAGTATGAACGTTGCCATTGTTGAAACAAATGGAAACCAGTGTGTAAAAAAACAAGAAAATGTACCGCTCGCTTAAGACGACACCAAAAGTGAAGGGAAAATGGCCTTGAATGTGAATTTGAGTCTCAGAACGACTAATTTAAGCCGTCAGTAAGGATCCCAATGAACTCTGCTCATCTAATGATTGGCTGCAGCCGCACCTCACACGAGGCCTGGACGTGCGCTCACGTTACGGGCCTAATGGGGGTAATCAGCTGTGTGGAGAGATAGGCCACACCATCCCACAGAACTACCAACATACAGTATTCAAATTGACACGACCAAATCTTGAGAATTGGGCAGAATTTCACAAGCTGTCTGAGGTCATCGTTGGTCCTTGGAGGCAAATGAACCATCTGAGTGAATTGCTGCGGATCTTTTGTGGGGGCAGAAGCAAAGCTTCCCGAACAAATTAAAAACGCCTCTCTGAACTGAACTGTGATTTGCCAGTGCGCAGGTCCGAATATTCCTGCCACTGCTGTTCTGGTCTGTGTGCTATACTACATGTTGCAAATTTCTGCCAAGGCACTCTGATAGGAAAAGAGAGGAAAAAAAAGAAAGAAAAAAAAACTCAAAACTGAAACCAGAACTTAATAAATAATTAATGCGTTTGAATTTTAAATTTACACCTTAAAATATTCTTTTCAAAGATCTCACATGGTGTGTCTCAAAAATATGAATGAGAATGTCCCAGAAATATCTCTAAACACTAGATTATCTCCAAAAGAAAGCATTTTAAAAGTACAGGTCAGAAATATTTAATGTGCATGTTTAAAAGTTGTTACTAAACTGAATCGGAACTGAATAAAAACATCAGTTCACTTGAGCTGTAACTGATCTCTTCAAGGGAAGAAGGCCGGCATTGAGACTCTCCTGTACCATTAAAACACTCTGAATTGCAATGCTCTGGCTGTTTTGTCTAATTATGATGCTAATATCTGGACTAAACAAAGTAGCAATTTCAATGACTAATATGAGGAATATAATGCAACCACACACAAAAGAGGAAAGTAGGGGCCATTGTGTGGCAATGAAACTCTCCGCTGAAAAGGAATATAAGCTGATGTCTATAGTAAGGTTGCGCCTGGGTGCTCAAATGGTCACCTGAATTATGCATGGCCATTGTGTTCAAATATCATAAATTGAAGCCTGAATAGCCTTCGAATCATTTCCCAGTCCCAAATTACTATTTATATAGGGTCTGAGCTCCGGCAAGACAATTAGTCATATTCGTATGCTGAGATTAATTGAGAGTGTGATGCGGGAGGCAGAAAGAGAGAACAAAGAATGCTTTTTGTCAGTTCTTCCATCTGACAGAGATAATTAGATATATGAAATTGAAATTCCTCAGCGGGGGGCTCTGTTGACAAGGCCGTTTCCTTTCGCTTCCATTCTCTTCCTCTTTTGTGTCATCATTTGCGGTGATTTGTTATTCAGCATCGGCGGCTTTAAAAGCAGAGGCCTCTCTCTCGCGGGCGGAAACCGCGCGGTATCAGTCCAGGACACGCCGCTTCTCGTTATTGATTGCTCTACTTTTAATAACGCGGCTCATGAACAAACGGTCCCCAGTCGACGAAAGACCCCTTTTTTAAAATTTTCAGCGGCTCATTTTTCAGCACAAAAACCTTTTTTTTTCTCGAGGTTGCGCCCGGTTTCCGAGAACGTTCATGTCGAGGGTGCGCGTGAACCCGCGAATCTGTGAACCTGTGCACGACCGTTTCTGTCAAATTTCACGGGACGGTCTTTTCACGCGGGTTCCAAACTATTTGGTAACTTTTCCACTTCTGCGATAGATGTGATATAAAATGCAAAGGAGACTTGTCAGATGAGCACTTACACAAGTATAAGAACTTATATGTTTTATGAGTAAAATGTATTCCTACTGGGTTATATGCCAGTTTCTATTAATATATTTTACAAGTGAGTTATACATAATGTTTGGGAAGCTTTCAGCATTTGTCTCATTTTATAGTTACACTGTGACGTGTTCGGGTAACAGCTCAGGACACAAAGCCAGTCTTCAGAGGCCTGTGGTTTGAATGAAATTATGGGTTAAGTCACTCTCCGCCACAAAATGAGGAACACCGTTTGATAGTTTCCTCTGTGTTTGAGTAGGGCTTTCAGAGATTTTTCTTACAGCTGCCTGACAATGTACTAGTTAGGGCTCCAAGAGGATATGACCTCATACCCATGTGATATGAGTGTAAGTGCATAATCTTTAGTTTTATGCCTGATAAAATATATATATATATATATATATATACATATACGTATAATGACTTACTGATACACTGCCAATGATGGCAGTTTATGCAAATAGGATGTCTTTGGACATGTTTATCCATGTGACATTTTGTTTATATTTTCTGGCACTTTTTAGTGTTTTCTCTACCCCTCACCATTTCCTGTGTCCTCAATGTGCCCCCCCTCCCCCCAAACTGTGTTCTCTTTGATCCCACCAGCCCATATCATCTTACGAGGCCGGAATAAAGCAGGAGAAGGACAAACTGTGTGGTCAGTGTTCTCAGTACCCGCCCCCCCCCCCTCCCCCACCCCCCTTTGCCAGCCATTACATCACCGGCTGCCCTTTAAGAGGATTTTCAGCAGGCTTGGCTCTCTTATTAAAATAGTAATTAATTTTTTTCCTCCCCGGGACAAAAAAACCAGCTCCTTTACACTTGCACAACAGGGACGGGGAGGGAGAGAGAGAGGAGGTGGGGGGAAGTGAAGAGTTTGCTTCCCCTCAAAGCCGCGCACAGGATTAAAGAGCCCTGTGTTCTGTAGCACCCATTGGTTCTGCAGTGAGAAATGAAAGTTTTACGCATCTTAATGTTGGTCAGATGAGATAACCGGAGTGCGCAACACTCCGACCCCCGCTGAAGAGCCTGGTGTCGACCTGAGGTGTCCGTAAGTACCCCAGAGCGGGGGAACATCTGCTCCAGCTGCCTGTAATCATCTGTACCGCGGCGGTCATAAGGGTGGTTCCCTGTGGCCTTGATGTTAGAAAATTCAATTACTGAATCTTTTACCAGCCTTGTGTTTCCTGTTCCTGGGAACTGTTCCACCTTCACTTGTTTTCTAATTGATTCTAATTAATTCAAATGAAGGTTCACAACACAAACAACACAAAAAATACATAGTAAAATTCACTCTCACTGAGGTACAGGGACAAAATGAGACTCCACAAATGAGTCTTACCTATGATGTACAGTATATGAAACCTGAGTTTAAAATGCATTTCTAGTTGATATTCATGAGTTGATATTCATGGCCTTTGTCTGTGAGTACAGTGTGCGAATGGCCTGGTGCTCCGAGCCCGCTGCGGATCTGCTGTCTCGCCGCTTCCCCTCTCCATGTTCTCACTGAGCTGTCAGGGAAAGTAAACAGACCGTGGCAAAGTTCAATAAAGCTACCATAGCCGAGGCTAGTCCTTTGCACTGGATACTTCCTGCCTGTGACAGAGGGAGCCTGCTCATTTAGCCGCCGCACAGGCTTCGGGGCTTTCACGTCTTGAGATCGCACGCTGCTGTTGTCATTGTTCTCATCATGCGTCAACTCAAAATGGAGTAACGCAGTGCTCTGCAATGTTCAGATTTACTCATTTGTTTTTGAAGTCACTGTAGCGCTACCTGCAGATGAACAAGGAGCACTAGAGCTAAAGTGTGCAATCTACTCTGTGGCACTAGCCCATTGGTCAGTGACTGTTTTACACCCTACAGGCAACACAGCACTACAGAAGACTTAGGGCGATCGCAGGAGACGCGTATTTCTCACCGATGACAACTGGTATAGCCTGTGGGCGCCTGGTGTGTTATTCGGGAGAACTAATGCAGCGGTAAACTGAGGAACCCTGACAGGGCAAAAGCAGTTTGCGCCCCACCGTTTCTCTGTGATGTACATGGAAAATGACTAAATGTGCTCATTGCTGCTGCTCATTCGCAGTACAAATTTGGGGATGAAGATAAGTTTAATTCTATAGTAGATGTCGTTTTGTCGTTTTTTGCTGCATGTATTTATTTATTTCTTTGTGGATGTAGGTCACATGCCAGTGTTCTATGCCTGTATGTGTAGTAAATGGTCATTGCTAAAGCTAATTTATGCTAAAAAAGTATGAAGCAGCAATAATTGTGATAATAATAAATAATGCATGGTGACATGTCCTACCTCCGATTGCCACAATCTGTTTTTTGGTCAGTAATCTGGGAAAGGACACACTTGCTATGGTGGAGGAAGACCTGATTATGAAAAAAAAGAAAGAGAAGATTACTCTTGGCTCTTTGAAAGAGAGAGAGAGAGAGAGAGAGAGAGCGAGGGAGGGAGAGAGCAGAAAACATGCAGATATGATATGGAACGGAAAGAGCTTTGTGTCTAATGCTTGCCACATTCCCCCTGAATAGAAGTCTAATTACCGAATGGCATTCGGCGCTAGTGTTCCCATGTCCCGAGCCCATGGGCCCTGCATGCGTAGCCAGCTGCTTCTCAAACATTTGCAGGTACGCTGGGCTAATGGTCCCACCACGAGGGAGGGAGCGAGATGAAAGAACAGGAAACTGCTCCCAGGCCCTCGAAAGGAAATATTTGTTGAGAGAGAAAGTGCGCGCGCGCGTGTGTGTGTGTGTGTGTATGAGAAAGAGAGAGAGAGAGAGCTCAAAAATGACAAAAAGTGCTAATGATATTTTTAATGAATTTTGATGATATTATATTTTGTCGGGGCTTCACCATGAAGTGTGACCCGACAGATACTGACAGATGTTAAGGCTGTCTGGACCAAAACATACATTAGTGTTTGTTGCATTTTTTGCAGTGTATTCTCGAAATGAAACTGTCATATTTACATGGAATAATTTGAGCTTTCTGTGAGGAAAGTGTGTGAATGAACACACTCAGATGATAATTGACAGCATATTTACAGGCGTCACAGCATGGCATAATAATCACGCAAGTGGAAAGCTTGTTTTTGTCCGGAGGATTCTGTGGCCTTCTAAGTCAGAGGGCTCGATTTGAATAAAAAAAAAAGAAAAGGTCTGAAACTCCAAATAAATGGCATTTGTTTCCTGGTGTCAACCATGATGATAAAATGAAAGTGAATGGTGTGTCTGCATGGGACAGCGTTCTCACATCCCATCCAGGTTTGGGTTGGGGGGGAGGGGCAGAAGGGGGGCTGGGGCGGAGGCGTGGCCTCTTATGATGGCTCCAGCACCTCATCACAGACAGGAATTCCCACAAGCTGGGTAAACACTGGGACGTCTTCGGAAAAGGCCATTAGATAGCGCGTTGTGTGTAACCATTCTGCGGGAACATTCTCAGGCTCCTGGCTGTGGCTGTGCCTTTTGGGAAAATGCTTGGCCGTCGTCCCTTTGGGTGTACTGTACTGCACACAATTGTGCTGTCCTGTCATCGTGGAAGATAATGGGAACCTTGGACAGGATCGTCCATTCGTCGCGCTTTGCCCAGAGTGTTTCCTGAACACCTCATTGTTGAGCTCATGCAAATCGACTGGAACAGTCTGAATGTATTCCTTGATATTGTATTGGTCCGTTTTTCATGTAAAATCAGAGGAATGCTGTCAATTCACTAACAATGCCAAATACTCATTGGGAACCTGGAGTATATGTCTGGTGTTTGTGAGCAAGAGAGAAAAAGAGAGAAAGGGACATTTTATGACTTGCGGCATTACTTCAACTTGTTTTCATAGTCGTTTCAGCGCCTTGCTCAAAATGTCCAGGAAGAGGAGCACGAGAAACACGGCGCTTCATCTGGGACAATATGCAGTTATTACTATCGTGAGAATTCACGCCATGTAGATCTTAATAGATTTGGTCAGCTGGTGTGATGAATTAGAGACCAGCTAGAACAAGCAAACATTAGCTTTTTTCCCCCCACAATGCCGTTAGCTAGCATTGATAGCCAAAGACATAAATCTTTTAAGCGCCCTGCTTCAGACGGACAAGTTTTGGAATGGAAGACCGGCCGGCCCGCTTCCTCCCAACCCCCTCTCAGGACTGCGCCCCGCTCCGGAATAAGCTGGGTGTCCACATGGCCCCTTGTGCAGGAGGGCGGAGCGTGACGGGGCCCGGCCACTGTTTGGCGGGTCACGTCACTAAAACGGTTCAGTGACGGACAATAAAAAGCCGTAATTCCTCCAGTGAAGTGGACTCTGACTCTCCGGCATAAACGACTTCCTTGCCATTGTCCTGGTTTCAAAGGGAATTAACGGAAAGGATCGGACGTAGCCATTAATAGCTCCAGCCTGCATATAGCAGGTGGCCTCGGCCTTCAACAGGTGTGGTGATGGGAGCCGGGGGTTACGTAAAATCCATTAAAGGGTTGAAAAGTTGTTCATTCCACTGTCACACATAGTAACATCCCGGTATGGACACACATGCCCACACGCACGTTCAAATTATATATAGTGCAGGGCATAAGTATTTGGACAGTCACACAATTTTTGTTGTTTTGGCTCTGCGCTCCAGCACATAGGATTTAAAATAAAATTCAGGTAAAGTTCAGACTGTTAGCTTCAATGTGAGGGTACCTGCATCCATATCGGGTGATCTGTGTAAGAATTACAGCCCGGCCCCACTGTACATGCCATATACAATCTTATTAGATTAACTAATATAGATTAACTAATTTGATTAGATTAGACTGGATTAACTAATTAATTAACCAATTTCAACTTTAAAAAAGCATAATTTTTCTCCAATCTAATCCTCCAAGGTGAGCTCAGGAAAGGGGTCAATGATCTCATTCAAAATGGTGGACCCAAAAATACTGAGTGGCGGTTGGGGAGGAGGTCAATAGATTAAATTGGGGATTCAGCCAGATTGATACGATCAGCCTTAATGTTGATAGCAAAGAAGAGAAAAAGAAAATCTATCAACGCAATCAAATAAATCAATTCAAAGAAACAAGGGGAAAAATAAGTAATTAATTTTCAAAGACAGGACAATACGAGCGTTACTGAATTGATCTAAGTGGAGAAGAACAGGAGTATCCAGCTCCAGTCCTTCATTATTGCAGAGACATAGTGCAGTCTAGAATTGATTTCATCCAGGTCACCATGATAAAAAATGTGAAATAAGGTTAGAAATAAGAATTCCTAGCCTTTCATGATGCATAAAAGTTCAAGTAGTGTCACTTAGGCTTCAATGCATTTGCCTATATGTAATTTCTGGGTTAAAAAAACACACAAAAAATGTCAACAGATATGTTTAAGTTATGTACTTTATTTTATCCAAAGAAAAATTCCACCACAAAATTAAAAAAAGAAATCTTATTGAATGTATGAAAAAATTTGCAGGGCCGGTACACAGTAAACTGTTCAGTGTTAAATCAGGTCTTATAGGATGCATATGGTACCTATCAACACTCTATTAGAGTTGTATTAACACTTGATGCTGTACAGTGTATTTTGTTTGCTAATAAAGAATTTCAGTGGGAATACCCAACCTGGCGCTGTCCTTTCATTTCTGACAGGCTGCAAAGCCCTGTGTAGACTGCTGTTAGAGTAGCTGTACAAAGGTAAACTGGCGTCTTCCTGAAACAATGCATTGTGGGTCGACAGTGAAATCAATCCTAAAAATCAGGATCCAATCATTTCTTTATTCTGCCACTTAAGCAAAAAAGAGAATTTCCTTCTGTACTGTTATTAACTGGGCTATTTTGTGTGATGTGCCAGGTATTTTGCTGACTTTTCGCTGTGTGTTTTATTGCATTATTGCTCAAATAATTTTAAAAATATATTTTTGTAAATTTATTTATATTGCAGTGTGTATGATTTTAAATCGTTATATTATATTAGAAAATATTTTGTGATTAATGGGTACATACACTCACACATGCACACACACACACACACACACACACACACACACACACGTGTGTGAATTCACACACATACACACACACACACGGCATCAGTGGCAGAAGCTAAAACTGTAGCAGGGAGATCACTGCTATGTTTTGGAGCAGTCAGCTTGCATCGATACCACAGCCATCGCATCCCTTTTCTGCAACCATTTGTAAAAAAAAAAAAAAAACCTGGTGATGGGAGATTGACGACTTAAATACTTCATCAATCAATGCTGCAGCCAATGTGTTGCTTTGTGATTGGTGGAGAATTTAGGCAATCCATCTTTTCCACTGCAGACAACTGCTTTCAATTCCTCTCAGGTATTTTTCCTTATTTTTTTTATTTGGTAACCTACAGTGTGGTGGTAAAAAAGCTGTGAAATGGATCAAGCCTCAATTGCACACACGTGTCACTAGTGCGTAGTAATATTTGCAAGTGCAAAATGACCCCGATCGGTAAAAGGCAGCAAAATTATTTGCCTGAACCTCAGGATCTAAACAGAAATTATGTGTGTTTATTGATGCACAGAAGACCCACGGTGACAAAAACAGAGACGACAAACACATGGACTCAAACGCAATCCATTATGCAAATAATGAGTCCGCACAATTAGTCTGTATGCATATTCTAATTTCGCTGATTAACTGTCCTCATCTGAATTAAGTCACAGAAACACTCTGGAACTGCAGTACCAAGCCAAACCCCCACATTTTTCTTTAAAAAGGGACAATTATTAAAGTTTAAAATATATTTTATTTTGTGGTGGACAGACCACATGTGTCCTTAATCTACCTCCAAATTACTCAATATGCCAAATTTGGACTTTCCGAAAGAACAATAGAAAGATTGCAGACCAGAACAGACCATTCAGACTATCTTGGTATATCATTTGCCTATATATAAACAATACAAATAAATGTACTAAGATATTCTCATGGTCATGTGACTTAACTCTTAACTCGGAAGGCTAAATCTCTGAAGGCTGGAGGATGTGGACGAAAGTGCTTAATATATTCATTCACTGTTTATGTAAACCTCTGCTTTGTATAAATATAATAGAAAATGTAATTTACAAACATCTCTCTCTCTCTCTCTCTCTCTCTCTCTCTCTCTCTCTCTCTCTCTCTCTCTCTCTCTTCTGAAGTGGCTTTTGTTTTTATCCAGGGGATGTGTCTGGATGTCTCTGCTTTAGCTTATTAAGACACAACCCCGCTTCGCATCCCTGGAGCCCCCGCTGAAGAATAACAGCGGGAGGGTGCGCTATCGTTTTCCTCCTGGAGGAGTTTCGGCGGCATCACGTCAGACGACCCCGCTCGCGGCTAAATCAACACGCCCGCTGGAAAACTCCCCGGCACCTAAACCCTGAGCTTCTCTCACCACGACGCCGCGCTCCCAAGTTAAGCTCTGAGCTTGAACTGAAAATCCTCCCTCTTATCCTCAAATCCAACATGAAATACTGTCAGATGTACTGTAATCCTGGGAAGTTGGAGGAAAGAATGACAACCGTTTGGGGAGATGAGCACTGTTAAGAATAGGTTCAGAGGCATGGCTGTATGCTTGTATGATAGAGGCACAGTGGCAGGCTGTTGTTTTTGGCTGTGGCTAAGCAGGCCTTTAAATGTTAATGGCACTCACTCACATGTGGAGAGAGTAAGTGAAAGGCTCCCCCACAGCAGTGGTAATACCTTCTTTTGCCACTAGATGGGGAAAAGGAAAACTAAAAGCAGAGCTCCAGGTAATCATTTCTTCTTGCATCCAATTGTTCTCTATTAAATGATTCATTGGCAATTAACCAATTATGTTTTTGTTCATTTAGTTATGTATTTAACATAAGTATTTTTAGTGTGTACCAATTTCAGTCTCTGAAAGAAGTAAACTGTATTTTTAAGCACTCTCATAGGCATTGCATTTTAATGTTTCTGAACTTGTTTGCCCATTTGTGTACATATTTGTGCATGCCTGTGCGGTAGTTCATGTGAGTGTTTGTCTAGCTGCATGAGTGTACGCAGTCTTCCATGTATGTGTTTTTGCATCTTTTTTGCATGTTTTGCGCATATGTCCATGTTAATGGGGAATGAATCCTTAAAGGGGGGTCGACTTTTTCATCTATAAATAGCTGCAAGGCAAAAACAGGAATTAGAGATATACCATTCTGCTTTGCTTCAGTGCACCTTCTATTAGTGAAAATAAGACTGTATAGAGTAATGACTGGAAAATTGTAAGCTTGCCTTCTTTATAATTAGCGAGATCACAGGATGCAATAATTCCATTGTTACATATAATAGAGAGTGGAGGAGCCCCTCCCTGCAATGTGTCAGATAAACTCAATGGCCCCTCATCTGTTGGAGGTGACATCTCTGACCACAAGCCCCGAAGCACACCTCTAAACCACATTGCTACGCTCATCTCAATCCTTCTCCTTGCCTCATTAACCCTCTCCCCCCCTTTACCGACCCCCCCCCCCTCCTTAAAAAAAGTACCAGGGTCTGGGCAGTCTTATTTCAATTACCAGACTGTGGCCAGATACCTCAAACCTCCTTGGAGCTTATGCACGCACACGTACACACACACCCCTCCCCCTTCCTCGGTCTGGATGAGGGTCAGAAAACCGCTGCTTGGACACAGAGGTCTTTCACTCTCATCAAATCTTAAGGACTCCCAATGTAGGAGGACAGCATCTGGGTGTCATTGTTTTACAATAAGGATGAGGGTGCTAAACTGGACCGGCTTTGAAGTACAAGTACAATTTTCACTGGATTTTTAAAATAATCTTTCTCAGTTTTTTTTAAATATGTTTATTGTAGGGGCAATATGATGAGAATCACATTTGAAAAGATGGATTAAAGTTTAGAAAAACACAGGAAGGAAGCTAAACACATTGATTTTTGGACTGAACTATTACATCAATCAAATATTCTCCAGTCATATCAGCCAGAAGCAGAAGAAACAAAACGCGAAAAACTAGTGTTCTAATTATGACACTGTTCAAAGCCATATCTCTTTATATGCAATGCACTTATGTAACACAATAATTTAACTATGGAACACTTCAAGACTATAGCAATCCTAAATACAAAGCAAAATTTGACATAAATATGGCTAAAGTGTGGTTTCTCATAGCTATGGATCTTGCACAGCTAAGGATCTCAGTGGATTGGCCCACTAGCAGGTCACTGAGGTCAGTCCTTGGGTATGGAATGATATAAACAGTCATCTTCAGACCACAACCAATCAATCCCTATTAACACTATTCCATTTCCTGTTCAGGAACTCCCTGGGGGTTAAAGGTCAGTACTCAGAGAGCCAAGATAGTATGGGAGGACTGGGCCTGTTTTTAACTCATATTAGGTATCTCCAAGGAGCTGTTGACCTCTCCATTTTCCCACTTAAGGGCAATTGTGACTTCGGCCAAAGCCTGCCACCAATATGCATGTGTACCTTCAATATGCTCACATGAAATATTACAACAATATGAAGTTACAAATATTTTATAAAATTCATTATTGAGTATACAATTCTATTCAACTGATATGACAGTGACAGTAGGCAGTAGATATAAATCAATTATTTATTGTTGTATCCATTTGTAATTTTATGTGAATATGCAGGGTAAATTTATTATCTCAAACTGCAAATATTACATTTGTAGAAGTATTAACAGCTGCTTGTATTTTTATCATGGTACCATACCTCACCCGAACCTGCTGTTGCTTCTTAGCTTCCGGCTGCTGAGGGTGTTGGAGTAAAGAGGCAGAAGCCAATGTGTGCATAATGACATTCTGGCCTCATCTGAGCTGTGGCAAAACAGAAGAAACATTTCAATGAATGCAAATAAGCGCGGGGCGTACCCTACTCTCATACGAAGGTATTTTGAAAATGAAAATGTTTGTGAATCGCTTAGCATACATTAGCGCTGATGCTTTCTGCTGGGTCCGGGATATCCCTAATCTCCGAGAGTGAAAAGGGGGGGGGGGGGGTGCGGGCGACACCGAGCGCGTTACGGGCGGAGCAGCTGCCTCGCGCGCAGCACAAAAGGGCCGATGTCAGGCCAGCTTTCCCGCAGCTGCCCAACAACTGTGTCACCCTCTGCAGCGAGGTGGCCGCATTATTGACCCGCTGACTGGGCTCCACTCAGCGTGACCCGGTGGGCCGAGTATTAACGCTTTTTTGAGATGTTGATGAGGAGCGCACGCCCACTTTTTCGGTTCACTGACAATTAGGCCAATAGTTTGATTAAGGAAAATCTGATGTTTGAGCTCTTCAGTAAACATCTGAAGGCACACCCAGATATTCTATGAGAACGTACCTCGCAATGGCCATCTGCTGAAGCTGTACTTGGTTCATCCAAAAACTTTCCTTGAGATTTCTTTTAATTTTTTGTCTTTTTCTGGAAAAACACAGATAATTGTATATGTTTGTGCATGTGTGTGTGTGTGTGTGTGTATTATAATAAAATATAATGAAATGCATTTTTAAAATGACCAATAAGTAGAAGCTTCCTGTATCAGATGTTAGCCTTGATGTGATTTCAAAATTGTACACGAAAACAGGACAGGGGTATGGTAACACAAACAAGGTTAACTAGAATAAACTGAAGGAATCAAGACTTGCACAACCTGCAGACTTCACATGAAACGTATTTAAAATGTACCTGAATGACTTAAAAAAAGAAGTACTAAATGTGATAGATTTATACATTCTTATGTGAAATGTAATTTTTTTGAGTGTTCTTGGACTTGCATAAAAGCAAGTAGATGAGTTTATTTTTTCTTTTGCATTCTTGGAACAATGTGGCTGTGAATGAAGGACTCGGGCAAACTAAGCTAAACTTTAATGTTGTACTATGGGAGTGTATGTTTCTGAGGAAGGATTTTTCATCTAACAATATGTTACCATTATAAGAATTACATTTTTTTTATGCTAAACTCAATAAGGTTGAGAATAAGGAACTCACATGGTAGATTATACTGATGCTCCATGAGAGTATTTCCCATGCATCTTGTCATTATAGTTCTTCCCTTAATTCATACTTCAGTACCCTCTAGGGGCAGTGCAACTGAGTTTCAGATAGTTGTGACAGGAGGTAACTTCAGTTCAGCCTCAGATCACAATCCTGCCCATGATGGCTACAATTTGAATTGAAATTTAGCACTTATTCAGCACATACCAGTTATAGGCGCAATAATCACTCAATGATGCTGCTTCTTGTTTTTTCAGTTTGATAATGAACATTCATGTCTCTTCAGCTTTCAGCTGGACTATTTTTTAATTGTACATGCCATTATTAACTTTTTTTTTAATCTATGTGTTTTAAAATATTTTCTATTGCTGCCATTGTAGTATGTTACATATTAAAAACAATAATTTAAGCATGTCCTGAACTTTGCTACATTTTTATTTCAGTTATTGAAGTGATTATCTTTTTCCTGAAGCACTTCCTGAATAAAAAGCTACGGAACTAACTTCATATGGAGCTTTTTAATGTAACGTAGAATTTAAATTAACGCTTTGTTGCTTCTTAGTTTCTATCATATAGAGGGTTGTGTGGCATTCTAAATAATGGTAAAAAAAAAAAGACATCAGCAATTGTATAAATTGTGCCTGGCTGAGAGAGCTGCAAGCTCATTTGTCTTAAAGAGATAGTAGGATCCCATTGTCAAAAATGCAATACTCTAATTAGCTGTAAAGAGAGAAAGGAGCCAAATCCTTTTGGAATGAAATTACAGCTCTCTTTATCATCGTCGGGCTGTCCTTTATGCCGCTGTGGTCAGGGATGAGGTTCCCATGACCTGCCACAGTGCAGCCACATATTATTCAATCCATGATGTATGAAATTCCTGCAAATAAAACCCTTGTCCTCCGCACCGGCTAATTATTTGACAGATCGGAACCCCCGGTGAGTCAGGTTACAGTGTGGAGTGCACATATTTGAGCCATTTCCCCTCCGCCCCCCACCCTTGAAAGAGGCCACTTACAGAAAATCCCATAGGGGGATCCACCACCCCACCCCCCAATTCTTTTTTCAGGAGATTATATTTTTTCCCCTCCCCCCCCCCTTTTTTTTTTTCTTGTGCCTTTGGGAGGAAGGTTGGGGCACTTGGGGGTGTGTTGGGGGGTCTATGGGTGAGGGTAATGACTGCAGGCCCAGTGACAGCAGTCAGTTTCAGACTTTAAAGGGTGTTCTCATGCAGAAATATTTAATCTTCTCTGAGAAAATAAGGGAGAGAAAGGGGAAAGGGAAGAGAGAAAAAACAAGCTCCTAATAAAGAGCACTTTATAAAGAGCCTCACACATCTACAACAAATTGAATAAATTCATATCAACGTAAGTAGAAATCTACAATTCAATATTTTTATCACACTTTAGTAGATTTCCACAGTAAAATGTTAGGAATTGGCATATTGAAGCTTAAACTCAGAACATCACACTCGAATGTCACCATGTGGCATACCCCAAACCCAATGTATAAGAGATGAATGAACACTTGGTGTATAGCTCCCTGCACAAAAAGTTTTTTGTTAATGCAATACAGCAATTCAGAGCATATACAGGCAGCCATTAGTAACTATTTAAGGGACTTATATTATTGGAAGGTTGAGTATTCTTTAAATTTACACTAATACCAAGTGTTACCCATCTCGCTAAATTCTTGTCTTCATTTGGCAGAATTCAGGGTGCTGTCCTTTTCCATACCCAACAGGGGGGCCACAATGAGCAATGTGCCCCCCCATCCCCCTGTCACCTGCACTCTCATGCCACTTACCAAATCAGCTTTGGACGGTCATGTAGACTTGTCCACAAAATGTGTCCCTTGCTCAGTCAGAGAAAAATCTGCACCATACGCCCATAGTAATGCACCCTGGTTTACACTGTAAAAGTGTGTACCACTTTGCTTATCGTTTCTAGAGATAGCCGACAACTTGCATTCCCAACTCATGATGATTGTACTGCAGTTAATAATTTGTACTGGAAATTGCATTCACTGCCCTACATTGCCTTGGGGTATTTCCATGTATACGTTAGCATGTATTTACATGTTATTTATTATGCAATTGGTGGCACCTGCATGTTGTTATTTACTAGTATTTGGTACTGTGTTCTCTTCAGATCAGTGACCTATTCATACCATATACCATAAATATCTGCAGCGGTATGTATTGCAATAACATGAAACTTTTCCACAACTGCCTGGAAAAATGACCGAACAGAAGCCATCAACGAGAACAGCTTTAAATAAGGAGGAAGAGACACCACAGCAGAGAAACACAGGACCATCTGTCCATGTGAAACAGAGAAATGAAACAGGCTTCAGTCATATCAAAATGGGAGCGTTTAAAAGTAAGGCAGTTTATGGTGAGGTGGTCAGCTTCTTTGCGATAAAAACACGGTCTGAATGCAATATGAGGTACCCTTCCTAGTAGCTTATTCCTCTTTTTCCCCGTAGATGTAGAGGATGGGCAGACAGGCCTGGTGCCAAGGTTAGCTGACCAGGAGCATACATGCTTTTCTACCGCCTCACCTTTGACTTGTGTGGGATTCATCATGCTGTCTGACCTGACTGGATCACCTGGCTGGGTTGTGTCCGATTTCCACTTACACTACTGATGGGAAGCTGATCCTTCATAAACGCAAAATTACTGAAGCTATCATGTGACAGTGACTCCAAACATGTGTTTTGCTTTTGGAGGCAATTGGTTTACATTAGTTTGTCTTTTAAATTGGTTTGCATTAGTCTGTCAATGAAATTGACTTGAACAATATACCACATTGCCTACATAAGATGAGTACATTTTGACATAAGGCTGTCTTGTCAGCATATTTCAGTTTAAGATGAACACCATATATGGCTATAATGCATGAAACATATTTAACAAAGCTCATATAAATTATATTATGAAAGAAATTATGACAGGTGGCATTACGTGTTATGTAAGCCTTATGGCATGATTTTTCATGATTTTTCCATGACAGATTCATTTTATATCAAGTCTATCTGTAGTTAGTGATGGTGGCATGCTCCTTTCTCACTTCATAGGCAGTATATATTCGCTCAGTTGCAGTGCCAATGCTAATGGAAGCAGAGTACGAGAGTTGCTGAACTTGCTGGATCTGCCTGTAGGTCACTTGCACTATAAGTGGAGGCTCTAGAAAATTCTATGAGACTAAGCTGACAGCTTGGTAAAAATGGCCACAGAAAAGTAGACAGAGAGAAAGACAGCTGGCCTGGATCCAGCTCTACAGTGGCAAAGACATATTATACAACTTACTGGGTGAAATCAGAACTGATCACTCCAGACCCCATAACCCACTGGTGTTGATCTAAACCCCAGCCCTCCTGTCTGTCATTACATCAGTCACTCTATACTGCTAAAAAATGTCCACATTTTTTTATTAGAACATAAGATGCATAATTTATTCTAGCTGCTCTAGGATCTGACAGAATTTTAGGACTACAGTTGATATAAGTAAGGAAGGTGTATGCTTACAATTACAGGTGCATCCCAAACCTCTCTCTCACATGCACATACACACACATACTGTACACATACACACACATGCACATGCACACACGCGCACATATACGTACACACACACACACACACACACACACACACACACACATAAGCATTACAAAGTAACAAAGTATACACAAACATATTTCTATTGTGAAAAAAGCCCCAGCAATTATATTGACTTTCACAGATTTTCATTTATGCTTGTCATCTGACTTAAAGCATGAAAGTACATCGTGTGTCACTTGTTTGGCTGGTGGTGCTAAACCACTATTATGCCTAAACCACTATTAAGTGAGAACTTAAAAAGGAGAAGTATTGTGCATGCAAGCCATGGTAAAAGTATATTAAAGGTCAATTATCTTTGTTGCACTTGCTATTTACAAAAAGTATGTAAATAAGAATTAATGTAGTAAAGTATATCTTAATTTTAATTATTTCTGTATTCTGTATTGAAAACAAAACAAACAAAAAAAAAAAAAAAACATTGCTGGTAATTTCAGGGTTACCATAATTTATTTGTAAGTATATTTATAATGCAATAATGGATTTTCCATGTAGAAAATGTGCAGAAGCTTAATCTCCAAAACATTTCATGTTGGCCTGTCAAGAAATTTGAGAATTTTTTAAATGTTTCTTTTGTACATGCTGTGTTGACATTGTTGAAATTATGAAATATCTGATGTCAGTATCAGTCTAGGTTCCCATAGCTATGCTGAAGCTTCAACCCTTAGAGCAAATTGGTTGATAAAAATAACCTTCCCCCTGCAAAAAAAAAGAAAAAAGTTTTTGTCCAGATGTGCACAGTCAATGACTCATACTTCCAGCTGAATTATTCTTTGGAATAACCCTGAAATTCTGGAACTAAAAATAGCTCTCGGCGTCCAGCTTCTCCCACCCGGTTGCCCGGTGGGAGGGACCATCGACTTTAGATGTCCTGTATGGGCCGTTCCCGGCTCGGGGGAGGGGGCTGGGGTGGAGCCACCTGGCAGCAGCCCAGAGAAGATGTGGCTGGAGTATTCTCTGCCTGTACACACCTGTGAGGAGGTCAAAACCATGCCCTTCGCACCCTCGTCCCTCAAGAGCAAACATATGGCCACGAAGCACCTTGAACTAGTTTAGGCAGCAGGAACTAAGCCAACCATGTCAACTTAGGGCCACAGGAAGACTGAGCAAAAGGATGTGCAGCGCGTTAGCATCAACATGTCATTTCACTATGACAATGCTTTCTTTCATGATATTGTTCCAGGATAGAGAAGCTGGCCAATTTTAAATAGAGCTAAATCAATATATATCTACATTTATCAGCTGTGGTACAATGAATAACCTTCAGTTACTTTTTGGTACTAAACAGATTCACAGATACACCAATGCAGACCTGTAGAATGCCCCAGGATGATCTAAAAGCAATTACTTGTATTTATTGAATAATGCCAGTCATGCACATATGTCTGTAAGACATCCAGAAGGCAAGTATCACGGCAATGCAGTTTTATAAGTCACCTTTTTAAATGACATTTTGGTTGATATTAGCAAGTCATAATAGGACACCCAACTCCTATTATGCCTAAAACCCCCATCTTATACCACTAAAAGGTAACACACAAATACATCACACAAGTTAAGACAATGCACACTGTCATTAAACTGAATCTGGAACAGTGATAGATGCTGAAATTCCATTATTTATGCACCTTTACCAAAGGCCCAAAGGAAACTGTATTGCTGAGGAGAAACTGCACTATTCAGCTTATAATCAGCTTATAATTTTCATTATACCGGTCAACCACAGACAAGTACTAGCCAACATACATCACAGCATTCTTCTTCAAGAGTTTTTTTCTACTGTATTTCCTTTATTCCTTCTTTAATTACCAAGTATTAATTCAGTGAAGAAGATGTAATTATGCATTTTTGCTATTTTGACTCCTGAAGTCTTTTGACTTCAGTGCTTGTCAATTCTGTCACTGTGTATTGATCACTTGTTCCATTAGCCAAATCTTTTTTAAAGGTGTGCCTTTACCTCTAATACAGATTTGATTGCATTTTAATGAAAAAAAAAAAAAAAACTTCAACACAAGTGTATGGTATGTAAAAAAAAAAAAAAAAAAAAAAGTATTTGCTCGTTAAGCTTTACAACCCTGGCCATCTGGATGTCTGTCCCCTTCCTGTTCTCCCAGTCCAGCCCCAGTAGGTGACACCCCCTCAAGGGTTACGAAGGTCAAAAGTAACTCTGACCACATACCCTTAGACTAAACACTGCTCCAGGGAACCCCCCCACCACCCCCCATCCCTCATCCATCCATCTCTCAGAAATGACACCACTTCCCACCTCCCATACTCAACTCATACCCTACCCCCCCACCTCCCCTTTCATCTCCACCATCTCTAAAGTGATCCCTCTAAAGCTTTTTGCGCAGTCGTTTTTTTTTTCTTCTCTTCCATATAAAAGGGTGTAATCATAATGTGGAATTTCATACTCCCCAACCCCCCCCCACACACCTCTTTACAGCTCCATGATTTCACAATGCTGAGCTCATTAGCAAGTGACCCGGGGGCATTAACAACAACAAAAAAAAGAAAGAAAAAAACACCTTGGGATAATGGATGCTTGCTGTTCGGAGACTAAAAATAACGAGGGCTGCCCGAAAAGGCGAGTGCTAAATTTGAGTAACGCACAGCAGTCCTCTCCGCGTTCATATGTCAGCGCGTGCACACGTGTGCTTAAAAATCATTGAGGATTCAGTGTTTTATCCCTCCGCTGCAACGTGTCTGATTCCAGCGACGGTGTCCAGTATCTGGTTTATGAGTCGCTGGCTTCATTAGTCTTAAATCGGTAACAAAGGAAGATGCATCCTAAAACGTGCCATCCCTCATCTGCGAGATACCGGCCTGACGCATTAGGAATCTGTATGCTCAATTAACCACTGGCAGGCTCATTTTTCTGCCTCTCTCCCTCTCTCTCTCTGTCTCTCTCTCTCTCTCTCTTTCTCCCTCTCTCTGTCTCTCTACCTTTCTCAGCTCCCTGCCTTGCATCGAGGGAAAATATTACATTATACTTATATTTATTAATTGAAAATTATAAAATGCAAAACAGGTTTTGTCAAAAGAATGTTGTTATGCTAAAAAAGAAATAAAAACAAAGGAAAAAAGCACACGCGTGCTTCATTTTCTCTGTCCCTCTTTTCCTTGGTTTCTCCAATCACTTTTTCTTCCCTCCCTCTCTCTTTCTTCATTTCTCACTCTGTTTCAAAGTACACAGCACCGATGTCTCACAGCGCATGCAAACCCTCCATTACAAACTGGCTGGTGGGTATTTGATTTTCACTGAAAGGTTTGACTGCTGCTGGCTTAAAGCGCTTCATCACTTGGTTGGAAATCAGGGGGTTGACGGTGAGAAGGCATGGCCAGAGATTTGACGGATGCAAGGATGCACACTGCAGATTTATAAATGTTTGGCCTCAGGAGAGACAAAATTGAAACACCCCCACCACCCCCCCAGACCCCCCTCTCCCTGGCAACAAAAAAAAAAGAAAAAAGAAAATGGAGGGTGACATATTTGTGGCTTGGGAATTGGGAGAATTGTCTTTATACACTTTGTTCATTTTATAGCTGATTACTTGCCCTAAAGCAGATTGCTTGGACTTTTCTATTGTCAAACCAGCCATACAAAACAAAAAACAACTGGGAGAGAAGTATAGGTTTATGGTGTATGATAAGCTGGGCTGGAAATGTGTAGTTGTGATTGCGGATCTGGACTTGCATGAGCATTGCGCGGACTTGCATTATGGGTTTGAATCTGATCCAGGGTGCCTATGTTCTACCCTTGGGCAAGGAATCCTGAATTACATTGGTTGATAGCAAGCTGAATTTTAAACATGCACATCGCCCTGTTAAATAGTTTTAAACCCCTTTTAAATCCATGCTGATAGCATGATGACATAAAAGGCAAACCCACTTCTCAATTCATTAGATCTTTGGTATACAGTAAAGTTTGGATCTTTTTTTCATTAATGCAGTGCTTCATACATTTATACAAATGCAATGTCTTTACTATTGAAATGTTACTCCTTAGCATTTAACTGAGTGAAATGAAAAAAGACAAACCTGTCTTTGAGATGGCATCCATTCCCACATTATATAGGTCCAAAAAAGTGGCAAAGCACTCTAAATGCCTCAAATAGGTATAAAGAAAATACTAATATTTTTTGAGAAAGAAATTGTACATATTTACTAGTACATATTTATTCTGTTGATGGATTTAGAAAGACAAAGATAAAGACAAACATATTTCTGATAAGCAGAAATAATATTTGAAGTGACAGTATGAGTTGACACTGTAGTATACCTGACCAACGGAATGACAGTGCTTTCCAATGTACATATATGCAGTACTGCACCATACAATGCCTCTTTTATACAGGTGTAAGGGAAGCTAATTAAAGTGCACAAACAGTAATTATGAGGTCTATAATGGTGAAATGGGGGCAGAAATGTGTCCAATACATGATTAATTCACTGCCCTGAAAAAAACGATGTGCAAAATTTGCTAAAAAAAAAAAAATGTAAATAAATAAACAAAAATTTGTAACAATTTGCACTAGTATATTTTAAGTAAATTTATGTTGCTACGTATCAATTAAATTTACATATCTGTTAACATTTACAGAGTCAATAAGTAAAGATTAATAATAAATTAATAATTGGTATGTTGTATGTAACAAGCAATTTTTAACTAAATTATGTAAAGCTAACTTAATTTCTTTTAAATTTAAAATATAAAATGTTAAAATACAAAAATCCTAAATGAGTATATACTATATATATTTTATAAGGGTTTATATTATAAACCTTAATAAAATACTCAGTATAAGCAGTTTTACATCAATGGCCCGAATTTTAATCTGTACAACCTTAGTTTAGCACTGAAACAAGATTACAAGTCTGAATTGGGCTCAGGTTCAAATTCTATTACATAGGTACTATTTCTAGTTAGAGCTCAGGATGAATTTGCACATCTGATTTCCTTGAAACGCTACTTTGTCTTCAAAGACAGATAACCAACAAAAAATTAACATGTAGCATGTTAAATAAAGGGGGACACTCTTAAATACAATAAAAGGAGGAAATTATATTTTGTTCAGAAATTGCAAAAATGCTCCTGCTCAGATTTACAGGGCCAAATTTTTTTTTTTTTTTCAGTGTGGCATCATGTATGTGACAGAAAAAAGGGAATGCCTTCAAATTGTTTTACAAGCATGCTCTCCTTGACAGGTTTTGACCTGTAATGTTCTTCAGCAGGTACAACGTAAGGGTCTTTAGGGAAACCAGTTCATCTAGGGCAGCTTTCTCACCTGCAATTCAGTCATCCCTCAGCAAGAGGTCAATAGAGCCCATTGCTCCTCCCCAGTAATTTACATCAACTGCCCTTAATTCAGCACAGACAATTACTGACAGAATGTTCCTTCCTCGTAATATCCTGTTTTCAATGCACAGAGCTGCAGATACATAGCAGATATTTTTTATTGGGTGATAACATTTTCATATATATTTTTTTTCCTAAGCAGGAAGTATTGAATTTATTTATTTCATTTTTTTCAACTGTGTCCCAGAACTCAGTGAGTGCACTACCATGTTCAGGCGCCAATAATTTGTAATAAACTATTACAACTATTATGCTACTTTACTCTATTGCAGCCCTTAGAAGGGTCTCATTTATTTCTCTCATGCATTCATATTCATATATATCGCTCATATCAGGGTCACAACTTATCAGTAATTATAAAATTAGTCACGAGATTGAGTCTAAAGCCAACATATTAAAAAAATGTACTAATGTAATGAGGTCCCACTTACCACTTGTTTGATTGGTTAATGACGTAAAACGTATGCATATATTGTAAAAATCATTGTCATGTAACTCTTCTGCTTGAATTAATGTGACAGTTTATGTGATAATATATGATGTCTATGCCATCTTTGCTTCAGTTCTGGTCTTTGCAATGCATACAGTCTTCTACTTGCACATGTACGGAGCCATATATATATATATATTAGGGTTGGGCCGATGTAAAAATTTTCAAACCGGTTTGATATTAAGCCAAATACCGGACCGGTAATACCGAATTTTACCACCAGCTGCAAAAATGATCTGGGTGAAATAATGACATTCTAAAACCATTGTGACGTACTTAAAGTTTCGTTGCAGTGTCCGGTGCTATGCCGACGCTGCCAGCCTTGTTACATTCTTTGGTGATAAAGACTCTAAGACAACTCAGCAATTTCTCTGGTTTAATGGGTTATTTTCCAGCCTGAAATGTGATCATATTAGTAAATGGCTACACGTGTCATCTAACTTGCAAGTAGTTGGCTATCTCCCTGGATATGAATTAAATGTTTTTAACAGAAAATAATAATAATAAATGCAATTTTATCCACGGAAATGGAAATACAAAAAGGCGAAATAAATGTCATGGACGCAAGTAACAGTACATGTTACTTCCAAAATGGGAGTTCTAATCATCACCCATTCCTGAAGTTAATTTTTCTTGCTTTTGGTATCAGAATTGAAACAAGTGTTCTTTAGAATCAAGTAATCCCATTCAATTCTGAAAAATGTAATACAACCTGTTTAAATACATGGCCACCTGTTCTTCAAGCACTTATCCTCAACAAAAGTCTGTCACCAAGGGATGCTTATCTCTTTATGAATGACTGTGGAAATGACAAGTTCGGCAAGTGTGCGCAGAGGATGTTCGAAAAGGCAATACGCATCAGCTTGTGATGAACGAGGTGAAGTGTCAGCCTCTAAATCGAAAGGTCAAGGGTTTGAAACCTTCATCCGACTCTTCGCTTCACATGTCAAAAAAATTTTTAAGGCCTGGTTGGCTATGGACTGTGAAAAATGGTGCTAACCTGTCGGAACACTCCCGCTGCTCACCAGGTCAGTAGTTCAGAGTGAAGACAGAGGTGTGAGCTTATGCTTCCTATGTGTGTGAGGCCCTGGTCTTACCTCAGTGAAGATATCCTCACAGTTACACTCTTATGAACATACATGCTGTAGAACTTTAAATATTTTTAAAGAATATTTTCTTTAAGGTATAAAATAGATTAAGGATCTATATACACAGTGAGTGACAGAGACATATTTTTTGTGGCTCAGTACGCAACAATTTTAGATTTTCAATTCACATGTGGTTAAAGTGCAAATTTTCAAATTTTATTTTAAGGGTAGCTGAGAAACAAGGTTTTGTACCCTGGTTTTACAATGTGGAACTTACAGAATTTTTATACATAGTCTCCCTATTTTCTGGGAACCTTAATGTTAATTATATATTACATATTAATGTTATATAAATGGCAGTAGCCATTTTAGTACTTTGTGGCATATGTTTTGCATGCAATGACTTGAAGTCTGTGACCTATAGACATCACCAGGTGCTGAATGTTTTCTCTGGTGATGCTCTGCCAGCCCTGTATTTCAGCCCTATCTTCAGTTCCTGCTTGTTTCAGGGGTAGTGGCCTTACGTTTTCCCTTCTGAAACACGTGTTCAATTGGATTCAGATTGGGTCAGTGACTTAGCCAGTCAAGAATTTCCCGTTTTTGGCTCTGAAAATCGCCTTTGTTGCTTTAGCAGTATGTCTGGGATGACTGCCTTGCTGTGGGATGAAGTGCCGCCCAAAGAGTAGGTTGAACTTGAGCAGATAAGATGCTTCTATACACTTCAAAATTCATTCTGCTGCTATCAACAGTTACATCATCAATTAAGAGAATTGAATAAGAACTTTTGGCAGCCATGCATGCCCAAGCCATTACACCCCCACCACCATGTTTCACAGATTGGGGGGGGGTTGCTTAGGATTTGGGAAGTTCCTTTTGGCCTCCATGCTTTGCTCTCGCCATCACTCTAATACAAGTGAAAGTTGGTCTCATATGTCCACAAGACCAGAACTCTTTCAGCTCGCAGGCTCTTTTAGGTACTTCTATGCTGCTATCTAGGGGTTTGTAACTTGTAGTGTAGCCCTTGTAGATCTGTTTGTGAAATGTTCCATGAACAGTAGTCATTGACACATCCAAACCTGCCTCCTGAAGAATGTTTCTGATCTAACAGACAGGTGTTTGAGGGTTTTCCTCTGAAAGCTCTCTTATACCTGCACTAAAGGAACCAATCAAACACACCTGACATATCAGAAACACTTTTGAAGGCATTTGTCCCAACAATTATGGTGTCCAAAATGTCTCCAAACACCCTTAATAAAAGCTGAGAATCTGCACTTTGCCACTTAACCATATTGAATTGTTTGACTGCTAATATAAAATTGTGGACTGCAGAGCCAAATTAAGACAAGCACGAAACCGTCCTGATCCACGGCGCAACTTGGCAAACTATATTTTTTGGTTGATTTTACATTCTCATATATGGCAGTTGGTTCTCTCAGAATTCCGACTGATATAGGCAGGTCAATATTTTCACTGGTCACTTGATACTGCCTTATAACTTCAAAGTCCCAGGTCATTTGTGAATGGTTGAAATGGATTTTGAAAATAGACACTTCATGCTACAATCATGATAACGGCAATGACTGTGCTGTGAAGTTTAGGTAGCAAACAACAAGGCTGAATCCATTTGACGTAATTTACATAGAAACTATACGCTCAGATCACCTAGTTTCACTCACTGTGGCGAAGTGGAATCAATAACGTTTCAGAAAATATATAACGTTAAAAGATTGAATTCAATCTTCTACTGGGAGTTTTGCCGTTTATTGAGGGTGTAACAGAAAATTTTGGTGCCGCTGACTGTAATCAAATGTTTTTCACATTTACCGTTCGATTGAGCAAGTACCATTCACAGTACATTTTTATGGGTTAGTGCTGTCAGATTGTGCTAGCTACTTTGAACCTTGTAGGCGATCAATAAAGGCTAACAGCACAGTACCCCTTACTTCTTGTCACTTGTACCAGCACTGCAATGGACTAAAAAAAGGCTACAAACTACCTTTTCTAAGAGAAATGTATTGTCGAGGTGAGGCGCATACACTGCTGGCGACATTCTAAAGCTCTGCTTTGCCCTCCGTACTATATAGCTAGCTAGCTATGGCATGTCCTCACCTCTAACATTATTTGTTGTCCTCCGTGTGTCCATACATGTGTATTGATGGTTGTAGCTGTGTGTCCTTGCTCCTACTCATGCGTGCCGGATAGCATCTATACCCGGTAACTAGGTTAACTAAAGTAGGTGATCCATACGCGCTAACTAGGTTAGCTGAAGTAGGCTAAACGCGAGCATGTTAGGGTTAGCTAAAGTTAAAGCGATAAAGCTGTGATTAAAAATGTTGTGCTGTACCACCTGCACATGCATCCAACTAAACGAAGCACCACCTGTGCATGCGTCCAACCAAACCACCCTCAAAGGTTATCCGTGAGTGAGTGAGTTAGTGACCACAATTTGCCATGCATAGCCCACGGCTCCAGTTCCTGCGCGCCGTGGGAAAAACAACATGTCTTTGTCCCAAACATTATGGAGCTCACTGTATTTGCATACTGTACATCCATTAATCCTGTGAATAAGGTATTATTGAGGCACCCCTAATCATCACAATGCATTGTTATTATTATTTACATAAGAACAACAACAACAACAACAATAATAATAATAGTAATAATACTAATAATAATAATAATAATAATAATAATAATAATAATAATAACATCAAATATAAAAATGCACTATTTCCTCCTCTATTTGTTAAAATATTTGTTCAGCTTCAAATACACATTAAAAAATATGAATTTGTTTGTCAAATCTGATGTTCAAATATGATACATCTGCTGAGAATCAACAGAACATATCTGTGGGCTGACCTGGCCCAACTGCAAACAAGGAACCCAGTAATAACAATAGTCCTATCATGGTGAAATGGACTTGCTGCGGTGCTAATTACAGCAATTATGAAGATGCTGGACATTCATCAGCAGCACTTGTCTGTGGCTTTCCAAGGCAGGCTGTAAAAAACAGAGGGACGATTAAGAGGGGGATTAACTCCTTGTCCTGCGGAAGGGAACAGGAATGGGGGGGGGGTTCGCTCTGCACCGGGAGGCAAGCCCTGACCTTCTCATTTCAGCCTCATTAGTATCTCATGTCAACAGAGCTGCCTCTCCTTAATCATCACCTTCCATCCCAAGCCTCACACGTGCACACACACACACTCACACACACACGCACACACTCACAGACACACACTCACAGATTCTCAGACACATGCTGTCATGTGAATCTCTCTCTCTCTCTCTCTCACTCACTCACTAACTCACACACACACACACACACGCACCTAATGGAGCAAAAGGTCATTCGTGAGACTTGCCACTGGTGTCAAGTCATGGATAAAACATGTAAACACATGACTGTATCTCCATGTTTATATTGTTGTAACTTTTAGTCTACAGAAAAACACTGATGTTTGTTAATAAATAACGCATCAGATTCAGGGTAATCACAATGTAGTGTTTTGCTTCATCTTTGAGAAAATAAGTAGAGCTAGATATTGTACACAAACATATGTTGCTTATTTCAGTGAAGGCCAAACTAAAACTAATAAAGGCTTACTTGGTTTTGTCATTCAAACTTAAGGATAGAATGCTTTGCAGTTAGATTGCATGTGGACCATGGCCTCTTCAAAACACACAGGGCGCTAGAGGTTGATATTGTCCATTTAAATGTCTTTTTCCCTCTTTTTTTTTTTTGGGTAATGGCATTGCGTCCGCTCGTCCGTCTGTGTCGACTGCTTGCCACGGCAATCCCCCCACCAGGGTGAGAGGGCTGGAGGCTCGCGGTGCCAGTTTAAATGAGCCCCATTCATTTCCCCCCATCGGCATATGGCATACCATTGTCCTCGGCCACCGAGGCAGAAGTGATGCAATTTGTTGGCATGTCCTGTCATTTCACAAACTGCCCGTCCCACTGAGACCAGGCAAACAACAACAGAAGACAAGGAAGGGCAGCCAGGAACTTTTTTCCAAAAAAAAAAAAAAAGAAAAAAAAAATCTAGTATAAAAAAACCTGGAAAAAAAGAAGAAATGAAAGTACCGGTGATCTAATTCACCGGCCTTCCGCTCGGCGATATCCGGCGGAAGCACCCCCCCCCATCCCCACAACCCCATTCTACCCTCTTTTCATTGATTTTTTTCTTTCCCCTCAAGAAACCAGCGTTTGTATCTTTATGGGTGAAAACACTGCTTGTCCTTATCTACCATTATTTAAATACATGTGGCATCTCTGCACGAGTCCTGGTTACGCAGAAGAGCACGGCTTCAGTGCAACAGATGCGTTTATTTTCCTGTGTCCTGTACTCTACTATCATAAGAACACTACTATCGAAAATGGATTCAATCAATATTTATTGATTATTTATTTCACTTCCAAGAAAATACAGGCATTGAAATCATAAATTATGTTTAGTTTGTTTTAGTGATTGCTAGCAATAATAATAATAATAATAATAATAATAATAATAATAATAATAATAATAATAATAATAATAACAACAGTTTTGGGACAAGATGTTTTTCAAAATGGAAGGTTTTTTTCTTTTACATTGTAAGATTATTTAAACAATACGTATTGACTGCAAGTGTTCAATCTTAACAAGATGTTTCATATTTAAGTGTAAAATTTCATAAAGTATAAATGTATTAATTTCCTGCATCATTGTGCATGTCAACATGTATCTGTAGATATATCCCAAAATCTATACTGATTGTGTGTATATATATATATATATATATATATATATATATATATATATATATATATTAAATAAAAGAAAATAAGCAAATGCACTCACAAATATTTCTGAAACACAACAAATTCTTTATGCAATACTCATTCATTACTGTCGACATGATATGACAATAATAACACAACTTTAACTACTACAGAAATGCCTGCGGAGTACTTTTACTTTGCAAATAATGTGTACATTAGGAAATAATATTTTTATCACTCACAAGTTATATTCCTAATATAGCTGTGTACCCAAACCCTGACTTCATGAATAACACTCCATTAGTACAAAAACACCTGGCAATTAATATGTTTTCAAACATATTTTAACATATGACAGAAGAACATCAAACTGACTCAAACTGCCATCAAATTTTTTGGGTTGTCATTTTCCTTTTTATCATCCTATTGGCTGTTGAGACTACAGTTAACCACAGTAGACTCAGATACCCTGTTAGCTAGCAACCTGATATCTGCTCATACCAAATGTGGCACAGATTGTGCAATCTAGGATAGAGATATGTTCAAAGGGCAGCTTTCAGATTAAATGTTCATAGTTAATAAAATAAGTCCTGTAGTTAAGTTATAAGAGTTGATTGCACATGTGTATTTGTATACCCCATTTGCATGTCCTGTCCTCCCTATGTTCATAAGTGCCTAGAGTAGTTGCATGTTTCCACTTACCTGCAGTTTATGGATGTGGACTCATAAAATGTCCAGAATCAATTTTCCGCAAACTGAAAAGACGCTGATTAGCAGGGGAAATAAAAGAGGTGTAGATAGTGGAGTTAATAGAATGCTTCCTCTCATGTTGGATAAATGCAAAAAGTGCAGTGAGAACAGTACTGACCCATTAGAGGCATAGGTCTTCCACACACACTTACTGATTTGAACTTTCAAGTAATTTTTGATTGGTTGATGCAATGTTTGTAATTTAACTTGTTGTTTACTTGAAGTATTTTAATCTACTCTATTTAGTATGATTACGTGAAAGTCTCATGTGAGAAAAAGTGGCATTTTCTTTGAAAAATAAAAAATAAAACATTTCAAAAAAACTTTTAATTATCATAGACACTTTCCTGTTTATGATGTGCCTATTCCTGTTCTCTTCCACAGGAAAACTGATAAAAACAATGTGCTGATTTTATCAATTTCAGGGATATATCTGAAGATGAATGACATTTCATGATATCTCAATTTAACCAGGATGTGCTTTGCATTTACAGTAGGCTAGCATTTTTATTTGTTCACATTTCAGAGCTGAAAAAGGTATAAAAAACCAATACAATTAGGTTTCAAATGTTCCAGTCAATATTTGTGGATGCACTGAATCAGGACCCAGGGATCAAAAATAACATGAAGGGAAAAAAATGAATTGCTAACCATTTAGCACACAATTATAAACTTCTGCATTAAAAAAGTGTATTTTGTACTGATGTTGTGCTAAAATGCATCAGCGCAAAGTAATTAAATCTGAGGGAGAAAAAATAGCAGACGCGTCAGTCACGTTTGACTGTCTTCAGCGCTGGAATGAAAATATCCCTAAAGGTTTGACCGCTGATTTGCAAAACACCAAATTCCGATTCGGGCTCCATTGTGCCCGGGTTTGTTCACAGCTGACCACCTTATGGAGGGGCACCGTTTCCCAAAATAAGTCCCCAAGGATTCCAGGATCAAGAGCGGGTTCCCCACAGCGAGAGGCCTAAGCCCTCAAAGGCGCTCGGTGGGAAACATCTCATAGAGGTGACATTAGATTTGCTCCCGAGCATTGTTAATAGCGAGAGCCAGACACACGGGCTATCTGTTCCTTATTTCACAGTGTCAGGGCTAAAGAGGGTTCCTGCGCTGGTATTCTGAACCTTGGTACACTTCCTTAACATCCTTGCATTATTGCCGTTTCTTAAAAAGGGAACTTTAAATCGAGGCACATATCACAGCCCATCTAACGTGTAAGTGGTGTCTAGACAGTTTCATAAGGTCAGACGTCTGCACAACAGAATAGATAGTAAAAACATGCACGGATAAAAAAAAAAAATATCACATGAGAGTATGGGATAAGCATCCAGAAACAGTTGGGCGTGTGTGTTGAGACTTTTTGAAAAACTTTCGTGACAAGTGTGTGTGTGTGTGTGTGTGTGTGTGTGTGTGCATGCGTGAAAGTGTTACAGTTGTTTGTTTCTCAGCCATTTTGCATTACTTTGTCATGACAAACTCAAAGCACAAATAATAAACATTTGTAAACTATATATATATATATATATATATATATATATACTAAACTCTAAATGCCATGATATATTTCCCCTTTTTCAATTTCCTTCTTTAAATTATAATCACAACCACCCTAAAAGATTGCAACACATCTCTTTCAGAGTCTGA
Organism: Anguilla rostrata; assembly: GCF_018555375.3. Classification (NCBI taxonomy): domain Eukaryota; kingdom Metazoa; phylum Chordata; class Actinopteri; order Anguilliformes; family Anguillidae; genus Anguilla; species Anguilla rostrata. Next base: position 51,501,947 of record NC_057933.1, read on the forward strand.
TAGTATAAAATTACATTAAACTACAAGAGGGTCTACCATTTTAAGGTGAGTGCTACAACACAAAATTTTCAAGCCACCAAAAAGCAAAGTTCATGGTTGCTTCTCTCTGCTTCAAATTTGTATTTAAGTGTACTCACACAATTGCCAAGATGTTTTCAAAACAAACTCTTTACCTTTACAATCAATCATCTACCTGAACAGCACTGAAATTCAAATGAGGATAAAGACATTTTAAACAGAACTTCTTATGTGACCTTCACAGTTCTTCCACAAGAAGCACAAACACAACATTTGAAATTAAATTAAAAACCAAACAACTTATTGAGCACTTCTTTTTCTTTAGGTGAAGACGGCGCACTATTTTCAGAAATTTCACTGTATTCAGAAAATACTAAAACTACAATTTTCTTTATAATTTTGACCACATTTTCCGTGATAAATAGGTGTATAACTGGTTGAAGAGTAAACGCCCTTTTGATACGTTTGCCTGACTGTCGGTTTTAGCTGTTGGTTTTGGATGTAAATACATTTATCTTCACGGCGGACGGGAAGATGCACGACGCAGTGTGAAAAATAAATGAAAACACGGTGAAGAGATAAATCACAGAAAGCAGAGCGGCAGTGATTGTAATTAGTCACTTCAAGGGTACGAGAGAACCAGTGCCCTTGCCAAAAATCTCCATGGTGGTTTCTTTTTAGCTCCCCTCCCCCTCCCCCCACCCCCCGTTTTGGCGAGTGTGGTCTCACAGTGCTCTTAGTGGACAGGAAAGGAAGGTGCTCCAACTCTTTTGCCCATTGGCTGGGACACAGTTAAGGATTTAGCCCGCTCTGAAGAGTCACTGAATTTAGAAAGTGTTTCATGAAACAAAAAGTAACGCCCCAGTGAGACGCACAATTACTCTTTTTAAGCGCACAATCCGCACTCAGCCCACAACCAGCCCAGCGGATTGGCTCACCAACTGCGGCAGAGCAACCCTTACAGGCATGGCTCTGTGAATCGGACTTGGAAAATAAAATTAACTCCTGAACTTAAAAATCAAAGGCACATGACACCAAACCATACACTTATCTTTATAAAAGTTGCACCTTTCTTGCAGTCATGATCAGGAGAGTCTACTACCTTCAGGGATCAAAAATGATTCGTTTAGCATTACCCTGTGGTACGTCAACAGGTGATGGGTGTGAAAAGCACCAGGGCTGCACAAGTCGGAGTGGGCATAGAGCACTGTGGGTTTGAGAAATGCTGTCATTCAGTTCTCGCCTTCATGCTGTGAATAATGCCATTCAAGAAGTTTTATACCGAGCAAACTTATGGGAAGCAAAAAAGTATTATTAGATTGAAAGATTGAAGACAAGAGTTCATAATAAGAAATAAAGGAAAAGTTAAACTTTACATCTGTAAAGCTTGAAATTAATATTTTACTTCGGTCATAATGAAGTTGCACTGAAGTGAGAAAAGTTTATTTTTTTATTTTTTATTTTTTGCAAATTACCGATACAGTTATTCAAATGTAATTAACAGCCATAAGACATGTCGATTATAATAACTAAAACAAATGAGAAATACATTTAAATCAAGAAGTGCATTTAACATGAGCTGTCCTAATTTCAAAGGAAAGTAATATCATATACAAAAAAAATCCATTGCCAAGTTCATTAATGTTTTTATGAAAAGTTACAAAATGAATGAAACTACTTATCACTTATATTTCAATATATAGCAATATATGTTATTTTATATAAAATAAAAGGAATAAATAATTTATGACACAGAATAACCACAGAGTGCTACTATTGCATTAGACACCTGAAACAAGTTCCAGGCAGATTCCCACTATAAGAATTATGAGAAGAAGAAATTTATACCTACAAAACACTGCACCAGTGCGAGGTTGCATCTAAAAAAGAATACACACATTTTCTGTTTTTTAACTGAATTAATTAATAAGTAGTTATGCATGTGCATTCAAGCAAATAAGACCGTCACCCGAAGCTTCACTAGCAAGTACAGATTTTGTATCACTCAAGAGTAACCAGGTGGTGTAAAAATTCTAAAATATATTTTAATGTTTCTTATTTTCGTTTTGGTAACTATTTGTTTTTGATGTATATTATTAGTCAAAATTTATTGTGTACTTCACCAGTGCTGTGGGCATTTCACAGGGTCACATCCAGGTCAAAAAATCTGGTCTGTACAAATAACCCTCCATTGATTTTGCAGACCTGGCTTTCTGTCCTGCTGTGCCTGGGCTCTGTGGCTTGACATTGCACTGTGCCACACATGTTGAAGCCTGGGAGGTCATCACAGAGCTCAGACATCCCATGATGAAGAAATGGAGAGGAGAACCTCCCTTAAAATGTTTTTTTTTTTTTTTTTTTTTGTGGAAATACAGATCGTGAATGTTTTTCATATAATAAACAAGCTTTTCAATTTCAATGTAGATCATCCATTAGCAGATGCTTGCTCTACATTCAACTGCCCAATGGCATAGAATTATAGATATTTTGTTCCTTGTACATAAATTGCTGCAATTATGACAAAAATACTGGGTCGAATTAAGCAATTTTGATTATGATTCAAATATTTTTTGAGGATTTCTGTGAATACCATTTGATCTCTGACTGTTTGAAACACAAATTTTCACTTCTAAGTTTCATAAGATCAGCGATCACTAAAATGAATGTGCCAACATGGGAAGAAAAATAAATTATTCATGTATGCATTTATAAGTGGAGGACAAATGTTGATGGAAACATGGGCAGCTTGTACCATACCAGCTCACTGTACCAGCACACTAACCATACCAGCTTGCAGTAAAAGCACAGCATCCATGGCTGCTCATTGTAGGAAATATTTCTGAAACTGGAAAAATTTTCCATTTCAAATAAAATAAAATTTAATAATTTATAATATTTATTATTATTATTATTATTATTATTATTATTATTATTATTATATGATGACGGCACAGTGGTGCAGTTGGTAGCACTGTCGCCTCACAGGAAGAAGGTCGTGGGTTTGAATCTCGGCTTGGGGCCTTTCTGTGTGGAGTTTGCATGTTCTCCCCGTGCCTGCGTGGGTTTCCTCTGGCTACTCCAGTTTCGTTCAACAGATTATTGGAGACTAATTGGAGACTCTAAATAGGTATGAGTGTGAGTGAATGGTGTGGACAGATTGGCGGCCTGTCTAGGGTGTATTCCTGCCTCTCACCCAATGCAAAATATAGTTCCAGGCAAATATACTAAAACACATGATAGTATATTAAATCCATGTTCAAATGAACATCTTGCATGTCAAGGATCATTCCGTAAAAGTGATTGATCAGCCGAAACATCCGCCATGGCGTTGAGTACACCCTACACCGACACGGGTATACATCACAGTTATTTCCTGGTTTCGAGAAAGGTCTAATTCCCTTTATTTAATCAAGTTTCTCTCTTGCTCCCACGGTGTTTAGCCCTGTTTCCTGCTGTGCTCGCTTGATTTATAATATCTGTTGGGTTTATGAGTACTTGTTTCAATTTCTTGTCTCCCTTCTGACACCTAAAGTGATAGAAATTCCACGCTTTTGATAACTATATGAGTTTCACTTTGGGTAGGATTCATGGCATTGTCAGTCATCAATAAATAATCCTGAGACATTGCAGGTTCCGGGAGAGGCATACTGAGATGAGTTTTGGTGTGGCAATAATCCCACAATGCAATGGGGGCGATGAGAAATAAATAAATAAAGACAGCACACATTAAAGGTCATATCAATGGAAAATGAAATATATGTTTCTTCCCCCAAATTAATTTCTTTCTTCAAATGTGCAGTTGCTTATTTTCCAGGGTACGGTGCCGACATTTTAGGATTATCAGTACCTGTTGAGGTCTTTTTGCAATCAATGTGGAAGTGAAACGAATTATATCTCTTCTGGGATGACACATTTTAAATGTGGCATAGTGTCGGTTGCAAGTGTTCAAAAAGCAGCGTGTGAACTAGTCTGCCTTTCACTTTTTGAGCCCACCCCCTGTGCCTAGCGTTTACCCGCGCATCCTGGACAGGTTTCCCTCTCGATGCACAACAGCGCTGTGAACCGCAAAGCCCCGTCCTCATGACTGCATCTCGCAACTTCTGCCACAAACTGTGTTTTTGGGGAATTCGGAACATGACTGAAATTGCCTGCTGGTAATTAAAACTCTCATTTATAAATCAGCTGTGGCTTGGCGTGCGCTCCCCGCTTTCTGTGGGAACGAATGCCTGTGAATGCCAGATCAGGCCTTGGAGAGTGGACAGTCGGTATACATTAAATGCCAGGAGGCATTATACAAGGTACAGTGCTTTAAAAAGCTTTGGCCTTTTTTTTCAAAGTTATTAAACACTATTATATGTCTTTTTTTTTTTTTAACTTGGCTTGAGTTATGTATTTGGTTACTGTAGATTACATTAAAACTTCCTAAATAAATGGACCACCCATCTTTTCTCTTTTTTGACTGATTCGACTACACAGCTTGAGGAAATTGATATGAAAGACAAACAGTGATGTAACAAGAAGCTCTGATGTCGTTTGTGAGGATGGCAAAAAAAGTTGGTCATTTAGGTTCTTTTTTACTTTCAATTAGACTGGATAAGAATATGGCCCAGGCAGGCAGAGCCCCAGCCATAAGGTCACTGCAGGGAAGGGAGTGGAAAGAAGTAAGCTTTGATGGTATGCTGTTGAGACTTGAACTACCTACTACTGTGTAGTGCTTTCAAACTAGCTCTGAACTACATTTCCCCAGAGCACTAATGTCAAGTGTCGTGATTTGCCAGCTGGGCACTGTTGTGCCATTGCCATTACCACCTGACATGGCTATTGGCTATTGGAGGCAGAACTGCTGATTGGTTAATTGGATGATCAGTTATATGTGTCAAACAAGTGTCATGCATGAAAATAAACCAATCACAGGCAAAGCTCGTACCAGCTGAACTTCATCAGACTGCATGGATGGATAAGAGTGAAATAAATTTTCTGAACATTTCCTCAGTTTAAGAAATGGATGTGAAGTTCACTTAAATAAATATAAATATATGATGGTCATTTGAACATCTATGTGTGTATTATTCACATATTGTATAGCAGTACATATTCAGAAATGATGTTGCCAGCAGAAAGTAAATTACATTTACATTAAATAGATTTTGTCTAAGAAGCTTAATGAGTAAATTCTGAATAGTTAAATTTTGAAATTTTGAGTATTAGTTCAACAAATTCCATGTTCTTTCTGTTGTGCCATATTATATATCCATCCACTTCCTATTCCGTTTTTTCTTGGTATTAATTCTGTGAATCTGCTGTCAAGCTACTGCCCTTTACACCACAGTCCCATTTCCTATATCCTTTTTCTGCGATTAAATGTTTCCATTATCCATGTGGGATGCAAACCAAAACCCATGTTCCATCATTGCTTCCCCCTACTAATATTACTCTCTGTTAACCAATACACAGTCAAAAGCTATTTAAAAAAATATGTGTGCTTTCTCTCCCTCCCTTATTTTTCTGGGATGTTTCTAATGTCCCAATAAAAAAAAGAAACAAAAAATGTAATGCATCTAAACACAAAAAAAGAGAAAATCTATTTATAATAACCTACAAAAAAGAATAAATAAATAAATAAACAAATAAATAAATAAATAATCAGAAGCTGTCAGGAAGTGAATTAAAATGGGTAACTTCTTATTATTGACCAAGAGCCTTCCTGTCTGGTCTCGTACTGTCTAGTTCCCCTCTCTGCCTGGCCCGCGATATTGTTCTGGAGTTTATGATGTGCCAGACTTTGTGTGTGAGCCAGAGATGCTTGAACTCAGCGAAGCCTGAAGTTTCACGAGTAATAATAACAATCCTTGGACAAAGTCTCTTTCTCACTCTCTATTTTTTTCCCTCTTTCCCAAATAAAGAAGAGGCAGAATAAAGTTGAGGCTGGGCAATATTTTAATTTGTTCTGATGGGGAGTTTCCCCAAGGGAACCTCATTCCAATCTGTTGCTGGCTGTAAAAATGTGTGAGAAAGTAATACACCAAAAATTCTCATATGCATATGAAAAATCATTGCATGAAAGGGACCCAGGGATTAAGACAAGATAGATTTATACTAAGCTTTACACATTCCATTGACAAACTTGCTGTTTTGGCATTGTTGCCTAAGACCTGCTGGTTACCAAGGTGATGACATTAAACGGGGAGAAAACGGCTTATTATGTGCGATAAATTCAAACAAAGATGACGCACTGTACCCACCGAGTATATCTAAGAAATCGAGAGGAAATGTCAAGCATTTCAAAAGGAACCTGCTGTAAATTGTGGTTGTGGAGACTATAACGAATTTCTCCTTCAGCAAAAGGTCTCTTTGTTTGGGCCCCGCTGTTGCCCAGTGTGGTGTGGTGAATATTATGAGCTTGGTGGTTGGGTGGGGGTGGGGATGGGGTGAAAGGGGGGCCTGGGGGTTGTATAAAAGCTCCAAAGAAAGTGAAAAGAGGAGGTTTTGACAAAAATCTGCTGCTACAGGAGTGTGAACTGGCATGGACACTTGGCTTGGACACAATGGGGGGAACAGCCTGGCATAGGCCGAAAGACCCCTGACGTAAACATTCGCCGCCGGTTCCGAGCTCAAATCGCAGTGGGACGAAAGGGGGAAGAGAGGGGGAAAGGGGAGAAAGAAAAGAATAGAAGAGATGCGGAAATTGAGAGAGAATTGTGTTGCAGGTGTAAGATAATGGAGTAACGTGTGATCTGATGGCGGTGCTGTGCTTCTGAGTCAGGAGGCCTTCACAGGGGGAAAGTTCTTGCTTTAGAGATTGGGAGGCAGTAGGAAGAGGTGGAGGGAGAAAGCAGGGGCCCCATGCCACTGTAACAAATGAGATATTTCACAGTGATCCTCACACCCTCAGCTGGCCTCACAAGATGACCTCCCACACGAGGTGCATAAAACAGGGCTCATCTGCAACACACACCTGTAATACGCACACACACAGACATACACATATGCACACACAAGCACACACACACACACACAGACACACGCAAATGCACACACAAGCAGAAACACACACACACACACACACGCATATGCACACACAAGCACACGCACACACCTACACACACACACACACACATACACACACGCACACACACACATATGCACACTCACAAATAGATGCAGAAGCAGATCTCTGCCTTATATCTGTACTGTTACATTTTAATATGAAGAATTTTTTTGTTTTTTTATATGATGTTTTAAGACCTTCCCAACAGCCTTCTAGATACCGAAGTTCCATTCCTCATAACTGAGTTACCCTAACTAATGAACTGCTTCAAGGCCAGAGGTTCAGAGCTGGCAGTTTGTCTGTGCATTAAATGCAGTAGGTGACAAAGTTGTTAAGAAAAATGTCCCTGCAAAGTACAATTTCACCTCCTTTTAAGTCTTCGGCCCTTACAAAAATTGTGTTTTTCCTATTTATGTTTTGAATATGTCAGATATACTGCTTTTATTAGCTGTTTTTGTACATACTGTAAGTTGAAAAATAGTATTTTAGTCAAACGTATATAAAATGGTCAGTATGCAGTTGATATATTTTCATATTTTACTTTTTTCATAAAGTAGTGCATTTTTCACATTTTTAAAAGCGTGACTTGGAAGTCCCACAGGTCGTTTCCTGGTTTGCCTTAATTGAGAGTGTGCAGGGAAAAATCATTACTATATTAATGATTTAACACAAAGTAACTACCTTCTTTTTTTCAAGAGGAAGGGGATATTTGCTCCAGATCAATACCTATGTGTGCTCATTATAAGAGAAAGTTATAGTAATTAGGCAGACACCAATAACTTTAAATGATCTTTGTTTTTAATTGCATATTATCAGGTTCCAGCTTGTCTGTGTGTTTATTTCCAAACGGGAGATAATTGTGAAAAAAGCTGTAAATTAAAGAAGCGAGACTCTTCAACCGGTTTACCTCAGCTCTTAGAATCCAATCCTTGCCAACTCTTCAACAGTGCGCAGAGCTAGTGCTTATTCAATTTGCCTAGTATCTCTCCCTCTTTCTTCCTGTAGATAATTGCAAGCTTCCAGTGAATCATAATTCTTTTGTAATGGTATCCCACTCCCCACCCCCATCCCCTTCCTTGCAACAAGAAACACTTCCCCTTGTTTCTCTGCTATTTTTGAACACAAGTGTAATGGACAGAAACATACAATAACTTTCCAAGAGTATAACCCATTCTGTATAAGTCTCACTCACAATGAATCTCCTCTATTGAAGGCAGCGCTTTTGCTGTGATTAATTTGATAACGGCAACAATATCACTGTAGGAGAAAGAGCAAAATACAAAACTTGCGGTCTGAAGGAACAGCATTTAAAAAGTAAAAATGGAGTCCACAGCACAGTCTCTTGATTCAGACAAATCTAGCAAGATAAACCTAGGATCCCAATAAGAAGGATAGAAGACATGCTCTAAACGTGCTGTGAGTAAGTGAGAGACAGACGGACTAGGGTTGTTGTTGGCCTTGATCTCCCCATTCAGCCCGTTTGATCAAGCCCGTGTCACTTTGTAGGAGAGGGAACTCTCATGTGTCATTCCACGAGAAAACAAAACCCCAGGGAACACATTTGGTGGGACACACTGAGCATTTATTAATCAACATCATGACGGCCATCGATTTGGTGCATGTGCTTGGGAATTCAAAGTAAACACTCACCCTAGGGTTCTTTTTCAAATGTTTATCGTATTTTTCCCTAAAGAAAGCACATCATTTATTTTGTCCCAATTTAGTACAAATATGAAACAGTAAAACATTATGTTTTTAAGAGAGCACCTAAAACTGTACAACAAAGAAATCTTGGCCAGTCTATTTTAGCCATTATTTTAATAATTTCATGGGTGAAAAAAATTATAAGAAAGGGTAATACAGACTCCTGCACTGTAAATTGGCCTGAACAGGCACAAGCTGTTGAAGCATGAATGTACTGCAGAAGTATTTTCCTGAAATGGGGCCCAAACCCTGGAGTCCCACTCCACAGAAACACTGACACACAGCTGAAAAGGCCAGCCCCGTGGCGAGGCCTGTATACCCCACTACCAAGAGTGCGTGCTTGTGCTTTTCCCTCCTCTGCATCCCAGCCTGACACCAGTGTGCAGTGCTGAGCACAGATTTCACCATTTGTGGAGAGTGTCATTAGCGCAGTCATAGCACCTCGTTGCGAAAGACCACTCCAGAGCCGATCTAGAATATTTCATCCCGACTAGCGAGATTGTTGCAGAAGGAGCCGAAAGATTCTGCACAGAACTGAGGAGTGAGCTAGTCTATGAAAGCTGGTAGATCACGCCTTGCGCAGTTGTCTAAGCATTAGGTCAGATCTGCCCAGCTTCACATTCAGATTCCCCTGTGAGGACCATCTGTGATTTTTCCTTTTGTTTTATTAATTTAGTTTTTACTTTCTGCAGCAGTCTTCCATAACTGATATATTTGCTTTCAAACATATAGAATTCTGTGTTATAATTCCATAGAATTATTTTATTCTTCTTCACAAACACAGTTTGGAAAATTCAACAGTCACCACGATCCACTTTCCAAACTATTAGTTAAGAATAAAAAAATGTTGAGTCACATAAAAATGTGCTCAAGATTTTACAGAAAATGACAAGGAACACTGTTTTTTTAGCTCTTTGGACGGTGCACGACGAGAAGCTCAACACCAGAAATGCAAAAGAAAAAAAAGATGAATATGAAAATTAAGAATCAATGAACGGCCATCTGTGTGCTTTCAGCAGAGGCCGGGACCACTCGAAGAAAGGCTTGCGCGCGAGGGAGCGCCCGGGCCGGGGCGGGCGAGTCGAGGAATGCCAGCCTGGCACTTGAGCGCCGTCGCCAGCCAAGAACACCGCTCCTAATGACTCCCTTTTCATTTCGCCGAGAGAGACTCCGTGGCAGATTGCAGACTCAATTACTCTCGTGTCAGGTGATTATCCCGGGTCTTAATGTAATCTTCCATTCACACATACCATATTTCAATTACGGGCTGCTATGAAACAAGCTGCGTATTCAAATCACCCGATCACCTTATCACCGCCGAACAATGTCAACTGTAAAAGAACGCCAGCTGAAGGCAATTACACGTGTGTCGAGAACCAATTATGATTACTCTCGGCGGTATTTGCGACGAGCAGGGTAGTGTTCGGAAAATTTAATTTAATGACAATATGCCTGCTGTACAATCCATAACAACCCCCACCCCCCCTCCTCCCTACCTCTCCCGTTCCCTCCCACTCACCCCCTTCCGTAGCAGACCCCTCCTGTTCGCCCCCCAAATCCAACATGGGGGCTATTAAACCTGATAGGAGCATATTATCGCCCAGCTGAAAAGCCAGACTGGGAGCCCGGTGAAGACTCTCGAGCGGGAATGGTAATCTCTCAATGTGTTTATTGCAGTAAACGGACTGTGGGTGGCTTCTGTCGGTGCTACACGGAGAAGGCCGGGCTCCTCCCCCTGTAGGGTACAGAGGGCACTAATGTTGGCAGTGCGCCTCAAATTCATTCTGTTTTTAAGCTGATAGTTTTTATCATCTTGAACTGGCAGGTAGATGCTCTACTTTGAATAATCTCTCATTTTTCACAGCCATCGTTTGGCTGGCCTGAGACTACTAGTGGTGATAATGATCTTAAAGGGCACCAGTGATTTTCTAAAAATGAATAAAAGTGTAACAATAAAATACTGAACTATGAGCCAATAATTGCATGACTATACATACATATGAAACTCTTTGGTTGGTCACAGCATGTACCCACCAAAGCAGATGCCCTCAAAAGACTCATTTTCCTAGTACATCTAGTCAAATGCTTTCTTTCATTTCCTCACAACTGTTGCTCAAATGTCATACCATTCTCTCTCCCACTTCTATTTTTAAAAAGTATGCATATTATGCATTTAATTGCATTGTTTCTGTATTCATCAATCTTAATTAATGTAATACACTATACACTATGTGCATTTATTTACATTTGAAACCAGTTGACAAAACATTCTGAATATGCGGACTTCTTACAGAAAAGTGTTTAGGCCGTTTAATGACATTATATCAAAAATATGATCAGAATTTGCAGCTACTGGTAAATTCCATGAACGCATGTATGCTATTCATTTTTTTTCACTTACCAAATAAAATGCTCACTTTTAAAGTTTAATACATATTGTATTGTGCTAATTACCATACTGACATAAAAATGAAAAAAAAAATTGCATTAGTGGATACTGAATAAAATGTCATCATGCTTTGTTACTTGACACAGTCTTGCTATTGTCTGTGTGCTTTGGCTTCTGCCTATTATAATGCATAAATCCATTATGACAGCCCCGGCTTGTGAATGAATACACAGCATGCATAGTACATAGCATGTATATGTAAATGTCTCTACCGTTTTTAACACACCGCACCATTGGATAACGCTACACGGTATTTGATGGCGGCCCCGCTTTTGAAAAAAATAAGCGGGCAGATGACGGTCTCCCAGATTACCACTGCTTCCTGCGAGCCGAGGGAGGGCTTGTCTCGTAATCGAGTGACAAGCTTCCAGGGTGACAATTCCTAATCCATCATAGCGCTGTCAGAAATGACCAAAGGGGTGATGGACAGGGCTTGTTCTGCGGAGGAAGGTGACATCTGGTACGTGTCAACCGTGATCATAATTTGAAAAGCGGCCCATATGGTTCCAGGCTAGCTTAAGAATGCCAAACTGGTACTTTGCATTGCATACAAAAAAAGAGCGCTTTATTTACAAGGAACGAACTGCCTTAAAATGGATTATTATACTTTACACATTTTCTATATAAAGCACTGATAAAAATGTTATGGGCCATTGTTCATAAACATGTCACTACCAATAGTCATTCTATGATTTTTTTTTTTCATTTTAAAAATGTTTTTAAATGAAGCAGTCAGGTCATATAGTAGGTTGAGTAGTAAGCGATTGGAAAATTAGATATCGATAGGTGCAGAAGTTATATCAAAATGGCAGCAAACACATCTGTTTTCTACAGCTGAGTCCATCTGACCCAAGCAGAATAAAAACAACTAAGCAGCAATGTGACATTGTGAGTAAGAAGCTATGTGAACTTCGAAGTGTGACAGGTTGGACACAGCTCTTAAACTTATAATACTTAACATGGTAATAAGCACATAAATATGCACTTAACTCGAATTGCTTTCGCATATAGCCAGCTAAATAAATGGATTATACACAAGATAATATATGCAAGTCATGCTGGAGAAATGTCTTTGCCAAGGAACAAAATGACAGTAAGTGTATAGTGCCGACTCTGTTTTTAACAAATATTTTTAAAATACTTAATTTAATGGCAGTAATAATAATAATACAGATTTATATATTACCGTTTTTACAAGACTCAAGTAGATCCTTAAAAGAAACATGACCATTCGTTTTAGAGATAAAAAAGAAACAGTGGGAAGCTCAAGTACGTAATATTACATAAATCTTTTTTTAAAGCGTTTTTTTTCACATACTGTAGCAATTAATCAAATTAATCGCCGTGTTTCCGTCACCTCGGGCTTTCCAAACGAGCTTCAATAACATCTTTGATGTAAAACGAAACTGTTGAGCGAGAGTCATTCTCAGTGGCTGGGGAGGGGGCACAATGAGATGACCTAAAGCCTGCATCTGGTCAGGGCCCGGCGTGAATGAAGCCATTGATGCCGCTGCTAACCGCTCGCAGGCCATCGCAGCTGAGCCAAAAACGAATCCGGGTGACGATGAATCCTGACTCCCAGCCAGGACTCTGGACAAATTGATTTAATCTCATTTAGCCTCGACGGCACTCCCTCCCATAGCACGAGACACTTGTTTTTATGCATCTGTAAAAAAGGAAAATCAGACGATACTCGGCTGATAGCTACGGTACAGTGTGTCAGTTTATGCTCCCACCGTCCATAACATTACATGGGGGTCACAGCTGCCTTTTCTCTTCATTAGACACATGACTAGTGGCAGTGCTGCAAACAATGACTCAGAGTCATTACAGTGAATTGAAACATGCTTCCACATGCTCACTCCCACTTGGAGCCTGTTATTTTATGTATTTGAATAAATACATTAAATGACAAATACTTTAGCAGAAAAGTCTGTTTGCACTTTCTTTATTTATTTATATATTCATTCATTCATTCATTCATTTGTTACTTTTGCAATTCAGCGCAAATGTGCGGGTCAGTCTACTTTCACATTTTTATATGGTGGAAAAAAAAATACTTTTTCCCCGCAGTTTTGTGAGGGCTAAATGCAGATGATCTAATTTTGCAATTATACCAGCACAGTAAATGCCTGTACAGTAAATGATACGTTTCAAAACTGATGTTCGTCTGCCACACTGAAATCTCACTTCTGCTTTTCTACAGACAGGAAACTTCTTATTCTCTCATTTCAGATCTGGTAGGTCAGCCTTCTGGTAAGGCTGACATCTGTTTATTAATCATTAATGTCTGAATCTTCAGTTAGTAGAGGAAGAGATCATTGATTTGCAATGAGTCACTTCTTCAGCAATGAGTCAGAACTCATTTTCTCTGTTTGTCCCATGGTTTGATTGGCCATTCCCTACTACTTCTACTTTCACAAGGCCCCCTGCAGTTATAATTGACAAGATACAAGAACAGACATTGCATATGGGCTGCAACTACTTTGGTAGACTTATTAGTGTACTTGTTGGTGGTGATAGAGGCGTTAAGCCTCATAAACCATATGTGTTATCAGTGACTCACTGATTTGGACCAAGCATCGTTTCCCCTGAAGAACTAGCATTGGTTCATAACAATCAATAACTGGCAGCATTTTGTTGTCCCACTTATTTGTGATACAGAGAGCCACATTCTGCCATTATCACTATTTAATACCATCTAGTGGCAAATTGAGGTACTTTCTTTACATTGTGGGAGCCTGTCTCAGTGAGTACATTAATTAATTTAAAGGGATGACTGAGTTCCATTTTAACTGTTTTGTTGAGACCAAAATGTAAAAATGTATCCTACATGTAAACACATTAACTCATAAAATGTTAAAAGTAAAAAGAAAAGAGAATATTCTGAAGTTTAGTTTGATTTTGAAGTTGAAATGAGACAGATGTACAATGAATGCCCAACTTGCGAAATATAAAAGGGTGACTTAAGAAGATAACATTCTTTGCAGGGAGTGAGGCCTTTGAGAGGAGTACATGAAACCCAGTTTGGGTCTATGGGTTAATCTTTTTGAAAAAATAAAACTTTAAAGGCCCGTCAGTGTTTTACCATTGTTTACTTCAGATGATATGGCAATAATCCATAAATATGCAAATATGTGGATGTTCTTTGGTGATTAGTGCAGCTCTCTGTCACCCCTTGTGGATGGTTTAAGTATTTATTTTATGCGTACTGAAACTAGCAAGAACAAATTGCAAAATATATATCTCAATGACAGTACATTTATCCATTACATAAAACAAAATAAACATCATAGAATATTACAAAAATGTACAAGGCTTATGTTGCATTAGGGAATTATTAAAAAAGGGAAGTTTTTATGTTCTTGCAAGGCTAGCTGAAGCACGTTAGAAAAATTCTGTGTGAAAACTTGCACTCCACCCAAGTAATACAGAGGTAGCCTAGTATCTTTTTGAAGACAAGATGTAGTGATTATTTAAAACCGGACAATGCCGTTAATTTAATTTAATTTTTTACACATTTGTTTAGATTTAGCCAATGTACAGTATTAGTTTTTATTTTTAAAGAGAAATAAAGCAGCAGGCTTATTCTGTTGAAGATGAGAGGTTGGTTATTTCAAAGCGGACAGTGCTGTTAACTTATTGGCTTGTACATTTACATGTTTACATATATGTGTTTATGATATTTAAAGTGAAATAAACAAGTTATAAGAGAACGAGAAATTTAACCAGAATTTATTCAGAAATGTGCTGTCTCATTATTCCCACAAATCCACACAGTAGCCTAACGTATCCTGTGTCCAATACAAATCTTTTTCTGTCTCAGCATGCAGGAAATTCCATAATGTTACAGACCTAATGTAAAGTGTAGACTTCTCTGAGTATTTGCTACAAAGAGAGCCAAACTCAGAAATACGTGACATGACAGTTATGTGTATTTAGTCTCCCATGCTAGATGCTTTGATTTTTGTCATAGTAAAACATGATTTACAATGATCTCATGAGGAGGCAACTGATCACCCATAGACCATTCTGAATGACAAGGTCACATGTTGATTTGGATACATTCTAATATTTAACACCCTGGCTAAATTAAAAATTTTAGTATATTGTGTTTTGTTATTAATGGAGAAAACATCCTAACTGTTTTCATAACTTTTTCATTCATCATGTGTATTTTCCTCATTTGGAATGCTCATCCAAATTGAGAATTAAGTACAAACCCATCATTGCCACATCTTCCATCAAATCATGAGGGGACATCATTTTGGCACATGCATTCTCTGTGGTGTCTGTAGCCATCTACCACTTTGTCATTCACTGTGAAATCCACCTGCTCAGCTCTCGGTTATTGTGCAGTTAGGACAGCACATATGAGCTAACTGGTGCAGGCGAAGGGTGTAAATCTGACTGACCAAATGAGTTGTTGCTAAGCAATCAGGCAGGAAATGTCCTCCTTACTCTAACCCTCCCTCCCTGGGAAATTATGGTCAGTTATACATTGTCCCATACTCGGCATGAACAGGGCCGGGATTCGGTCAAAACCATGAGGCTTGTCACTACTTGGAGAACTAATGCTTTACCTAGCTTTTAGCTTTTTCTATTGAAGTATGAGTTTAGCAAGAAATGAATATAATGAAAAGGCTGAGAAAATGCTAAGACAGTGCCCTTGGTTGTTTGCCCAATGATTTTGCAGAACACACATTATTGTTCAAAACCTGGTAAGACACCTCAACTTCAGCCCCCCTTTTAAAGTTTCAAATGATAAAGGAAAGACTGGCAAACAGAATGAAAATGGTTATCATGACCCCACCCCCCCGCCCCCCTTCCACTCTCCAGCATCAGTCCCAACCCCAATTCCAACCCCAACCCCCACGCCCCACAAGCAACCCCCCCCCCCTTGCCCCCATCTCTGTTTCAGCACTGCGTGAGGTCACCGGAGACAAAAGGGGCGAGCAAGCCGGAGTGCGCCGGGCAAAATGGTTTGTGTCGATTTAAGAAGGGGGGGAAAAAATCAATAACGACATAAAATTGATTTAGTGCGTGTCATAAAGCATAAGTAAGTGCGGGCAGAGGGAGAAAGCGGGGTCTCGATTTAATCTTCACAAAAGCTGTACTGTACTGATGAAGTGATCTGGGGAGAGAGATACAATAAAGTCTACAGACAGACACTTAATTGTCATATTAAAGACTCTTTTTACTGCTTGCTGGAGTGGAAGGTTAGATCCCATTAATCATGTGGATAAGGGCCGCGGGAATCAAATCACAATTAAAATCTGCTCAATATTGTCTCTAATATGTTTTGCGAGCATTCTTTTTTTTCTTTTTTTCCTCCATCGATTCTCCACCCCATGAATCAGGAATGTTGCAGTGCATATAATAGTTTATGGGGAAAGGATTATGGTTTTATGAAGTTAATGCAGCATAACCGTGTAATTTACAGAGGCTGAGTCTGTATTTCTATTGCTTATTTCTCACAGGAGAATGGGGTTACAAAGCAAACAGATGCAGACATATAAAAGCTACCAAGAAAAACGAGGAGCGGCGCATATGCTACAGTCATCACTCACAAAAAAAAGTTTCAAATGTGAAATTATGAAACAAAAATGAGTGGGAATACATTGCCATATAACTGCTGTAATTTGTTCCATAAATTACACTGTGCCATATGTATACATCATTGGCCCTTCAAATATGTTAAAAGGTTCATATATTGCCTATGCTGTGAAACTGGATATGTTTTACGCATTCTTCAATATGCGTACACTTACTCACGTAAGATTTGCAGTGACGTTCTCGTATGATTCATTTTGGTCTTTAGAAAGATTTGGACTAATGTGTAGTTCTGTTTCACAGGAAGTAGAGCGCTCGTGTAATGCGCGGGAGCGGAGGAGGCAAACCGGGAGAACGTTCCGCGAAGGCTCCCGAGCCCGGTGTTTCCCCAGCCTTCCGCGGGCCTTTTTCCCCCTCTGATCCCAGTCAGCTGTCATGGCTCATTTTCGGCAGGCGAGGGGAGGCGATATGGGGGGTGGGGGGTTGGTGGGGGAGGGGTGTGGGGGAATTGCTGCCAGGCGTCAAATCATCATCAACCCAAGCGCCTCTGACAGCGCTTAAAAAGGGAGACGGATCATCTGGCTTTGTGGTGGAAGTGTTCGCCGCGCGCACCGGGAGCCGGTCCCCTGACGGCGCGCCGACACCGAGGCAATCACCCCGTCATCCTTTGGGGTCAGCGCCTGACAGGGCCAGATCATAACCGCCGCGGCCGTCCCGGTGCCGGGGACGGAGGTAAGGGAGGTGGAGGGGGTGGACATTTGCTTCGACTCCTTTTTATTAAGATCACGGTTTTTTTTTTCCACAAAGCACCTGCGTATAATGCATATGTTTGTATTCATAAAACAGTAACCCATTACTAATATCTGATGAATGTGTGGTAATGCATTGTTATCTAAACACATAAGCACTTTTGACTGCCCATGACTGGCCATGACTGCTTTTAATCATTAATGCATTTATTGTTTTTATAAGATCTCAGAACGCATGATGTATCCAAGACATAGCCATTTATTAGGGGTTGAGGGGTTGGGTGTGCATTTCATCTACTTTTAACATGGGTTGCTTTCCATAAAGCGCTTACATACAATATTATGTTTGCACTGAAAAAGCATGAGCTTATTCATAATATATTATGAATGCACCGTAATACACAATAAACAAATATTTACACACTCTTTACAGCTCGTTATTACCACAAAGACCAACACAATGTACAGTATAATCACAGGAAGCTGACGTAGCACACAAACTATCTAAAGTGTGACTATTTGTTTGAAAATATCATTCTTCAAGTTGGTGGCTTGCAGGATAAGGAGCTATCTACGTATAGCTAAATCAAGGTGAGGTAACCATTACTTGGAGCCTGGTTTTTCATAATGTGTGGCTTTTATAACACTTTATGGCATTTAGACACAAAAAGCACATTACTGTATGACTACTTATGATAAAGAAATTGTGGGTCTTATAAAGGCGTACAGAAGCTGGTAATCAGTGTAAATGTATTGTAATTTATTATGAAAGCACATGCAATGCATCATATTCAGGTGCTTTGTAGTGACAGACCATTTGGTCCATGCATAACTTTCTGGGGATTTATTCTGATTCATTTAAGCTGATTTGATTGATTGTTCATTAATCAGAGTCATGGGACTGTTCTATCAAACAACCAAGTAATTACTGAAGATAGCTTATTTTATTTTGTATTACTTATTTGTTATTGTTCACAACTTTTGTTTAAAAGTGGCATTTTCTTCCAAAATTGGGAAATCTTTGTTTCCTAACTGTCACAGACAGTATTCTCAATTGTTCTCAGGAACATTTCTAGTTGTAATTGTGAATTTACAAAGGTTGTAACTGCAATTAATTATAATTTGTAATTATGTCTGCCCGTCTGAGAATTTCTGAGAATGAATTGTTCAGTTGAAGAGTACAGCCACTTCCATGAGTACAGATACTTCTGCAGTCTTTTGTACAGCCAGAACATCCATCGGCGCAACATCTAAAATTTCAATGCGAAGATAACTAACGCTTACCCTCAGTCACCCCAAATTCCAGAAAGGACAAATAAAACTGATGCACAGACAGAGAAATATGCCTAAGTGCTTGGCTTCACTGCCATCTGGATTTGTTTCCCAGTCCCGCATTTACAGATGAGTGAGACAGGAGAACACAAAGTGTACAGACGTGAGTGACAGGTTTACAGTAGAGCATAAAACCAAGGCAGTGACTGAAGGCCATGCTCATCTGAGTATCCTTATAAGAGAGCGAGACACCGTTCCCACACAGTCCAAGTTATCTGTTTCCAAATGAGCGCGATCACATTTCAAGTGTGCGTGAAGCCGAATCTCTGTGACCTTCGCCAGGGGGGTTTATGCACTGTTTTTGCCCTGGGTGGGGGGGGTGGGGGGGACTGTAATCGCGTACCAGGGGGAATTGTAATCAGGTACTGCCAGGCGGGAAGGGGGGGGGGGCACATTGAAATTGTGGTTTTATATGAAGTGATCACATATATTTTTGAGGGGGCATAGCATTCTCAGTGGCCGGGCCTGGCCCCCTCAGGTCCACCCCTAACGACGAGCCAAAGAAAGGTAAAGAAATGTTGAACCACGCAACGACAGTAGTTATCGTCTTCGTCAATAGCATTTTCATCGTCATCACCTTCATAATTTTCATAATTACCATCGTAATCCTAATAACGACATCAACTGGAACAAACAAGTAATTATTAATATATTAATAATAAAAAATTGATCAGACCGGAAGAATGATCATAATCCTGACAATTATAATGATTATGATGATATACCGTCATTGATCGTATTTGCTTTTGCTATCCTTGTGCAGGCATACAGCACATACAGTGTAGCGCATGGCTGGATAAAGATAATGCATTCAAATCTACTAACCCATAATCTCTGTGACATCAGCGCAGTGACCATTCTGTGCGGGAGTCCAGTCCTATCTTAAGCCATTGCCTCCTGAAAGCATGGGGTTGGGAAGGGGGTGGGGGGCTGGTGGGGTTCCGGGGGGGGGGGGCGCTGCACTGGTGGGGAGGGCGCTGCGCTGGTTGGGGTCGGGAGGTTAATGGCGTCAAACAGTGTGTGTCATTCTGCTCTCTCTAAGATTGTCTGGATGTCATTATGTGGAGAGTTTGATTGGTGTTTACAGGTCACGACAGTATTGGTGAGATGGTATTCGAACTGACCAATGCTGCATTGATTTTTTTTTTCTCTTTTTTTTTTACCGGTCTTGTTTGTTTGCAGAATTAGCCCCCTTTGATGATGCATTTATTGAGAGGTGATGCACGACGACTGGTCGCTGATCAGCTCCGGAGGTACAGGTCAGGCTGCGGGGGGCTGGGGGGGCCAGAAGGCTGTATATTGCAAAATGGATAGAGCGGTGTTTGCTTTATTGTGTTATCTTAAAAGATAAAAAAGCCATGAAATTATCACTGCCAACAACAGAAATCTACAAGACGTCTATAATTCACTGGGACCTTTGCTTGCCCTGTTGTTTGTTGGAAGAGCAGAGGAGGGAAAAATGTCTGAAGTGGAAAACAAGGTCAAGTCGAAGCCAAATGATGACAAAGTGACGTCTTTCAGAAACGATCAGTGACTCTGAGACTAGCCTTGTTTTATAGTGTTTTTTTTTTCTTTTGTTGCACACCGCCAGCTGAGAATCAAGGCTATGGCTGCGCATCCAGCCAGCCTAAGAATGTCAGAAATATGAAAAATAATGACGGCTTTATGCATCGTGAGCCACAATGCTGATGGAAGGTAGGTTTTGAAAAGTGTTTTTACTCATATGCCACCTATTGTTAATGTCATGTATTGTGTGCTGCAGTAAACTCGCAATGCATTACCATTTAAATAATAACAGAAATAACACACCACAAAAGGGTGATAGGCCAGCTAACCCATGACAATAATAGACTTGATGCAGAAAATTGACTTAATGTAGTTATCGGTATATAGAGCCCTATTGTGAAGCCAGTTATCGGTTCCTACTGTTCCTACTAATGTGACCAAAAATGACAACATTGAATTTTTTTCAATATTTATCAGCCGTCTACTTAAAATAAAACAATCACATGGCTTCACTGTGTCTTTATTTATAACGGAGAGTGCATGAAAAAAGAAAAAAATGTCCCCATACGTGTGCTATATTTCAATCTTGAGTAAAAGTGCAGATATCTTTGCTATATTACAAGGCCTTTCCCATAAACGGCGGGGCCCTATGCAGCAGGCATAGCTGCGTCTCTCCGATAAATTCACATGACAGTCGCGAAACGCTCCCGTAATCAGTGACACGGGATGATTTTCCGCCTCTGACAAGCCCTTGTATTGAGTATGATAACAGTTACTTTGTCTTCATCCTCCGCTGGAGTACAATATCAATCCGTTTGATGATCCAGCAAACGAAGCCCAGCACTTCTGTATCAATCTTCATAGAGCGCTGCCCGTTGTCTAACAAAAAGCCTGAAATGGGATCATTCAATCACGGCGCTGCCTGGCTCTCTGTTGCTCAAGTGGTTTTAACTTCCTGTCAGTCTACTCAACCCCCCCCCACCCACCCACCCAACTCCAGCACTTCCCCCCACCCCCCTCCCCTCTCAGAAAGCCGGAGCCGGGGGGAACCTAATTGATGATGAAATCGCTGTACCTGATCATAACCTAATTTGAAATGATTTAGGAGCCCTTTTTCAGCTTGCATCACTGCGAGAGAATCAGAAAAAAAAAGAATAATGCATGAAAAAACTCGGGTTCGTACGAGCAGATTTAAAAATTAATCTGTCCCCCACTTCTCTCTCTCTCTGCAGGCCTGTAATTTTTCTCCCCCCTCTCATTCACAAAGCCGTTGAGGAGCGTGAATTTACACACGGCTTCGCTCGCGCTAAGGATCGGCCATTTTGACCAAATTAAAATCAATGCTTGCGACGGTGAGGGGGGCCTTTATTAGTCTCTTTCATCTGCTAGTTTTCAGTCCAAGGGTATATTCACTGCTATTCATTGTAGGGGCCAGATTCACTCTCACCACAATATGTTTTGTCCTTAACTTTGAGACAAACAAATTTAGGGAATTTCTGCATTTATACTGTGGTTTATGCTAACATGCTGCTTGTGCCTTAAATAGTGAAGGACGGAAATCTATAAGTTAGGAGTACTGCACATTTCGGTTAGATTGAACCCTTTCAGAAGGCTTACTTTTCCATTCTCTCAAACCAATAAAGGATGTAACAATTTATATATGCAATACGGATTGTTTCCATACATGTTGTTTATGGATAATTGTATTGATAACTCCATATGTTAATGGTTCAGACTGGGTCTTCAGGGACCCCCCTTGGGGTCAGTTCTCAGCAAAATGAAAGAAGAAAAAATTTATTTTAAGAATATCATAGATTCATATTTAATAAATTGGCATGTTTTACAATATGTGGCTTGCAGAATAGTTGTACTATTATGATCTTTTCATAGTTATCTTACACATAATACATGTCAATAGTATATTATGACCAGCTTTGTAATGTTTTCAATGTACTAATGTATCAAAGTGTAGTCGATGTGATTTAAAGGTGTCATCAATTAACCATTTTATTGAGGGAGGGGGGTCATCAGTCAGAGGGTGATCCCCACCGGCAACTGTGGTTATCCGATATTTGTCTTTTGGTATGTTTACATGAGCCAATTTAGACAGTTTAGGCATTATATTAGAGCTCTTACAAAATATTGAAACATAGTCCATATTTGGATAACAATTCTCTCATCTATATTTTAAGATCTACAAGTAATGGTGGGTGATCACACCTTCACAAATATATGTGAACTATTCTCCCACTGTATTTTGTAATTAGAAAATTTGATACAAAGGAGCATCTGTATACCAGCATGTACCACTTTTGGCCTGTGATGTTCTCACCAAATATATCTAAGAAAAAAAAAGTTTAAAAAAGTGTATGCATCATATGTGCTTGGAACATTGAATTCAATATTTTTGGAATGAAAAATGTATTTATTAGTTGTCATTTCAACAATTGAACACAAAGCATCATGTCTCTGTCATTCTCTTGGATTTGCAGCTTTATTTAATCGGGAAGGCGGGTGAGTCTCTCCTGTCCTTGTGAAATATTGTTCAATCACCAGGCAAAGTTTTACTTGTCAGTTTTGATATATCCGATCATAGCTGTAGGTTGTTTTGTGATGTCTAATGTTCTGTGAAGATGGGCTTTTCATAATCTTTATGGTTTTTTTTTTTTTTTGTAGTTAGTTTTTTTTTTCCACTTCAGCAAAATGATTCCTGGACTTTTGCAGTTTTTGTGATATAAAACCACAGGGTAAAATGGGGAGAAGAGATGAAATTTAACCCCCGGAAGACTGTATTATCCTCTCGGGCAGTGGACATTTAACAGCCAAGAGAGCAGAGAGCAGACATCGCCGGTTGGGTGCAGTAATTGGTTCCTCTAAATCTGCTGAGCTCTGAGAAAAAAAAATGCTGTTTCTCATCTGATCGGTCTGAAAAACACTTGCCAATTTGTGTTCACGCTCATTGATGTTCATATCAAACAGCAAAGGTGGACTCTGTCACACAGACTGTGTCAGAACCGGACAAATTCTTTGTATAAGGCCGCAAATTGTCTGACCAATCAGACCTCGCTCACCTTCACGTGAATGCAAGTGTATCTAAATACAAGTTGTATTGCCATTTTGTGCTTTATCAATGCCTTGCCTAGCCCGGATTATTGTGTAATAGGTGCTCTTTGTGCTTCTATAAATGTTTGCTACATTTCTACATAAAATGGTATTTTTGGGCACAAAATTGTTGGCATTACTTTTTTTTAAAACTCCAACCCCTTGCGGCTGGAAAAACTGTTTGGTTTGTGTAGATGTTTTTGATTTATTGCCCAGGAATAGTAAGTCACACATATTTCCCCAAAAGTATTATATTTTGTATATACCTTACACCACAGTAATGACTGTGGTGTACAATGTCATCTGTTATTTTGGACTTAATTTTTCACATTCTCTGTATTTTTCAATATGGCATGATTTGACTTGTTCAATTCTAACAAGAGAATATTTTAAATTAATATAAATTTAAATTGAAACTGCACACCACATTTCACATAAGACACAATATAACTGTGATTGCAGAAGGGACTAATATTATTCTATCACAGTAAAATATTCAAGTAATAAAGCAGTCAAAATACTGTAAAAATAGAAAAGGTCAAATAAATGCAGCCGCTCAAATGAAACAAGAGATTCAATAGTTCATGTTATGAAATTAAGATGTATAGGAAACATTAATGGCTTATTTTTCAATGCAATGGTTCTGTTTCAATTAATGGTTAATAGTGTGATGAGAAACGTGTTTGTTATATTTTTGCCTCAGTGATATGGCATAATGTCTTGCTTTTCTTTAGAGTGATTTGTCCCTTCAAACTCAAAAAAGACATCTGCAAGCAAAGCAGCCA
This sequence comes from Anguilla rostrata, assembly GCF_018555375.3. Lineage (NCBI taxonomy): Eukaryota > Metazoa > Chordata > Actinopteri > Anguilliformes > Anguillidae > Anguilla > Anguilla rostrata. The sequence continues at coordinate 51,526,193 of NC_057933.1, forward strand.
CTGCCTATTTGCTTTGAGCAATTTGTCTCCCCCAACCAACCCCCCATACCCCCCCCACCCCCCACCCCACCCCCCCAACCATTCAATTCATATAAATTCTGAAGGATTTAGCTAAAATAGTGTGAAGATTCTTGTGGGGATTATTTTAAAGCATGTGTGCGCTTTGACTCCAGCTAGGCAGTCCGTTTGAAAGTCGCAAATTTAACGCGGCGATATTGGGTCATTTTTCATATCCATTGTTACCTTGTCAGAGTGTCATAGCTGGTCCACACTGCCGTTAGATCAGTCCAAATTTATAAATCATCTAGCGGCTGACACACTCATTTAATTTGCGTGCTCCTGGTGTGCCAGTGCTCTTATTAATTGAAAAATCCCCGTGTTTACAGACTGGGGCTATTCCCTGTTTTATTTTTATTAACACAGATATTCCGAATGATTTCCCCAGCAGCCTGTTGACTGACCGCCCGGCACTTTGTCATTTATCATCGTATGCTATATTTGTCAATCTGTTGAATTCTTTGAATAAAAAGTCTTCAGGAAAATTACTTTGCATATAAAAAAGCCGGGGATGGCTAAACCCGGGCGCGATGGCTGTTCCACCCCTGGAGCCCGCGTTATTGTTTTTCATCTGTAAAATAAAGTAACAGGTACTTAATGTACCAAAAACAATTTGTATAGACATTATTTTACCAATTGAGAGCGTGCATGCCTCACTGAGGCACTCCCTTATCTGACTGTGGCTAATACATTTTCACGCTGTGCTCCGGCGCTTTCATTTTACAGCTGAGGAGATCAGCGGCTCCATGCTGAGCCCAAAATGGGACCCCAGTTACTCTGGTCCACAGAGTGTGCGTAGGTAAGTGTGCAGAACAAATGCTGAAAAGCCTTTAAAAAAGTTAGGACTTTTTTTTTTCCCTCTCTCCCTCTCTCTTTCTCTCTCTCTCTCTTTCTCCCTCTCTCTTCCTCGTTCTCCCGCTCTCGTTTCCTGCGCCTGCTGCGTACGCCGCAGCCGCAAGGACTTTTACGTGCGTTCGTTTTTTTGCGTTTTTTTCCCCCCTCTGCAAAGGCCTGTGTTGCCTGCCATTTTTATTTATTTCTTTTTGTGTATGCTGCAATACAACACACGCAAAAGCTGCGAAATGTGTTCTCTCCATTACTTAAAATCAGGAAAACGGGTTAAAACTATACTGGCTCTGTAAATAAATGCTGCGTTGTACAAGTATGGGCTGTAACTTTTTTTTTTTTGTGGCTGTGGGGGAAATGGTGACAGATTTCAGAGATCGGTTTGTGTCTGTTTGGGGGGCGGAGTCACTATGAAAAGTCTTGCCAGTGCTTTGTGATTTCCCCTCCTCAGACCTTGCGAAAAATCCAATTTGAACACTCCCCCTGGGGAGACTGCAGCAAGATCAAAACAGTCACAATGACTGTGTGTCAAAAAACAAAAACAAAAACAAAACGAGAAACACCGGCCATGTGCGGTCACATGATTCTGTGCTCTGACTGGCCCTAAGCGAGACCCACACTGCCCCCAAGAATTAAACGCTTCCACTGCCAGCCAGAGAAACAGCTACAGGCCTTGAATCTCAGGCTTAAAATCATGTCTCGAGGTCCAAAAATCACAGCCTGAAAAGTATGTCCTGGAAATATATATTTTTCTAAAATGTAATTGTATCTTATTTGCTCAAAACACTGCATATAATCTCAAATAACAATCTTGTCATGATCCCCTTTTTAAAAGCAACGTTCCTCTTGCACTTAACATACAAAGAACTATGTGACCTTAACCATAGAGCTGTTCAGAAAGGCTGTCCGAGATTACTGTTTAATTTTCTGTGAAAGTTATATATTACATGAAGATATTATATATTTCAGGAAATTCCCGCTGAATTAGTCATTGTCAAGGGCCCTCTGTTGATCTGGCATTGCATGTTCTTGATTTCATAGGTAAGGGCCCCTTAACTGGAGGACCAGTTAGGCATAGTGAACCACAACTAACTGGGATCACTCTGGTTCAAAGGTATACGAGGTAAGAGCGTCGTTAAGAGGCCATGGATGATTCTATTTAAACTCAGGCTTAATTAAGCATAATGAGGATTGATTTGTAGCACCTTTATTAAATTAAGGGCATGGGAGAACTTTCATTTAATTCGGGGGTAAAATTAATTGGATATCAAAAAGCTTATTGTATCCTTAATGGAGGTTCTGACTTCCTCCTTTCTTCTTTATCTGGTTCTGGTTTACAAAGGCTCTCAGCAACATAATGCAGCAATTATTATAGAGTGTGATCATCCAATTTTTCAGGCTTTGAGATATTAAAGCCAGTTGGGTGCTGGAGATAAGTTGGCCAGGATTGACTGATCCAAACAATTTGCATAACAGACAGTCCTGCATCATATACTGAACACCATTCTTCCATTCATAACAATAGTGCATCATCACTTACACCATTCATATATTCATAACAGATACCTATGTATTGCATACAACATTAATCTATTCATAAATATACAGCCTTATACCACATAGTACATTCATCCATTGATAACTGACAACCCTGTATTACATAGCATTAATCTCATTTATGCATTCGTATAAAGTCCGGCCTAATCATAAACCCCATTCATTTCTGAATAACACTCTTCCTCTGTTACCTTACGGATTATATAGGATTACACATCACAAGAAAAAACCATTAATCTATTTATAAACGATGGTCATATATTGCGTATCCCATTTTTCCATTCATCATTGACAGCAATAAATGACAAAACCCATTCACAATAGTCACCCATATATCACATAGCACATTCAGTAACGGTGGGTTTTTTACCGAAGAGGATGGCTTGAGCTTCCCAGGTTCGAAAGAGGGGTTGCCCCGCTATCGAGTGCCACAGCACAACCTGGGATTTGACCCCTCGGCCCCGCGGTGCGAAGCCCACGGCGCTCTGACCGCCGCTCCCCCGCGTCCCTTCCCTCATAAGCTGCGTTATGTCCTTCCAAGACACTGATTTATCCAGGAATCCAGTTCCCTGTGCCCATCATATGGAGTCATTACAGCATCTGTGCCTGATCTGCGGAACCCGTCGAGCGCCATCAGACCCCCGCTGTGCCTAGATCAGCACATGCCCGCGCTGACGGCCCAGCCAGGGGTGCAGTCTCACATCCCATAATAGCCGGAGCCTTCATCCAGACACTCTGCCTGTTCACACCCGACTCCAGTGGCTTCAGATTGCTTCCGAAGGAAGCGCTTTGTTGTTGATATTGTCCTTGTTGTTGTTGTTATAAAAACTAATATAATAATGCTGGTTATTAGGAATATAATATAGAACCAATATATTCCTAATAACCAGTATTGTTGCATTACCTTTTTATTCAAAAAAACATATTTTTCCTTAATCCAAAATGACTTTTTACAGTGTTTCTGTGTTTTATTTCTAATTTTTTACTGTATGTGATATCTTAGCCAACTTCAGCAGTAGGCTGGCAAATTTACTTAAGTAGGCAATGCTTTGCTTGTAGGTTTGGATTTTTTAATTTCTAGCAAATACTAGAATATTTTGAATTGGTTCTGCACCCGGAAAACTAAGATAATGGCTTGACGAACCCAGATTTAAAAAGGTTTATGGGTTTAAGAGTTAAAATGGTGTACAGATTTCACCTGATCATATTACTCCCACCTCTCTAACCTTAACAGCCATAATGGATCAAACCCCCACCCCATTCCTCCCCCCTCCCATCTCAACACCCTAAAGCAAATACAATTGATTGAGAGGTTGCGGAGAGGGTCATCCGTAGTTCAGAAACGGTCAGAAGTAAACAGCCGTTGGGTTCCCCTCTTTTACAGAAAAGCTTTTTTTGGGGGGTGGGGGATGAGAAGGGGGGGCAGGGGCAGCATTAAGGTCACAATAGCATGATTCACACAGGTTGCACAGATTTTGAATAAGCTTTTTAAACAGTTATTTCTGTAAATGACCCACAGATTTTTTTACAAGCGTATGATTTCTTGTGAATAGTTTGCGTGAATAAAACTTATTTACATGAATCATGGATTTTTTTTATAATACGCACCCAAACTGATTGCATGACCAAAACTGAATGTATAACTGTGAACTAAACCAATTAACACATTGAATTACCCCATGCAAATATAATGAGAAAACGTAATTTTCCTTGATATTAGCATACTCTGATAAGGAAATCTGAACCTGAAATCTGAACTTTTCTGTGTGGATTTAGGCTGAGGTTCATTGCATGCACTGTAAGTTACACTGTTTTTCCTACTGGTTTGACATTAGCGCTCTGCGTGTTACAAATGCTCTGGAGAGGAACCGCTACACTGGGTCTGAAAAGGCCCCAGCACTTTAGAGGAAGAGAATCATAATCATGGTTGAGATGACAGGTGTATCAAATTTCTAAACTTTTGGTGTCTGGAAGACAGGCTATCACTCACGGTAAAGTTCTTGTTTTCTTAACCTCGTTTTGCATTGAATCAACATCCTGCCTCGGTGGAGAGGGTGTATTTCAGTGCAGGAGGATAGACGTAGATGAAGCTCTCGGGCTTGGACTTTTCGTATCATACTTGAAGTGGAAGGGACGGTGGGTGAGGAGGAGCTTATGGCAGGCCCTGAATCTTTTTCTATTCATAAAATCTCAAATCGCTCCCATGACGGATCAACATAATTTTTTTATATCTTAAAACAAGAGGGATATGCTCACCTTTTTGTGTCATGACATACAAAAAAGAACAAGATTGCTTAAAATGGAGTCTAGTTTGACGAACTTTAATTTGAGTAAACACAGATTTAATTAGATCGCACTGGTATCATTTTTATCGTATTACTTTTGTTTGAAATGTCATGAAATGCCAGTCCTGTGAAATCTGGTCGCTTCCTTCAAGCAATACAAGGCAAATGTACAGTTCCATCCTTAAAATGATATATTGTCCATGTAATATATAAATATATTGTCTATGTAGTCATTATTATTATTATTTTTTACGTTAAAATATAATTAAATGTATATTGCTGTGACAATAAATTGAAATTATGTTGATGGTAAGTATAATATATACATTTTGCTGCTGCAAAGGAAAAATACAAAAATTTAAATCAAAGCCAGGTCATGTCTTTGCGAGGTCAGCACAAGGTAACACACATTACTCATAGGGTACCAAAGAGACATTACATTTAAATTAGACATTATGAAGTATGCTACAGAAAATGTAGGTAAAACAGCAGGAAGGCACTTCAGAACACACCCAAAGCAAAAATGTCAACAGAATGTGTATACAAAATTGTTAAATATTTTAAAGCCCAACAACTAAAATTAGTTGCCGTTTACCTGAAAACTTCAACAGTTGAAAGACATTGCATCGGTTTATATACATCTAGGTAACTATTTATGTTGCTTTTTCCCCTGTTGTGGACATTTCAGTGTATCACTGTGTAATCATGTTAGATACCTCAAGATTGGGTGTTATAAACAAGCTGCATACAATAAACCACACTTTTATAAAGGAAAAAATCTGTTTGCAAACTATACTAACACAAAATAGTGATTCAATGAAAAGGAAATATTTTTCAAAGCTGAAAAAAAACAGATCTAATTAGATTCTAGCTAGTTATTGTTAAGGTTTATGACAGCAAAATAGAGCAGCCTATTTCAATTTAAGATAACAGTAAATTAAGAAACAATTTCAATTAAATCAGCTGAACTCTTTAAATTGGCCACTTTCAAAGGTACAGTAGGAACATTGTCTTCATTCCAGAAGCATTTGTAGCTTAGAAGTTGTACAATACATGCAATGCATACTGTACTGGTACATTTTGTTGTTATCTTTCACAGTTCTGCTGGTGAAATATTTGTGTTTCTTTCTCTGAACATCCACACACCCCTTGTGTACTTGTCTTTTCCCATATGTTCAATGTTAATATTGGTTGCATGTAGTATGGTAAAGCCACCATCTTGGAACAGAGCTCCAGAGTTTAAGTTAAAAGGTGGTTTGGGTGCATGAAAATGCAAACAGATATTTGACAACATATTTGCAGAGTGCCAAATGCATCTATTGACACACGCCCCATTGCGCAGGCCAACATGTTGGTGGAAATTACACAAAATTACAGTGTCACAGCGTAGAGGCTAAAATGAATAAATAAATAAAAAATACATCAGCAATTCTCTTAACACAAAGGTGCATTGCAACCGCTGTCATAAAAAACTGGGCCCTCAGTATGACTAAATGATATTCAATTTTTAATTTATGGAAAAATTCTGAAATTCTTTTAAAATATATGAAATATGACAAAAGCTAACCAATAGAACTCTAGAGTAAAATGCTTACAACAATAATTATAAAGTAACTATAAGTAAATAAAGTAACAGTGAGTTAAATAAATAATAAAGAAGATTGTAATGATAGAATGTGAAAGTTACTTTGAGCCGAATAAACTGAATAGAAGAAAAAAAAAAATAAGAAAGGAGAAAGCATGCCTCATTGAAAACAGTCGTTGAATGCATCACAAACCGGTGGCAGCCATGTTTAGGTCCCTGATGGCGAATTGCTAAAGCGCTCCCTTTCAGCTTGTCATCTTTCTATTACTCGGACAGGCAGCGGCGGCTGTCAGCGGAGCGGCGTGTCGTGTCTCCAGCAGGGGTAATGATGAGCCTGAAATTGTGCTTTGGACAGCTGAAAGGTAGGGCCGTGAATGAGGAGTCAGCTACGGAGAGTCCTGTTTTACACCCAGTCAGGTTTTTTTTCTTTCCTCCCGTTCTCTCCATCCTCTTCATTTCTTTCTTTTTCTTGCCTCCGCTATGGATTTGTTGTCACCGTGTCCGGACGATCTCGCTGATACCCTTGTCGGAAAATGAATTTTTCCCTCCCCACTTGATTGACTCCATTTGTGGGGTGCAACTCTATCAGAAAGCATCACTCTCTCCGGCCTTCTCCCTCATCGCTTGCTGCTTCCTGATTACTAAACCAAAGGAACCGAGGAAAGAGAGAAGGAGGGCAGGTGTGACAGGCAGAAGTGGGGTGGGGAGGGTGTGTGGAACTAAGAACCAAGTATATAAATGGTGAACAGATTTGCACATCACATTTAGCAAATAAGGATTACTGTAGTATTGCTATTATTCATATACAATCAATTTACAGTATGTATAAAGCAATCATACCCAACAGTTTATATAAATTGTTTATACACATCAAGTAATATTTCACTGCACAGTGGGAAGAAGTAGTGAAGACAGAATAATGCAACATCTATCAGCGCAATGTACACACTGTAAATGGTAGTAAATGAATTATACTCATGTCTAGTCTGAGGCTGACCATTTTTATACAGTTTTACTGCGAGATGCAACAGTTTTTTTGCAATGGCAACCATTGTTTTTTTTTTTTTTTTTTTTTTTTGCTTTAACTGCCATTGGACTAAGTTTGAGGAACAAGCCAATTCTTTCTTTAAACACTTGAAGGATGCTCAATGGGTGCTCCCTGTAAATAAAAGCTGGAATAGTGGAGAAAGAAAAAAACTGTGCATGATGACAGGCATAACTCCATGTAACTGATAGCAAGCATGCCCTGATGTAGTATTAGGTTTGGGGGGATACATTAGCAAGTGGGAGTTTGTTTGGCAGGGGTGCTGATTTGGATATGAGTTACGAATCGCTGGGTCTGAGGCATACCTCTGACATGGAAAACAGGAAGGTGTTCTGACTGAGGGTGGGAATTGGAGGCAGGAGAGGGAGGGGGCGGGGCTACTGGAGTTGAATGTGTGAGTCAAGGACATGTAGACATTTAATACCACTGACAAGAATTTTTTGTATTTCTGCTGCTGTATATTTAGTGCTAATGCCCAACAATTTTACTGATGTGAAGTTCCAGTAAAACAACATTTTGATCTTTTCAAAATAACTTTGTGGTGGTCAAATCATTTTATGTCTTTGTCTGTGAATGTGAATATTTCTGAAAAAAAATGTAATTTATTTATTCATATATTTATTGACAGATTCTGAGAAATTGGATAAAAAGTAGTGTATAAGTACCAAATGGGCACCAAAATGACCCCCATATACTCATCTGGATCCTGAACATTAAGTAATTAGACTGGCCTCCAGCTCAAAAGAGGTTTGCCCATATCAAGCTGAGATTAGTATATACAAACATTACAAAATCAGCCCCAGGTATTTATCAAATTATGTTTTTTTCATCTGAGATGTCCAAAAACACAATATTACCGCTACAGATTTGGACATTGGTATTTCCAGATTAAAAAAAAAAAACACTTATAGGGAAAGAACACACTTTTCTGTAAACAGGCTCTACCAAAGAGGAGAGATAGGCAGTGCCACAGTTTAGACCAACCATTCATTCCCCAGCTGATTATTAAAATATCGAGTTTGAAGGCCCAGTTACTCAGGCCTAGCAGTGAATCCAGAGGATTTTAATAACCATTATGTATTTATCTGTATTTATCTATATGCATTACAGGAAACTCTGCACTTTAAATGAATTACTGGAAACAGAAATGCATTCTTGAGTTGCCTGCCATTTATGTCTAAAATGAGGAATACAACACAAATAAGCCATTTTGCTGCTATCCTCCATGATTATTAATGTGTGCATTGCTACTGCTTTGTTGTCTAGCTGTATATGTGTTTCTCATTATCAAATAAATCCATTTATAATTAAAAAAAAGGCTTGTAGGGTTTTATACACTATGTAATGAAAAGTGGATGACCTACAGTATAATGGACAAAAATAGATAAAAATATATTTTGTAGATTGTGTAGATGCACATATGATTTTAATGTGACCATTCGTGCTTCAATAGGGCAGCTGGCTCCCTGCACTCCAGACTCATGGAATCAAAAGCAACTGACACCTATTCCTCTCCGTTTTTCAGTCTCTTATCCGTCCACAGCGGAGAACCGCCACTCTTGCCATCCTATCAAAGAGCTTGTGTCAAGACCTATTTGCCAGTGCTTTCTCTGAAAGCGACATCAGTGGCGACCTTTTAACCCCAGCTGGAAGAGGAAAACTTGTGCAGTAGATTCCCATTATTTAACAGGAGAGCGCTTGTACCAGATGGATAGACATTTGGGAAAAGGTCAAAAAAAGGAAAGAGAAGAAGGAATAAAAGGCTCAAACTATCCCTTATCTATTTTACAACTGCAGTGGGATATGGGAATGGACAATCCGGGTTGACCTGATTTTCTCAAAGTCTCAGCAAAATGTTGTCCTACTCCTCACCAGTTCTGACCTTAACCTTCGACCTTAGGCAGTTCTCTAATACAGTAGGTAAAGTCATACATTGTCTCTCTTTGACCATTTATGTAAAACTAAAGATGATATTGCGACTTTTTGTCATACATTTTTACAGCATATTTACAAAAGACGATTCTAAACCTGGTTATGGTTGAAAGGGTATTTGGTTTCCTTGTGAGAAAACAACAGTCTGGAGTCAAAAAAAAAAAACAATATCAAAGATCTTAGTATCTCAGTATGTTTCTTGGTGCAAAACAGTGTTCCACATAGAAATTTATACTCACGTGCATAGAACTATCAAAATATTGCATAAAACATGCGTGGAAGAGAAACCTCTGGAAGCAGTCCCGTCAGATGCCGATTAATATGTTACATCTGCTCTGTGTGGAAAGGCTCCTTGGATGACTGCAAAACTCCATTGTGGCAGCAATGGGACTCATTTGTACTTCAGGACCCAAGAAATCTGTACATCTGTAAAGCCTTATTGCACTCAAGTGATGATTGCCCAAGACATATGGTTTAATCACAATGCATTTAAGCTGTTTTCATCTGCTTACGAACTAGACATTGCCTTTTTAATTCATTAATTTTATGCAACCGTTTGCAAAACACGAGTGACACTTGCAAGCGGAAAATGTGACCGTGTGTTTTCTGCTGAGCTTGGTAGGACAGATACTGCCAAGACAGTATACAGTGAACCACCACCCCCGAAGAAAACAATTTCCTGTTGTCTCTGGCCTCCTACCAGGTTTGTTTGTTATCTACCTGATGGTGCCAGTGAGTGTATTGTTTAGCAGTCGGGAGCAAAATAAACAGTTTTATTTGCTTGTCCATGCTGCCCCCCTAACTCCCAAATTACCTTTAACAAAATATGCTATAAATACATAAATTAAACGATAATTGTAATGGTAGTAATAGCGGAAGCGAGTCTGTGAGGGCTGGGCCGATTTATATAATTTAACACAGATTTTGTAATCTTAACTCTCCAGCATTCAGAGATTATGGAACCTTCACGCAAGATGACTGTCTCATAAAAGCGTGTCATTAAGACGGGACCCAACCAGTCGGCTTCATAACACCGCGTCTGTGGGTCCTGCCTCCATAAATCACATTTATGAAAGCCGCAATTACTTGATTAACTCTCTTACGGTCCGCGCTGGCTGGCGGAATTCATTATGGCCCGTAGTCTTTATTCAAATTGGCTGTGAACCCTTACCTCTTCCTGTCAACAGTAAATGTCACCGTGACCCCAGCGAGGTAACGGGGAATTAAGTGACGGTTTCAGAGGGGCGGCAGTAGAGCAATTGTCGAACGTCTCTTCCATCAATTACGAGTGAAGGGACAAAAGGAGCAGCAAAATGAATCGGGGCACTTCTTCATTTCTACAAACACAGGGTTTTTGGGGCAGAGTAAAACGGTCATTTTCGGAACTGTCGTTGACCGATCAGGTATATGCTGGTTAAAGGGGGTGGGGTGGGGTGGGGGGGTACTGACCAGATGCTCATCAAAGCCAGGGTCAGAAGCCCTGTCTGGTGGACAGCTGACACTCGTATTAATGGGGGGGCCTGAAACGATGGGTCACAGATTGGCTGACTGATTGCTCTGTCTTGACCCACTCACTCATATAGACCCTACAATCCACATGCCCAGCTGTGTTCTGCTGGAGTCTCTTACAGTCTCTGTTGCACATGACAAAATCAGTTAGTCTCACAAATTTATTGCAATCACTTTTTTCTGACCAATTTTCCTGGTGCTTCAAGAAATGGTAAGGATGGTTATCCCCCCCCCCCACCTGAAAAAGGGGGACTGTTAATACATGTAAGCCTGATGAAATCGCTTCTTTTTTTCAGTGTAAGATCTGAAATGCATTACGCCATCAACACCAAACACACAAAACTGTTAATATGTTTGTGCATTCATAAATCCATTAGTCTGGCTTCCCCTTGTATCGGTTACATTCAGGTTCATTAACTTCATTATCTTTATATTAGTTAATTAGCTCAGGAGGCCACAAATTAATTATCGTGTAATATCATTTGTGTTCAATTGCATTCTGTTTATTTAGTTTGTCCAATTAACTTTTAATCTCATCAAACAGTAAAATAGGCAATTAGTATTTTTATTCAACAAAAATGAAGCTAAAGAACAATTAGGAATTCTGCAAGTTCTCCTTAGAAGATGGCAGCTTGAGGTTTAATTTTTCTGTTTATATCTATTTTATTCATTTTATTAGGAGGACTGGACACCCGGCCAGTTTGCAGCAAACTGTGAGATGTAGGTCTTGGTGCATTTATTTGATTGTAGTATGCAGCAGTACATCGAGTCGATGTCCACCTCAGACCGACATTACAATGAGAAGGTAAGAATCTCTCTCATGGATGAAATGAACCCTGCTAGCAATGCACAAAACAACCTCACTACCACCCCCTAGAGGACACTCAAGCAGAATATTAATATGCCTCTGTGGAGAAGCAATGAATGTGAATACAATTCTGAGCCTGCTTCAGAATATTTGATCCTAATTTCCTGTCCTCCCTGAAAAAAGGAAGTAAATGAAATCACTGGATAATTAGTGGCATGTTATATAGTATCTCAATCGTTAATAGACATGCTGCTAGTCACCTGATTGACCACAGGGGTCACTATTAAACAATGAGGCATGATTCTTTTTTACTTTTAAAAATGCTGACCCTATGAAACCTTATCCATTGAAAACCCAATCCATTACTGACACATACAATATTCAAAAATAACAACATATCAAAACATTATGGGGAGATTTATGAATGGAGATTATAAAGGAAACACCTGACAAAAAATAAGTATCAGTGGCCACATTAATGGCTAAAATGCAGAGTGAGGAGTCCACAAAAGGACTCTGATGATTATGTACTGTTGAACCATTGCAAGTACCATAACAAATTATCTATGGTTCACAAAGCTTCCACAGTGGGTGGACAGTACATGCAAACAGTGATACCGTGTGTTGTTTGGGCCATGTATTTAAATTGTGTCATCCTCAGAATTTGCAGCATAAAAAAAGATTACCACTTGCAACTTGCATGGATTTTTAAAGAAACCTGGATCTGGTAGCCTGAGTCTTCTGTACAGAGACACACTTTATTTGTTGTTACAAGCCAAATTATGCAAAACTAGAACTGCTTCACAACGAAGATGGCATTCCCCCAGTAATTTGTTTTTTTCTATAATTTATGAAGGCTATTCCATTGTACGGAGACAAATATTTAGATAATTTCAATCATAATATTTTTAAATAAATAAAAAAACTAATTCATTCCAAATGGTTAAATTCAATGATGTAAGAAATACTGAAGAGGTCCATTTGCTGGTCATTCATCCAATCTTGTTTGATGTTCAGTGTTCCAATTTTGTTTGTTATTATTATCATTGCAGCATTATTTGTGCAAAATATGAAAAGTAATCCCTTGTAAAATGACTAGCAAGTTTCCAAATAATGTTACTGATTCTGAATCAGCGAATCTTCGACTTCAAAAACAGACATGAGCAAAACCAACCTGTATCTGTGCATTAGAGATAACTTGCCACGAAGAAACATTTTTGAGTTAAAATAATAACTGTACTCCGACAACTTGGATGTGGCACAGCCTTACATGTGAAATAATGCAGCATAGTAGATTAAACAGAATGGCCTATGCAAAAAAATACAAAAGAAATACTTATCTAACGGATTTAATGTTATGTTTTATCACTAAAATGTGACACTTATATGTACTTCAATTGCTAACTATTTGGGTGTAGTTCTGCAGTTACTGGATCTGCATCAATACTTTGGTGAGTCGGTTGTTACTACGGCCTTCACAGCTGTTGCACCATAAACAGCACCAAGTGCACTTGGTATTTTTTCTTAGGGGATCTTCCCCTAGTTGAAAGAAAAAACGAAAAGCAGATTGTATGCTGAGGCTTTATAGCACTTTACAATCTCTCGATAGCTTTATATGCGGAGATTAACACAGATTGACTATAAAGTTGTACATATTTGCCCAACAGAGGTACAGCATGCTTTTTCTATATTCTAGTGCAGTAACACTAAGGATGACATTGTGATGAATCTCAAAGGTCATTCCACAATACGATTAGGAAAATGACAGCCAATGTATTATACCTACTGGGGAAATTCTAGCATTCGAAAAGCTCTGGCCGGCCGTCTTAGCAAACCCCTTCAAATCTCTCTGAGAGTAGGGTATGTGTGGGGGGGGGGGGGGGCTTAGGAGAGCTGTTGCTTCAGTTTCCCTTCACTTTATTTAATCACTCTTCCAATCCTCTTAATTTTGAACAGCTGGCCCTTGACAACCTGATTAGCAGATTGTCATGTGCGGCGTGTTTATTGCCAGCGTCAGGCCTGAAATGTAGGTCACATGACTGGGGAGCAGAGTGGACCACACAGCGCATGTCCTCCTTCAATAACAGTGGCCTCAGGAGCACTTAGACACAAGCTCAGTGTCTAAATGTAAATGTAAAAAGAAAAATTGGGATATTTGTTTTCAGCGGCATGGAACTTTGTCACACTTTGAGTCACACATCAAAAAAAATGTTTGTTTTCTCACAAATACAGAATGTAAATTCATACACTCCTGCTAATGAATCAAAATCACTAAAATGCAATACCTGCCTAAATTTGAAATGCCATAGCAGTGAGTTTGAATGACCCACACAACACTTTGATTAGAAAATTACAAGTGAGCAATGACTGCAATAACGCTAACCAGCATCCTCATTAGACTGCAATGTAAATGCCTCAATTTGCAAAAAGAAAAAGTAGTGTTGTGCTGTTATTTTTTATTTTGCCCACTGTCATTTTTACAGATATGTGCAAAAATGCTGATTCACCGATACAATACAATTTAATGATAATTCAGAATTATATTTATAATTCAATTTATAATTATCATTGTATTACTTATGTCTTATAAAATTATATCATTCTCTATTATTAAACAAAACTATATGGAACTGGAAGAACATATCAGGATTGTCTGGTCAGATCAGTCCAGGAAAGAGATTTATCTCTTTTCTTCCTGGTCATCAGCTGACCTCTTCATAAGTCACATGGGCAAATATATTGCACATAATCCAGGTTGTTGTACATCAAGGAAATGATGTACTCTGCCTAGTTCAACTGGTGTGCTTCATTTTGGACCCCTCCAAAAGGGGCTATACATGGGGGATTTGTGTGTGCAAGTAACAGCTGAAGCAGTTTTGTGGGGACTGGGAACATTATTCCAGCATACATGATTACCACACATTACTTCTGTAGCCTAGTTTTACAGCTAGCATTAGAAAGAACAATACTGACAAGGACAGTTGCAAGACAGAGTGAAAGTTTAGCCAATAGTTTAATACCAATGAGTTCACCTTCTGAATTATATATGTACATTCGCTACAATCATACTGTTGATGTTCAAATAAAATATTTCTATGTTTAGTGTAGAAACTAACAGTAAACTTTCAGGCAATGGGGTAAGTTGCTAACTAGCTAGGTTGCTGTATTTCAGGGATGGGTGTGGAGGAATCTGGTCAAAGCAAAAGACTGCAGGTTTACATTTCTGGCACAGCAGTGGCATATTGTGAATTCATGAAGAATATAATTTAAGATACATACACAAACTACATTCACAAAATTATTTTAATGATCTAATTCAGATATCAGTGATATCCAGTTATATTGTCCTAATGTGGACTTCCAAGCCAAAAGGATGCTAATGATATCACTGACAGTTTTAATAAACAGTTAAATATCCCTTTAACATTCGAGGCCTATCAGCTTGGAAGCGGAACAAACCAGCTGTGGTCTGACTCCGGCCATCATTATTCCCTTTCCTACGTATCGAGCAAATTATGGCCTCCTAACATCCTGTTTATATTTTAAGATGATTATATCGAAAGATGTCAAATGACAAAAAGAAAAGTCAATAACGATACCGCAGTAAGAAAGGAAGGAGACAGAGGTCGATTTTATTCTTTTCCTCGTTTTTTTTTTCATCCACCAAATTGAGTTACATCTTCCTCTCATCCATTATGTAGGGGTGATCGGACAGGCTTGGCTTCTATAGATTTGATAATCATTCCGATGTCCATATTAAATATGTGACATAAATTTCTCGGGCGGGAGGCTGTCGATAAGAGGCACCACAGGGGAACAACTAGGTGCGAGGGAAGGAAGCGCAGAGAGGCGGGGTGAGTGGTGACTGGCTACATGAATAAGATATGGAGAGCACGATGATAAAGAGAGCATCTGCTGGACAGGCACTGGAGCAGGCCCTCTCCTCCTAGCACATTCTCTCCTCTGTGAAAGTGTGATTTTCAACAGCTGAAGCCCATGAACGCTGAAGCTAGCTAGTGGTAGAGATGAAAGTCCTGCATATGTTTCTCTGCAGACTAACAAATATATCATCCCCAGAGACCCAATGACAAATTCTTCTTCTATTTTGTGTTGGACAAAACCTTGCAGGCCACTACTACTACTACTATTACTACTACTACTACTACTAGTACTACAACTACTACTACTACTAATAATAATAATAATAATAATAATAATAATAATTACTTAATTGTTTTCATGGGGGACAAAGTTTCAGTCATAAGATTGTTTTCTTCTTTATTCCCTGGTAGTTGTACCAAGAAATGCTGATGTGTGTTTACTATTAGGTGTGTGAAAAAGCTGGGAGGCGGGAATATGTCTCTTTGTGGGCCAATGGGTGGTCTGATTTTCAAGATGTTTTCACATTACTACCATTAAGAATGTTGCCGGATGCAAACTTTTAAACATTATTTTCAGCTCAGTACAACTGCTACAGTTTTAAGCCAGACATGCCATTCCAGCTTCATAATATTCACTTTGACTCAGAGGAGATTGCTTGTATAGAGCTTTATTTTGAGTGGTCTGCCATTTCCGCACCCATTCTGAACATTTAATTTGGTGCTTTGTTCTGGATGTTAGTGCCACTATTTGATAGTCTAGAAAATTCCATTACATTGTAATGGTCATAAGGTTGCACTAGTAGAGTTTTAAGACAGCTCTCTAACTTTTTAATCTAGTAACAGCTAAACAATTGCAGAAGCAGCCACACTACATTTTAATCATAAACTTTACATTCAAGTGGTCTTCATCAATATTTACCTAAGTTAGATGGATAACCAGTAGTCCCGTTTTGTAGAATACGCCACAGCAAAGAGCTCCACCTAAAAATATAAATTTAGCTGTGCTTATTCTGGAAAGACAGGGAAAATAATCTGTCTGACAGTCTATTTCAATGCTGTGGGCCTAACATATTAGTACTCACAGACTGGTGGAAGGTTGGCTGTTGGTATTTGGCAGCACTGTGAAGAAACTAAAAAGACACAACTGTACCGGGGTTCAGTCGGTTATGCCGGGACTTGATGGCACGACCAGCACTGCTGAATATGCGCTCGCTGCTAGCATTTGTTGCAGGGATGCAAAGTCTTTGAAACGTCTCAGAGGTAAGGAAAACCACTTTGCTGTTTTCCCCAAAAAGCAAGCTGGTCCTCGTCATCTACATCACCATGTGCCTCCTGTTCACGGTCTTGACCCAAGGCTATATGGTAAATGGGTAAATGGACTGCATTTATATAGCGCTTTTATTCAAAGCGCTTTACAATTGATGCCTCTCATTCACCAGAGCAGTTAGGGGTTAGGGGTTAGGTGTCTTGCTCAAGGACACTTCGACACGCCCAGGGTGGGGTTTGAACCGGCAACCCTCCGACTGCCAGACAATCGGTCTTACCTCCTGAGCTATGTCGCCCCATATATGCCATGACCAAGACCTAGACATAGGCATTAAGGGTGGAGACCAAGATCCAGAACACGGCCATGTGGTCTTGAGAAGTCTCAAGACTAAGACCACAAAATCAGAACTGCATCCCTGGTATGAGGACCACTGCACTATCTTCTGTTGACTTTTCAGCCCTTTCTGCCTGCCCATTGGCTTACATTGCATCATCTGTGAAAAACTGGAATTCATTTTTATTTCCTTTGTGTGTGTGTGTGTACACAGAGTTATTCAGTATTTTAAAACGGAATGAATATGGATGAAACTGGTTGAAAGAAGATATGTTAAATTGTCTAAACAACCCCAGTATTTTTTGTAATGAATATGCTATATTTTATTTTATATTGACAAATTATTGCATTATTATTATTATTACTATTATTATTACTATTATTATTGTTAATCAAAAGCAGTGGACAGATCTCCCAAATGGGTTCAATAAAGCACATCTAATCTTATTGTCTTTATCCACCATGTCTGATATTATGTCAATTATGTAACTTGTTCTGGATTCAGAATGAGGATTATGAAGTTTTAAAAAGACTTAACTGAAACTGGTGCTGATAAATACAGAGGCTTCAATTAGCAATACGTAACAGATCCGCTGTAAGCATTCTACTCACAGTGACATTAACAATTCTATTCATTAGCGTTTATTAAAGAAAAACTAGGAGCACACAATTCATAAAGTGGATTAACACAGAGTTAGATCCCTTTTATGTTCCACCTCTACCGGCAGAGCTTTCCTCATTGCCGATGTGACTGTAAAAGTGTAAAACAACGTGCTTCCACTCTGCAAATGTGTCTCTGGAAATAATGTACAGTTAAAACATACAGCTGCTCGTCATTTTTTTCACTTTCTTGTTAAATTATCACCACGTGCGATAATGTCGCATCTTCCTAATTTGAGATACATGTTTACTGGCACACTGCTATTATTACAGTAAGGTCTATGGGGACCAAAGAGGCGTGATGTGATACACATGTCTCATATTTTCTTTTTTCTTTCATACAGATGTAGCTTGGGACATGGAGTAAAACAATACATATTTACAAGCAATTTACTTTTATGATGGTGGAAGGCTGGCTCCTCTGAAACAAAGAGCAGAGACAACTTATAGCTTGAAACAATTATAGCATATTATTGTAATGTTTAATGTGTTTCATTGTGCAGTGTTCCAGCTCAAGCAGTTATAGTGAGAAGTAGCCTCCTTTACCTTAGCTATTGGCAAGGAGCTTGAAGACACAAGAGTACTGTTTTTGTTTTTTCAGAAAAGAAAATTCAAAAAGTATTTTTGTCAGTCAGTGGAAAGAATTTGGAAAAATGCCAGCTGCACATTTTAAGAGCTCAGAACTTAGAAAATTGCATTTCTCATTTCTAGAAAAAGCATGTAATAATGCATTGCTGTTAAAATATCCATATTTAATGGGCTAATGTTTATATTGGTGATTTTAACATGCAATGTATGCATTTATATTAAACCTGAATATCATCATTTGGTTCTCTCATTACAAAAGTTGTAGCCAGTGATGCTATTATTGTGGGATTGCTTGGATTTATGCTGTGTCTTTCCTTGTGAAAGCACAGCTTAAAAGCACGTACATGACTTGATTGTGTACTAATATCACAATTTAGTCATTTGGAAATAAACAAGGGGGTGGTTGAAATTCAATGTGAAATCACAGGTGACTAATCCTAATTGCTTGCTGAATCCAAATTTCCCAGGCAAACCCCCTCTCTGAAATAATATGACACTGATAGGACGGCTAAGTGGGTTTTGGGTGCAGGGGCCACTACCTTGCTCTGCTGGGAATTAATGATTTCTCCCCCAAGTTTCCTGGTTATTAACATGGGGTTAAGACAGACGGTGACATACACATACAGTGTAGTAGCCAGACCTGAAGTAAACTAGCCATGTAAGCAAATGGAGCTGGCTTCTTTCAGTATGGTACTGATGTTTCCATACATTACAGCCTGTATTAACCCTTTAGTAACACCGGATGAACTCTGGTTGCTATCAAAATGAGGCACTTAAATTACAAACGAGTAGAAAGACATTAAATAGAACTATGCTACATTCTGCACAGTACTAAAGTTTATAAAGTAGTAAAGGAAGGGATCATTCTCTCAGGAGTGAAAAAGATAACATCTACATGCGCAGTTTCTGATCTCCTGCATTTTGACTCATCCTTTAAGCAACATGAAGAACATGAGTTCTCATGACGTATCAGCTTTGGTACGTTATTTCACATGGTGTTCACATTGCCGTCATTTAGATATCAGCACTTATCTGATAATGCAAGCATATAAATGAACACAATTGTATAAGCCATTTCCATTCTAGCTGCTGATTCCTAAATTGAGGTATCACTTTACCTTCATGAGTCGTACACATCACAGGAGGAGGCGGTCTCTGGACCTGTGGGTTGGGAAGGGGTGGAGCCAATCGAGAGACTGATGCCCTCTGGATGACTGATGGAGTCTTCAAGATCACTCCCACCCTTCCTAACCAACAAGCATCAGGTTCGTGTGAAGCTCACTGGGCGTGTCCATGTAAACAAGATATGCTCAACTGGGCTCAGGCATCATACCACCTGTGCTGACTTGGATGCTTAGCAACAAGTCTGTGGAGAATAGACCCGGCGGAAATAGGTTAGGAGATAGATGGACAGACATACAGAGAGAAACAAGTGGACAGAAAAAGACAGACACAAATGACAGAAAGACAGAGCTAAATACAGAGCAACTTTAAGGTATGGATTACAGTGTTAGAAACCATATCATATCAAACACTATAAAAAGTATAATAACCCTATTGTTGATCAGTTAGTTTGTAAAAACCCAAGTATGCTTTGTGTGTGTGTGTGTGCGCATATGTGTGTGTCGGGGGGCAGTGGTATCAGAGATGGAGGTGATTAAATAAAACGGATGATTGCATGATTTTACTCTCGCTAAACCAGAAGAGTTAAGCAGTGACAACTTCTTACACAAACAAACATAAGGCCAGAGAAACTGCAAAGAGTTAACGAGGGACCAATTACAGATTTCAAAGCACAAACGTACCATTGCTTACATGAAAAAAAGAGAGAAACTTTGGATATAATTGAAGCAGCTGGTTTAATGAGAACACACACTGTCATCATTTTACCCCGGCTGAGCTGGGCCGCAACAGAGCAGGGAAAACAAATTCAATAATAATTAACTTGGGTCATCTACTCGACTGCAACGGCTCATCAATGTTAGGGAAAATTTCCCAGAGAAATTCCATCATGTGGGGGTCCCCGTGAGACAAATCTGATGGAGAGGACATGGAGTGAGGCTCCTCAACAGCCTCTCTGAACCAACTTTTATAAGACCACCCGATACGCTCATCGCTCACTTCTTTTATTCTTGCTTTCTCTTTCCAGTCTGTGCCTTTTACCACTTGTCTGAGCATATGCAGCATATGCATAAAAGGCTGTGGTGGCAGTGGGAAGGTACAGGGAGCCCCATAATGTTGGGGACAGTGACATAATTTTTTTATTGATTTTGCTCTGGTAGGCTATGGAAGACCTCAACAATCTACGGCCAATGCATTCTTAATATAATGAAGAAAAACCCCCAAACACCTGTCTGACCAATGAGAAACTCGACAAGAAGCAGGCGTGGATGTGTCAGTGACAACTGTCTACAGAAGACTTCAAAAACAGAACTACAGAGGCTACACATGCAAACCACTAGAAGAAAAGATCCTGCTCTTTGAGTTGTGTACAGATGAGACTGAGATTGAATTGTACCAAAGTGAAGGCAAGAGCAAAATTTCAAGGCCAAAAGGAA
This sequence comes from Anguilla rostrata, assembly GCF_018555375.3. Classification (NCBI taxonomy): domain Eukaryota; kingdom Metazoa; phylum Chordata; class Actinopteri; order Anguilliformes; family Anguillidae; genus Anguilla; species Anguilla rostrata. The sequence continues at coordinate 51,547,104 of NC_057933.1, forward strand.
CTGTCCAAGATCCAAAGCATCCCTCTCATCTGGCTCGCTTGTCATTGTTGATGGTATAACTGCTGGTAGCAGCAGCAGAATGAATTCTGAAGTGTACAGAAGCATCTTATATGTGCAAGATCAAACAAATGCCTTCAAAAATCATTGGACGGCACGTCATCCTACAGCAAGACAATGATCCCAAACGCATTGCTAAAGCGAAAAAACAGTTTCTCAAAGCCAAAACCAGAAAATCATTGACTGGCTAAGTCAGTCACTCGAATCCAATTGAACATGCGTTTCATGTACTGCAGATAAAACAAGGCAAACAGCCCCAGGAAAAAGCAGATGCTGAAGATGGCTGCAGTACAGGCCTGGCAGAGCATCACCAGAGAAGATACTCAACACCTGGTAATGTCTATGGATCACAGACTTCAAGCAGTCATTGCATGCAAAGGATGTGCAACAGAGTACTAAACATGACTACTTTCACTTTACATATCATTAGTATGTCCCAAACATTATGGTACCTTAAAATGGGTATAGGTAGGGGGTAATACCTCTACTATTTATGGAATAGTGAGGATAGATAATTAAAACGTGTCCATCCTAACGATCCTCACACACAGGCACCAAGGAATGCAGAGGATATAACTATGTGGTGATCAAATGGCGCAAGAGATAATCAGTCTCATAAAATTTATTTTTAAATCATGATTGCAAATTTTAACTAAAATACTAAAATAATAACGAATAACGTAACAACAGTTCTTTGAGGTGAACTGTACCTAGTTAGGCTAATACGATCACGTTAGTTTTTATTTGGCAGGATTGTTTTTGTCTGATTCTGATTAGGCAAATGAGATTTCAGTGCTAGTTTGTACTTGGCAGGATTGTTTGTTTGTTTGTTTGTTTGCTGAACAGGTTACTCTACAAGGTTGGAGTCCTGATTTATGTGGTCACTTCTGGCACTACGATCTTTACTTAACTCTAGTATGTTTCTTTTGCACCTCTGCACGTTGAACTAATGCACTTGTTGTACGTCGCTCTGGATAAGAGCGTCTGCTAAATGCCTGTAATGTAATGTAATGATATGCTCAAGCATTTATTATCCGAATAATCAGACCAAATAATCAAACACAACTAAACAAAAATCATAAAAGGCTTAATAAGTGAGGAGATGGGAAAGAGACTAGAGTGTTGCGTGTATAGTCAATTATGTGATGACCAGCACAAGTGGTGCAGGTGAAAACAAAGGCCCCTCTGATGGAGCAAAGTATGAATCACCTATTAGCACGTGAAGCTAACGTGGCTACTGAGGTTAGCTACATCTAGCTAATCCCAGTGCATCTGCCCATCCTAAATATAAGTTAATGTTTGCAACAGCGTATATACATTAGCTGGTTATGCGGGGCTAGTTAGCCGTACATACCTACTGTATCAAACGATGTGATATAATCTAAATTCAACATTACACACGATGAATTAAATACTTCTTTGAAAACAAAGAACAAACAGAAGTTCCCTAAGCTAATGCCAGGATGTTTTCAGTCTTACTGCTGGAGTGCAGATTGGTCTGCGTGGTGGGTTCCGTGGCTTGTTAGTCCAAGGAAACACTGGCTTTGCCGTCTCTGGACCTCCTTCGTAGAAGCTAGACTTTCCTTGTTGATAGTACAGTCTTTTCAGAGATCCTTTCCTGGAACTGGAAGCTGTGTTGGTTCGCTATCGCAGGAAGGTACAATGGCTATGCATGTTTAATTGTTGCTATGTTGCAGAATGACAACAATGTGAAACGTTAGTAAATAAACGGATCCAGTGGTCGATCAGTTCATTTAGCTTACTTGCAGGATAACGTGTTTAGTTAAAAGTTAGAGCCCACTGGTCATGGCTATAACTCTAGTGAGACAGAGTGCATCTCTCTGTGTGTAACTTTATATCTGCAGGCCTTTGCGCTCACTTTCCGCTGTGGGGTTAGCTAGGCCGAGATGCCCTTTTAGAGACCATGCCGATCTTCCAGGCCCCTACTGATCAGATAGGAAAGCAACAACGAGGGTTGAACATAGAAGGGAATGCACATTTATTGGACAGGAAGTGACATACAGCACCCAGTCACCATGTGATAAGTCTGTCCAACAATGATCACCTGATTGTGATGCGAGTCTGACTTATTGATTTGAAATAGTGCCCATAAACCCTGCTGTAATTTTGACATTGTGAAACCAAAATGCATTAAAAAAATACCCTTTAAAGGTCCAGGAAACTGAAATCTGTGAATTATTTGCTGATTTGTTGTTTTAATACTTTTTTTTGCATTCACAAACAGGCAAGAACAATGATTCTTGAAAAAAAGACACATAAAAGACTGCCGATATTGGCTTGCTGTCCCCCTTGGCTGAACGGCAGATGAGTTATGTAACAAAAACTGTCCTGTGAAATGCTTTCTATATGTAGTATGTAAATGACACTTTTGTACACGTAAGGGAAGCTAAGTTGAAAATGCCAAAACCATTGCCCCTTGTCTGAGTACAGAGAAAGCAAAACGCTTTTTTCTTTTCCCCAAAATGAAGAGACCTACGAGAATTTTTTTTTTTTTTTTTTCTGGACACTATGGGCACTGCAATATTACAATAACTCGTTCAGTTAGTATTTGCAGTACCCATCTTCACCCAGTACTTGTCACAGAACGTGCTGGATTGCTAAGTAGGCCTACCGTTAGCTGGGGACAATTAAGTAGCTTTCAAGCTCAGAAATGTTGAATCATAGACCTTCTTTGTTCAGGTGTAACGTCCGGAGTTTGAGACTGCTGCGGAGTGTAATGTTAGAGTACAGTACCTCAATGTTACAACGTCTTTACACATTGAATGGTCTTCAGGTTTAACTATACGATGGTAAAGCCTAGTTTATGTTGCTTTCTTTCTTTTTATCTCGTAGTGTAAGGTTACTGCATGGGACAATCTGCTCGAACCTGCTTTAACCTAACTTGCGATGAGGAATGGTTTCCATATGATGTGTTTTATGGATATGAATGTTAATGAGTGCAGAATACGTACCACCATGTCCTTGTCTGCTGAACAGTCACAATAATATAATAGTGTTCATTACAATTTAATGGTAATAATTGTGTGGAAGAAACTGTAAGAAACATTAACAAGACAAACATGGTCACTTCTGGGGAATATAACCTTTAATAAAAGCTGAGAATGTGCACTTTAACCACACGTGAGTACAGAGCCAAATCAAGAACAGAATATGTCTTTGTCCCAAACATTATGGAGCTCACTGTATGTCAGAATAGACATCTGCACTTCTCTGTTTGAATTGTGCATTATGTTTGTGTTTGAATCCCTGATATGAGATATTCCAGAACGATGAGTTTTGCATTTTACACCAGGCAAAGGACAGTTGCACTAGTGCAGATGTCTACTAGATCATGACTCTTTAGACATTGTATAGATAATGGTTAAGTTTATGGACCAAGAACCAACAGGCTTGGAAGGCAAAGAAAAAACTCTACAGTGAAGATCTTTTTTTTTTTCATATTTCTCGGCCTCAAAATGACATCCTTGACTTTCATTGGAAACTCTGATCCTTATGCTGACCAACATAAATAACAGATTCCAAAGACAATCAAAAGCCTAGTATTGTAGACTAGGTACGGAAAACTCTCTTATACTTGCAGTAAAGAACCAATTGAACAAACCTGACTAATCAGAAACACTCGTGAAGCCATTTATACCAAATAAATGAAATGGTGGGAGATGAATTCTCCCAAAAACTTATGGAGCTCACTATATACTCTACATTGTCAAAGTATGTGGATACACCTTCTAATTAGTGGGCTTGGCTACTTCAGCCACATCAATTGCTAACAGGTGCATAAAATCAAGCATACGGCCATGTAATCTTCATTGACAAGAATTGTAGGTAGAATGGGTCATACTGAAGAGGTCATTGACTTTCAACTTGTCACTGTCATAGGATGCCACCTTACCAACAAGTCAGTGTGCCAAATTTCTGCCCTGCTAGAGCTGCCTCAGTCAACTGTAAGTGCTGTTATTGTGAAGTGGAAACGTCTATGAGCAACAACAGCTCAACCGCAAAGGGGCAGGTCACGCAAGCTCATAGAACTGGATGGCAACAGCAAACGACCTGGTAAACCACAGAAGACCATTGCAGTGAATAACTGGCAAATGGCCAAAGAATCATCACAAGATGCAAATCACTGATATATACCTCCAGAATAGACTGGCCAGGTTGCATTTACAAAGTGCAATACAATAATGGTATAGTTGTAGAACAAAGTCTTATAGACAGATGAGATGAGTATGAACCTGCACCAAAGTGATGGAATGAGGAAAGTGTGGAGAAAGAAAGGAACTGCCCATGATCCAAAGCACCCAACAAGTAGAATTACCAGCCATCTTCAATCAAGTTGAATGTGTTTCACTTGGCTGAATGCCCCAGAAATAAACAGGAATTGAAGATGGCTACAGTACATGCCTGACAGAGCATCAACAAGGAAAATATCCAGTGTCTGGTGATGTCAATGGGTTGTAGACTTCAGGCTGTCATCAAATGCAAAAAAGATTTGCAAGCAAGTATACTAAATATGATGACTTTATTTCATATTATGTTCATTTGTCTCATTACTTTTGCTCCCTAAAACAGGAGATAATGTATGAAAAGATCAGCCGGTATGGATATACAGTAAATATCCAGAAATTAAAGCCGGCAGTCTGCACTTTAACCTCATATTCATTGAGTTCATATTAAAATAAAAATATATTTATGTTTTATTTAAAAATATTTATTTACATATATTTAATTTTGTTTTATGCAAGTCAAAATAAACATATAGACCAGCGATTTTGATAACTTTCTTGTGGTCATTTTAAATTCTGATACGTTTGCTTTTAAGCAGTATTCACAAACCTGTGACCAAAACCACATTAACTGTGTTCATGTGTACAACTTATACACAACAAAACAAATTTATAAATGAGCATGATTCATCTTTCAGCACCAAGGACAGTAGCCATACTGTTACACCATCTGAAAAACATAAAAAGAAAACAAAAAAACTCAACACTGCCTGTAATTATATTTCTGCCTAATGATCATACATCCTTAACAGCACAGCTCTAATTGCATTTTGATATGGAGTCAACCCCATTCATTCATGCCAGTGGTCTCTTGTGATTGTTCTCTTGAGAGCATAATGCATACATTGCTGTCTCTTTGTATTAAACTCTGTTCGTTCAGGGTATGATTTTCAGAGCATTCAGCGTACACAACGCATCATCCTTGATCCTCGTAATAAATGGAATCTCAGGTTCTGCGGCGTCAGAGGGAATGGTCATAATTTTAGCTCTTGTAAAACATTTGTTGAAATCTGAGTCACACTCACAATTACATGGGGTGGCATATAATTACTTTGACAAGCAGCGAGAAGCTTGTTTGCAGTGAAATCTTCTCATTTAGTTTCGCATTTTTGATCCATATTCCTCTGAACCTTTGTGAGGTAGAAAGAAAGACATTTAGCCTCCACATTTCTGACAATAACACTCCTAGCTGCAAGAGCACATTGCAAATAAAAATGTTACTGGTGTGATGTAATTAAGTATTTCATATAGTTGGGTGGCTTTAATCAACTTTAATCACCCAAATATAGTCTAAAATTAAAATGTTTATGAGAACAGAAATTTTTGTGGGGATGATCATAGCCCACAGAGCCTTGGGTAAACACATGCAACCTTTTCATGATTTACAATGCTAAGAAATTACATGCTGTATACAACTGCAAATGTTTGTGTTACTTGTAGTTCTCTTTGGTTAAACAAAAAAAACAAACAAAAAAAACATTAAAGTATTCCCAATGGAAAACATGCTTTCAAATAGGAAATTCAGAGTAGATCAAGTAAATGTTTTGTGCACCACAATTATTTTACTGTACCTTGGAAATGAATAAAGGAAAATTAATGGATGAATGTTGTATTGGGAGGGACTCACTAACGCAACGTCTAACTCCTTATATTCGACCAATCAGTTGATCATTGAATCAAACATAGGTCCATGTATGCTTTACCTGCAGTGCACTTTCCAGACATCTTTCCAGTTTTCATCCATCTTTCCATCCAACTTTCAGTAAGACATTTAAGTGTTTCTGGTTTGTTTGTTTCTTATGGAAAATGATTCTTAAGTATTAATGTTCTGTCAGCAAACATGGGCATTTATGCTGATGGGACTTAACACAGTGAGACATTTCCAAAATAGTTGTTGGAAAAGAAAGGGCAGAACAGAAAACATTTTAAGCTGGAAAGAGTCACTTTGCATAATTTCAGCTTCTTGTAATTGGATACAGCAATTTTAATTGGAATTCCAATTACATGTACCCTGAAAAGCATATATTTAATCAACAATGCAGGGAACACAGGAACTTTATATGCAGACAAAATCAAGCTTTCATCAGAATCTTGAGACAGCAATATTATCAATTACCCTCTATGAGTTCCCATATATAAGCACAGTTACTCATAATTCTCCTTTTCTTCACAGCACCATCAAGAACAGAGATTGGCCAAACTAGAACCAGCCAGCTTCCTCTTGGTCTGTTAATGGAAGAAGTGATTTGCAGTTTTATTGGACAGGAGGAGTGACTGTAAAATCAAGCACAAGGTATCCTTAAAGTAATATAAGGATCTGGCTTTACAGGGCAAACATGTCAGTCTTCCTCATTACTGACCTGTCATGGTCGATGAACACAATTAGAAGTCTTCGCAATGTTTGTGTTAGTCTTTATTCGAGTTAACGATCCCATTAATATTTCTAAACCATAGTGTCTCCTCAGTCATTGTAGCCAATAATGTTTGGCTCTTTGTCAAAACACTGGCCCATAGGTACAATATGACCACAGACATTAGTCTGGTACTTTGTTAAACTGAACTGGATGGAATTCAGGTATTAATTGTAGCCAGCAGTTACATTTTAGGGGAACAGCCTGTTCTCTGAAATACATGCTAATAGACATTAAATTGTCAAAATCTCAAGTAGCTGAATTATTGTTTTATGTTATTATAATACAATGAAAGATATTGTAGGCTACTAAGTACATGTACTAAGAGTAAAGATTGTGGATGTACATGATGTTCACAAAGAAAACGTAAAAATTTAAATGATCTATTTTCTAATATGAATTTCAAATGATATGAATATAAAGAGACATCCCAAAGTGTTTTCAAAGTTAATGGTAAATTAACATACAAATGAAATTGTAAGGATTTCTTTTTTTAGCAGAATGGTCTATATGATTAATACTATTAAATATCAATTTAATCAACAAAGGTCATTATATGAGGTGTGTCATTTGCATTTTAAAAGTAGGGTAATAAAAAGCACATTTTCTTTCTTTTTTTTTTTTTTCATACTTCCATAAAATTCAACCAGACTTTGAGTACTGAGGCACCAAAAATTTTCTCTTGACCTCTGGGTTTAACCTGCCACTTATCCTATTGAATCTCACACAATAGTCACACAGGGCTTATGCATTTGCCCGGGTGCTATTTGTCATTTTCCCAGGGGTCCCAGATAGAACCAGTCAGGAGATGCTATCCACCAGCAGAGCCATTTGGCTTCCACTTTCATTGGAGAATGTAAGGATGTTTCTCCTTTGTCATTTTGAATCATTCTAAGTTAAACAAAAATCTAAGCTATGTGAGTCCTTTCTGACCTATTATGGGGTTGGGTGACATTGCTCCACAATTGTCTGAGCAATATGCATACATGAAATCTAAACAACCTCTAAAATATGAAACATTACAGTACAACTGAAACATAACTGAGTTTAATATAACAATGTACATGTAGTTTTTCTACAAAGATTATGTTTTGGTCTACTTCTACTCCCATAACATTTTCACGATTTGATACACGCCATGACATTCCCCCACTAATTCATGTGACAGGAAAGGGATTACTTCCTGAAACAACTAAGTGTCATTTTGTATATTTTGTTTTCTCCCTATGATTCTTCCAAGCATGTGTAGGTATTTGCTTGGAATGCATCTGAAATTACGGTAACATTGATTCTACTTGTATGACTTAATATATTAGTTTATCTCCCTCCTTTTCCCAGAATGCACTATGACACTTGTCAAGCCTTATCTTCTTGTTATCTTAGCACACTGCTGAAAATGTATTTTCAAATTCAACACAAGACACAAACCAGCTTAGTGTACAGAATGTACAATACACTAGACTATATGTATACCTAAGCTGACGATTCATTATTTTTAATGTGATGTTGATGATGAGCATATATGAGTAATAATAGGGAAATTTGCAACAATCTAAGGATAGATAGGGGAGGTTGCGTAATAAATGATGTTATTTGAGTGAGGGGTTAGATAGCCTGAAAATGAAAAAAATAAGAATTTGATTAAAATAAAGGCCAATTAAAAATGTTCACTAATTATGCTAAAAGTTGTAAACAGGATTACAGTTAATGATGGAGAATCCTATCTTTAACAAATTTAATTTAAGTACCTCTTCTGGTCTCAGTTTCATGTATAAATTCATTGTTACTGCCTTGTGCTTTTTCCCGGAGAAAGCATAATATATAGCTGCACACCTACACTTTAAAGATGTTTACAACTCTTTCCATTTTCCATAGCATATGGACAACTATTTGCATCAATGGCTGATTTGTACAGGCAATAGGAACTTGTACAAAGACTGATAAAATCTACCAAATAAAATGCAACAGAAACAAAATGCTGTTGGTAAAACATACGGAACTATTAAAAATAATCACTGCAGATTTTCAACACGAGAAACTGACAACTAAGATATAAACACATTTAGCTCTAAATGGATTCATTCGCTTCATTAGATTCCAGAAAGGTAGGAGTTATAATCATCTCAATTAGTGAAGAGCCATAAAGCTAGGATAATGTATATGCAATTTCATTTCATTTAGCTGCCATCTGTTTGAGGCTATTCCTTGCACTGTAATATTTAGCAGTTTTTGTTTTTTATTTGTTTGGTTTGCTCATAAAAAGGATGATGCTGTTCTGCTCTTGAGTCTGTGTGCAGGATTGCATGAGAGACTGCGTGCGGCATGCTGGTGTAGGATGAAATTAATTCCACAGCACCGCAGTCATAATACTGGCAGAACTAAAATATTCAGAGCAATTCAACTGAACATCCCTTTTAGTTCAGTCATGTCCTGATTGCCAAAGTAAATTTAATAAAGAAACACCACTTGCGTAACTCCATGTAGTATGCATTAAAACTGAACGCCAGTTAGAGTGACAAAGTTTACTACCAAAGCTACTCCAAGGGCCCCTGCCAAAGATTCTGGATGTGAGACAGAGGGTTCAGTGTGGGCATTATAGGATTAGCTCCTTTGTAACATTATAAAAATCAATTCATCTGCCCCTAATACTCCTTCAATAGTTTCCTAGTAACCTCGCTTGTGAAGCTTCATCTGGTCAGCATTGCATGCGCTTTCAAGAAAGAGAGCAGAAAGGGGGGAGAGGGGGTCGTATTCACTTAGTATTATCATCTCTCGGGTACTCTCTGGGATGTTTATGCCCCAGACTGAGGGAGCACATTTGCCAATAAACCATATGGGAGAGCTAGCTAAGACCTGCTTTCTTGCTCTTCTTTTTTTCTTCAGGAATAATCAAATGTTGATGGCAGAGTTCAAACGGACCATTAAGATCTGAAAGTGCGAGAAGCAGATTTTTATACTGCCACTGTGTCTGTGTGGGTGTGTGTGTGTTTGTGTGTGTGTATGACAGTAACAGGAGCTTGCCAGTTTACTGCAGTCAATAGCCCGCCTTGTGGCAGTGCTAATTTGATTATAATATAGTCATCTCTGAAGATTAGAGCTATTCAATTAAATATTCTAATTAACCTGAAGTATTAGGCAAATGATACTAATTACAAATATTCTCCAGAGAGCGGCCGCCGCGAAAGCCGGCGCTAGCTGCTGATACTTCAGCTCAATGTTTCGTAACACGACGTCTAATATCATAGGTTCTCCCTGAATATTAAATTCCTCTTAATTTGCCAAAAACTCATTTGTTTAATGGCATTAGCATTTTGCTCGAAAATTGTAATAAACATGTCCATCCTGCTTTCCAGCGAAAATAGACGCTCAGGAAGGATTAAAAAAAAAACAAAAAGAAGCACTCTGAGTGCACTCTGGGGGTAGCTTAGCGTGTTTGTGTTTACAGAGCCGACACTTTTCCGACACCGAACTGGAAGGCGTCGGAGCTTCAGCTCGGCCCATTAAGCATACGGAAGCAGTTCAGTTTGGGGGGGTTTGTCATTTCCCGCCACTAAACAAAGAAAATAGATTATTTGTACCTCAGATTTCATTATACCGGCTCTTGCATCTCGCTGTTAATTGCAAATTTCGTTTGTTTATGAGGAAAACTCTTAAGATTGGAGCAGGTTGTTACCTTTTTTGTCCCTTTGTGAGTGCGTGTGTGTGTGAGAGAGAGAGAAAGAGAGAGAGAGAAAGATAGGGAGAGCGAGAAAGAGAGGAGAACAGCGTAAGAGAACGAGTGAACTATCAGATGAAATGCAAAAAAGAAAAAAAAAACATTTCCAAGGCTAAAATCATGAAATCATCCTTTTTGACAAAGCCAGGGGAAAGCCAACACCCCTCATGGAAGTGAAATGCGTTTGCATGCTGGCACTGATTACTTTATATTCATAGTTTTCCAGTCTGAGGTCTTGAATATGTCATGTGTATAATGCCAGCGCGGAATCTGGCATTGTAGTCACTCCCAGCAACGTGTTTCAATAAGGTAATTTTCTCTCTGCCTAAGAACATCAGCGGGGTGCGATTCAGAACAAAGACAGAGTATGACATCTTATTCAAGCATACATCTGGAGAACAAAACTATACTTTATTAAAAGAAAATAGGATTTCACAAATGTTTTGACAAGCAGTGAAACCAGGGGTGTGGGGCTGTGAGGCTGGGACTCTGAGACGAGGAGAGCTCACACAGCTGATTTAAACACAGAGGATTATATCTCTCAGCCACCGGCAAAGTGTGGGAAAATGTAGATGAGTAAAACTGCCCATGTCCACACAAAGGGGGCATTTATGACAGATTGACAATAACGTACCAAATCAGCATGTTTTTTATTTTTTATTTTTTTACTTTTTTCTGGAGAAACCAGTCCGGGTGAGACATTTATAATGCACATGCACAAACTAAACCAAACAAAACTAAAAACGTCTATGCAAATGCTAGTTTGGCAAAGTGGAAGGAATTTGCGTCCTAAGTGGGAAACATTCTGGTTCCTTCCAGCCATTCACCTAAGCCTCGCTAGGGTCCTAGTGAATTGAGAGGAAACATTCAAACAGATTTTTTTTCCCACTGGCAACAAACTTTACTATATGGCTACATCTAGAATAAATACAAAATTTATCCTGTTCAAAATGGTCTTGATTCATAATTTTCCCTTAACTCGCAACTAAATTCATGCATTCAATTATTTGTGTTTGAGCGTTCAAGAAGTCACCTAAATTAATTGGTCAAATTGTGTTTGTGAGTAAACAAGCAAAACTTGCAATTATTTGGTCCTATCAAAAGGAAGGATATATATGAGTGGGTGCATACCAATACCTAAAAATGATTACGTATCTGAAGAGTACTGTACAATAATGAACAGATGTAAAATGCTTTAAATAAATTGATTAAATTGATAAAAATCATATCTGTGTATGTACTTAGGTGATAGCCTTTCTAAGATAGAATATAAGTTAATACTGTAACTCCAGCTTTTCCCATGGCATTATTGCTAGTTGGGAAATTATTTTTGCACCATAGCAATACTGACCTGATATATGCATGAGTTTAGGGATGTTCTTCGTGTATAGAACCTCAGAAACCAGTGGACACTGCGTTAGAAAATAGCACGGATCCATCAATTTTTTTTTTTTTTAGATATGAAATCTAGTGAGGGTCTCCATGACTGTGCTTTTTGTGTACCCCCATGGGGGTGCGCAATGGGTGGTAGTTACCTCTTGACACAAGCTGCATCCATTGGCTAAGCAGTGAAGTCAGGTGCAGGAGAAAACCATTCCAAACATGTATCTGTACAGGAGCGGTTTGTATTGTTTATGTGTGGCCCAACTGAAAGGGTACCAATGAACAAGCCTTTTTGAAGCAATTTTGTACTCATTTTTATTTTCATTTTCCTTATTGCTGACTTTTGGTCTCTTTACTGTAACATCCTGTGCTTCACAGAAAGAAGAGCATGCCTAGAAGCTCACTTCATGCGTAAGGAGTGCACTTCATTCTCAGCTGGCTCAGGTGGGCTGATTGACAATAGCTCCCGTGCATTGCGATGAGGCTGACCACGCCTACTGAAAACCTGCCTCCCTAAGTGGTGCTAGTAGGGTGCATCTCTACCTTGAAAATCAAGCATTTAGTGGGAGAAGCCACCTGATCAGGTTTTACACAGAGCTACTTACGTAGACCCGTTTTAAATGTACCATGCTCTAAATGCATAATGCATCCCTCCATAATGTGGAGTCTCTTCTGTGCACACATTGTCCTTTGAGGGTCGCAGTGGGCCTGATCCAAATCCAGCAGGCAGACTTATATTTTGATTCCGGTCTACAGCAAGGCACCTGCTCAAAATGGACATCATTGGACGAAATAGAGGTGCCTCGCGACACTAGGTAGGCCCAGTGGAAACACACACTCGAACCCTTGACCTGGGAGAAGTGAGACGGAAGCCCTACTGATTTCCGATTTCCCCACCCCACCACCCCTCTAACAAAGCTCTAATTCAATTATTTGGATGCATCAACAGCCCAGGAAATCATAGTCTTTTTTTTCAATGGAGGATTTCACCCACACTCAGAGAAAAATGCTGCCATTAACAATACACACACACACACACACACACAGTCACTGCTCAGGATGTAAATGCGACACAATAGGCATGTTTCACATTTTCCACAGGGAGCAGTAGATTAGCAATGGCTGATATTTTGTGACTTATTTTTTTTTCACAAGAGGGAATATCTTTCTTTGTCTAACCAAGCGCACAACATGCAAAGCCCGTGGAACACCTGGCCAGTTAGCAGAAACGCGCTGTTGACCCAGCGCATTACACGCGGCGCAATCCGCTCTGATTTGAACGTGATTCGCTAAGCCTCTTGTATGGATAAGCCTCATCTGAGCCACGATGACAAGCTCGGCGCATAATAAAAATTAGGCCATTCCGACAGATTATACGGTATGACAAACAGATACAGCTTATGAATGGTGTTTGTTTGGCGGGTTTATTGGCATCGCTGTTGTCATATTAAAGGCCTCCGCCGGGCTGATTGTGTGCGAATGCATCCGTGTGCCGTTAACACGTCGGGCCTTACCGAAACACCAGCGCTCGCTGTGCCGGTCGCGGCTCATGAAAATGAGCTGAGCAGATTGAAACCTTGTTGTTTTCACAGCCCTTGCTCTGCGGCTCAGATAATCTGCCCCTGAAGAGGATAAACTGAGTTATTTCTCTTTGTTGATTGCAGTTAGATACTGTCTTTCAAGTTGTAGTAATCTGTCATCTCTTTATGATTAGCTGTGTCTGGAAATACACATAATGGGGTATAGAGCATTACGCAGAATATGAGTCTGCCTTATGGCTACGAATTACTACAACACATTACATTCTTTTGACACTGATAAGAACTCCCTTCACTTCCATAGATTTTTTTTTTAAATTATAGGTAAAATAACTTATAGACAAAAACCTATTTCCAAAAAAAATAAAGAAATACTCTAAATAACAACAAAGGGGTCTCTTTGTTCTATAAGTCAATGTGGCTTTATAGTTTATTCATGGGGTTTTGAACCAGTCTTATTAGCCGTCGAGTCAAGGGAAATTTACAGCACACAGACCTGGATGAGAACTTACAATATGCATAAAAAAATGACAAAAATGGACTTACAAGGTTGTAGAAGGCACGACACCGATGATAAGTTTTATGATAACTTATATTACAGTGGATGTGGAGTCATAACCCTATCTGCTCTCTCGCCGTACTTTCAGTGCCACGAAAACAGCTTTAAAGTGAAGCCGCGCGGTATGATTGATTCTGAAGTGCGTTTTATTTGCCTGTCATTTTTGATACACTGTGAGATTTGCGGAGACGGTGAGCCTGAGCTCCAGCTATCCCGCACCGTGCGTTCTGGCTCTGTGCGAGAGGGATGAGTGCCATAGTGCAAGTGAGTCATCACAGAGGCCTGTACCCCGCACCTGGGGCATTTTACTGTAAACTCCTGGGCCAAAAAATCTAGTGCTTTTTGAGGTCCTGCAGGAAATGATGAACAGGTACAGGTGGGTGGGAGCAGGCTACTCATGAAAAAGCTACAGTGCATTTTTGAATATAGACCCTGTATACATTCAATGCACAGTATATATAAAACAGCATACACGGTCAGATGTTTTCTACAATACTTGCGCATACATTGCACACATGCACATGAACTGATTTGATATCACTTATATTTTACAATGTGATTACACATGTCATTTTTATTTAACATGCTTTGCTTTCCCTAGGGAAACGTGCTGGGAAACTACCAAAAATGGCATTTAGCACCCCTCTCTGTGGTGGGGTTTGAGCTGGGCAGAGGTAGTATAATATTTAGGGGACTGGGCTTGTAAACTCCAAGGTTATAGCTTTGATTCCCGGGTGGGGCTCTGCCATTGCACCCTTGATTAAAGGTGCTTAACCTGAATTGCTTTGGTTGTAACATTATTTAAAGGAATGTAAGCTGTGTAAGTCACTAAATGTCAGAAATGAAATGTAAATGTGTGGTAGGGGCAGGTGTAGTGGCAGGGACAGAGGGGGAGGTGAGGAAATGGTAGAGATATGGTAGGGTGGATGAGGGTTAGGAAGAGGAGGGGATAGAACAGGGGTGAGGTAGAGATAGGGGTGCTGTAGGGATAGGGTAGGGTTGTAGTGAGACATGGAAAGTGGGTGGAAAAGTCACTCCTGTGTGCCACTTCAGATGCTTATTATCAATTATCAATGTCATAAAGGAGGTGTCCATGTCTGATTTGGCGCCAGAAGAAATCAAAGTCAATCTCAATGCTCCTTTAGAGTTATTGATTCAATAAAAACATCAAGACAGAGATCAATTATTGAGAAAAGTCACATTGACCGGCTCCCTCCTCTTTCTAATGTCTGTTTCTGAACTGTTTCACATTTAATTTGGCCCCATTTGAATGAAACACTTCTACTGTGTATGAAAGAATAAATAGTGAGTAAAAAGTTGTGATTGCATCTGTGATTTTAATTTTGGGCAGAAACAATGGTCAGAGCATAGACAATGGCGAAATTTTCAGATGAATGACAGTTTACAATTTGTCGGAATTAAAAATGTCAATGCAATGCTGCACCTGTTTATGATTTGTGACTTGAAAACATACAATGGACAAGATTATAATGGAAATAATCTGCAAACATTTCAACGCATGCCCTTTATATCATCTTTATGCAAAGTTATCATTCTACCTGTATGTAAAATAATCAAAATGAAGAGAATTGCATTCAGCTTCAGTAATCTGTGCAGCATTCTGCATTTTTAGTGCATTGGACCAGAGCATGTCACTATGCTTTTGCCCACTATTTCAGACAAGCAGGCATGAAAATCTGTGTATTGTGACACAATTAATATAGCTTTCAGATAAATGAATAAATCTTAAATTTACTTCAATATGCATCATGAAATAACAAAATTTTTAAAAAAGAAATTAATTAAATAACTTCCGCCATACGAACAAAGAACAGCCGGAGGAAATGTGTTGCGGCAGCGAGCACACCGTGTTGGGGAGTTCTGTGCCAGGGAATGCAAATGTCAAGTGGCACTCTACCAGTTTCTGATTAAGAATTAATAGAGAAAAATGTGTGGCGAGGATACTGCCTAACTAAGATACATCAGCCCATTTGCTGCACGAGGCCGCTTGTAGCCACCGGTGCGTCTGGCTATGAACGAGTCGCCCGGTCGGAAGAGACTCGTTTGCCGGTCCTTCGTTGGAACTGGACTGCAAAATGTTCAGAAGAGCGAGAGGGGTAAAACAAAACTGGTCCATTACAGAACTTTATAGCAGCAGAAAATGTTCGGTTATACTCATGATGGTACTAGAGATGGTAATCAAGTTTATTCATTTATTTATCTATTTATTTACAAACATATATTTTTTATATACAGGGGGGATTTTGCAGCCTCCCCGTTGCTATCACTTCCAGTCTTGGTCTATGATGTATGAAATTTGCAAGATGCACTTTAAATAGTATGATTTCATATGGAAACTGCAAACATGCACACAAGAGTTCTTTCTATTTTTCCTCCCTCTCACAAGAAACATTTAGTAAGAAAACGGCATTATGAATCATCATTTAAAATCAAGCCAGTAAAACGTTTTTTATTTTATTTTTATTTATTTATTTTTGTATATTACAATAAGTGAATATGAAAAAAATGTGCTTGCTGTATTTTATCAGTCATTTGGACCGAACAGAAAATTACCTGCATGCCACAACCTCCTCGCATTACACACTCAACCCTGTCTTCGCAACGGCTGACCTTAACGAATTGAATTGCGGCAAGGAAACAACTCTGAGGTCAAAGTAAAGACAAAACCAGCCCCCCCCCAGCCTGCAAAATAAATAAATAAATAAATAAATAAATAAATTGATCTTCAGCCACCTATGGAATTCTATAATCAGACCTATATTCCAGCCAGCTCAGTCCCGGGCAAATCTCCTCTGAAATGTAAAAATTTAATTTGTCAACATGTTTACATCATATCTTCAATCACTGTCTGGAGCTGTGGCCCCGAGAAGGGACAGGAGGCTGGAGAATGCCGGCTCGCTGAAATGAGAAGACGGGAACTGATTAGAGTTCACACCGGGGTAGAATTGTCTCGGACAGCTTAGAAATCAGATTATTAACTCTGATACCACGCGCCCTGTCTCTTCGTCGGGATTAGCATGAAAATTTTGATATGGATCGATAAGCAATCTTTCTTCTTTATAAAGAATCCGCGCAGGCTTCATTAATCTGTGCGCATGTTTATGTCAAGGAATTAAGACGTCTCGATTACCATTGGCTTCCTCTCTTTCGGGGCTCTGAGGGAAAAATCTCACATAAATTTATTAAATAAAGCACAAGTACAGCTTACTCTCAAAGAAAATTGTGTCCTGTGCCCTTTCTTTACCCTTAACGGTCCTCCACGGCACAGTTCGGGGGGACTACAACTTATGCCGGTGCCCTGTGGCTTCAGATATTGGACCAAATTTCATTTTTCATAGAGTTTAAAGAACCCTTTGTAAATCACGATGGTATGTCAGTTTTGAACACCAGATACCTGCCGTCTACCTAACAAACAAACTACCTGTCAAGAAGGAACAATATCAAAGAGCAAAGACACCATCTCAGCAATGTAAATGCCTCCAGGGGAGATTGATGTTTCTGGCTGTTTGTGTTATTCGTTTTGATGTCTTCATCTTATTCTCACTGTTCACAGTACATAGAAGAGAACTGGTTGGGGTTCCCCAATGAAGACCTTCCGGAAGTTAAAAACAGCATTCTTTTTGAGTTTGAGTATCCGAAACACAATGCCTAATAGATCAAGAAAGGGTTGTCTTATTGTCTCTAAGCCTAAATTATGTTACTGTCTCTGCACAAGTGGCTGCAATAGACAGTAATCCAAACCCCTTATCCCAAGGGTACATTGTTAATGTCAAAAGAAACTGAATAGGCGAAGGCATGCAAAACAATGCTGATGATTAGCGTGGTATTGTTTACCAGTTAGTACAGGTGGTGTGCAGAATGATTGCATATTGAGAACAAACATATTGCAATCTGCAGGGTGAGCCCGTTATTCATTAGAAGATTTAAGACATTTGAGGTCAAGAGTATTTTCAGATTATCTGTGTTGTTTTCTCAAGGAGCAGTTCTGAAAGTGCTCTGAAAGACGGTTTCTGATAATGCTGAATTTTCATCTGTGCCCTCTTCGTTTTTGGAACATCTGGATGCGCAATGTAATTAATTATTGTGCATACTGTGCATATGTTTGAAGACTGTGGCCTGGATTAATTCAACATGTTTCTTTAAATGTCTCACAAACACATTGTGTTGGCTTAAGCAAATATTAGTTTGGCATATTTTATTCAGAAAACAAAGAAGCTTGTATTCAAAGTTGAGGAGTCTAAATGTTAATTGAATCCAGTTCTGTGTAGACATTCATATTATAATTTCAGATTCATTTTTCAACACTTTTATCTATGATACTCAAACTTCAGTGATAATGGTTATGTTTACAAGGCGTGCCAATGGAATGCTCCTATGATTAACAGTGTTGTTGACTGAGCATTTGATGATTTCAGTGAAGACCTTCCTTCACGGTGAGAACATCCCTTTTAAGCAGAGCTGAAAATCAATTCAAGGCGGAGTTTAGGGGGAAAAAAAATTGACATTAGCCTTTTTGAAAAACTGGAAATACATCTTCCTGCCAGACCTGAGAACGGCCTTCCTCCAGCCCAGACGATGCAAGGAGCAAAATTATCAGATTTTCATTTCCTCAATTTCACTCAACAGTGGTATAAACGTGCGGGTATTGATCCGCCCGTTGAAACAAAAAGCAGAGGAGCAACGCGGGCCACTCGGGTCAAATGGGCTGGCGGCTATATAATTATATCCATACAGAGCATATTAATCTTCATCCAGTCATTACGGGAACACAAGTCTAAAGGCATCATTAGAATCCTTTTAGCCCTCTGATAGCCCTTTGCGTATGTCCCGGTGTCAGTTGCTTTACTTATTGTTGGTCATGGTCACAGACTTTAATGTACATACTGAAGAACCAATCCTTGGAACTGAGGCCCACATTCAAGCTAGCCGGAACAAGCGTTGTCTTTAGCCTTAATTGATGGCTTTGAACAGGTTTTGCATTCTTGTGGTTTTCCGTCCATTCATCTTGATCGCAGACCTATGTTGTTTACGAAAAAAAAAAGAAGCACACTGAGGTTAGATTGAATTGTGGCCTTTCTCATTTTATTATTAAACTTTGTGATGAAAAGTGTTGGTTTTATGGTTTCACACATTTATATATATATGCATATGTGCAATTCTCCATTGCATGCAAATTAAGGAATTGAGGAAAAGGTACGTTGAAAAACCTGAAAAAGAAATCAAGTAATCGTACATATTTAAATATATTAGCCATTTCTTATTCAAGTCTGACCATGTAAACACGCAAAAGGCAGAAGACCATTTTGACCATTGATTGCATTAATCTTATAATTTGTGAGTAAGCATATGTCAGTAAGTTAGTAAGTAGATACAATGAGTCTGGAGACTGCGGTTTCTAAAGGAATGCTTTAGAGTCCTCTTAAATGTGTAATGGATTCTAGGTCGGGTTCAAATTAATTAAAAGCCATAAGTGAAAGTGCACGCTAATGACTGCAATCCAACCCACCCAATATTTAATATTTCATCATTAAACAGTAAAATGACCCGATATGATCCTAATGTAGTCCCAATTATGCCGCATTGATCAAAGTGACCTTTTCATACCAGCGCACAAAAAAATCAATCCCACCCCTCCACCCCCTCCTTCACCCAATCCACCTCTCAAACTCCCATCCCCGCATAGTAACTGTCCGGGGGATCAAGGAGCCCCACGCATGACAATCAAAGCGTTACTTACAGGAGAAATCTCAACCGACCCTAACGGCAAGCAATTTCTGTATGGCCTGTAGCGTGCTCCTTCACTGCATACATTCTTGTTTTGTTCACCCCCCCAACCCCCCCCCCCCAAACCCCGCCAAACGTCTCCTGCCAGACATGGCCATGTTATTCCTGACAGGCGACGGAAACAGGCGTGATGCAGGCTGCAGCTGTTATTGCCTGCCAAAAAGATCATAATGGCTAATTCTTCATCGTGACCAGGGGAGGGTGGTACCTAAAAGAAATTCCGTTTTTGACTTCTGAGTTGGATTGGCTGGCTGCTTTTTTATCTTCAAAGCAAACAGAAATTAATGCCTTCCCATGATTTTCAAACTCTACCTGCAACTTCGTGCACTCCTGGAAATCAAATTCTTGCCTTCTGTGATTGTGTAACATTTCTTGAAGATCTTAGTCCTAATATTTTGACATTATGGACATGTATGTATTTCCAGCAACCGCTCGAAAGAAATATACAAATTCACTCTGTTATTAAGAACGTGAAATTTCAGCCCCTATGACCAGGCCTAGGAAGAGAAGGCCACGAATCTAAAGACAGTATATGTTTTTATGAGCTACAATGATACATTCAAAGTGGATACACAATATATGTATTTACCAAAAGATAAAGATGTAACAAGAAAGGCAATAGAAATATTTTTTTTTAACATGATAGTTTCATATTAATTATGCAATATATGACTTACTTTCACATAGAATATTATAGTATCACCTGACATGGACATGTTCAGACATTCAAATTTGATAAGGCAAATAAGTGGGTAAAACTAATGAGACTATCAGTTTAAAACAGAGAATGAGGAAAACATCCATATAAACATGCCATGATTGATATATTTAATCTCTTGTGTTTTGCCAAAAACTAGTGACCAGACTGCTCACAAATCATACCTTATTAAAGTCATAAGAAAGACCCCAGGTTTTAGTGTACGCAATGACTTGAGTTTATTTTTCATGTATTCTAAAGGAGAGAGACAACATCTGATAATCTATTAAGCATGTCTTAATCAATTTCCTCCAGTCTTAATACCATGTGGCTATGCTTTGTGTTGAGACATAACATAACATCTAGACATAATCAGTTTTAAGCCTCCTCAATGGAGATTATCATATGAAGTAGAGCACAGCAACTATCATTTCAAACAATGCATTTGCAACCACTAGAAAGAAATGTAATCTGCTTGATTACGGTGTGTAGATTCATACAAGGGGTTTCTTCAGAAATTGTCCTCAATCTGGGCCTACAAGGAGATGAGAGTTATTGCCAGGGCCTTGTTCAGATTGATTGACTGTTTGATTTATTACTTGACTGATAGATAAGTCATGCCACTATGCTGCTCTGCCTGTAGTCCTGTATCATTTTTTTGATCTGAAAAAATAAGAAATAAAAAATGGGGGTTCGAAATCTAAGAGATTTGCATCAGATTTTTGTAGGTTTTTTTTCTATTCATACAACAGCCTCTTAAGAAATCAACCTTGGCATTTTCCTGCAGAGAAAAATAATGGAATTGTATAAGTCTTTGAACATGTCACTGTCAGCATCTTAGAGTTCTGCTAATGCGAAATGGCACCTCTCTGGTGGAGACAAATATGCTGATGGGAATCAAGCATGAGGGCTTTCTCTGTGCTGTTTAACCATCTCAGAATGGGTCATTATTCACTTTGCATTGCATAATAAGTCTCTGGCATTTTCTTTCATCCACCTTGGTCAGTGGGTATATCTATATTATGATGATTTACAGTTACACATTTTTGTATTATGAAAATGGCTGTGAAATGGCTGACTGGAAATAATTGTGATAAAACGTATTTATACAATATAGCTAATTTTCTTGGCAGACATTTTCTGGACATTTTGAGGATAAGAGAATGGCATGAATATGCTGAATTACCCCAAAAGGAGGCTATTTTAGTGATTTGTTGTCTATTATTTATTTATTTATTTATGTATTTATTTATTTATTTATTTCGTAAAATGAAAGGTGGTTTTTTTTCTCTGCTTGCTTGAAAATTGTGGGTGTAATAAAAGCATTTGACTGGTCATGTATATATGAACAGTCTATACAATACACATTAAGTCAGCATCTGTAATACAGAAAGCATCTACAAATCTACAATAAACTGACAATGACTTTAAAAGTGTGATATTTGTTATATAATATTGAAAGGTTCACACCCAGCATCCCCACTCCCCTCCAAAGATGCAAATCCTTTCCCTGTCTAGAGTAGAAATTCTCTCATCTCTCCTGTTTGTTGACTGAATGATTTGAAAAGTAATCAGAAGTTCTCTCTCTTCTTCATACATATAAGTCTTACCTCAGCTCACTGCCCAAGAGTAACTGGAACCATTTACTGCAGACTTTGCCCACTTGTATTTATTATTTCTTTCCTTCCACTCCAGCACATGTTGAAAAGACCCCCCAGACATGAACACCCCCCTCCCTCTTATCCTTTCACATGACTTAGCGATTATACCCCCCAACCCCCCACCTTCCCCCTAACCCCACACCCCCGTCTAATCAAAGAGGCAGAGATGAAAAGGGTTTATTAATAAAAGTTCCCCTTCAGGAAGATTGGAACTAAATGATTACTAAAATGTGCCCAATTTTGTTCCCAGACCCCCCTTGCAGCTAGGCATCTGTGGTGGGCGGGGACCAGGCGGAGCGCAGGCGGAGTGCTGCACATCTGGAAGCTGTTTGCAGTGCAGACTGGGAAACGCAGTGCGCACAGATACTGCCTCCAGCCAGAAGGGGCCGATTCTTTAAGGAAGGAAACGCTGTTTTGTTTACAGCGGAACTTTCCCCCTGCTTACTCTCCTCATTTGCCCTTCCCTTCATCATCAATCACGCCTCCTTCTCCCTGTGAGTGTGTGTGTGTGTGCGCGCATGTGTGTGCATCTGTGTGTGTGTGCACATGTGTGTGCATCTGTGTGTGTATGTGTGTGAACGTGTGTGTGCATGTGTGTGTATGCGTGAGTGCACAGGCTATAAAACATTACATGTACCTGTATAAATATTTGTGAGCATTGGCTGGGAATTAATAAATATTTGTCATAAACTTTCACTAACCCCTGAAAGCAAGATTTTTTTTCTTCACCACCAACACCACACCACCAAATGCATGTGTAAAAAAAGAGTAATGCTTGTGTTTATTTGACAGTCAAAATGGAGGATAATGTAAAATATAGACCTATATATTTATAATGCACGTTGCACTAGGATTAATGTCTGCATGCTTTATGCAAACAGACTACCTCTGGCACCCCTCTGGCTGCATCTCTGACTCATGCACAGTATGTGTATGTATAATATATGTATATGTGGGTGCGTACATTGCTTGATTAGTTGTTCACACAAGTTCAGAAGTCCCAACCTGTTTAACTCTTTTCTCTTTGTAGCTACACATGTCCACACACACACACACAGACCACATAATGAAAGCAGTGTTCTTTCTCCAATCAAGGAAAATAAGAAGACTCACAAGAGGAGTGGAAACTTATCTTGTCGTGGTTTACTTCAGTTACTGTGGCGACGAGGTGTCACATTAGTCTGAGATTATCTGTATGAGGGATAGATTCTGGTTCTTACAGCCCAAGTAATTGCATTTTTGTTTCTCCTTTTTTTAATCAAACTCACAAACAATAAGCGAGAGGCTGTGACAGAAAGTCAATGCAATGTGGACAGGCGTGAAGGCCAGGCTGTGGACAGCACCCGCCACCCTTTATGTTCACGATGACAAGGCCTCTAACCTCCTCACACACGAAACAGACTGAACAAAAAGCCTCAAAGGGGCATGGGAATGAGAGCTGAAGGGAAATCCTAGTCGCTAAAGAAAGAAACACTGCAATTACAGCCCTCTAGTAAAGACTGATGCTATCTAATAAACAGAACCCCCCCCCCCCCAACACACACACACACACACAACCAACACCAACACCACTATCGCTACCTGCACTCACAAATACACTTACACGCATAAACACACACGCACACACTCACACACATGCACACACACACACACACACTCAGTCAGGACATTTTAAGGTTATGTTGCTGAAGTGAGTACATAAGAAGTGATTTCCATGAACTTACCCATAGTGACTGAAGACTTGATGTATTTACCTCTCATAAATAAACGTGTACAGAGAAGAATAATGTTTGTTTGTTTCGTTAAAATGTTTAATTTTGTTTCAGGGGATATGCTGATGAGGAGGGCTGTCTTAACCATGCACAGCTTTTATGATGATACTTGGAACAGGATATTTAAATATATATATATATATATATATATATATATTAATTTGACAGTGGATATTTCTGACAGTTATTTATAATATCATTTTACATCATTCTGGGAATTGGTTCACCTGAAATACACGATATCGGTCAAGAGACTGTATATGGTGGTCCATATGATTGGTGGGTCTGACCCCCTTTTAGCCTTTGTGATGGCATCACCATGTCTCCATGTGCATCTGCAATGTGCATCTCAAAACTAATGTTTTAAAGTAATCATGGCTTTTTATGAAGTGCCTATATCTATGGTACACTTAAGCAGACAAAAGCAATTATCAAATGTGTTTGTGGGCTTTGGCAAAAAGGAAAATAGCTGAAGTAGCTATCTGGTTGATTAATGCAAAGATTCGCGTGAACACAATAATTAATCCTAGTGTTTTCCCCTTTTTAAATCCATTTTATTTGTATTTATTGATTTCAGGGGATCTGTTAAGCCCAGTTCAGCTTCGTGTATGAAACGTACCTCTGACCTGTGCATAGATAATTTGCCATGAAAGACAATCAATAAATAACAAACACACCCTAATCAGCCAAAGACCTGACAGACTGACATTCCATTACCTTGTCAGCCATACCGCAGTCAGAACAACCAAACCTCAAAGGGCAATACTCCCATCACCCCCCTTCCCACACACACACACATGCACACACACACACTCACACATACGCATACACACACACACACACACACACACACATGCACACACACGTGCAGACATGCACACACACGAATGTGCAGACACACACACGCACAAACCTCACAACAGTATGGAAACCTGTGTTTCAAAGTTACATGTGCTGTGTATGTGATATAATATAACTTAGCCCTTTATGTTTGTGTTGGGGGCCCTCCATTTTGGATCCCCTACCCTGAATCCCCCCCCAAACCACATGACATCATTCACCCTGCCGGGCTGGTGTCCTGTCCCCCCCAGCATCGGTGACAGCCAGCTCTCTCCAGACACAGACACCGCTGGCGTCAGGGCCGGGCTGTGGACTTCCGAGTGTCCAGAGCGAAATTAACTTCTTTTTAGACTGACATTTCCCCACGATCGATACTCGAGGGCCTGCCTTGTCTTCAGGATCAAAATTCATAACTCAAAAGCGGAAAGCATGAAATAAGGTACTTGATAAATCCATTAACTACACCAACCAGGAGCCTTCTGCTTGCCCGCTGTCTCTCTGTCACAGCTCCCAGGATGTGGGTTAAACTGTTGACAGAACACGGGGACCGAAAGCTGGAATGTAGGGACGCTACGATGTGTGAGCACCTGAAGCACTGCAGGGAATCGTCCTAACCCAAACGCATCCACCTCAGAACGCCATGCAGGAGCATTTCTTTAAAGCAGAGCGCAACTTTCTAAACACTTAACATCTCACCGTCTTAAAATAATAATAATAATAATAATAACAATAACAATAATAATAATCATATGAATCATAATAATCATAATAATCATAATATATAACAAATGCTACACTATATGAAGTAAATCAGGTTTAGTAAATCAACTTAGCGTTATTTCAGCTTTTTCGCTAAAATTTGCAGAGGACATGACAAATAACCCCTGGCGCCATTATGTCAGCCTGGTAAAGCAGGTTTCTCTACAGGTAGAGCCGCGCACTTTCACCCTCCATCATCAGCATTTCAGCATCTGCGAACGCGTTACCCCGGAGTGGGAATTCATCTCAGCCACCACCAATACGTCACACCAACCTGGGGAATGCGCAATTTTGCGCAAGAACATTCATCGTACATCAGCTGAAGGGGAGATGCAGGTATGAGAAAGCAAGGGCCAGCAAACCAGGACACTCAATGAATCCCTTTTGTTCTTCAATAATTGGGAAATGGGATCCTCAATGACCATAAGCATGTGTCATTCTTATTTATATGCCGTTTCCAAAGAATCCTGGTTTTGGAATGTGTATTCTTCCTCATTCAGAGCTTTCAAAGAGAAATGACCTCATCCTTGCACCTGACAAGGCACTTGGCCTTGTGTTGTCTTTCAAACCCTTTTGCAGTATGAAAATCAGAGCCACCCTCTGCTGGGGATGGAAACACATGGACATGCCGATGACCCTGGCTGCTAAGAATGATTGTTTATAACAAAAACCAGTGGTACTTCCTCACTCCTCAGTGCTGTGTGTGTGTGTGTGAGCGAGAGAGAGAGAGAGAAACATGCATTTGTTAATAAATAAAAATACATTTAAAAAAATGTATCCATAGATTCATGTTTATTTATTCATTTTTTATTAATTAATTTATTTGAGCATGCAGAAATACATTATTAAATAACACCACTCCCATGTTAATGATAGTTATATGGCACTTCAAGTAATCAAATTAACAAATACAAAAAATGAATTCTCATGCAATTTACAAAGACAGTCTTCTTAACTGTGCATGGTGTCAGGTTGCATTTAAACGCATTTTTAAATGGATGTGCACTTGGTACACTAGAACTGACTAAAACTTTCAATACTTCTTTGACAGTTTCCACAGATCCTTGAATTAATTTCAGTGTCCCATTACATGTGCATGTTAAATGAGTAATATAAGGTGAACCACTTATTATTTCCCAACCATTTTAGGTGCCATTTTATCCTACCCATGATTTATGGTACTCTGGGCTAATAGCTTCATTAGCGGCATGCCCAGGATATCTTATATTAATCCGCTATAATGCGTGGGAGTCGAGACGACAGAGTGCTCTCTCTGTCACGCGCGTGATGGTGAGATCACTGTTCAGACACGGTGTCGGAAGACGTTCAGAAGGGACTCTAATTTCAGGCAGCGTCCTCGTTATTCATGTGGCGGAATATGACTCGCCCCTAATTTTCCTCCAGCTCATAAGTGCTAATATTGAACCCGGTTTTGTTTTTTTTTCCCCGCAGATAAACGAGGGCTGTATTAAGTTGCTGTGGCCCTAATGCCGGAAGATAATGAGTTATGTGCATTCCCTGTTTGAGTGCTCCGTTCTGTAAATGAAACACTGGTAACGTACGCAGCAGGTCAAACCTCTCCGTGTTGTTCTTTGTGTAAAGGCTTACTGAGATTTTTCCGGAATCAGGAAGCGGGCTGAAGACATGGAGCTGGGTTGTCAAACTTGGCCAATTCATGGCCTGGCAGATCAGAATTTCTATTTAGTCAGATTCACACATTAACGGCATGGCATTCTTGATATCCAATGCAAAGTGTGCCATTGTTTTGTCCAAAGGTGCTGGTGGCCAACGCAATCCTAATTGTATAAATATGTTTTAGGAATTATTCCACCAGCCAAGCGGCAACTTATTCTCCAACTAGAGAATTCTGAAAGAGTTATTTTAAGCATGCCAGCAAAACTATATCTGATGTCTAAATATATCTAGAATTGACATTTTAATAATTCTACAGTCTTTTACTAAGTGCCCTGTTTCTGCCTAACCACATTCAAACAATCTCCTAATGCCTAATGCAATCTCAGCAGAAGTGAAATTTAGTCATGCATCCATGGAGAGATGAAACAATCTGTGAGAGGCTGAGAGAGAGACAGAGAGATAAAGAGAAGATAGAGAGGGGGTAGAGCTGGAGGTGACGGAATACTAAGAATCAAGCGCATAAATGGCACACATATGCTTGCCCTGGTAATGTAAATCTCCAAAAAGAGGTGTATCACCAAAGGACATACATTCCTAGCATGGTATTGACAATCGGTACTGTTTTACTGTACACGTCTAAATTTAGCCCGTGTACATCACATTGGACAATGTAAGAGAGGAGGGAGGTCATTGAGTAACAGTTTATTTTGAGACGTTTAACACTTGCACTGGAGTAGCAGTTTATTTCCAGACCTTTCACACTTACACTGAAAATTCTGTCAAAAGGTACAGAAGCAAACGTCAAAGGTGTTGGCTCCAGATGTGTGAGATTGTATGAAACCAGTCAGGGGGAAAGTTATCGGATGTTCCAGTCTGCGACCCTTCGAAATTGGCACAAGACACCCCCCCCGCACAACAATCACCCCCCCCTCCCTCTCCATCCCACCTACCCCTAGCCTTTTTTTTTTTCGCCGGGGGGGGGGGGGGGAGGACGGTTAAAGTGAACATGAAAGAGCAAACAAGAAGGCGATGGCCATTCAGTGACTTAACCTCTGTCATCCGAGCAGTCCTGTGTCAGCGGCGAATCAAATAAAGACGAATGAGCTTATCACTGTGCCGGGGGGTGCGCCTCATTGGTCCCGGTTTCATCAAGGAGAGTAACCGCTCATATAGAAAGATTAATAGAGTATCCACGCGACGGGCCGCGCGCGGAAGGGCGGCGGAATACCGATGGGTTCCAACAAACAGCAAACAGGGTTATTATGCGGGAGAGGGGAGGAGGTGTGGAGCGCAAGGCAGCCTCCACTTTGAAACGTAATTGATAAAGTTGCCGCTGACGTGTTAATTTTGGGGGGGATGTGGGGGTGGAGGGGGGGGGGGGGTGGAGTACTCATTGCTTCCGCTGCATTGGCTGCTTTCGTGCAGAAACTGCCTCTCTGCTGCCCCCACCCTCTGCACCTTCCACATCCAATATCCACACACCCCCGCCTCCCACCCCACCCCTCACGCCCTGCAGGATGTCCCTTTTACCCCAGTGCTTTTACACAGAGCAGTGTCAACTGGACCTTTTCTGTTGCTTTCCTTTTTATATGTTAGCATGTGAATTGGAATGTATGTGTATATCTTTGTGCTATTATAATATTGTGTCCAAAATAGTTTCTATATGACTATCTGTAACATACACATGTTAACATACGCATACCTGCACATTTCACACACGTGTCTGGTGGTTTGAAAATCATCATCTTTAGGAGATGCTAAAGTAGTATTTTTTCTCCATTACAGTTACATATCTGTAAATCACAGGAAATTACTTGATAGTATATCCATGAGCACATCAGTTAGTCTAAAGATTATTGTACTCATAATATGATGCAGTAATTATGTCAGATCCATTAAATTGCATCACATTAAATCAGACAGAAAACAATGAACCTGTGAAGCCAAAGAAGTTTAAGTTTATTTCAGTGTTTGCTTACTCAGCAGTCTCTAGTCTTTGCACTACATTACATTAGACTGTAGTATTGGGCAGGTTTCATTATCTGTGTCAGATTTTAATGTCCTTTCATTTATATGCTATTTCTAAGCCATTTACATAGATATTCTCTCTCTCTCTCTCTCACACACACACACACACACTTTATGTATTTCTTTCATAAGATTGATGATCAAATAACATATCAAAAATAATCTTTATATCATCGATAGACCAGTGCATTTCATAATTCCCAATCCTGGTTTCAGCACTATGGAAATTATAAAGAAATAAGCAAATTATTTTTTTGGATATTGGATTTACATGTATGTAGAAATATATTGTAAACCATAAGAAGCAGTTAGATATGTACAGAGTATATGTGCAAAGTATCTTCAGCAAAAAAATGGTCACTTACACACTTAGCCTGAAATGTGAAATGCTACTCCGTTGCTCAGCTGTTACGTATAAATGCACTCAACTGAAATTTTACTTAATCTAAGACGGTTATTAATCAGGGCCTAGCTGCATAGGACATTTTAAATGTGTCTGGCCTCATGTTCTAAACTATGTAATATTTATGCACATATATAATAAAAACTGTTTTTTTTAAATACTATATACCGGATACATTATGTTCAATACAGTTAAAATAAACACTGCCAGTAGCAGACCTGGGGCTCGTTTCACAAAAATTGCGATGTGCGAGCTGAGATCTGCGAGATGCGATAGATTTCTCCTGCTCTTATTGGAGCGTTCCACGCTGAAATCACAACTGCAAGCCGCTAGGCCTACGCATGTCGTGTTTTCATAAGCAATCAGTAAAACAGCTATCATTCTCACCCCCCCTGCTTCATTTTAGTTTTCTATCATACTTTTGTGCTTTTGTGCACAGGGGTGGATAAATTCACATTGTAATACAAACCTACATTGTAATTTAAAATTCTTTGTAATTATTTACTTAATTTGAACAATTATATCTCCCCGGTACACCTAATATAGCCTACTTCTTATGTTATATGTTTAGACCCCGCCCTGTTGTATTTTGTATAGCAGCAAATCACAGTTGCTCTAAATGTAGCTGTCCTGTGTGCTCTCAGGTTCTTTGACCACAGCATCTAATAGCCTACTGTAACTGGCATCACATACTGTACAACCTGTATGTTTACCAAGTGGTACCATTTTGTACATACAAAAGTGTGTTCGTTTTCAAGTCGGTGCCCTGATGGGAATTTGTAAACTATCAACTGCACCAAGGAGTTTTGGGAGACCAAACAGTGCATAGAAATGTCACTTGACACTGTGTTGGGGTTCGGGAGACTTTACGGACAAATCTGGACAGAAGGATTGTTTATTCTACTGCGTTGTCGGGCAACGCCAAGAAAGCTGTCATTTGCAAGGAAGCCGTTGAATGCACTGTCAAAGTTTAGAAAAATATGCCTGAAGTACGCCTTTTCTGAACTAAATCCCTGAGAATGTAGGCTACTTAAAGTGCACTTACTTTTTACTTTCCAGATGTTAGATTAAATGATAAACACTATGTATTTGAGGAAATAGCCTACTTTATATACTTAAAATGGGCCGAATTAGTTTTATAAAGTACGTAAAATATACAAAAATATATATTTTAGAAATAAACTAATAAACTGAGGTAGTAGCCTATAGGCTGCTTTAAAAAAAAATGTTTATGTACTCATTTTTATAAGGGGACACTTGAAGTGAGACTGGTATAAGGCCATGTTAATGATTGACCTGAGATTTATCTCAAGACGGAGACATACACATATTTCATGCCATGGAACGATATATTGTTCAATCATCTCATTGTCTCCATAGTTATCTGAAGAGTGGGCATGATCATGAAAGATTTTTTCTGGAGGCCTGCCTCATTCCTCACACTGTCAGAGGAAATGTCATATTTGCGAGAAAAAAAATTGGTTGTGTGAGAGGTTGTTGCAATTTTGCAATTTTATTTGTGATTGGCAAGGGACTTGTTTTCGTGAAACACGTTTCAAGAAGATATTGTGAACTGCAAGTCAAAAACCTCGCAAATGGCTTTCGTGAAACGAGCCCCTGACTGTGAAAACGCTTGTTAGCCTAGCGAGGCCTTGTGGCAGCATTCAGACAGCGATGTCTTGCATATGACAAAGGGGACCGGTTCAGTACAAAGCTGAGGAGGAAAAAGAGGCAGGATTGTTTTAACCATGGGGCCAGATTATTGTACAAAACCACACATAATCTCCATTTTGTAAATATGATTCCTCCTCTCTTTTGTTTCCGTCATATTCATCCCTTGCAGTGACAAGCTCAAGGGGGTATTGTGGGGAACCATCCTCAAAAGACCGGGATTGTATGG
Source organism: Anguilla rostrata (assembly GCF_018555375.3). NCBI lineage: Eukaryota > Metazoa > Chordata > Actinopteri > Anguilliformes > Anguillidae > Anguilla > Anguilla rostrata. The sequence goes on from NC_057933.1 coordinate 51,578,571, forward strand.
TGGAGATGTAATCTTGTTTATGGTCTAAGCTACATAAAAAGGAAAACTGTTTAATGCCAGATGAATTCATAACATGTGTCTGATGGTTTTTTTTTTCGTTTTGTTTTTTTTTTTTTTTTAAAGAGAAATCATTCATAAAGACTTTCGGCCCTCTGGGATCTCACACCAGGATTTTGAACATTGTCCACCCCCCCCCCCCACCCCCCCCGCCCACACCAGCCAACACGCCCTATCTCTGACTTGGCATGCATGTTACATCAGCCTACACCGTAAAGCACATGGTTCCTGTCATCTCCATGTGTCAGGAGTGCATCTTTTCATCCACCCCCCCACAACCCACCACCCCCTCCACCAGTCTGCCACGTAAACAACCCCATCACCTCACAGGAAACGTGACACGAGCGAACAGTCATTTCACCACGCCGGCGCAATTAACCCTCATTCTCGCCACAGCGAAGCATCCATCATCTTTTTATTTCTATTAAAGCATGCGCTTCATGCATTAGTGCTGCTCTTTGGGGAGGACCGCATTCATTCATTTAAGGGCCTATTGGTGTCACACTTGACCTCCCCGCTCGCAAAACGTCCCTCTGGTCGGGTGACGGTTGCCGTAGCTCCTATCCCTGAGAAGGAGGGAGGCGGTGGGGGGGGTTAGGAAGGGAGCGGGGAGGGCTGCGTGGCTTTGGAGAAGGGGCGGGAGAAGAAGGAAAGGAAGAAAAGAAACCTCTGCAAAACACTGTAACCTCCTCTGTAACAGCCTTGGGTGTTTAACATATTAAAGCACTTCATCTTCTCTCATTGGAGCCAATAAGTGAGGCAGGTGGATGGCAGCGCAGTGCGCTCCTTCATGCTGTTCACCTCTGCTAGAGCGATCATCAGGGTCTCCCGTACACCAATAGTGGGAGACCGCAGAGGCCCTTAATTACCCCCATTAATTGTTTGACTGCTGAATTCTCTGCTGTTATTCTCCATTGCTCCTCTTCCATATCAGCCCTGGTGTCTTTTTCATGTTGTGCTTGATTTGGGGCAGCAGTGCGAAGCAATAATAACATAATAAGGACAGACTGCATGTATACAGCGCCTTTCACAAAGTACTTTGCAGTGAAGAGGGAATGGGGGAAAACATATGTACCAAAACTGTTTTTCTTTTTTTTTTACTTTTATGTTACGCATATTCAGAAAGAACAATGCCATTACTTCAAAGGAATCCAAACTCAGCTTTTGGCCTATGTTAAGTGACTGAACAACTCCGCCATACTACTAGAATCTGTGACTTGTTTTCTCACTGGATAACTGTTTTAAGTTCTCTGTAAGTTCTCAGAAGTTCATGTCTATTGTGATATTTGTGGCTGTGACTCACACAGCACCCTCTGCCCAAAGCTGAGGTGTTACTAAGCCTTCTGAAATGACCAGTTGAAGTACAAATGCATTGTTTGTGTATTATCACTGATTATTTTTATGATACATTTTCATTATTTTATTATAAAGGTATAAGGTCTACATACATTTCATCAACTGAACATATAGGTCATTTACAGTATTAAATATTACCGATAAATGATCTATAATGCAGCAACCATTGCTTTAGAAGTAGAATAGTCGAGTACCCAGTTGGTCTGATTGAAAAAGCACAGTCAGACTGCACTCTGATGCCACCATATGGGTGAATGCTTAACACAGAATCTCAAAGCTCATCTTACACAGGCATCACTGTTCAATGCACTGCTCCACCATCTATCATTTTATAGAATTTGGGTTTAGCATAAATGTACATAAATATATTCTGTAATTTCTATATAAATTATAGCATTTAAATGAAGCAAATTCGTAATTAAAAATTAGCAATTACAAAAAATAATTGAATAAAAACCTATTAAACCTATTGTATGCAGTTTTTTCAAAACTGTACATGGAAATTTTAAATGTTATGAAATGTTATAAAAATCATGTTTAATAACATTTTTGAAATTTATTCCTTCTCAGTAAAATAAATAATTGTTTTGAGGATTTTACCCATGACAAGCAGTGCTTATCATGGTGGATGCAGAATTTTACATGAATGCCATGTGACCAATATGTTTGTATGACAGTGACAATCTCTAGAGTGGATACAGGTTGGTGTTTGATTTAAAAAAAAAATTTATTTATATGTATACTCTGACATATTTTTTTCTGCATTCACAGCGCATATGTTTAACTTGAGTTCATATACCGATCATCTCTCTCTCTCTCTCTCTCTCTCTCTCTCTCTTTCTCTCTCGCTGTCCCACAGCACTGGCACTCTGTCTGTCTCCTGGCATTGCTGAACTGAAAGATTAGCTCTCGGTAACCTAACTTCCACACGCCCCAGCCCTCCACCCCTCCCTCCCTCCCTCCCTCCCATTCCCACCCCCTCTCCCTCCCCTCCCCTCTCCCAGCTCCAGACCTGCATTAATGAACCCAATAAATAAAGTGCCACACCACCCATCCATTACACACATTAATTTTAGAACAAAGCATTAATCAATTCAAATTTATGTACTAATGCAGGGGCCCAATCAATTTGAACTTCTTATGACAATTAACACGGCTTTAGCCTCAACTCTAAAACACGCTGACCCATCAATTACGGTTTCCATCAAACTGGCACTAATGGTCCCTGCCTGTTGCCTGGGCTCTCTGGCCACCACCTGACCAGAGCCGCTGCGCAGCTAGCCAATCAATTAATATAAATTATACATGCAAGGGCGGAGTGATGGGTTAATATCAGAAGTCTGTTTAGTTAATTGGGTTTAATGAAACGGGGGGACCGATTTCGTTAGCCCACTTAGCCAGAGCACTGTACTCTGAGATACATCATCATATTCACGGGACATTTTTTTCGGCTTTATTATTGGACGATCCTCTCTGCGCAACCAGTGTCCCATGAGGCTCGGCCAGCTGGCGAGAGCATGTTTGAGTTGCCGCCTGAATCGGGCCACACGTGTGCGTGATTAACTAACCTGGTGAACTGTGGGCACTTACGGCGAAAGGGGAAGTGGGCACACCCGCCCTCACCGGGTGCTGCTCAATTCAAGATGTCGCGGGTAAAACAAGGATGAGGACATACCAGTAATTAAAACAAAAAGAGGGCAGGGTGGAGGTTACTGACAATGGCAGGGGCGTAACATTGCTTTGATGACCCCCCCCCCCATTTTTCCACACACCACCTTCTAGAAATACCTTTGACATTACATCCTGCTTTAGGGTAGTCCCACCTTCAGTCAAACAGTATGACTGTTCCTGCTGTAATAGCAAAGTGCACATCTGTACAAGGAAATATATGTAAAACGTGTACTGTAAGTATATATGGATAAACTGTATGGATAAACATATAATATGATATTATTATATGTGCATAGGCAGAACAATTCTGAGTCTTGTCAGACAGAAATGAACATAAAACAAATAGATACTTAAAATAAGCAGCGATTAATTTACGATAAGTAAATACTGTATGTTATTTTTTTGGAGTATTGTTTGATTATGTTGTTACCACTCTGGTTTTAGTGTTTGCATGTACCTTTCAATGTGAAATTGACACCTGCCTTCTAATAATACATCTTTAAAACTTAAAAAGCAGTTCCTGTTAAGTAACCTTAATAAAGGAATAAAGTTACTACACAGGGACAGCTTTTAAAAAAATTTAAAAGCAGTTCCTGTATAGTAGCCTTAATAAGACAATAGTGTCAGGAGGCAGGAATTTGGATAAAATACAAAAGCTGTCATTTCTCTACCACCCTGAATTGACACTGTATGAGTATCCAGATCTAAAAAAAGGGATGGCCTCTACTGATTGATTGCCCATTGAAAACACATTCATGGAATTTGATTAATAACAAATGGCAACTTACCAATGACTTCAGATGTGAGAAATGTTTTTCTTTTAACTAAAAGGCATACAAACACACAGAAAATCAAAAACAGAATTTTGTCTTCCTTTTTCTCATCGTTAATTCTATCTGATTGGGCCTTGTGGCTAGTCTCAGTTACAGTATTTTACCTTATACATGTACACGGATTATAGCTGTCACATTTTCCATTAACAACTTCCATAAACAATTAAATGGTATTTTTGTTGTCCCAGTCAGAGCAAGGGAACATTGCATTTATTTCCAATCGGTAAACCAAATCAACGATTGCTTTCCTGTGCCATTAGAACATTTTAGATGAATATATATATATATATAATTTTAGAAGTGCTAGATCCCAGGCAACTTTGATTTAAGGCTGTTGAATTCAAGACTCATTAAAAAATCAACCAGGAAGACAACTCTAACATGGTGGCATCCATTTCAATTACCAAAATAAGTGCCTTTAAACCATTCATGATGTAAACATTTGCCTCCATTTACCCTGCAATTTTGGCTGCAAGTGTGGCTTTTTAAAGTACTACCTGCACATTTACATAGCGTCACTGCAAAGCTACTCGCTGTATTGGATTTTATGTGCCCTAAATACAATTTAGGGGCCTGCAAGATGTACAGCATATATTGGATTATATGTGCGATGAAACTGCCTACATTTACATATATATTTACTTGTCTCCTGTCACAATTTCTTAACCTCTATGTCTTTGTGCCTCTCGTAAATGAACCTGTCTGGGATTGTTGTCGTTCTTTTTTTCTATTCCACAGTCTTCTTCTTCCTCCTCTTCTTTTCTTCTTCTTCATCGTCGTCTTCTTCTAAATTGCAAGCCTATATTTCTGGAACTCTGATGCAATTATGCTACCGCGATTGCCTCTCAGTGGAAAGGGATGGAAAAAGAAAAAAAAAAAAAAACAGGCCCACAATGCAAGGCTTTGTGTATCAAGAAAATAAAGGCTTGAAAATTGCCTGAGACACACACCAACACAAAGACAGCCACGCTTCCCTCCAAACCGGACAGAATAAAAGTCGACAGTTTCTATTAACAATAACAAGACAAAATACAGAGGGCCTTTATCTCTTAAAATGTAAATTTATACAAGAGCCCATGCTCACTCGCTGTAAATATCAACCACCTCTTAAGCCCATACAACTTGAATGAA